>NC_137803.1:59208393-59808393 GCF_963383645.1 Muscardinus avellanarius
GCCGGAGAGATTCAAATAAAACCAACACGTTTTCTTCTTTTCCTCTGATATTACATCTTAGGTTTTCAAGCAGATCTTGAGTGTAAATATTATATTTCCTTTGGTATGCTTATCCTAGAAAGTAGTATGGGTAAAAGAGAAAACGGAAAAGGGAGGGAGAAAGGTATTGGCGCTCCCACAACTGAACTTTTGAAAGGGGGAGGATGCGTTTGTTGGGGTTTTTGGTGTCCGTGTATGTGCTCACGATGGAACCTGGGGCCTCCTGCATGCTTGCCATGGGCTCTACGACTGAGCCATATCCCAGCCAGAATTAGTTTTAACGGTTAATTCAGCTCACCAAACACCCAGTGAGTATCAAGCATGATCCAAATACTGCTAATGGCCTAGAAAGGGATTAAAATACTCTAGTCATCCTCCCTGCCCCGAGCACTTCATAGTGCAAGGCAGAAGCAGACTCCCAGGACCCCTTTTCCCATCTTCCTTTAGTAACTAAACATTTCCTTTAGGCTAGAATTCCTCCCCTAGTTTGGCAGGGATGAGTCATGACCAAATGTGATTTAGTCTGGTCAATGAGAAGACTGAAAGGACTGACCCAATGTTTAGGTCACGTTCCTAGAGACAAAGCCGCTGCCCTCGGCCTCCCCTTCCCATTGGCTGGAAAATGACCAGGGTGCACGTGGTCCCCTCGGACAGTCACAGACGCGCTGCATGTAGAAGGACTCCAGTCATCCCAACTGCTCTCTACGTGGCCAGAAGCAGATGGCATCTCTTAGGCTACTACCCCATCCCAAAACACTCCACCTTCTACCCAATACAGGCCATGCTCACGTGGTCCCCGTGTAAAAAACAAGCTAACCTCCCCATACCTCCCCTACCCCCATCAGCTGATAACACATTTCTCGGATTTCCTGACCCAACTTTAATTTAATCAATCAATTAATTAATTATTTAATTTTGTGGTACTAGGTATTGAATCCAGAAGCATTCTATCTCCGAGCTACACCCTCAGCCCAATTTTTTTTTCTTTTTGAAACAAGATCTCACTAAGTTGCAGAGGGCCTCACTAAGTAGCTGAGGCTGGTTGTGAACCCGGATCCTCCTGTCTCAGCTTCCTAAGTACTGGGATTACAAGTGTGTGCCTCCACACCCGGACTCTGATTTTATTTTGAAACAGGGTCTCACTAAGTTGTGGAGGGCCTTGCTAACTTGTGGAGTCTGACCTCAAATCTGTGACTCTCTTTGTCTTAGTTCCCAAGTACTGGGATTACAGGCATTGTGCCACCACACCCGGCTTCCAAAGTACGTGTTGAAATGGTTTCCAGTCACCGGCCACTAGAGGGGTCATTACTGTTTCTTTCCCAAAGTCCTATCATTTCCAACTTGTTTTCCCTGCCCCATTCCTGCTTCCCCTGTTCTGTCTAATCTTCATAAAACCTAACTCCAGTCAGTTCACTAGTGACTGCTGAAAACCCACGAACAGTTTCCCAAGGCACATTAAGAAAAATCTAAACTCCTGATAACTGTGGCCTTCAAGGATAGTCCAGGCCCTGACACCGACTCAGCGGCCTCAACTCTCTCTCCAACCTACCACGATCCAGCCACGATGGATGCCCTTGGGTCTCCAAAGCAAAGTCGTCAGCCCTGTGACTTTTGACACATGCTAAGAATGTTCTTTCCTCTGATCTTAAGTAGCCCACTCCCCATGGCAAGTGGTGGCCCAGAGACATCTTCCTGGATCGCACAGTTGTTCTAACTAAGCCTTAGAGTTCTTTCTAAAATGATCAGGTTTTATAATTATTTTCTACTCTCTTGACTTTCTATCTATTCCAGGGTAGGAGCCATGTCTGTTTATATTCCATTGTACCCAGGGCCAACATGGCTCCTGGAACAAAGTATTTCAATAATTACTTGATACAGAAATAAATTGTGAAACCAACCTCTTTTATTGGTGTCTGTATTTTTAATATGTAAAAACTCTTTGTTATAGTATTTAAGTCTTGTAAAAAAATTCTCTCAAGTAGATAGAAAGTATATATTTCTATGTTTTATCTAAGAAAACAGAACTCAGTTAAAAGTTTCTAAGCTAAAGACCCTACAAGGTAAAATTTTATATAAAGAATACAAATTACATACATACATACATACACAGATATGTAAATATATTTATATAAAAAGCAACATGTATGTTCCCACCTACCCAGTTTGAACAATTAGAACATAATTAACATCAGTGCAGCCTGCTGAAATACTATTATTTTTTTCAGCCTAATGCTTTTAACAGTGGAATAAAAATCTTCCCACAGAATTAAAAAAGGAAAAAAAAGGGTTAGATATTTCAAAAAATCTAAAAAATACTCCTAGTCACTAAATCATGTAAAAAAAAAAAAGTAAACACTTCTTTAAAAAAAAGCATTAAAGCCAGGCATGGTGGCACATACTTGTAATCCTAGCATTTGGGAGGCTAGGAGGTCGGGAGGATCGAGGTTCACGGACAGCCTCAGCTACTACTTAATGAGGCCCCTTGCAATTCAGTGAGACCCTGTCTCAAAATAAAGAATAAAAATAGGGCTGGGGGTATGGCTCAGAGGTAGAATGTCCCTGGGTTCCATCCCCAGTACTACAAAAAAAAAAAAAAAAAGATGCTCAATTTTTCCTATGGCAAGACAGTTTTTGCATGTAAATCATTTTCTTATTAAAATAGTTTGGGATATCATCAAGTTCTTCTTTCGGTGTTTTATGACTACCATACTTGCGATTCTCTGTTTCTGTTACTGAGTGACTCAGCAAATCCTTGCTATAACTTAGTAACTAGATGTCAAAACAGATACAGAAATAAAAAGCTAGAATGAGAATCATTTCAACCTCTGAATGTTATTTCACTTTATTCACTTTCGCTTATTTCACTTTAAAATCGGTACATAATCTTTATAGAGATAATATATAGCGACAATCAACAGAAAGTAAGCTTTGTGTATAATGTTGGGTGGAAAACTTAATTATCTCACTCTCCTGTGTCTTGTCCATAAAATGAGAGGCTCAGGCTGGAAATTAAATGAGTAATATATGAAGATATCACTACCAATCTCACATATGCGAGGAGCAGGAAGGGGTGGGATTTGGAGAGGACTACCCCAAGTGTTGTATGCATGTATATTTCTATCATTTTGAACTTCAATATGATACCTGATTACAGTGCACCAATAAAAGTATATTAAAAAGAAATTAGGCTGGGCGTGTTGGCGCACGCTTGTAATCCCAGCATTCGGGAGGCTGAGACAGGAGAATCGCTGTTCGGAGACAGCCTCAGCTTATTGAGGCCCTTTGCAACTCAGTGAGACCCTGTTTCAAAATAAAGAATAAAAACTAGGGCTGGGGTATAGCTTGGAGGTAGAATACCCCTGGGTTCCATCTCCAGTACCGGAAAAAAAAAATTGCAAGGCTTTTAAATTCTGGAATCTTACTAGAAACAATACCTGGTTTGACATCTGAAAGGGCCCAAGTTCATATTTTATTTTAATTCGTAGGAATTGAACACAGGGGCATTCTACCTCCGAGCGTATACTCCCAGCCCAATTTGTTATTCTTTACTTTTTTTTTTTTTTACAGTTTGTTGTTATCTTTTTCCTTTAATTTTATAACATGTGTCAACTGAGAAAACAGTTTATCTCAAAAATATGCTTCAAATATTACAACTTTGACAAACTGACTGTGCTTTCTTCACAGAAATACCACTCCTCCTGGCTTTCTTACCTCTTTTTCACTCCATGACTGTCCTACATGGAATGAGTACCTACACAAAGAAAACAAACTGGTTTCCTCCATCATACTGTCTTAAGATGCTTAAACTTTAGACATTAATTGAAAACCTGCACATGTCATGTGCTATTCTTTATTTTGAAACAGGGTGTCACTAAGTTGCGGAGGGCCTCACTGAGTGCCGAGGCTGGCTGCGAACCCGGATCCTCCTGTCTCAGCCTCCCAAGTACTGGGATTACAAGCGTGCGCCACCATGCCTGGCTCTAAATTCATATTTTAACAACACAAAAAAAGCTAGTATTAATGGCCTGGATCAATTTCCAAATTCTTTCTAGTAGCCCTCGTCCCTCCCTGTACGCTGATATAAGCAAGCTATAAACTAATGTTTTCGGTGGTAAACAATTAAAATCCAACACGAAACTGCTAACCCATTTCAGCAAGTTTACTGTAAACTCTCTTAATCTGCACCTAAATGCAAAAACACCCACATTTTTTCCAAAATAGACCTTCATAATATTTGCATTGCTTTTGATCTTGTTTATTACTTGTGTATTTTCATTTTTGTGGTGCTGGGGATCAAACCCAGGACCTTGCTCATAGTAAGCCCTATGACCCCTTCAAGATGATGATGATTCTTTTCTTATAAACTCATTCCTTGCTTTCTCAGTTGAATTTTTCTTGCTACTTAAAATCCCATTTTCCTCTCCCAACTCACTGAAGGTTATTTTCCAAGGTTCCCTTCTCTTCTGGTGCATTCAGTTTGGACTAAACTGTTAATTATTTGTGTTGCTTTCCTAAAGGCAAACCCTGGTGCTTGCAGTCCCAAATAGAAAGTGATGTGAAATGCTTACGCTAAGCTTTGATGTAAAACTATGCCCTTTTAATACCAAATTTCTCTTATTATTTGGGTTTCGTTAGGTGAGAAGCTTTAATTTTGTAGAGACTCCGAATATCAAAAGATAGGGTAAGGATGTTCCCAGGTATGCTTGGTTGATGACAAGAAGAATCTTTTTTTTTTTTTTCAAAGAAACGTAAATTGTATTTCAATATGCCTCTCTCGGGGATCTGCTTATTAAATGGCTACCTGGAGAAATGATAATGATCTTCAAAGGCCACATCTTGCAAGTGGTAATGAAATCACACACACCATTCCCAACTCAATTTACCTAGGAAAAGGTGGTCATGGTCATGCGTTTCAGACTTTGTTCATTTTCAGCCCTAATTTCTTTATTCCAAAGGAGAAATTAAAAAAAAGGTCAGTCTGTCCTCAGCTTTTTCCATTGTTGGAAATAGCATCTCTAAAATCTCTTTCTCCTAACGAAACAACCGCTGAATTGGTCTCTGTATTCAAATTGGCCTATCTCTTGCTGATATGAAAATTCAGTGGTACCCTCTTGAAAGACACAAACTTAAGACTCAGAGAAAGAAAATACTTAATAAAATTTCTGTCACTTATAAGCGAGGCAGGCCTTCTACAGAATGACAAAGTTATTTTTATAAAAGAACTGCCATTTATATCACTTACCTGCCTACCAGCATACAGAATGGGAATGAACAAGTTTTTAAAGTAAATTCCTTTCTCCTTTTATATTTCAACTCTAAATTTACAGAAGAAGAGGAGCACGTAGGCTGGTAGAATTTAATCAGTGCAAGTACTTGTGACTACCTAATACTACTCATCAGTCTGCTAAA
The DNA here is from genome assembly GCF_963383645.1 of Muscardinus avellanarius. Lineage (NCBI taxonomy): Eukaryota > Metazoa > Chordata > Mammalia > Rodentia > Gliridae > Muscardinus > Muscardinus avellanarius. Next base: position 59,213,842 of record NC_137803.1, read on the forward strand.
AACCATCAGTTGCTAGCAAATGAGAAGACAGCAATCCCCTGACCCTTTCCATGTGATTCTTTATTTGTATCTTTTTAAGAAATGGCCTAATGTCATCTGTCTAAATCAAAACAAAAAATCCCACAAGAAACCAAAACCACCTGCTAGAGGTCTCCTATGCCACCGTCTCCCCCCTCAGTATGGCCCTACTTTACTGCTTTTCTTTAGGGCCAAGCTTCTACCAAGAATCTTTTCATGTGGTCTCCACAACCCCCCTTTTACTCATTTCTCAGAATATTGCCCATTATCCTCGTGGATCTCACTAAGATTACCAGTGGCTTCACCACAAGCCAATAAATCCAGCGTGACATCTTCTATCTCTCAATTCTCCATCTGCGAGCAAGCGATACTTCTGATTCCCCTTCTTTCTTATCTGGCTGCTCTCTTGTTTCCCTGGTGCTTCTTCCTTTCCCAATTTCAACATTTTTTAGGAATCAGTTCCATTCCTCAGTCCCTTTCTTGGCGAGCCCATTCACTTTGTTTTGAAATCCAAGGTCAATTATAAACTATAGGTCTCTCAATTTGTTACCTTCCCGAGCTTCAGAGCCCTGCACACACTTTTCCACCTGGCTGTCCAGAGGTCCCTAAAACCGAACCCTTCCGTATCCACACCCTGGGTTCCCCATCACTGCCCCCGAACCGCCCCGCTTCAGCCTTCTCCCTTTCAACAGCTGGCTTTTCCCCTGTCCAGCTGCTCATGCTGGATTGAAGCCACCACCTTACTCCCAACCCCAATGCACCCTGTGCCCATCGATTACCTCTTGAGTTGTGTTTAAAGAAAGAATGGAAGGAAGACAGGAGGAAGCTGGAGGCAGAGGCTGCCCAGCAAGCAAAAGCAGAACTCATGAGAGATCCCTGCACTTGTGCGTGTCTCCGTTGGCTGTGGCCGGAACCAAAGGGGGCTGAGTGAGTGGTGAGCGTCACGAGGGGCCGCCTAGCAGAAGTGGGGCCCGGCAAGGCCACTGGCTTCCCCTCCTTACACAAAAGTCCCTCTGACATTGGCAGGGGCCAGCTAGACTGCCATTCCTTCAGCTCAAAACTAGAGCAGACGGGCCTCGACGGGCTGCAGTGGGCCAGTCACTCCTCAAAGTACCAGTCAAATTCAGGATGGGTCAATATTAAATATCTTCCTGAAAGTTGACAAGAAAGAGTTGAGATGCTGTGTGACCAATAGCAGAGACAAGATGTAAGAATTCAAAAGTTGCTTCCACAAAGACCATCATAACCCTGAAAAAGGTTCCCAATATCCATCGATACAGAGACGAAGATTTCAAAATAGTGTTGCATAGCTACAATTTGGTGTCCTAAATTAAAAAAAAAAAAAGCCACAGTCCTCTATTTCAAGGTGACAGGTTATCCTGAAAAGCAAACCAATCTCAGTGCCCAGGTGTGAGAACCACAAGTCTGTGGGTGCAGAAAGGATTCCCATGGGAAATAATACTTGCTTGATGAAAAATCAGTCTTTCCAAGGTGAAGAGACTAGTTTTAAACTTCAGGTCTAATGAAGAGGCACAGACTATTTCAGAAGGATTAAAGGACAATCAGGTATAAACAGAAGCAGAACGCAGATGTGAGTGGCCACAGCGGGCGAGTGGGAACAGCCCGGGATTGCTGGGTCTGAGCCCAACTCTGCTACACGCTGTGACATCAGTGGAACATAGCTTCCTTTCTGTCCTGAAATTCTGAAATTCTAAGGTCCCTGAGAACCAGTAAGGCTATTGTATTAGTGGTGTGAAATATAAAAAAAAAATGTCCTCTAAGATTAGTAAAGCCAAGACAGATACCAACAGTCTTTGCTACTGAACCTACTGTCTAGGTCCAGGGACACAAAGTTCCCAGGCAGGCATTTATCAGCACTCTAGAGAGAGGGCTAGCTTCTCACACTACAGAGGTCAGGTGGAGGCCTGGATGGCTATTTGAGTCTAGTATTTTTTATTTTTATTTTCATTTTTTGTGGTACTAGGGATTGAACTCAGGGGCATTCTACCTATGATTTATACTCCCAGCCCTTTTAAAATTTTTATTTTTTTGAAACAGGGTCTCTCTAGAAAACAAATCTGACTTATTTACAGTAAGGTGTTAGCTCTTTTTTAAATTTAACTTGCTGAGCCTGTCCTCAAAGCTATAATCCTCCTGTCTCAGCTTCCCTAATACTGGAATTACAGGCGTGTGTCACTAGCCCCAATATACTTGAGTCTACTGTAAGTTTCATTTAGTTCACTGAAACAATATGTTATCCAGATATGCAGATAACGGAAACACTCCTATTTAATAGATTGGAAAAATCTGACTTATTTACAGTAAGATGTTAGCCTTTTTTTTTTTAAGTTAAAATATATTCAGTACTTGGGAAACTGAGACAGGAGGATCTGGGTTCATGGCCACCCTCAGCTACTTAGTGAGGCCCTCTGCACTTAGTGAGACCCTGTCTCAAAATAAAAAATAAAAAATCAGGCTGGGGGTGTAGCTCAGAAGTAGAATGCCCCTGGGTTCAATCCCCAGCACTGCATACACACAAAAAAAGTTAGATCTCTGGGTAAGCAGAAAAATTAACAAATGTAGTATAGAATATATAGATATAGGAATAGATACAATGATTATATAAGCATATAGATACGATGATTATATAAGCATATATCTTACACATATAGTATTCATATTGCCAAATCCAACTGGTTCCCAAATACCATGGTATAAAATCCCTCATACATTTGAAGTACTAAGAATCTTTCTCTGGTTGGTCTCATAAGTCCTTCAAATACACTGTAATAAAAGAGGCAGCTGGCTCCCCTCTGGAGGAAGAGAAACCTGAGATAGTGGCGGGGTTGGGGCATTAGAGTTCAGTGCCCCTGCTAAGTGGGGGTGTACTTGCACATTATGTCTATGGAGAAAGCAACAGAGGAAGCTATTCAAATTCCATTCCAGGGCCTTTGACCTTCTAGGATGGTCTGTCAAAGGCAAGGACTCTGGACTCTAGAGGTTCTGAGAGTGTCCAGCTATTTCAAAGTGCACTCTCAGCGAGGGCACTGTCTGCAAACTCCAACACGGCCTTTCTGCATTGGGTTGCAACTTGATCAGTTAAGGTTACAAAAACTGCCGCATCATTACATGGCTCACTAATGGATCCTTTCAACAGACGTTTCCAGAACAGCTCCGCCAAGGCCTGAACGTCCATCAGGTAAAGATAAGGTCTCTGCTCTCGTGCAGCCTGCATGCTGCAGGAGAAAGGGAAACTTAAAAAGACAGCCAGAGGGAGATGTTAGCAGACAGTCCAGTTAAAGCAGATGGATGCTGCTTCAAGTTGGGGGGCTAGGGATGGCTTCTCCAGGAGGGGGCATTTAATTCACAGATATCAAGAAGAACCTGCCAAGTGCAGATATGAAGGTTGGGATAATGCCTCGGAGGAAGACCAAGGTGAAATGCACCTTGTTGTCATCCAGGAAGAAAAACAAGGCCCTCCCGGGCAGCTGGAATGCAGGAGTTGTGGGTGTCACCAGACACAACCTGAATGAAGACAAGATGTGACGGGTCAGGCCGCCGGGGTCGTAACCAGTGCTGATGCTGGGTTTCACTGTGGATGCAATGCAGCATCACTTAAATGTGAGAATGAAAGGGATTTATGGCTGTTCCTAAAGGCCACTCTGAGTGGAGGGGCAAAGGTGGGCACATGGAGACCAGGTACGAGGCCAAGGCAGGGGCAGGGTAAGCCAGGCCGGGGAGCAGGGGAGAGAGCAAAGGGAAGCCATGTCCACCTGTTAGGGTTTGGATCTGAACTTTCCCCAAGAGCTTGGGTGTTGAAAGCACAGTTCTCAACGCAGTCAGGTCCAGCAGTGGGGTTTCGGGCAATGACTGGACCACGAGGTCTCAGACCTCATTGGTGGGTTCATCTATCCTATGACCAATCCCCTGATGGCTGAATGGACTGCAGGGAGTCGGGCCCTAGCTGGAGGAAGCAGGTCGCTGGGGATGAGACCGAGAAGGGTTTATTTTCTCCCCAGCCTCTCCCTTCCTTCACCACCCCAGCCACCATGACTTTCTGCCCCCCCACCCCCCCCACCCCCCCACCCCCCCGGTTCGGGCTCAGAGCAATGGAGCCGGCCCACCATGGACCGACCTCTGAAACTGTGAGCCCAAATCAACTTTTCTCCCTCTCGGTTCTCTTGCTCACAGTGACTCAAAGCTGAGTAACACACCACTGAATGTGGATCAGAATTTCTGGCGGTAGCTTGGTAAAGAGGGAACGTGGGCTGAGCTGGTCGGCACGGTCAATCTCTTAGGAATGTTAGGTCTCTCACAAATATGGGGGTTCTCTATAGGTAAAAACATTCCAAATACTCTCCAATACGCCCCAAGGCAGGGAAGCCACCAGCAATGACGCTTTTTCTGTCATCATTCTTCTCTAAGGGTTCTGCCATCACATCCAACACATAAAATCATTAGCTAACCCTACCTCATCAGCACACTTCTTAAAGCCATCGAGTTCAGGTGACAAGCAATGCCTGCCTTTATTTTTAACAGATGTACCCTTGTGGGTCCAGTGACAGCCTCCTCCCCGCCAAATAAGCAAACCTACAACATTCATGTGAAGGGCTTTGGCCTTTGAAGTACAGATTGTACTTCTAGACTTCATCTGAGAATCTAGTGGATAAATGGCTTCTGTGTCTACATGATATAATCTAGCAGAGAATTATGGTCTCCATGAAAGTTTAATATGACTATGCTTGGTACTGTCATTGTAGAAAACCTGCTAAGTGTCAATAAGGTTTCTACATGGTCTACACAAGAATCCTGTGGGTGCTATTAATGGCTTGAAGTTCTCCCGTCTTGAGGAAATCCAGTCTCATCTTGGTTAAACTTAGAAGGGAGCACCCTCACCCAGCAAAGGCCAGGGTCTCCCCACAATTCATTTATATTATTTTCACTTTAATAAGCATTTTAATGTATTGTTCAGCATATAGTAGAAATACTTAAAGAGATGATCCAAAGATTAGAATTTGCCATAAAAGTATCTCATCTTCCAGAAGTTAACACAAATATTTGAACTCAGTTTCCTGGTAGCTGTGCTAATAGTGATTCATTTGCATTCCCTATCCATTTCATTTCATTGAAGTAGAATTCAGAACTGACAATAACTTCATTTCTCTTAGCCAAAGGCAACCCCTTAAGAGTACTACTGAGTTTTAAGCAAAAAAAAAAAAATTAAATCAAAATGGAAATTTCACAGTACCAACGAGATACCTAACAGTAAAGTATTACGCCCTATTTGAAACTAAATTCTGGAGTGGGTGAGTGAGCACAGGAACTGCTCTCCATTTTCTGTTAACTGTAAATAACTCTTTTTAAGGAAGAAGTTGCCATTATGTCTTCAAGGTGGACAGCATAACTGAAATACCATGCATTTGCTTCCTAACTAAACGCTGGACAAATCTTACCAAATCCCACCTCATGGGTGGCTCCCGAACAGGAAAGTTGAGAGTCTAAAAGTCACTGGATGAGTTTGGCGGCTGAAATAGTTTCTTCTCTGCCTTCTGTGATGTTATGATTGCTCTTTTAATGAACAGGGGTTGATGCTTAAGAATATAAAGGGCGCTGTCCACAGGGAAAGAATAGGCGTGGGGTGTCAAGCACCTCCATTTACAGTTTCCCAGACAAGCTCACCCACCTGCTGTGGAAGTGGATGTGGTACCCTCAGGACAGACAGGTTAATATAGAACTCAAATAGCTCGCATGATAATAAGACGATGTCAAGAATGAAAGCTGAGCTTCCACCCCCTGTAGAGAACATAGTCTTTTTCCCACCCAAGTTGTGCACGTTGGCATGCCATGAGTCTCCTTTGGCCTTCTATTCCTACTTCAGGTCTGGACAATTTATCCAAGTTGCCATATTATGCGATCATATATAATTCCATGTTGCCCATAAGCTACCTCATCTTTTTACTTACCAGACATCTGACATTAGTAAATTAAAATATCTATAACACTGTATTTTGTTCCAAAGACTGTCTCCTAGTTCCTCATCTTTCAGTATATACATAAAGCATCACAATACTAGATTCTTCTTTTGTAAAAGGCGGTGTCTAGGGTGAACCTTCAGGAGCCTGTCTTGGGTGCCACTTTTTTTCTTAAAAACAAACAAACAAAAAAAATCAATCATCATGGCTGCTTTTTGAAAGAACATGAAGGATGCTGATTATTTCTAGACTCTCAACAAGTCACACCTTCCCATTAAGCTATAGGCTTCATAATGGGCAAGCCTGTTTTGCTTCTTCTCTTCCTCCTCCTCCTCCTCCTCCTCCTCCTCCTCTTCTTCTTCTTCTTCTTCTTCTTCTTCTTCTTCTTCTTCTTCTTCTTCTTCTTCTTCTTTTTCTTCTTCTTCTTCCTCTCTCTCTCTCTCTCTCTCTCTCTCTCTCTCTCTCTCTCTCTCTCTCTCACATGTTTGTTTTCTGTGTGTTTTTTGTTTGTTTTGTTTTTACTGAGGATTGAACCCAGGCCATTCTATGCCCAAGTTGTGTAGGCAGAAAATAACATCCTCTGTACAGATGAGATTTAATAATTTGCCTAAAGTCTCACACCTAGTAAATGTGAGAATCATGATTCTGTCTGTAAATGTTAAGCCTTTGTTTGTTTACTTATTTTGGTGTAGGGGATTGAATCCAGAAGCATTCTTCTTCCAAGTTACACCTCTAACCCTTTTTTATTTTGAAACAGTGCTGCAAAATTGTTAAGGAGCTCACTAAATTGCTGAGGCTGGCCTCAAACCTCTCAAACCTGTGATCTTCCTATCTCAGCCTCCCAAGTCCTGGGATTACAGGAGTGTGCTACCAGGCCCAGCTTAAGCCTAAGTTTTAAACAGTGGCACATTAAAGATGTTGTCAGTGAAAGGCCTCAGACTGACAAGGTGTCAGGGTGGCAACTTGCAAGTGACTAGCGTCTGACTCCATTGTTTGAAATTTCTAAGCCCTCATTCCTTCTGCTAAAATCAAAAGAGAGAAAAAGAGAGTGTATTTTCTCTGTGCTCCTGGCCAATTCTATTCAAGGAAGAACTTATTAGCAAAAAGATAACTTTGGCACCTTAATTCAGGAGCATATTTTCCTATTACCAAACATCTGACTGTGCATCTGTGAGAAATGTGGTGTGAACTCAGAGGATGAATAAATTAAAGTCAGACTTTGTGCAGTCGTCATCCCTATCAAAGAGGAGCCTGTGGATTCCTTCTGGACTGGCTCTCCAGAGACCCACTAAAAACAGAGAAAAAGGTTTTGATTAAAACCCCAGCCTGCCGGGCGTGGTGGTGCACTTGTAATCCCAGCATTTGGGAGGCTGAGACGGGAGGATCGCAGTTCATGGACAGCCTCAGCTACTTGGTGAGGCCCTTCTCAACTTAGTGAGACCCTGTTTTAAAATAAAGAATAAAAAGTAGGGTAGGGGGTGTACTTTGTAGGTCGAATGCCCCTATATCCCCAGACCTGCAAATAAATAAATAAATAAATAAATAAATAAATAAATAAATAAATCTCCAACTTTTGTACCTTAGTGAGGGGTAATATATATATTCTCTCCTTTCAGGGTATATCTGGTTGAGAGTCCATGATTCAGGTCTCTCTCTCCCCTCTACCCTCCTCCCTCCCCTCTTCCTCCTCCTCCTCTTCCTCCTCCTCCTCCTCCTTTCTCTTTCTCTCTCTCTCTCTCTCTCTCTCTCTCTCTCTCTCTCTCTCTCTCTCTCTCTCTCTCTCCTTCTCAGTACTGAAAATTGAACCCAGGGGCATTCTCTCTCTAAACTACATCTCCAGACCTTCTTATTTTTATTTTGAAATCGAGTCTCGTTAAGTTTCTGAGGATCTTGTTAAGTTACTGAGCCTGGCCTTGAACCCTTGGAAGGCTTGTCTCAGCCTTCCAAGTACTGGAATTAGTGGCATGTGCCACCATGGCTGGCTTCAGGACTCACTTGACAGGTGTCCATAGCACAGAGTTAAGACTGAATAGGAAAACCAAAATGGCTGTTTCAAAATGACTTAAATATAGGCAATCCTGCACTTCTCAATCCCTGTCTGTCCAGGAGGATTCTGCGTTATGTGGACCCTGAACGGTGAATGAAAGAGCAGCCTGTGTTTCCACATCACACAAATACAACCCAAAGGTTAAGTCTCCCTTATTCCAGATCCCTGTAAATTCATATGTAGAGCAGGATGTAGCTGGCCTGGGCATTTCCTTCCGTGGCTCCTATGTCTTGGGGCTTTATCTCTGTGGTTTGTGTCTAATAGCAAGCTCTTGGGAGCCGCTAACCTATCACCGTAAGGATGTGTGGTGAGAAGAGGAAGGAGCAAAGGGCGAAACAAGACCTTTCGGAGACCCTGGAAGGGAAGCTGCCTGTAAATATTTGTGTCTTGCCTTTCAAAGGAGATCCAGGCAGTCAGCCCTGGAGACTCATGCAGCATGAACAACATTTGATCAAACCAATAAAGAAATGCAAAAGACTTACTTCTATTCCTAAGGGGGAAATAATCAAAGACATGCAAAATTTCCAGGCATTCTATTATTGGTTATTTTTAATTCCTATAAAATTATACAATGAGGCTGGGGATGTAGCTCAGTGGTAGAACACTGGACCAGCGTGCCCAAGGCCCTGGGTTCAATCCTTACCACTGCCAAGATAAATAAATAAAATTATGCGACGTAACTAACCACTATCAGCAGCCTGATGATCATTAAACACTGAAATGAATGGATGGTCAAACACAGTAGCTTCCTTGAATAGAAAAGTGCCCCTGGTCACACGTGTGCCAATGTCATCTTGGGAAATCAGATCCAATTCAATCAGGCCTCTAAGTCCCTGGGCTGTTTCATGGATGCTCACACTGAACAAAGGAGAATGCAAGCTAAGTGTCTTCAGGTCTTCTTTGCAACTTGACCAGTTAGTTTTCCAATCCAACATTAAGCCATTTACTATATTCCAGAACCAGATTCGTAGAATTGGACCTTTCCCACCGTTCCATAGCGTCTTTGAGACCCAACCATTAATTATCAAAGTGTTCACAACAGCATTCACTGTGATTTCTCCAGAGAGAAGACATGGGGGCTCCTCGGACACTTTGTGTCTTTTTATACTTGAGAGGTGGACAGACATTTCATGTCTTCAGCCTCCAATACAAATATGAGGCCATATATTTAGTTATTCCATTTTTCTGTAATGTATTAGCTTTTGTTTTGATGCAAATGACGGATGGAGCCTATAAAGACTGTTCCGGAAATCTCACGGGCATAGAAATGGGAGTTGCTTGAGAACACTGCCTCCTCCAGCTCTCTGAAGGTGCTGATGAGAGGATGCCTTCTTCCCGAGCTGCTCGGCCTGTGCATGCAGCACTGAAAGGGCGTGAGGAAGGCTTCAAGGGATGGGCCCTGCCACCACCTTCCTGAGTTGGAGGTGACTCAGGAGAGAGTCAGCCTCCCCGTGGTGGGAGCCACATGCTAATATCCTGACACGGGGGCTGAATTTCCCACACAGTGTACTAAAAACAACCGAACTGCTACAGGTATGATGTTCCGGCTATATCCCCTTTCTCCACTGGGCAACAAAGCCAATAAATACCTCTTTCAATTTTCAAATCCATATATTATTTCCAGCTCAATGGGGATTAACTCTAAACCCTAGAGCCAAAAAATAAATTTGAAGAAAAGCTGAAAGGCTGAAATGCAGTTCACTCAAGAAATTGTTTATAGGTTCTTCAGGTTTTTCTTTTTACTTTTTTTTTTTTTAGGTTTAATCATAGAAATGCCAGCTTTACTTTAAGTGTTGGTAATTTTTTAAAAATTACTGTATTTTTCATAATGGAATTAGTTGAAATCTTTCACTTTATCTATTTTAAAGAAATGCCAAGTAAATCTGTCTAGGCAAAAGCTTTGTATGAAGTAAAGAAGAAGCTGCATGAATTTCTTATTTTAAATTTCTGTTTCGAGGGATCCTTGAAACACAGAGAAAGGTGCGCTTGCTCCCCTAAAACAGACTTGTCAGAGTCAGGTGGGGCAAATGGCAAGTCTGAAAGAAAGGTGCTGCTCAGAGCAAAACTGGGACTGATAAGTTAATGCTGGTCCAACCAATAACCAGCACACCCTCACCTCCATCAATACCCAGAACACCCTCAGCTCCATCAATACCCAAAACACCCTCACTTCCATCAGTACCCAGAACACCCTTACCTCCATCAGCACCCAGAACACCCTCACCTCCATCAGTACCCAGAACGCCCTCTCCTCCATCAATACCAAGAATAGCCTCCCCTCCATAAGTACCCACAACACCCTCACCTCCATCAGTACCCAGAACACTCTCACCTCTATCAATATCCAGAACACCTTCACTGCCATCAGTACCCAGAACACCCTCACCTCCATCAGTACCCAGAACACCCTCTCCTCCATCAATACCCAGAACACTCTCACCTCTATCAATACCCAGAGCACCCTCATCTCCAAAAATACCCAGAGCACCCTCACCTCCAAAAATACCAGAGCACCCTCACCTCCATCAGTACCCAGAACACCCTCACCTCCATCAGTACCCAGAACACCCTCAGCTCCATCAATACCCAGAACACCCTTACCTCCAAAAATACCCAGAACACCCTCACCTCCATCAGTACCCAGAACACCCTCTCCTCCATCAATACCAAGAATACCCTCCCCTCCATAAGTACCCAGAACACCCTCACCTCCATCAGTACCCAGAACACTCTCACCTCTATCAATATCCAGAACACCCTCACTGCCATCAGTACCCAGAACACCCTCACCTCCATCAGTACCCAGAACACTCTCACCTCTATCAATATCCAGAACACCCTCACTGCCATCAGCACCCAGAACACCCTCACCTCCATCAGTACTCAGAACACCCTCTCCTCCATCAATACCCAGAACACTCTCACCTCTATCAATACCCAGAGCACCCTCATCTCCAAAAATACCCAGAGCACCCTAATCTCCAAAAATACCCAGAGCACCCTCACCTCCATCAATACCCAGAACACCCTCACCTCCATCAATACCCAGAACACCCTCACCTCCAAAAATACCCAGAACACCCTCACCTCCAAAAATACCCAGAACACCCTCACTGCCATCAATACCCAGAGCACCCTCACCTCCAAAAATACCCAGAGCACCCTTACCTCCATTAGTACCCAGAACACCCTCAGCTCCATCAATACCCCAAACACCCTCACCTCCAAAAATACCCAGCACACCCTCACCTGTCAATAACCAGAACACCCTCACCTCTGTCAATACCCAGAATACCCTCAGCTCCATCAATTCCCAGAACACCCTCACCTTCTCAATACCCAGAACACCCTCACCTCCATCAATATTCAAAGCACCCTCATCTCTATCAATACCCAGAATACCCTCACTACCATCAATACCCAGAATACCCTCATCTTCTCAATACCCAGAACACCCTCTTCTCCATCAATACCCAGAACAGCCTCACCTCCCTCAATACCCAGAACACCCTCACCTTCTCAATACCTAGAGCACCCTCACCTCCCTCAATACCCAGAACACCCTCACCTTCTCAATACCTAGAGTACCCTCACCTCCCTCAATACCCAGAACACCCTCACTTTCTCAATACCTAGAGCACCCTCACCTCCATCAATACCCAGTAGCCCTCACTCTCACAATACCCCCATCCAGCCCAGCATCACTGGCTGACCAGTTACTCCAGCAACCCACCAAATGGCTTCCCTATCTCTGCTTCTGCACTCTGTACTATATTTTTCAAATGACAACCAGGCTGATCCTTTTAGAGTACAAATCAAATCATGCCACGTCCCTACTCAACATCCTTCAGTGTCTTGCATTTCACTAAGAGTAAAACCCAGAGTCCTTATATAGTAACGTAAAAAAGTCTACAGTGATGTTCCCTGGTCTTTCCCTTCTGTCCCGCCTACCAGGCTTACCTTCCTGTCACCCCCGTGAACTCGCAAGGAGGAGCCTCACGCTCAGTGCCCACGGCCTGCTGTTCCTGCCTGGGCTGTGCTTCTCCCCCGTTCATGCCCTGTCTTGTTCACACCTGTGTTCAAATTCCCCGAGGAGTTCTTCCCTCTCTACCTCCACTCTCCATTTCCCCACTTCTGTCCTGTTGTTTCCATAATACTTAACACTCATCTGATATCCCAAATATTTCTGTTACTTTTGTGTTTATTCATGTGGTCCAACTGGAGGCTCTGAGCTCCAGGAGGTCAAGGTGCCTACCTATTACGATCACGGTGGCATCCTCGCCATCTAGGACAGTGTGCGGTACCCAGCAGGCACACGGTGACTGATGTACGAACTCGGCTTTGGGGCTACAAGCTCTGAAACAGTGTCAGCCACCTACGAGGCTTTTGTTAGATTATGTTTGCTAAGGTATGACAACCATCTGCTAAATTCCAAAATGTTTTTAATTTGTTCTATTAAGGGAATTCTAGGCAGAAACGGCAGTACCATCAACATGTTTACCAAAATTTTTAGTCCATGTTAGTGAAAGGGGCCTGAGCACTGATGTCAAACAGACATGAGCTGAATTACAGCTCAACTACCTATCAACTGTGCATGCCAGTGAGACAGTTTTAAGAACTTCATGTTCATGGTGTGTGTGTGTGTGTGTGTGTGTGTGTGTGTGCGTGTGTGTGTGTGTGTTATTAAGAATTGAACCCAGGGACATTCTATCTCTGGGATACACCTCTAATCCTTTTATTTTTGTGGTTGAGGATGACCTCAAACTTGTAATCCTCCTGTCTCAGCCTCTCAAGTACTGGGATTACAGGCATGTGCTATCCAGTCCAGCCACAATCTTCATCCTTAAATGACCTCAAATCAAACTTATCGATGGTTATTGTAATGATCAGAGGTACTGCTTAGGAAACATTTGGCACAGAGCAGATCCTCAATAAATTATAGCCATTATTATTAGGTCCTCAGAGAGTCTTGAGAAACTGCCCAAAGTGGGTGATTGTTTACAAGAACAGAAGATGAGAGACAGGTCCAGGTTTAAAAGACGAGTTGTTTCACTACAGATGAGAGACATACCTAAATCCCTCACCAGAAACGGTTACTGCTAGTGTGGGCATCTAGGATTGAGATCAGATGCCACGTCCTCTGGGCACTCTGGAGAGTCGCCAGCGTTGCTTTCATGGGGATGGATTCCTTCTGGAGGGCCTCTCTAAAACAAGTGAGAGAAATAATGAAGGCCTCCAGACCCTAGAACCACCACCCCTCACTTTTCCAAAGTCCACCTCTAAGGTTGACCGCCAAGTGGATGGAATTTGCAGGAGACTTCGGAGAAGAGGATAAATAAGGCCCGCCCACGGCACATGCTGATTGTGACTGGCATTAAATGAACTGGGACACTAACAGGTTATTCTCCCTCCTCCAAGATGTACCTAGCTTATATACATCTGGAGAGAACCACTCCATTCTGAGCAAGCCAAAATGAAAACCTGCCTTTATGATTCAGAAAAACATTTTAAAGAACAATCCATCCTAGCCGGGCGTGGTGGCGCATGCTTGTAATCCCCACGCTTGGGAGGCTGAGACAGGAGGATCGCGCAGGTTCGAAGCCAGCCTCAGCTACTTAGTGAGGTTCTCAGCAACTTAGTGAGACCCTGTTTCCAAATAAAATAGAAAATAGGTCTGGGAGTATAGCCCGGAGGTAGAAAGCCTCTGGGTTCCACCCCAGTACCACCAAAAAAAAAAAAAAAAAAAAAAAAAGATCCATCCTATTAAATCCTGTACTGATCTCTCTCCCATATCTTCCTCACACATGAGGTTCTCCTACAGGTGAATCGCTGCTTCTCTGAAGACCAAAGAGAACAAATTAAACAAAACAAAGTGACAACAGCAACAAAAAAAGAAAGAACAAAGAAAGGATATTTAAACATGGATGCCATATGCAAGAAACATTATCCGACCTCCTTGCCTGACGTGTGGCATTCATTTGGCACGAACCCTGCCTTTTTCGAGGAGAATTAACAATAAAGCCAGCAGGATATAATGAGAGACAGCCCTGAGCGCCACAGTCCTTTGTGGCAGTTGGTAGCAGTAACTGATCTACAAAGGGACGATACCCAGCTGGTTATGGTCAGTGTTTAACCCTGTCCCTTACCAGCCATGTGAACTTAAACTTCCTAAAAATCAAACGTCCATCCGTTGTAAAATGCAGATAAAACGCTCAACTCTTACACTTGTTGAAAAGTAAAAAAACCAACACACACACAATAGCACTGAACGTAGCACCACACATAGGAGGTATCGGTGACTGGGCACAGTTAAACCAGTTCGGCAAGCCCTCTTGTTACTGTCTCCTGGCTAGAATTCACAACACTATTAGCTTGAGGGAGCTTTGTCTGTTTGGTTGGATATTTATTTATTTATTTATTTATTTATTTTTGCTGTTTTGCAGTTCTGGAGATCAAACCTAGGGTTTTATGCAAGCTAGGCAAACTGTCTACCAGAGCTTACAATATGAGAATATGAAAGAGAGAGAGAGAGAGAGAGAGAAGAAGAAGAAGAAGAAGAAGAAGAAGAAGAAGAAGGAGGAGGAGGAGGAGGAGGAGGAGGAGGAGGAGGAGGAGGAGGGCGGGGGGAGGAGGAGGAGGATGGGGGGACGCATAAGGAGGAAAAAAAGAGCGTCTTGTTAAAATCAAATGATGAGTTGGGCCGGGTTCCTTAAAACTTACGAAATACTACCTTCCTACCACTGGTGCTCACATAATCATAATTAATAATTCAAATTAAGAGGCAGGTTGAACTGTCTCCCCGCCACTGTCAGAAAAATAACAGCGGCATTAATCACATCCCTGCACCTGTCATTCCCCGCGATGAACTCCGCTGAGTATCGGACCTGGGGAGATCATTATCTCGGCCAGGACTTTCTCAGGAGGGAAAAAGGGAAAACGAGTTCAGACAAAGGTCAGGATGGGTGACCATGTCCTTGGTTAGCCAGAGGGACTATGAGAATAAATCTTCAGTCATCGGAACAATAGCTATAACGATCACAATTAAAAGAGACTACTTCCTATCTGACACCATAAATATTTTGTCTTCTTCCTTTAGGTTCCAAAAAGCATAATAAAACAAAACCCTGCTCCACTCTCCAGGCTGTTTTCTCTCCCTGGCGATGGGGGAAGGGGCACAATCTACTCCACCATGAATTTCATATTAATGTTGTCCATTCCACAGAAGATAGACCTGTGCCTGAAACAGCATCTGTCCCTTGCAAAGCTTGGGCAAAGTATTCCTTTCCCTTTTTTTGTCTATTTCCTGAACTCAGTCCCTCATTCCCCACCACCTCACCGCATATCTGCTTTTATATATAATAGCATCCACTAAGAATTGCAGCCCTTTGATGTCTCCATTTTATAAGCCCAACAGCAAAACCCAGGCCAGGTAAGCACAGAGAATAAACATAGAAGCCAGCACGAGCGGCTCTAAGGACAAAGGTGCTCTCCGGGGACTTGCACAAGGCCGTCTGCTTGGAAGAGCTGATCTCTCAGGACAGGTTGGAAGACCAATGGCGCAGAGGCCGGCTTCAGAGTCTGCTCAGAAAAATACACTGGGAGGCAATAAAAGCCATGATTCTGGACTTGAGGACCAATGCTTAGCATGCGAGAAAACCTGCATGCCAGCCCCAGCACCACCCAAAATAACAATAAAATGACAATTTTCCTGACCAGACGTTGGTGATAATGTTAAGAAGTTCCCAATGAAGTCACACTAGCTTGGCATTTGTCTGAAGATGTTTTAACAGAAAGGACTTTCTTTCAGATTTTCTTGTGGATTCCTGAAAAAGAAACTAAAGGCCAGGCAAAGGGTGGGGTGCATACAGTAATCCCAGTACTTGGGAGACTAAAACAGGAGGATCACAGGTTCGAGGCCAGCCTCTGCAACTTTGTGAGACAAAATAAAATAGGCTTCAAAATAAAATATAAAATAGGGCTGGGGAGTCGCTCAGAGGTAGAACACCCTGGGTTCAAGCCCCAGTAGCACAAAAAAGAAAGATGGAAAGGAGGGAGGCAGAAATGGAGGGAGGGAGGGAGGGAGGGAACACTTCAGCAGGTTGGTAGCTAGAAGGTTCAGGCCCTCGCCTGGCCCAAACCGGCCCCTCATACCCGCTCCCTTGAGTTGGAGGACTGTGTCTCAAAGGGCCACAGTGATCTGTCTGTTGTGATGTGAGGAACTTGGTGAGCCCAGAGGTTTTGGGGCCTGTGGACAGCAAGGCTCTTCGGGAACAGAGCTGAAGGCAGTAGGAAGAAAGGAACAGCCAGAAAGCGGGGTGCGGGGGTGCACGCTTGTAATCCAGTACTTGAGAGGTTGAGACAGGAGGATCGCGGTTTGAGGACAGCCTCAGCTACTTAGTGAGGTCCTTTGCAACTCAGGGAGACCCTGTTCCAAAAAATAAAAAAAAAAAATAGGGCTAGGGGTGGAGCTGAGAGGTAGAGTATCCCTGGGTTCCATCCCTAGTACTGAAAAAGAAAAAGAAAGAAAAAGAAAGAAAGAAGAGAGAAAGAAGGGAGAAAGAAAGAGGGGGAGAAAGAAAGAAAGAGAGAGAAAGAAAAAAAAGAAACAATGTAAATGGGAATGAAGACATTAATGTTCCTCTTTCAGGGTCAGGCGCTTTAGAATCCCACCAATCTCAAAGGAATCAAAGGTGATCAGAAGGTAAGTGTGCTGGGCTGACCTCCACGGGCTTGAGCCAGAGGCGCTGGCCCTCCAAGCAGCCCCGCAGTCACACGCTCTGCCTCCCTGCCGTCCACAGCACTGGACATTTCTCCTAAGAGGGATCTTGTTGCTTTTGCTATTAATTGTGCTTGGTTTCCATGTGTACAGTAATTGTTTCAATCACCCTCACCCTTCACTTATTGCCGATTCAAATCATTTGATGATGGTACAGCTGACTCTCAGAAGCAGCAGGTTGTGTGTGTGCAGAGCCGACCAACTGCAGGTCAAAAATAGTCAGAAAAAAAGAGAAATGCCTCTGTACAAGTGGCGCACCTGCGCTCTCAGTACTTGGGAGGCTGAAATGGGAGGATCAAAGGTTAGAGCCCAATCGCAACAACCTAGTGAGACCCTCTTTGAAAGTTAAAATAAACGGGGTGGTTGGGGTATGGCTCAGAGATGGAGCGTCCCTGGGTCCCAGCCTCAGTGCTCTTCACAGGCTTCTGCAGACAACATGTATGGACATATGTTTTCTAGTCACAACTTTTTTTTTTTTTTGGTGGTACTGGGGGTGGAACCCAGAGGCTTTCTACCTCCAGGCTATACTTCCAGACCTTTTTTTAAATATTTTATTTGGAAACAGGGTCTCACTAAGTTGCTGAGAGCCTCACTAAGTAGCTGAGGCTGGCTTTGAACCCGTGCGATCCTCCTGTCTCAGCCTCCTAAGCGCGGGGATTACAAGTGTGTTTCACCATAACTGGCTTCTAGTCACTATTTCTTAAACAGCACAGCATAACAACTACTTACATTCTAGGTATTACGGTAATAGAAGATTTAAAAGATACAGGAGACTGGCTGTACTTGCTTACTAAGGCATTCTAGAGTTCCCTCCATTTTACTGCAAATGGTAGGATTTTGTTCTTCATGGCTGAACAAAATTCCATTGGGTGTATCTACCAAAGTTCTGTGCTCCAGCATCTGTTGATGGATACCCAGACGCCCTCCATAGTTTGGCTACTGTAAGTTGTGCTGCTATGAGTAGATGTATGTCTTTTCTTATATGTGAAAGCTAGAAAGATATTTTGAATTAAGGGCAATATGTGAGGAGGTGGAGGGAGAGGAGAGGGGCTTGTTGTGGAGGGCACCAAGAGCCATGTGTATACTTTTGCCTGGCACTTTATACCCTAATATGATGTAAAATTACAATGACCAAATAAAAATAAAATACATAGAGCCGGGCATGGTGGCACACGCTTGTAATCCCAGCATTTGGGAGGCTGGGACAGAAAGATCACAGGTTCTTGGCTAGCCTCAGCTACTTAGTGCGGCCTTCTGCAACTTAATGAAGACCCTGTTTCAAAAAATAAAGAATAAAAAATAGGAATGGGGGTGTAGCTCTCAGAGGTAGAATGCCCCAGGACCGCAAAAAATAAAATAAAATAAAATAAAATATACAGGAGGATTGCATAAATTAATGGATAGATTGTGTCGTGTTATATAAGAGACTTGAGCATCTTAAGATTTCAGATCCTTGGGGAAAATGAGAGATGACTATTTCCTATATGCTCATTCCTGGAATAGGAGACCGTGATATCTCATTCTCAATTGACCTACTTTTGATTTCTATCACTGAACATGTTACATACCGCGATAATTAAAATAACTGAAAACATACAAACAAGTGACTCACAGCTAACACACAACATACTGTAGACATGTACGCTAATAGAAAAATCAGAGAGAGCTGGTATTAGAAAACTGGTTTAGAATGAGCAGCTGAGGGCTGACAAAGAACTCTTTATTTCAGAAAAGACATTAGTGTGATCTGACTACATACGTACTGTTTCATTTCATTATAAAACCAGTATTAGGGACCCAGGGAACAGCTACACCTGAAGGATTTTGTGGTCTACCAAAGAGCTGGTGTCTGGGGGCCCGAGAGGGGCACAACTTACCGCCCTATGCTTAGTAATGAAGAGAACTAGACAAAGAGAGGGCCTAGAGGGCCCAGCTCTGAGGGCCCAGATGGATTCTCCTCTACACAAAACCAAGCACAAGCCCCAGGGAGCTGGGGGCCCTCACCAGTGCCCAGGAGCAGCGTCTGCTTCTAAGGGGAACGGTGATACTGTGCAGTCATGGTCAGTACCCAGTGCCCAACCTGCCACCTGCCTCCTCTGCAGGGAAGAAGCAGTTTTATCTTTCTATCCCAGGGCCCAGCGCAAGTTCATACATTTTCCATGAATATATAGTGAATTAATCAATCTAGTAGTTATCTTTAAAGAATACCCGATTGCCCTCAAATTGTATCTGGTAAAGATTATTAGATTTACATCAATATTTTTATGTTAAATTCTGGCTCCATTTGCCTCTTTATTTAGGAGAAGAAGAATGAGGAATTAAGATTCACAGATATCAACCTGCTAAAAAGAAAAATAATAGGAGAATGTTTGGAATAACTGTACCGTGTGCTGTCCTTTTATTAAAGAGAAAGGAAATCCCTTAGCTCCACAGCTGGTGGGCATGTCCAGAGCCCTGGGAGCCCGGCACATGGCAAAAGCACAAAAACACAGGCATTTGTTTGACCAAAGACTGTCATTCTCCATTAACCAGAGACCGAGGACTGATTGCTGTCCTCTGGCTTCTGATTTTCCTGTTCTCAGTAGATCTCTGGATGAACTATAGATGTGATGTGCATTAGGTCTGCCATCACAAAGGAAAGAGCAGAAGAAACCCAGAAAGCCGGGCGTGGTGGTGCACACTTGTAATCCCAGCATTCGGGAGGCTGAGACAGGAGGATTGTGGTTCTCGGCCAGCCTCAGCTCTTAGTGAGGCCCTTTGCAACGCAGTGAGACCCTGTTTTAAAATAAAGAATGAAAAATAGGGCTGGAGGTGTAGCTCAGAGGTAGAATGTTCCTGGGTTCAGTCCCCAGTATCACACATACAAAAAAGAAAGAAACCCAGGGAGTATGGATTCCAGAGAATCCATTCCACTTTGCTCCTGCATCTCCTTCAAAAAACATGCGTCAAAGAAGCAAGCAGAGATACCTGAAGATACTGCGTCTCACCCATTCTCCTAATAGCTATGGGGTTTCTCTATAGAGACCCAAAATTCCCTTATTTGAAAGGATCAGAAGGTTAAAGCTTAGATTCACTCTTCTTTGAAGGAAGAAATTTAGCTGTGGCCCAGATTTTATTTTTTATAATGCGACTAACAAAATCAAGATGATTTTTGCTTAAATATAAAAACAAATATTGATCTTTGTTCAAATATTGTACAATACTGAAAGAGGGCTTTGTTAGGGTCTCTTTTATTTTCAATTTTACCATATAAAACCTAATTTAAGGGTAATTTTCAAAGAGATAACACCTAGTGCTTACTTTAATAAGGATCTTCAAAATCCGAATCTTCCAGATATGTATGGAATACCTTGGGCTAAATAGAAATGTGTGCCAGACAGGGTGGAACCATTTTGCTAAAGATTAAGCATACATGAAAGCTGATCTGTACCCAAGCTGTGAAAAATGCTTCCAGAATAAAGTAATATTTGAGAATAGCTTTCAATAAGACATGGAGATCAGTTGGAGTTAGAATTTTCTTTCTGGTCAAATTCAGCAACACACGAAAATAGGTACAGATCTGGAAGAAGAATTAGAGGATAACCGGACTAGATTATATAGTCCAGTTGGTTGTTCTTTCAACTCACACAGAAATGGATGTTCACGCAATGGACATAACTGATAAGTCAGGTCCCTCCCTTTCCCCTCGTGATCTCACAGCAGGAACAGGACGCGGAACCCCAGAAGCCAGAAGTGGAGATATCGCTAGACAGACTCCAGAAGTCGTGAGACTACAGATGTCGCGAGAAAATCAGCATGCCTATAAAACATCGGTGTCTCTGATCCACCACGTGACTCAGCTGGCCGATCAGGACTATGTGCAACTCTCCAGACGCCTGACCCGTCGGTCCCTTCCACCACATCCAGCCAACTCCTCGGAGGGTGCTGGGCAGCGGTCTCTGATAACCCGGTTGGTGTTTTTACCTCCCTCCCAAACTCCCAAACGCCCAAATTCTATTTTCAACCTTTCAATAATAATGAGCAATAAGACCTCATAACTTAGAGAAAACAGACCCAAGCCAATCACTGTAAACAGAGCTGAGAAATGCCAAGAGACAGAAAAGTCTTGCAACTGTGAGACAAAGAAGAACCCACAGGAAATCTAACACCTAAAGAAGAGAGGAAAGTAAAGAAAGAGTGGCCCTTGCTCAGGGAAGAGGCTGGGCTGGTACCCAGAGGGGAGGCTGAAGAGGTGGTCACACAGAGACTCACTGGTGCTCATTAAGAGCTACTGAGAACAAGTGCAAGGTTTTAAGCCACAGAGTAGTAAGCTAGACTGGTGTTTCAGGCATGTCGCGTGGCCAACGAGTGGAGAATAGAGTAGAGTAGACTTGGGGTCAAAAGTAAAGAAGACCACTGAGGAACATGTCATAACGATCCAGAAGAAGGAAGATCGGGGTCTGAAAAATTATACTGCCTTAAAAATGAAAAAGAGATTTGGGAAGAACAAAGAACCCTGACCTTCTGCATTATTGCCATCAGTTCTAGCTCCCACCATAAACCACCATAAACCACAGCCAGATCATTATGGTTAACACCAAAGTTATATAGGGCTGGCTATACAAATGCAGGGAACGCTTTGAATCTCAGTGTGGTACGCAATTACATTGCAATGATAAAAGTAGTGTGTGTGTGTGTGTGTGTGTGTGTGTGTGTGTGTGTGTTCCTGGGGTGGAACCCAGAGACATTCTACCTCTGAGCTCCACCCCCAGCCCTACTTTTTATTCCTTAATTTGAACCAGGGTCTCACTGAGTTGCAAAGGACGTCACTAAGGGTCTCATTGAAACGCAAAGGACCTCGCTAAGTAGCTGAGGCTGGCTGCAAACCACTATCCTCTGTCTCAGCCTCCTGAATGCTGGGATTGCAAGCATGGGCCACCACACCTCCACTTAGGTCCTATGATAGTTTGGATTCGGAATGACCCCGCCCCCAAGTTCCTGTGTTAGGCAATGCAGCCTAGGTTCCGAGGTGGAGCACAGAGGCCCTGCAGGTCCCAGCCTCTGGGGGCCTGGCCTGCCCTAACTGACAGAGCTGGAGAAGGCCACAGGCCTGCCATGTAGAGACAGGGGAAAGCCAGTTATGTTTGTGTTGCGTTGGAAGGACCCAGAAAAAGGAACAGATAAGATGACAAGAACAGAGATAAAAAGTTATAGCCCAGAAAATGGGAACATTTTATTCTTATTTATTTTGGTAGGGATTGAACCCAGGAACATTCTACATCTGAACTGTACTCCTAGCACTTTTAAAAATTTTATTATCAATTTATTTTTTGTTTGCTGTACTAGGGATTAAACCCAGGGGCATTCTACCTCTGAGATACACCTCTAGTCCTATTTTTTATTCTTTATTTTGAAACAGGGTCTCACCAAGTTGCAGAGGGCCTCGCTAAGTAGCTGAGGCTGGCTGCAAACCTCAGATCCTCCTGTCTCAGCCTCCCGAGTGCTGGGATGACAAGCGTGCGCCACGCCTGGCTAACAGGATTTCACTACGTTGCTGGGGTTCTTGCTAAATTACAGAGTCTTGTCTTGAACCTACCGCCTTCCTGTCTCGGCCCCCCCTGAAATGCATGCACCACCAGCTTTCTCCTCCTCTCAACACGCGTGCGCATCTCCTCTGTGACTAGGTCGGAAGGCTGCTCACACTGCTTACTGGTCTCCATCTATTTTAGAGATTCAGTCCAATGCAGAGCGTAAGACTCTAAAACCTTGTGGTCAGAATGCTTGGGTTCCTGGCTGCAAAATTAACTAGATGTGTATGTAGTGTTGGGTAAGTCATTTAACTTCTCTGAGCCTCTGGTAAGTGGCGATATCAATCATTTCTCCAAAATGGGGATAATAATCATTTTTTTCTCACTGGCTTATGAGAACTTACAGAGATAATACACATAATGTATACAGTGCCTGGCACATATTAAGTATTCAAACATTAACTACTCTTATTTTTATTTCAGGCTGTCAAACCCAATATGCACAGAATAGTGTATTACAGTCGCTTTGGCTCATCCAGAGCAGAAAATCAAGATAATTTTAGTGGATGCCTTCGCATAAATCCAACGGTAAAACGGCAGAGCAAAGCTAAACTTGCATTTTTAAATTTAATGCCTCACCAGTTTACAAAGTAATAATGACTTCGGTCGTGCTAATACCCAGGCAAAAGTCTAATTATAAGGTAACAAGAGTGGAAGAAATGAGCATTTCCCCCAGTGTGTGTTGTGTGTTAAATTACAACCCTTAAGAGCGACAGCGACGACAACAACTCTTATGTGGTGATTATTTCAGTATGAGATGCTTCTCCCTCCTTCCTACCCGAACTTAATTGATATGGAGCACCAGAGCAGCTGGTAAGGCTCACGCAGGGTGCGAGGTTCGTCTTCTCTTTGCAGAAAAACGCAATGCAAAACATTAAGTTGACGCCAATCACAAACGGTATAAAATGTTCTTGCATTTCTTATGAGTAATCTGAAACTATAACCAAAATAAGATGCCACGTTACATAAATGGTAAATCATGTGGGATATATGGCAGGATTACTCTCGAAATACGCTTTTTCTTTCCATTGATACGTAGCATTATAGCCTACCTGCAAATAATTATTTATTTCCAAAGTGGTTTGGTCCTCTTTCAGAGACCTTATGTGCGTCCGATACTATTAGCATATGTACCTGCTTTAATTTTATAAAAAAAAATTCCAGACAATCATGAAAATCACAAAGAAACAACAGAGTTTTAGATGACCCTTTCATGAAAAATGGTAAGTCCCAGAAAAGTATACACTCAAAGGAAACAATACCACTTTCATGGTATTAATTTGGTGCTCTTGTTATTTTTTTTATATAAGAACAGATGAAATAGTTCTCACTCCATCTGTTTGTGACAAGAAGGTGGGGTTTCCTTGGTTCTAGAATCCATTAGTGCGGGCACGAACAGCTGCGAACACAATATTCTGATATTCCAAAGAGCACGTGTGCAATGTTTATTGCCGTGCTGTCTGTAAGTCGGCACGTACCGCAGAGCCGAACGTTCTGAGCACACACTTCTGAAGTGTAAACGCATGCTTGCGTCTCCCCCTCCCAAGCTGCGGCGTCCACACTATTTTCAGTAATGACCATCGATCTCGGATCCCTCACTAAGCAGAGTGATTTTCACAAGTGTCTAAAGCGAGCCTCTGCTGGCCAAGGCACTTTATTTTTATTCTAGGTGCACTCTGGCTCCCTGGTGCCCGAGGAAAACAGCTGCCATTTCCTCCAGGCCATTTGCTCGCACTTTCTGCAATTCCTACGGGGCTTCCCAGCCTATAATTAGACTTTCCAGCTGCCGTAGTGTACGCTGTGGGGTGGTGCTGAGAGTTTTTTTGCCTTACAGAATCCTCTTCAAGATGGCACTGCTGGAATAACGCTGTTTGGAATTCAGCTTGGATACCAAATATGAATTCTCAACCGTTTGCCACGAACCAGCCTGTTGTACAAGTGAGGTTTGCTTTGAAATGAACTCTGCACCAGCCATGTGGAAAAGAAATTGAGACTAAGCAAAAAAAAAAATAAAATAAAAATGAGAAGAGAGAGAGAAAGGGGAAGTAGTAAGCAAGTCGAAACTTCCTAATCTAAAGTTGCAGAGAACATCAGTACTGAACCAGTTACAAGAGCTCTCTTGATCGTTGAACTAAGCCTCCTTCCCAGGCCCTGTCCCCAGAATTAACCGAAAAGGCCCAACAAGAAGGAACTAGAAGAATAGGCCAAAGCCTGGCTCTATTTCTAATCCTTAGGGTGACGTGCCAGCCATGCTAGCACTCAAGACAAACCCAGACCAAGTTAGAAGAAAAAGAGGGCTAAGCAAGCTCTAACCTGGAGTCAGTCTTTCAAACAAAATGAACTCTTTTTCTTCCCCTCTCTTTATTACCAGAGATTGAACCCAGAGACATTTTGCCTTTGAGCTACATCCTAGCCCTTTCTATTTTTTTTTTTAATTTGGAAACAGTGTCTAAGTTGTTAAGGGTCTCTTTGAGTTGCTGAGGCTGGCCTCAAACCTGTAATCCTCCTGCCTCAGCCTCCTTGTGTGCTGGGATTACAGGTATATACCAAAACACCCAGATGAAGTCTGCTTTTTTTTTTTTTTTTTCCTTTTGGTGGTACTGGGGTTCCTGGAAGCCCTTCGACCTCCGGGCTATACTCCCAGACCTATTTTTACATTTTTATTTGGAAACAGGGTATCCTAAGCCAGCGCCCGTGGCTGGCTTCAAACCTGCGCGATCCTCCTATCTCCGCCTCCCAAGTGCGGGGATTACAAGCACGCGCCACCACGCCAGACTGATTTTTTTTTTTAAGTGAAAATATCTTCAAAACAGAGCACCACCACACACCACCCATCCCATTTCAGTATGAGTGTTCCTGGGAAATAAAAGTTCAAGAACAGGTTTCCCTGAGTGGAGAAGGACCTTCCGCCACTGAGGGAAGACTGTGTGCCAACATCACCCTCAACCTCAGAATCCCATCGCTTCTCTGACTGTAGGAACTGCTACAGCACGATGATGACCTGCCGGGCAAGTGCCAACAGAAAGCCAGACACCTTAAGAGCTGGCAACCATTGTGAAGTTCTGAGGGCAGGGTTAGTCAGCTTTTACTGCTGTGACAAAATGCCTGCCAATCAACTTTAAAGGTTTGTTTTGCCTCATGGTTACAGAGTTCTGAGTCCATGGTCACTTAGCTCTGTTGCTTTGGGCCGGTGGCAGCACATCATGGTAGCAGCACAAGGTAATGGAAACTGCTCAGCTCATGGCAGCTAGGAGGCAAGAGGAAAGAAAGAAAGAAAGAAAGAAAGAAAGAAAGAAAGAAAGAAAGAAAGAAAGAAAGAAAGAAAGAGAGAAAGAAAGAAAAGAAAAGAAAGAAAGGAAGAAAGAAGAAAGGAAGGGGAAGAATGGAAGAAAGGAAGAAAGAAAGAAAGAAAGAGGAGGAGGAGGGGGAAAGGGATGGGAAGTGGAAGGGGAGGGAAAAGGGGCTGGAGTTCATTATCACCTTGGCCAAGGGCAAACTCCCAATGACCTTCCTTCAACTAGGTTCTACCTCCTAATGTTTCCAACATCTCCCAATCACTCCATCAGCTGAGGACCACGAGCCAACACATGAGCATTTGGGGACATTTACAATACAAACCATAACAGGGAGTAAGACATTTTTACTAACAAACCTCCCAGGTGCACAGATACCCTTAGTCAGAGGATCAACTTCGAGTCCCAAGACTAGAGACATGTATTTCCGAAATCCACACCTCAGTTCTGTTGTGTCTCTGGCCTCCCGGTAGTTGGTTACTGGACTTTTTCTTCCTACGTTGACTGTCTCGGATATGTTATAGTAGCAGAAAGCTGACTGACACTTTTGTCTGGCATTTCAGAAATGATCTTAACTGTTCAAAGAACAAGATAACAACTACGATCAGGGCTAAGGTATTTTGTGGGTTTCTGAAATGCCAGATAAAAGGTCTGGGCTGCTGGGAAATATATCATGGCAAAAATGTGTGGTGAAAAAAACTGCTTATCTCATGACTTAAAAGTGAAAGAGAGGAAGAGGAAGGGCCTGGGTTCCCACTGACCCTTAGAACGCACACCCAGAGTAACCTAAAGACTTCTGCCAGGGCCCGGTTCTTAAGGGATCCACCTCCCAAAAGCGCCATGCTGGGACCCAGCCCATGGCACATGGGTCATTGAAGATCCAAACTATAGCAATACTTTAAAAACAATTAAGAAACAAATGAGAGGACCATTTACCTTACCCAACAATGAAGTTCCCACTATATTAATTAATTAATTAATTAATTATTTTTATTTTATTTTTTGGTGGTACTGGGGTTCCTGGAAGCCCTTCTTCCTCCGGGCTACACTCCCAGACCTATTTTATATATTTTTTGAAACAGGGTCTCTTACGCCAGCGCGGCTGGCTTCGAACCTGCGCGATCCTCCTGTCTCCACCTCCCAAGCGCGGGGATTACAAGCGTGCACCACCATGCCCAGCAGGTTCCCACTATATTTATTATAGGAAGAAAGCACTTGGGAATTCAAGAGAAATTCCAGAGCCAAGAATCACATGGTTAAGGAGAGAACAATATAACTACGCCGGTGCCTGACATTAACAGTTTCTGCCCAAGTGCATTTTCTAATAAGCTAAATTTTATTCCTCCCACTACCAAAATACAGCTTTAAAGCCATCTTTGATGAAAAGATGAAAACTGTTCCTTACCCTCTTATGCCCCTTTAAACCAAGAATGGTCAACGCGGGGTTTCCAGCTCCCCTTTTTCTACAACAGTGACTAGACTACTGTCCCAGGGATACCTGATATGAATTCAGGAACAGAAATTAGTTTTAGGATTAGCCTAAGCAAAACAAAGAGACAGATTTGATTTTTTTGTCTCAGCAGTCAAAATAGATACATTTATTCCACTGCATATGTCTATTAGCAGAAATTACAGTTGATAGTTACATACTAAATCAGAATGGTTAAACCAGGCTATGGAAAGTTCCTAAAATGGCAGCTAATTATATTCTAAAATGTTACTTGTAAAACAGTTCCCAAGAGCCCAAAATTTCATTTTCCATAAAAACAGTACATAAGTCTCCCCTTATCTTGAAGGATATGTTTCAAAACCCTCAGTGAACACATAAAAACTGTTGAAATCCCATATACACTGTTTTTCCTGCACACACGCGCGCACACACGCACGCATGCACGCACGCACACACACTGCCTTTTTCCATCATAACTTTTCATTTATCCTATCAAGTGGCCATACGTTTGGCAGTTTGATGCATGACAGTGGTAACAATATTTATTTATTTATACTTTTACACAATTTCATGGGAGGAAGATTTGTTCTTACCATACCTCTTAACAGCCTCAGCATATAATTTTTTTTTTCTGGTAAGTCAAGAAATTTCACCTCTTCACTTGAAAGAAGCACTTTACACCTTCTCCTTGGCATACATGAATTACCATCATCACTACGCATGCACTTTGGAGCTGTTATTAAGTAAAATAAGGGTTACTTAAATACAAGCACGGCAATAGCATGCCAGGTGATCTACTAACCAGGGCAGCTGATGGATGATTAACGCTGGAGTGGGGCATACAAAGTGGATACACTGGACAAAGGCATGATTCAGCTTCCCGGTGGGACAGAGCCAGATGATGTGACATTTCATCACACTACTTAGAACAGGGCATGGCTTAACTTAAAAGTTGTTGATTTCTAGAACTTTCTATTTAATATTTTCAGACGACAGTTGTCCGTGGGTAGCTAAAACTTTAGAAATAAAATTGCAAACCACGAAGAACTACTGTACTCTCTTTGTAGGAAATGGAATTTGGGGCTCGTTACATTTTACATGGCAAGCTTGAAAGGGTGCCTCCGAAGTCTGACATCAGCACGCATGTGAATCATATTTAGTAAAATCTCTGAGACTTACGTGAATGTGCTCTTTAAACCCAGCAAAAGTCAGCTAGGGGAGAGGAGGGCTAGAAGCCTTTCTAAAGACAGAATGATATCATTTTATATATTCTGCTCATTTCCCTATCACCAGACATTTCAGGCAGTTTCTGGCACATAGTAGGCGCTCAACATGTGTGAATGAATGAATGAGGTTTAATCGACTGCAACTCAGAGTCTGAGGAGTTGAAGGATGGAAGGCCCGTAGTTAGAAAAACTTAAAGAAACTCCAAGGAAAGAAAAGGAAAGGAAACAGAAGGAGATTACTCCCAACTCAAGTGCTCTACGGGGAAAGGGCTTTGTTCACTGGGATTGGCCCTGGCCAGGCAGCGGCACATACCTTACATCTCAGGCTGGGGCAGGAGGATCCTAGTTTCAATGCCAGCCTTGGCAACTTTACAAGACCCTCAGCAACTCAGTAAGACCTCGTTTCAAATGGGTAAGGGATAACTGGGTGATGTGTGCATGCAGGCCTCTACCATGTTATACTCCATTAAGATATACGAATACAGTGCACCAATAAAACATTTTTAAAAAGACAAAAAAAAGGGCTGGGGGTATAGCTCGGAGGTAGAACGTCCTTGGGTTCAATAGTCAGTACCCTCCCCTACAAAAATCAGCCATGATTCATACACTGAAAAGGTCTCCTTCTAGCCATACTAGAGCCCCAGTATGGTACCAGCGAGGAAACAACGTTTCTCGGGTATTCTCCATGAGATGCTCTAGTCATATCCACGCACAGCCACGTGTGCAAAGTCCACCTCCCTTTAAGATGTGGCAGCACCTCACACCTGTTTCCCATCATACTCTTTCTATCCGAGGCATGAGGCAAGTCGTCACGCCCTCGGTCCCCGAACTCCTGCTCCATCAGGAGGGTTCCGGATTCTGGCCTCTTCATTTCCCTCCCTCCACCTTGCCGGCTGACATGTCTCTGGACTGCGGACACTAGAAGACCATGGAGGAGCTCTTCTCTCTCTCCTCTCTAGTTATTGTTACGGCCATCCCTTGCCTGGGTGTCTACAATGGTTCCTGACACTTCTCCATCGGCTACTTCCTCTCTCCCTCCCCACAGTCCTTCCTTCCTCCTCCTCCTCCTCCTCCTCCTCCTCCTCCTCCTCCTCCTTCTTTTTCTTCTCTGTCTGTCTGTCTGTCTGTCTCTCTCTCTCTCTCCTGGAGGTTGAACCCACATGCATTCTACCTCTGGGCTATGCCCAGCACTATGTTTTTTCTTTTTTTTATTTGAGACGGGGTTTCATTAAGTTACCGAGGCTGACCTTGAACCTGTGATCTTCCTGTCTCAGCCTCCCAAGTACTAGAGTTACAAGTGTGCACCACCATGCCCGGGGTCTATTCTTTACTTATGCAATAGTGTTCTTTCAAATCATTAGGTCAGGTTGGGAGATCCCTGTGCTCAGAGCCTCCAACAGCTTCCCGGCATGCTTTGCAAAGCTCTGGCCTGTGGCACAGCCCACTTCTCAGTCCACTGGCCTCCCTACCATTCCACCTCAGAGCCCTACCCTGGAATGCTCCTTCAGACACTTGTGGGCTCCCTCCTGCCCCACCGGGATGGCCTGAATGCAAGTCTGACCTCAAGCCTTCCCTAGCCCCGTCCTCCAGAACCTCAGCTGCAATCCCAAATCTACCCCGCTGCACCTGGCCCTGAGACACTCACCAGGCAGGGTTGATTCTTTATTTACTCTTTATTTCTTGCCTGTAGAGTATGAATACCAGCATCTCAAGGATTTTTATCTGCTTGTCCCTGTTTGATACTCAGTTCGGAAAAGACTGTCAGTGTATCCTCTCAGTGAGGACAAGTTGAGCCTCCCCAACCCAAACACCTGGAACCTGAACTCCAAAGCCTAAAACTTCCTGAGAGCTGGCCCGATGCCTTCACACCGACCTCGTGTGACAGACCACAGTCAAGTCACACTAGACGTATGAGATGACCTTCGGGCAAGGACATAAGATACGTGTGAATATCCTGCTTGGACGTGAGTCCTGTTCCCAAGACATCTCATGACATATATGCAAATATTCCCAAATCTGATAAAAAAAATCCAAAATCCAAAACAGTCCGTTCCCCAGCATTTCACATAAGGGATACTTGGGCCATATTTGTCGAATAAGCGAATAAAAAGTAATATATTTTGAATCCTTTGTCTTAACAGTTTATTTATCAGATGATATTACATAATACTTTATGTGTTTATAAGTTCTCATAGATTTATTGAATGCTAGATGACCTCCTAGTATATAACCCAAAACTAATGACCCCTGAAATCAGTCCTGGCCTGATAGGCAGTTAAAGTTTTACCACTGTCCAGCTGCCTGGAAACAGTACCGTAACACATGCCAACACAGACATACATTTGCAAATAAAAAGGATTATTAATACGGAAAAATCAAATACCTGAACATTTAATCAGAATAAGAAGAAACTCGCTAAAATGTGCCTGAACCCGCTTGTTTGGTAAATTAGCAGGCTTCCTGTTTGCTTGACAAAGACCTTGGCTCGATTGTGCCAAGTGACAACCTGCAGTGAATTATTACAATAAAATTATAGGGTTGATAAGAGAGAAAAATTGCAGGGAAAATGACTCCTGTGAAGCTTTGAAGAGCATTAAAACGACGCCTAAAACAACAACGACAGCCACAACCCCCAACGGCTGTCTTTGGGGAAGGCACACACGGCATTTCTAGAAAGAAGTCCTCGCTGACTGGCGGAGTGTGGGGCTCTGCTCACGGGTACGGTAGCCGAAAGGCTGTAATATGCTCACATCTTGCAGGAACGTAAGGAGGAGGATGAGGAAGAAAGGCTTCCATCTCCAGTGCTATTCCATCTGCCCGACATCTCAGCCACGCCCCGACACGTTCGCATCATTTCCTTTCCGTCTTTTCTTTTCAGAAATCCTCAAGGAAAATAGCTGCTCAGTTATCACTTGTGAGAAAGAATGGCTGGACCTCCACTAACCCAATGCCAGCCCTCTTTTCAGAGCAGAAGCTGGCTGCCTGGAACTTCCCCAACTCCTTTTTCCTGAACAGGTGCTAAAGCCATCGGCTGTGCCCCGCACCTCGGGTCCCTGGCGAGCTCTGAGCAGCAACCTGAGCAGGTGTCCTCACTGCACTGCAGCAGAACTTCAGGCACGAAGGTCAAGGTCGGGCCGACTTTCAACCTCAAGGCAGACTCAGGTCCATCCAACAGGCACAGGACATTGCCTGCCTGCCTGCCTTCCTTCTTTCCTCTTTCCTTTCTTCTTTCAATTATCTTTCTTTCTCTCTCTCTCTTTCTTTCTTTCATCCTTTTTTTTCTATTTTTTTTAAACTGGAGGGCAAAGCCAGAGAAATCCCACATTTAAGATATACCCCCCAAAAAACACACACATTTTTTATTTTATTTATTTGTAGTACTGGGGATGGAACCCAGGGGCATACTACCTCTGAGCTACACCCCCAGCCCTAATTTTTATTCTTTATTTTGAAACAGGGTCTCATGAGTTACAAAGGACCTCACTAAGTAGCTGAGGCTGCCTATGAACCACGATCCTCCTGTCTCAGCCTCCCAAATGCTGGGATTACAAGCGTGCGCCACCACACTTTTATTATTTTTAAAACAGGATATTTCTAAGCTGCTGGGCCTGGCCTCCACACTGCGATCCTCCTGTCTTGGGCTCCCTGCACATCCTTTTCTTAAGAAGGACCCTTCCTCTGTATTAAAAGAGATTCAGCTGGCTGGGCGTAGTGGCGTAGGCTTGTAATCCCAGTGCTTGGGAGGTAGAGGCAGGAGGATCGCGCAGGTTCAAAGTCAGCCTCACTGGCTTAAGAGACCCTGTCTCAAATAAAAATATAAATAAATAAATAAATAAATAAATAAAAGATTCAGCTGAATACTTATTGACACCTCTTCCTGCCGTAGTTTACTATCCCACAGATTGTACTCTGCGGTTTTCAAGGAATGACTGTATTCTGTAGCACTACACAGATGTTGGTGTACTACTCAAAAGAACAATGTCTGCAGGGATCTGAGCAGCAAAGGATTCTCATTCATGGAACTGTTTGCTTTTTGAGGTAAGGCAAGGATTTTGTCCATATACTTTGCTGAATATCCCAAGGCACTATTGGGCTTCATGACGCATTGACTAAAAATAATAGTTATCAACAATGGCTTCCAGTTTCCAAGATGTCACATAGGAAAGGAATACTAGACTTGTGCTTCAGCTAGGTGCAGCTGCACACTCCCGTAATCTCAGTCCTTGGGAAGCTGAGATAGGAGGGTCCCAGGTTCAAGGCCAGCCTTAGCAATTTGACAAGACCTTCAGCAACTTAGTGAGATCATGTTTCGAAGTAAAAAAATTAAAGGAGCTGAGGCTGTTAAAGGTAGAATGCAGCCGGGCGTGGTGGCACACGCTTGTAATCCCCGCGCTTGGGAGGCAGAGACAGGAGGATCGCGCAGGTTCGAAGCTAGCCGCGCGCGCTGGCTTAGGAGACCCTGTTTCCAAATAAAAATGTAAAAATAGGTCTGGGAGTGTAGCCCGGAGATAGAAGGGCTTCCAGGAACCCCAGTACCACCAAAAAAAAAAAAAAAAAAAAAAAAAGGTAGAATGGAAAAAATGTGCTTCAAATCAGGGAGAAAATAATCAAGGCCAAATAAACTAGGTCACTAGATTTATTTCTGAGTGAGTAAGTTGGACATGTCTCGGAGGCAGAGCGTATTAGTCTAGGACAGCCAACCAGCTGCCTCCCTCATCTGAGAGAGGAGGAGATCAGGGCCAGGGTGATCCAGCACCTCCCCCAAGAGTTACAATATTCTAGTGAGAAAATGCCAAAGCACAGTAAGATAGTTTCCATCTGAAAATTGTCATGTTAAAATGGTATGTAAAAATAGAGTTAATAATAAAACAGGTAGGAACCGTTCAAACAAATAATTTTCACTACAGATCAACACTTCAAGAGGAGCAGTGCTCTTCCTGACACCTCTTATTTGGGTAAACTCCATTAAAAATACTGTGCTACTTAACTCCTGGCCTTTTTCTTTCCAGGGAGTATGACTTGTGCTCTTCTCCCAGGGTAAAAAAGAGGGTAAAGCCAGAGTGTCTCATCAGAACTTAAATACAAGCAGCGAAAACACAACAGAAAAAGGAATCCCCACCCCCCCCAAAAAAATGTTGACTAATACAATTATTGCTGCCTGCCAGGACTGGGTGTTAAATTGCCAGAATAGAGACCATGCAAGGAGCCCTCCACGCTAACCTGCAAGATCAGGGCTTGAGTCACCCTGAACTTTTATTACTTTTATTGCTTGTAAATGAAAGTAATGAATAAGGTAACCCCCAAAAGGGACTTTCAAACTCGTATTAACACAACACTATAAGAAGTACATTATATGCCCTGTGAGTATTTGCTAAAACGTGAACTCTGTAACAGGTGGCAGAACGAAGCTGGGTGTGGCAGCACACATCTGTAATTCCAGCACTAAGAAGGCTGAATCAGGAGGATCATAGGTTCAAGCTCCACCTCAGCAACTTCTCAGGACCCTCAGGAACTTAGGGAGACCCTGTTTCCAAATGAAAAGGGCTTTGGGTATCTCAGAAGTAGGACATCCATGGGTTCAATCCCCAATTTAAAAAAAAAAAAAAGAGTCGGGCGTGGTGGGCCTGGATCTAAATTGTTGAGGAATGCTGAATGCGCCTCACTAAGCATCTCAGCTGAGCACACATCGGCCATCGGCTATCTGGAATTTCATCCCAGGGCTTCCTCGGTTGAGTGGCGCGTGTCTGCTGGCGTCCACTTGAAGAGTATAGGTTGAGCTGGGCACGGTGGTGCACGCTAGTAATCCCAGTATTTGGGAAGCTAAGACAGGAGGATCATGGTTCACGGACAGCCTCAGCTACTTAGTAAGGCCCTTTGCAACTCAGTGAGATCCTGTTTCAAAATATAGAATAAAAAATAGAGTTTTATAAGCCGGGTGTGGTGGCGCACGCTTGTAATCCCCGCGCTTGGGAGGCAGAGACAGGAGGATCGCGCAGGTTCGAAGCCAGCCGCGCGCGCTGGCTTAGGGGACCCTGTTTCCAAATAAAAATGTAAAAATAGGTCTGGGAGTGTAGCCCGGAGGTAGAAGGGCTTCCAGGAACCCCAGTACCACTAAAATAAATAAATAAAGTTTTATAGCCAGGCATGGTGGTGCACGCTTGTAATCCCTGTGCTTGGGAGGCAGAGACAGGAGGATCGTGCAGGTTCAAAGCAAGCCTCACTGGCTTAGGAGACCCTGTTTCCAAAAAGAAAAAAAAAAAAAGTCTGGGAGTGTAGCCTGGAGGTAGAAGGGTTTCCAGGAACCCCAGTACCACCACCACTAATAATAATAATAATAATAATAATAATAATAATGTTTTATAGAAAAATTAGAATGCCCCTGGGTTCCATCCCTAGTACTAAAAAAAAAAAAAAGTATAGTTTGGGGATATAATAGGTTAACATCGAGCTCACTGAGTTAATCTCACGGAATATTAGAAATTTACCAGGGCCACGTGCATTACCAGGTCCCAGTCATTTGATACGGGCACAGCCTAGACAGAGTACGGCTGTCTGAGGAGTAAGAAAGTCACTCAGAGGAGCTGTGTAAGGTTTAGAACCAGCACAGCATGTGACGGCTCTGGGATGAGACAATCCCGAGTCCCAATTCCAAGTCTCTTCTCTCTCCAGGTGTTGATGGACATTTAACTCTTTCAGCTTTGGCTCTCCCTTGGTAAGCCAACCTGCCTAACACGCTGGAGACTGAGAGGTGACAGAGATCCCACCGGGTTATAACTCCACATGGGCAGGACGCATTGGGTTGTGCCTCTCTGCTGTGTAGGAACTTTCCTTGCACAGAACAGCTGCTCAAGAAATACTAGGTGCAGAAATACTAGGTGCAGAAGAGTAGAAGAAAGAAAACTAACTCTCACAGCTGGCACTCAAAATATCAGAGATAATATCAGTCATAAGCCTTGAAATATTGGCAACTAGTCTCAACAGAGGCCATAAAAACCAATCATACTAAGTAATGTTAACGGTTAAAACTTTAATGTAGCAAGAATGCAATTAAACACCATCAAACAATGCGCCTCAAGAGGTTGTTTGCAAGTGAAAGGATTATCTTGGTAGAAGACAAACATTACTCTGTTCGGTGCCAAATAGATTTTTAGTTGCATTATAATAATATAATCAATGTGTTCACAGTAAATACAAATCATGATCCAGATGCAAGAGGGTAATTGTTATTCGAGGGACCCTCAATAGACTACCTTTCAGAACCAGGAAGTTTCCTTGCCTGCCCAGATTCTAAAGTACACAAATGCAGTCGACAGTCATTCTGCCTAAGAATTTCATGGTCATTCAAAGCCCAAGGGAACACATGCTCCCTTAGTTTTTGACCAATGTCTACATTTATTGGAGAAAGGGAGATCCTAAATAATACAAAATGACAAAGTTAATCAACAGACACAAAACAGACAAGTTTTAAATTTTTCTGCAAGTACCGTAAATCAAGTTATAAACAGAATTTGGGCATGGCGGCAAACTTCTGTAATCCCAGTACTTGAGAGGCTGAGATAGGATTGCAGGTTCCAAACCAGCCTCAGCAATGTAATAAGACTCCTGGTAGCCTAGACAAATTATGTTTCATAATAAAAAAAATAAAAGCACCAGGGAGCCCTGCAAGGGTGCCTCAGGCTTGTAATCCCAGCATTCAGGAGGCTGAGACAAGGAGGATCAGGGTTCACAGCCAGCCTCAGCTACTTAGTGAGGCCCTTTGCAACTCAATGAGATCCTGTTTCAAAATAAAAGAATAAGCCGGGCATGGTGGTGTACACTTGTAATCCCTGCGCTTGGGAGGCAGAGACAGGAGGATCGCGCAGGTTCGAAGCCAGCCGCGCGCGCTGGCTTAGGAGACCTTGTTTCCAAATAAAAATGTAAAAATAGGTCTAGGAGTGTAGCCCGGAGGTAGAAGGGCTTCCAGGAACCCCAGTACCATAAAAAAAAAAGAATAAAAAACAGGGCTGGGGGTGTAGTTTGGAGGTAGAATGCCCCTGGGTTCCATCCCCATTACCGCAAAATAAATAAATAAATAATAAAATAAAAGCACTGGGGTATAGTTCAGGCGTAGACTACCCCTCGGTTCAATAACCAGGACTAAATATATACTGATTATGTTTGATATCAAAAGAGAGTAACAGCAAGGATTAGTATCACAAACTTTGTAAGTTTAGCAAACAAGGGCACACAAAATGAGTAATTCCATGAATTTTCCATAAGGACTGGCATCTGCTGTACTTGTACTACAAGGGCCACAAATGCCCCCAAAGCAGTGGTTTCTATGCTTCTAGATCTCGCAGCCTGGTACAATGGCATCACTGAGCGCCGATGATGTTGGACTTCGCTACTGAAGCAAAAAGTGCCCACACCGCTTTCAAAACAGACACCTGCAACCGCGAATCCCTTCTAGTCCTTGACTCTGCCACCAGTGACCTCCTTTTAAATATTTTGTTTTGCAAAGTAAATTGGAGTTTTGCAAAGGAAACAGTAAACCAACACAACAAATCAGAAACAGATTCTAGAAATATGACATAATGTACCGTCTTGTTGCAAAATCAATGTGATTGTGTGTGTGTGTGTGTGTGTACGTGTGTGTGTGTGTGTGATACTGGGGATGGAACCCAGGGGCATTCTACCTCCAAGCTACACCCCCATCCCTATTTTTTATTCTTCATTTTGAAACAGGGTCTCACTGAGTTGCAAAGGGCCTCACTAAGTAGCTGAGGCTGGCCGCAAACCGCAATCATCCAGTCTCAGCCTCCCAAATGCTGGGATTACAAGTGTGCGCCACCATGCCTGGCTATAGTGCAACTTTTTTTTTTTTTAAAAAACGATCAAAGCAGGATTAAATATAGACATTATACAATACAGAAACAGAACTTCCTGCTTATGACAAATCTAATCTAAAACCTTTGTACTCATTATAAAACATATAATTATTATATACATATATCTACAACCCAAAAGCATGACTATTATGTATCATATAGAATAACACAAAACATATAAAGACTTATAATATTAGCTTAGAATTTAAAAATCAGAGGAGACTGATGTTTGAGGGTACAGGCATCCTAAGTAATGGAGGATATCTAATTTGATGTCGTCTCTATTACTCAAAAACCTCCCTTTGCCAGGAAGATGCATGAAACTTAGGGTATGCTCCTCAGAACTATCCATATATCTAAGAAGATGCCTTCTATGGAGGAACGGTCACAGCAAATTTAAACTTACAAAGATGTTAATGACACTGGCCTTTCTACAGAAACAGTTTTCAACCTCATCCTCTTTTCAGTATCAGATAAAAGTCCACTAAGCAACAAGACAGCTTTCTCAGGCAATTCCATCTTACAGAAAGCTATAAAAACAATTACTAATAGCACCGGAGACTGTGTTTAAAAAACAGGCTTCAAGACATCACCCTTGCTGATCCCGGCCTGAGACAGAATCCTGGCCACCATGCTGGTGCGCCACTGAATTACGGCTGTTATCAGACACCCTAAGATCCAGGAGACCAAATACAGACAGAACCCGGGTGGAGCACCTGCATCTCAAGGTCAGACCTAGTCCTGTAGATCATTGCTGAATTTAACACAAGGAATGATGAGGAGAATCTGGGCCTCTGGCACCTTCAGTTAATACAGAGTATCTGCCGGGCTGTCGCTAGGTTGACATCTTTATTACTGAGTTTCCTTTTATCAACCTGATACTTTCAAAGTACCAAATCAGCTGGGCATGTGGTACATGCTGATAATCCAATCCCAGCATTCAGGAGGCTGAGACAGGAGGATCAAGGCTGGAGGTTAATCTCAGCAATTAGCAAAGCCCTAAGCAATTTAGCCAGATCCAGTTCAAATAAAGGGAAGTGGCAGGGAGTGTAGCTCAGAAGCAGAATGCCCCTGGGTTCAATCCCCAGTAACACACACACACACACACACACACACACACACACACACACACACACACACAATCAATCAATCAATCAAATTGAATACAAATTTAACAATAAAATGAGAACACTCAATTTCATCGACTGGTACTGAATACCCAGATCAAGGAGAGAAATTCCAGATCTCTGCTTTCCTAAAATTTACATAGGATACTTTGATTTGAAAAAAAAAATTCAATTTCCTACAAAAAGTTAAAATAAGGCAATAATAAAAACTTCAAATAAGAAATGATTTTGCATTTAAGGAAACATAGATATCTATCTTTACACTTTGAAATAATTTTTACTATAGTCCAAATGAAAATCTATCACTGTTTTATTTTTTTTAAATCAGGATGCACACCTAATCAAAGTCTAACTCAGTTACTTGTGCTCAAGAACTCAGAATGAAAAGCCAACTTCTAACTTGGGTTTTTCCCGGCACTGAACATAGACAGTGAAAATTAGAAGTATACAAATTACCTTCCAAAGTATAAGACAATGAAATATTCATTGGCAAGAAAAAAAATCCGCTTACCTTAGACTGCTAAAATTGGAAGAGAATGGAAGGGGTAGGCCAGATGGTCCATCGGGGGAAATATCAACAACGAGAAGTGTTAATTCTTAGGAAAGGGGAAATTGCTGCACTCTAACGAGCATAGAGAATCCCCGTCCAAACAATTGGAAATGACCGGAATGGACCGCAGCTGTCACCCAGGGAAGCATGGCCGCGTCCCCTCTCAGTGGGACAGAACTTGGTTCCATCTACAGCCCGCTACTCTTGCTCCTGTGGGCAGTGCAGGCACGCTCTTAAAACCAGGGAACCTCACACTTTAAGGTTGTATTTATACACTTAAAGTCGTACCAATTTTAACAGCTATTACCTGCCAAGTAAATGTTATAGATTTATCTAGAACTTTCTTTCATAAGCTTATGGGACTGATTCTTTTTTATTTGTGGTACTAGGGATTGAACCAGGGACATTTGGCCTCTGAGCTACACACACAGCCCTATTTTATATTATTTTTAAGCAGGGTCTTATTAAGTTGCTGAGGCTGGCTTTGAACCTGCGATCCTCCTATCTCAGCCTCCCAAGTACTAGGATTACAGGCAGGCGCCCACATGCCTGGCTGATTTACATAATATTTTAAACTACTTTTTCATTTAAAAATATATGGAGGGCTGGGATATAGCTCAGTATTAGAACCTGTGTACCCCCCCCACACCAACAAAAAACCCTCACTTACAAATAAATGAATAAAAATATAAATAAATGGGTGTAGCTCAGAGGTAGGATGCCCCTGGGTTCCATTCTCAGTACCACAAATAAATAAATATAAATAAATAAATGTGATTTCATTGAGCAATTATTCTGTGCTAAGCATTAAGAACTGAGGTCTATGCAGTGAACAGATAGGTATAAACTCTATCCCAACACATCTGAGATTCTGTTTGGAGAAGATGCAATAATTAAGTAAAATAGGCACTAAAATGGGAAGTCCTTAGGGAACGGGCCAGCTTGTGTTGTCGGGAGTGGGAGAAGGAGAGGGGCACGTGCAGGCTTCACTAACAGGCAGAGGGTTGTGGGAGGCGAGGGAGGCAGCCAGGTAAATGGGCTGTGGGACAATGTTCTAGGCAGAGCAAGTCCAATGTCCCTGGAGCAGATTCACAACATAGGTTAAAGGTCAGGCAAAGAAGCCAAGAACCTTGGTTATTAGCACGTGGAGTCTTCAGTAGTAAGAAATATACCACTGTATGCTACAGATACCCAGTCCCTTTTGATTTTATTTATTTATTTTAGCGGGGTCTGGAACCCAGAGGCATTTGACATCTGACCTACACCCCCTGCCCAATTTTTTTATAACAGGGTCTCAATGAATTGCAAAGGGTCTCACCAAGTGGCTGAGGCTGTCCGCGAACCGTGATCTTCTGGTCTCAGCCTAACCAAATGCTGGGATTACAAGCGTGCTCCACCATGCCCGGCTTTTTCTTTTCTCTCTTTTTTTTTTTCTTTTTTTTTTGGAAACAGGGTCTCACTAAGTTACCGAGGCTCTTGCCAAGTTGCTGAGGCTGGCCTTGAACCTGTGATCCTCCTCTCTCAGGCCTCCAAGTACTGGGATCACAGGTGTGCATCACCGCACCTGTGCCTCCCACAATTTCAAGTGCAGCCCTTATCCACATAGGCAGTGGGCATCTTTAAAGATGTGATTTTAGCTCCTCAACAAACTCCTATAAAGGATAAAACATGGGAGCCGGGTGTGGTGGCCGCGCTTTTAATCCCAGCATTCAGGAGGCTGAGAAAGAAGGATCAAGGTTCGCGGCCAGCCTCAGCTGCTTAGTGAGGCCCTTTACAACTCATGTGAGAACCTGTTTCAAAATAAAGACTAAGCCAGGCGTGGTGGCACACGCTTGTAATCCCAGCATTCGGGAGGCTGAGACCTGGAGGATTGTGGTTCTTGGACAGCCTCAGCTATTTAGTGAGGCCCTCTGCAACTCAGTGAGATCGGGTTTCAAAATAAAGAATAAAAATTAGGGCAGGGGGTGTAGCTTGGAGGTCAAATGCCCCTGTGTTCCATCCCCAGACCCGCAATAAATAAAGACTAAAAAATAGGGCTGAGGGTATAGCTCGAAGGTAGAATGCCCCTGGGTTCCATCCCCAGTACCACAAAAGAAAGAAAAAGAAAGGAAGGAAGGAAGGAAGGAAGGAAGGAAGGAAGGAAGGAAGGAAGGCAGGCAGGCAGGCAGGCAGGCAGGCAGGCAGACTAAAATAGGGCTGGGGGTTAGCTCAGAGAGAGAATTCCCCTGGGTTCCATCCCCAGTACCACAAAGAAAAAAAAATTAAGAATAACAAAAAAATAATCAAACATGGTAGATACAAGTGGCATCCTTTTAAAAGATACCAAGGTATTTCTTGCCTCCCTTCCAGGGGGCTCAAGATGGCTGTGCTCTGGTTACTTTAGGAGCTCCCACCTCTCCCCGCTGTCCACGTGGCTGTCAGTTTCCTGACTTCTTCCCAAGGCAGAGCCCACTCCTCGCACCCACCCTCAGATCAAGAGGTTGCAAATGAAAGGAAGCCCAAGAAGTGAGAGCTGGGGAAGCCAGCGCTGCTGCTCCCAGGTTCTCACGCTGCCACCAGTAGGGCCCGGAGGAAAGGAGCCACGACCTACCCAGCCGTCCTCTGACCTGCACGGCTGTCCTCTGACCTGCACAGCTGTCCTCTGACCTGCACGCTGGACGCGGCTTTGCCAGGAGTCATACCTCCTGTGACTTCTTCCTCCTGCACCTTCTTCTCACGCTGCCCTGTCTCTGATGACTTCTTCTTCCGTGAATTTAATTACCTTCCTGTCTGGTTGATTCTGATCCTGCATCAGTACGCTAGATCGTGCCCATTCCCCCATCACAGCACCTGACCTGGCAGCTGCCACAGCTGAGGAGGCCCGGAGCCTGGGCGCAGCTCACTGCGTGCAAGGCCTGCCCAGGGCTGCCCCTCGGGGGCACTGAGGAGGCCCCAGGGCTAGGAGGATGGATGAACCAACGTGCAGGCCGTGGGAAAGTGGCAAAAGACATCAGAGCTATCTCTGCCCCTCAACAACACCGACAATTGTGTTTTTATCCTTTTGATGTCATATGACGTTAGGCTTCACAGTGCAGTTCAAAATGAAAGAAACGTGCCCGCACACAGCCCGTGGTGCGTCCCCTCCATACCCGCCCCGTAAGTGGCAGTGAGGCTGGTAGAGACATCTTCGCTGATGGACATATTATTTAAACTATTTCCTTTCGGCTCTCCTTTTTCCCCTCTCCTGCCTCTTCCACTATTTTTCTGGTCTTTCCCCTCATTTATCTAAAGTCCTTTTTTTGTTTTCTATTTTCTTTCTAGCTCAAACATAAGAGACAAAATCTATGACCCCTTTGACTTTCTTTTATTTATTTATTTTTTGTTTTGTTTTGTGGTACTAGGGATGGATTCTACCTCCAAGCTATACCTCCAGCTCTATTTTTTATTCTTTATTTTGAAACAGGGTCTCGCTGAGTTGCAGAGGGCCTCAATAAGTAGCTGAGGCTGTCCGTGAACCGCGAC
This sequence comes from Muscardinus avellanarius, assembly GCF_963383645.1. Classification (NCBI taxonomy): domain Eukaryota; kingdom Metazoa; phylum Chordata; class Mammalia; order Rodentia; family Gliridae; genus Muscardinus; species Muscardinus avellanarius. The sequence goes on from NC_137803.1 coordinate 59,256,236, forward strand.
CCTCCTGTCTCAGCCTCCGGAATGCTGGGATGACGAGCGTGCGCCACCGCGCCCAGCTTTGCCCCTTGACTTTCTGAGACTGACTAAGCACGCTTAACATCATACTTTCTAGTTCTAGCCATTTTCCTACAAATGACATCATTTGGTCCTTCCTTGTGGCAGAGTCATATTTCATTGTGTGACTATGCCCCACTTTCTTTACCTGTTCATCTGTTTATGAACATCTTGTGACAATGACTAGCTCAGTCATCTGTAGAGTTCGAGAAGGGCTTTCCTGACAATCACTCCATTGGAGCTTCCCAATAATTCTGGAGGAAGAAGAAAGGGACTGTTCTGCACGTTGACAAATGAATAAATGTTTTAGAGAGGTTCGGTGACTTTGTTTCAGCCAAGTCACAAATAAACTTGAGCTGTGGCCGGGCGTGGTGACGCACGCTTGTACACAATCCCAGGATCTGGCATATTGAGACAGGAGGATCAAGGTTAGCAGACAGCCTCGGCTACTTACTTTACTTTACTTACTTACTTTACTTACTTACTTTATTCAATCCTCAGTAAAACACACACACACATGAATAAAGAACATGAACGCATGAATAAAGAATATGACACAATGTTAAACATTCCCCAGAGGAGGATATGGAAAGTCATCTTTATACCTAAAGTCACTAGGACCTGAACTACTCGGAGCGCTCACTGCTGCTTGAAATTGTATTTACTTATTTATTTTGTGTCCATTTAAAATACAGGTTTCAGAAGAACAGGGTCCCGCTTGGCCTGGTCATCACTGTAATGAGAGCAGCAAGTGCAGAACCAGGGTTCTGGTTAGCATTTCCTAAGTATTTCTGGAATAAGCAAATAAGTGGATAAAGAAACAAAAAGAAAAAGATTTTTACAAAGGCTCAAGTGTCCTGTTTGAGCACGTCATCCGTCTTGTCACTGTGAGAATGCATTTCTATCTTCCTTGGAGAATCTTTTTTTCTTTTTAATTTTTTTGAGATACTACAGATTGAACCCAGGGGCATCATAGCTATATCCCCAGCCCTAATTTTTATTCCTTATTTTGAAACAGGGTCTCACTAAAGTTGCAGAGGGTCTCATTAAGTTGCTGAGGCTGGTCTGGCTTGGAGGATCTTTTAACTCTCACGGTGGCCAGAGGGGTAACCGACCTGGATCAAGCAAGATTTCAAAAATACTGGCTCGCAGCTAAGAGCTGGGAAGAAACACTGGTGCTAGGCTTCGGGAGCAAGATGAGCCTGAGGATGGGCTTTTTCTTTGTTTGTGTTACTTGTGCTGGGGTCAGCAGGAGATGGGTGATTTTATAGCTGGCCTGCATCCCTTGGGGGTACAGTAAAATATCCAGCGAGTAGATGAGCCCCCACTGGACCCGCAACACAGGCTCCTGGTGCACTAAAATGAGTGAAACCTAGCCAGGAGATGCCTCTGGCAAGGAAATTACCAAGTTGAAACTCAACTCTTAAACAAGGAATGCAGAAATAACAGGGCTGGTGGTAAACCCAGACTAGTTAATGTTTCAAAGGAGGAAAGTGAGCAGACACAAAGATCATGAAGTTTAGTTTACTCATCTATCTATCTATCTATCTATCTATGTAATATATATGTAATATATATTACTACTAATATATATTATATATGTATATATATAAAGTTTACATATATATATATATATATATATATATATATATATATATATATATATATTCTATCCTTTGCCAAAGACCTTTATGGGTATCTCCTCTTTATGATAAAGCACTCTCAGAGATAGCTGTATGTTTGCCGTTTGATGGTATCTGAAAAAGGTTCAAAGCTGGTAGAAAAGCCACTGTCTAAAGAGTGGGTAACTCACCTGCCTTGTGGGCTCTGCACCCAGACTGAGCAGCTTGTCAGAAAAGCTTACGATCCTCAAGGATGAAAGGGAACTACAGCTCCAAAGACTGCCTGAATTCCCCTTGGGAGTCCTCGGAACCCATGTAATTTCAGTGGGACACACAGTGGCTTTTGTTTTGCTTTGATTCCCTTCTATGTGGCTTAGCGACTATGTGCGTCCTTCTTGGATGTGGAGATGAGTGGAATGCTAATTAATAGCCATCATCATGTAATCTGATCACTCATCACTGATATCACTAAGCATGGTGGCATCTGTAAAGAAAATAAAGCTCCTAGCCAGGCTTGGTGGTGCATGCCTGTACCCCCAGTACTTGTGAGGCTGAGACAGGAGGGTCGCAGGCTCCAGGCCAGCCTGAGTGACTTAGGGAGACCCTGTTCCAAAATAAAAACAGCTAAGGGTGTAGTTCGGAGGTAGAATTCCCTTGGCTTCAATCCTGAATACCAAACAAGAGAAAAACAAGTTCCTAATTATTTAAGTTTCTCATACATAAGAACTACATAATATCTTGAGAATATCTGTGAGATCCAAATAGTATGATTTTGATCAATGGAATTATATTTATTCAGCAAGACATCGCTACTGTTGTTTTACTCCTCTATCAATCCCAAAGAAAGAAAACCCAACTGAAGACATATTATGAGCTCTGTATTTTCACTTTGATTTTTTTTTTTTTTTCGGTACTGGGGATGAAACCCACAGACATTCTACCTCTGAGCAATACCCCCAGCCCTACTTTTTATTTTTTTCTTTTCAAACAAGGTCTCACTGAGTTGCAAAAGGCCTCACTAAGTAGCTGAGGCTGTCCTCGAACAGCCCCCTAAAAAGCTGGGATTACAAGCATGAGTCCAGGCCCTGCTTGATTGTATTTTAATGCTCCTGGCCATTCAGCTACCTAATTCCTTTCATTCCTTTTTAATAGGTAAGAGTATTCATCCTTTATCCTAATTCCTTAACCTTTTAAATGTGACATCATTTCTTAGGGCAATAATAGTTGCAAATAGTGCAGCAGCATATGTGCCCAGCCCTCTGGGCCCAAGGCCAGGGCTCTCTGCTCTAACACTCTCTCAGTATCATACTACTTATTTATGGTGCATTATTTTTCCAGACTAAATGCTTATACGACAATAACCAATAAGCTGAAGAGGCACCAAGACAAGAGTCCTTATGACGGTACAAGGCCCCCTCGTATCAGATGCCACTGAAACGGGTACTGGACAGAGGCTGCTGGACCCAACTCCAGACTTATTAACGAGAATCTGTGGACGGGTGCCTAGAAACTCCTTTTGACAAACTCCCCAGGTCATTCTCTTGCATGTGAAATTTTGAAAACCATAATGCCTCATTGTTTGGATTCTTATAATGGTACAATATCCTACTTATATGAGATTCCACTGAAATGAGGATTGCCTGGACCAACTCCGGACTTACTAAATGAGAATCTGTGGACGGGTGCCTAGAAACTCCTTTTTAGCAAACTACCCAGGTAATCCCATTGCATGTGATAATTTGAAAAACACTGTCTCATATTTTTACAACCTCTACTAGTTGGGGGACGGGAGGTACTGGGATTGAACCCAGGACAACTCCACCTCTGAGCCCTATTTCATAATTGATTTTGAAACAGGGTCTCACTAAATTGTAGAGGGGCTAAGTTGCTGAGGCTGGTCTCAAACCTGTGATCCTCCTGTCTCAGCCTCCCAAGTCCTGGGATAACAAACACGCACCATCACACCTGGCTGCAAAGCTCTACTATTGATGTTTAGCGTTTCATACTGAACAAAACATAGATTCTCATTGAGAATCATCCTGTGGACTATGGGGTTTATAGTAGAACACCATAGAATTCTACAGTCCCTTGGAGGCCCATCTTTGCTGTCCCCAAATTTCTAACACTCATCTCCAATGAGCTAATAAAGCAAACAACATCTATCAGCCGAAATGGGAAAACCCGTCTTCTACGCCTCTTCTCATTAAACGCTGACCTAGACACCTTTCAGTCCAGACCTCCTGCAGGCGGCACATAACCATGGCATAGCTGGGGACTCTGCCCAAAGAAACGGGGTGAGCCGCCCGGAGCGAACGAGCTCAAGATTGGCAGCCCTTTCAGTCTGCGCCTTTTCCAACTCACGGCGCATGTTCTTTATAACACGGCTGCTCCCCGTGCATTACTGCTATCTTCATTTCAAAATCCCAAATAACCTGAGATAGAGAATACATCAATTCTCTTTTTCCAGTCCTATAATTATTTCCAGGATAACAGCGTAAAGGTGCTGTTTGGATCTAAAATGTCCCCCAAACCCATGTGCTAGGCGGTTCGGTCACCAGCCTGTGGTGCTATTGAGAGGGGGCAGACCCTTTGGAGGTGTGGCCTATGGGGAGGACATTAGGTCATTGGGGGCATGTCCCAGAAGGATACTGGGACTCCAGGCCCATCTTCTCTCACTCCTGTTCTCTGGCCATCTCGCTCCCCAGCCACCCTGCAGCGAGCAGCCTTCATCCGCCACACCCGCCTGCCCGACTTGCCTCAGGACAAGCAAGAAGACCCAGGGGCCATGGACCAAAGGCACTGAAAATCTTGAGCCAACACAAATCCTTCCTCCTTTTGTCATAGCAACAGAAAGCTAACACAAAAGTACACAAGAAATTATCGAGAGTAATGTTATGAGCAGGGCACGCTGGCGCATGCCTATAATCCCAGCACTTGGGAGCCTGAGGCAGGACTGCAGTTTGAGACCAGCTGCAGCAACTTGGCGAGATTTCCAGCAACTTAGTGAGGACCTGTTTCAAAACAAAAAGTGAAAATAAAATAAATAAAAGATTGGAGGTGTAGCTTGTTGGAGGTAGAATGCCCCAGGTTCAATCCCAAGAACCTCACATACACACACAGAAAGGAAATATCTGTAATGAAACTGCCATAAAATCCCTACATCTCTGTGATGTAGTAACTCTACCTTGAGCTCACAGGCTCTAAACAGAAGTTCACGGAAGCCTGCGAGCACAATCCAGTCAGTGCACCTCTGGAAGCCAGATGTTCTCTTTTTTAACCCAGTGAACCCAGAGCAAACAAGACAGGGTCCGTGGAAACCCAGCACCAGCCAGCACCTTGCACTTGGGAGTAACAAAGCAACTCCCATCCCTGTACAACCACACGGAATCTGTGCCCTGAGCCCGCGGCTGTGCCATTTCAAATGTCTCAGCTCTGAGAAGTCTCACTCAGATGCGGTGCAGGATGCGGAGCCTGCTGCCCCTGGAGCCACCTGGACAGAGGGCGGGACCTGGGAACTCAGTAGTCTGCTGAGCTGGGTAAAGTCAACCCTCTAGGAAGAGCTGCCACTAAAATTTAAAAGACAAAATCAGGAACTATATAGTGAACATTTGGTTGTTTTAGTTTGTTGTTTTGTTTTCTTTTGTTTTGCAGTACTGGGGATTGAGCCCAGTACTTTAATTTGAAACAGGGTCTCACTGTGTTGCCAAGGGCCTCACTAAGTAGCTAAGGCTGTCTGTGAAACCATGATCCTCCTGTCTCAGCCTCCCAAATGCTGGGATTACAAGCATGCACCACCACACCCGGCTTTTTGGCGCACGCTTGTAATCCCTGCGCTTGGGAGGCGGAGACAGGAGGATCGCGCAGGTTTGAAGGCAGCCGCGCGCGCTGGCTTAGGAGACGCTGTTTCCAAATAAAAATGTCAAAATAGGTCTGGGCATGTAGCCTGGAGGTAGAAGGGCTTCCAGGAACCCCAGTACCACACACACACAAAAAAAATTTTATTCTTTATTTTGAAACAGGGTCTAAGTTGCAGAGTGCCTCACCAAGAAGCCGAGGCTGTCCTTGAACCTGCAACCCTCCTGTTTTAGCCTCCCGAATACTGGGATTAACAAGCATGCACCCCCACACACAGCTAAGTTTGTTAAAAATGTTAAGAGATCCAAGATGTTAGAGGTGTTCCGGGTGCTGGCTGTCCTGCTGTCCCCAAGTCTTGTGATGTGCGTGCTGGAGGACGACGCTAGGGCGGGCGGTTAGTTGTAGGAGGACCACTCAGGCAGGACCCAGGCCTCATAATCACCACCTAATTAAGGTAATGAGCCTGCACCAGTATTGTCTAGCACTAAAAGAAAATATTTATTTGCCATTAAAAATAATGATGTGGATACCGATTGGCATACATGAAAAGGCTTTCCTGGACACAGTGTTTCCTAAAAGCAGAAACTGTTGCAAGGTGGTATTCTAGAGAGAAGTCTAACAATACAGTATTATGCATCTGTCTATGACTCTGTATATATGCAAAATAATATTTTTGCTTTTTGCCAGAAGTTTCTGATATATCAGGCATTGCGTGCAAGTTTGCATCAATATGTTATATAATCCTCATACCTTGGAGAAATACTTATTAAGGACATTTTGTAAATGGGCAAAGTCTAGGAACAAGAAACTTGATCCACATCGTACACGTATAAAATAGCAAGCCTCACGCTCCAACCCAGGTCTGTCTGACTTCAAGACCCGCTCTACCAGCTTATACTTCAGATGGGCGGCTTTGGAAAGATGTCTGTCAAAAATATTAAAGGTATTTATCTCCACATGATGAGATTTCTTCTTTTTGTTTTGTAGTATTGTGAGACTATATTGTAAAGTTGGCATACATCATTTTTAACATCTGAAAGAGCACAGATATTTTAGTTAGAAGACAAATTATAAAAAGGAAAATCTGATCTTCCCTATATCTCATTTTCCATTTCTAATAGCTCAAAAGTAATATTTAATCTCCAGCTAAATGTGCCCACAAAAATATAAGGGGTGAATTGCCAAAATATCAATCACTGAGAGGAAAACTGTTACATTCAATTTCCGAAAAATTTCTGAATTAGTCCATTATCAAAAGACCATCTGTCTCTAGATCCCTAATCTTCCAATTCAGCCTTCATCTACTACCAGATAAACACTCTTCTTTCCTTCTTAACCATGCTCAATGACTCGCCACTATCTTGTGAAGTCCAAACTAACCAAAAGCCTTCCACAATCACACAATCAGGCCTCACACTTCCCCCTTAAACACTTCTCCCACCACCCCTCAGCATAAAGGTGCCCTTCTGACTTCTGATATGTCTTATCTGAAATGGCTTCTCTGTGCCTGGTCTTTATGAAAAACCCAGCTGTCAGCCGGGCGTGCTGGTGCACTCTTGTAATCCCAGAATTCGGGAGGCTGAGACAGGAGGATCGCTGTTTGCAGAAATCTTCAGCTACTTAGTGAGGCCCTTTGGAGTTCAGTGAGACCCTGTTTCAAAATAAAGAATAAGGGACTTCCGGGAAGATGGCGACGGAGGAAAGCGGCACTTACAAGTCCCGCTAACAATCCAACTCTACTACCACAAAACCAGCGCCTTTCAGAGCCAGAAAACACCACCAGCAAAGAAATAAAAACGGTAACTACAAGGGACAGAGAAAAAGGGCTGGAAAAACAAGACACCAGAAAAAAACCAGCCCGAAGTGCCGCGCCCGCGCGGCGCTGAGCGGCCAGAGCCGCAGCGCGGATTGGGGGGAGCCGCAGAGTGGAGAGTGGCCAGACCCGCGGTGCAGAGCAGCCGAAGCCGCGGTTCAGAGCAGCCGAGTAGAGCGGCCAGAACAGCCAAGCGGAGCGGCCAGAACAGCCGGAGCAGCCAGAGCCGCAGCGCGGATTGCCTGGAGCGGCCGTGCGGAGTGGCCAGAGCCGCGGAGTGGAGCGGCTGGAGCAGCCGGAGCGGAGCGGCCAGAACAGCTGAGCGGAGCGGCCAGAACAGCCGGAGCAGCCAGAGCCGCGTTGCGGAACGGCCGGAGCAGCCAGAGTGGCCAGACCCGCGGTGCAGAGCAGCCAGAGCCGGGCGCAGAGCGGCTGGAGCGGAGTGGACTACATCTCCCCTAGCAGCACCAGGCTCCAGAGAGGAGGGAGACTCAAAACAGAGCTCAAATCCAGAGAGGAGGTACTTTGGCCTCGCGGCCTAGGACGCAGAAGCAGCGTCTTACTGCTGGCGGCAGTGGTGAGTTCACCGGACGGCCCTAGACCAATCCATTCAACCAGCCACCAGGAGCCTGAGAGGAGCGGTGGACAACGAGCTGAGGTGAGCAGGTGCTGAATAGCCGGGCGGCAGTCAGCAGTTTTGTTGGTGCAGGGAACATCTAAAGCTCCCAAGGGCCGAGCACAGCACAACTGGCAGGGACTCAGAGCGGAGTTCAAAACCAGAGAAGAAATACGCCGCATCACGGCCAAGGGCGTGGCAGTGGTGCCATATTGCCAGTGGCGGCAGCAGCGAATCCACCAAGTTCACTACAGCTCCATCAGCGCACTCAATAACCGTGAGTCAAATTGTGACCCCTAGGGAAGAAATCCCAGTACTGCGTTCCCAGGGACTTGCGCAGATAGTCTCCCTGGGTCGGAGATTTTAGCAGTGCAGCCCAGGGGGGGAGTGGCAGTGGCAGAGATATCATACCATAGTCACAACTCCCCACTGGAGAACGCCCAACTTGGCACTCCCCACGGTCTAAGCAGCCTTGATTGACTCCCTGGGTCTGAGACTTTGTGATACAAACCAGTTAAGGAGTAGTGGTGACTGAGATACCACAGACACGAGATCCAGAGCATCTTAAGTGAACTCGTAGTGACTCAGGGAAGAACCCAGAGAAGGCACAAACTTCCAAAATCATGGGAAAGAGAAATAACAATGGAGCAGTGAATGCCAACAACCCCACAACATCAGAATCTGATAACACAGAAATCCAAAGATCTCTAGAAGATCAAATTAGGAAAATAACTTTAGAAATAATAGAGGACTTTCGAAAAGAATTTAGAGAGAGTCAAAAAGAGATAAAGGATGCAATTAATGAAGTAAAGGCCTCAATCCAAAGTATAAACAACAGATTAGACCACATGGAGAATAGAATCTCGCTCCTTGAAGATGATCATTCTAAAAATGAACGCATAGTTTCTAATTTAGAAAAAAAAACCCGACAGCAGGAATCTGACATTGAAGAAATATGGGCCCATTTCAAGAGAGCTAACCTAAGAATAATTGGAATAGAGGAGGGAAAAGAAGGTGAAACCAAAGGGATCAACAATCTCTTCAAGGAAGTAATAGCAGAAAATTTTCCAAACATAGAGCAAGAGGTCGATACACAGATCCAGGAAACTTATAGAACTCCCTTTAGACAGGATCAGAGAAGAGGATCCCCACGCCACATAATTGTCAAAATGACTAATGTGGAAGCCAAGGAGAGAATCTTAAAGGCAACAAAAACAAAAGGCCACGTGACATACAGAGGCAAACCAATTAGAATCACTCCAGACTTCCCAAACCAAGTTATGAAAGCCAGAAGGGCTTGGAGTAACATATTCCAAACTCTGAAAGAAAACAACTTCCAGCCAAAAATTTCCTACCCAGCAAAACTATCCATCAAATTAGATGGGGAAATAAGAAGCTTCCATGACAAACAGCAACTGAAGGAATTTATGTCTTCAAAACCAGCGCTAGAGAAAATACTCAAGGAGATTAACTGCAAAGAGGAAATGGGTAATACACGCCAGAACCAAAGAAACAAGAATTCCCATCCAGCAGACAACTAAGCAAAGAAGAATAAACAGTTTCTTAAACAGAAATAAGATCTTAACATGTTGGGAATTAAAAATTATCTCTCTATAATCACACTTAATGTAAACGGCCTCAACTCCCCAATAAAAAGACATAAAGTGGCAAAATGGATTAAAAGCCAGAATCCATCCATCTGCTGCTTACAAGAAACACACCTTACAAGTAAAGATAGGAACAAACTCAAGGTAAAGGGCTGGAGCAAGGTAATCCATGCTAATGGTACTCGAAGACAAGCAGGAGTAGCAACTATGATATCAGACAAGTTAGACTTCAAACCCAAACTTATTAGAAGAGACAAAGAAGGTCACATCTTACTGGTAAAAGGAATAGTCCAGCAAGAGGAAATAACAATAATCAACATCTATGCCCCAAACATAGGGGCAGCTACTTTCATAAATCAAACTCTTTGTGATATGAAGTCACACATAAATCCCAACACAAAAATACTGGGAGACTTCAACACACCTCTCACAATACTAGACCGATCTTCCAGACAAAGGGTCAGTAAAGATGTCTCAGAACTAAAGAACACCATTAACCAAATGGACCTGTTGGACTCATATAGAATATTTCACCCAACTACAGCAGAGTTTACATTTTTCTCAGCTGCTCATGGAACCTTCTCCAAAATAGATCACATCCTGGGACACAAAATGAGCACTAGCAAATTTAAAAAATGTTACATACTTCCCTGTGTCATTTCAGACCATAATGGAATGAAACTAGAAATCAACTATAAGAAGACTCAGAGAAACAACATAAACATGTGGAGACTGAACACCACACTTCTGAATGAAGAATGGGTCATAGAAGATGTAAGAGGTGAAATCAAGAAATTTCTAGAAACAAATGAAAATAAAGAAACAACATATCAAAACCTCTGGGACACTTTGAAGGCAGTATTAAGAGGAAAATTTATAGCACTGAGTGCTCACATAAGAAAAACAGAAAATCTTCAAATAAATAGCCTTATGACACACCTCAAAGCCCTTGAAAAGCAGGAACAATTGAACCCCAAAGCCAGCAGAAGACGGGAAATTATTAAAATTAGAGCAGAAATTAACGAAATAGAGAATAAAAAAACAATACAGAAAATCAACAAAACTAAAAGCTGGTTTCTTGAAAAAATTAACAAGATTGATAAACCATTAGCCAACCTAACTAAAAAAAAGAGAGAATCAACCCAAATTATGAAGATAAGGGATGAAAAAGGAGACATTACTACTGACAGCATAGAAATCCAGAGGATTATCAGAAACTACTTTGAAAAACTATACTCCAACAAAATGGAAAACCTGGAGGAAATCGACAACTTCCTAGATAAATACAACCTTCCTAAACTGAGTCAAGAAGATATAGAACACTTAAACCAACCAATAACAATCAAAGAGATTGAAACAGCAATAAAGAGCTTACCATCAAAGAAAAGCCCAGGACCAGATGGTTTCCCAAGTGAATTCTATAAAACCTTTATAGGAGAACTAATCCCAATACTACTCAAACTATTTCGGGAAATAGAAAAAACCGGGACTCTCCCAAATACATTCTATGAAGCCAACATCACACTAATACCCAAACCGAATAAAGACAGTTCAAGGAAGGAAAACTACAGGCCTATATCTCTGATGAACTTGGATGCAAAACTATTAAACAAAATACTAGCAACATGCATTCAAAACCACATCAAGAAAATCATTCACCATGACCAGGTAGGGTTCATCCCAGGGATGCAAGGCTGGTTCAATATACGAAAATCAATCCATGTAATTCATCATATAAACAGAATCAAAGACAAAAACCACATGATCATCTCAATAGATGCTGAAAAAGCATTTGATAAAATTCAACATCCATTTATGATAAAAACACTGCAGAGAATTGGAATAGAAGGAACATATCTCAACATTATTAAGGCAATCTACAATAAGCCCACTGCCAACATCATATTAAATGGGGAAAAACTTCAAGAATTCCCCCTAAAAACTGGAACGAGACAAGGATGTCCACTATCACCACTTCTCTTCAATATAGTACTAGAGACTCTAGCCAGAGCAATAAGGCAAGAAAAGGAAATCAAAGAAGTACAAATAGGAAAAGAAGAACTCAAGCTTTCACTATTTGCAGATGACATGATACTATACTTAGAAAACCCAACAAACTCAACCAAAAGGCTTATAGAACTGATCAACAAATTCAGCAAGGTATCTGGATACAAAATCAATCTTAAAAAATCAGAAGCTTTCCTGTACACCAACCATAAATCCACTGAAAAAGAAATTCAGAAAACACTTCCACTCAGGATCTCCCACAAAAAAATAAAATACCTAGGAATAAACTTGACCAAGGAGGTAAAAGATCTCTACAAAGAAAATTATAAAACACTGAAAAAAGAAATCGAAGAAGATCTTAGAAGATGGAAAGACCTTCCATGTTCATGGATTGGCAGAATAAATATTATTAAAATGGCCATACTCCCAAAACTGATCTACAGATTTAATGCAATGCCCATTAAACTACCAAGATCATTCCTCACAGACATAGAAAAATCAGTCCTTAAATTTATCTGGAATAACAAAAAGCCCAGAATAGCCAAGGTAGTTCTCAGCAACAAAAACCACGCAGGAGGAATCACAATACCTGACTTTAAACTATACTACAAAGCCATTGTAATAAAAACAGCATGGTACTGGCAAAAGAACAGATATATAGACCAATGGAGCAGAATAGAAGACCCAGAAACAAGTCCACACACTTTCAGCCAATTGATTTTTGACAAAGGGGCCAAAAACATACACTGGAAAAAAGATAGCCTCTTTAACAAATGGTGTTGGCAAAACTGGTTAACCATATGCAGAAAATTGGATGTTAATCCCACTTTTTCACCCTGTACAAAAGTCAACTCACGATGGATCAAAGACTTGGAAATTAAACCAGAGACTTTGAAGCTCCTTGAAGAGGGCATAGGTCCAACACTACAACACATAGGCACAGACAAACATTTCCTCAACAAGACCCCAAAAGCACAACAAATTAAAAGGAGAATCAATACATGGGATTGCATGAAACTGAAGAGCTTCTGTTCAGCAAAGGAAACTATCAAGAATCTCAATCGAGAGCCAACAGAATGGGAGAAGATTTTTGCCACCTACACCACTGATAGAGGACTAATATCTAGAATATACAGAGAACTCAAGAAACTCAACACTAAGAAAACAAAACATCCAATAACAAAATGGGCAAATGAACTAAATAGACACTTCACAAAAGAAGAAATTCAAATGGCCAATAAATGCATGAAAAAATGCTCACCATCACTGGCAATCAGAGAGATGCAAATCAAAACTACCCTGAGATTTCACCTAACTCCAACTAGAATGGCCATCATTCAAAACACAAACAACAACAGATGCTGGCGAGGATGTGGAGAAGTGGGAACTCTAAGACATTGTTGGTGGGATTGCAAATTAGTGCAACCACTTTGGAAAACAGTATGGAGAATCCTCAGAAGAATGGGAACAAATCTACCATTTGATCCAGCAATACCACTGTTGGGTATCTACCCAAAAGAAAAGAAACCAAACTATCAAACTAATGCATGTGTATCTATGTTCATAGCTGCACAATTCACCATAGCCAAACTATGGAACCAGCCAAGATGTCCATCAACAGATGAATGGATTACAAAACTGTGGGATATGTACACAATGGAATTTTACTCAGCCATCAAAAAAAACTCAATTACATCATTTTCAGGGAAATGGATGGAGCTGGAGGACATTATGCTAAGTGAGATTAGTCAGGCACAAAAAATAAGAAATCAGATGCTTTCCCTAATATGTGAGAGTTAGGGAGAAATGGGTCATAGGAGGAACTCTTGGAAGAGCATCAGTAACTTTTAACTCTGTTTACATTGTCTTTGGATATACAATATTTTTTTATTTTTAAGGGAGTTTATTTACCCTTTTGTTGCCTGTGCCATTGAAATCATATCCAAGAAATCACTTCCAATTTCAATGTTGTGAGGTTTTATGACCCAGATTTTCTTCTAAAAGCTGATAGTATTAAGATTTATATTTAGGTCCTTTATCTATTTTGAGTTAATATTTGTATATGTGTTAGGTAAGGGTCCAATTTTATTATTTTTCATTTATTATTATTTTTCAACAATATTTAGTTAAAAGACTAGTATTTCCTCCACCAAAAGTTCATGGAAACCTTGTCAAAAATAACTTGACAATGTATGGAAGAATTTATCTCTAGGCTTTTATTTAGCTCCAATGGTTTATATATCTGCCTTTAGAACAGTACTACACTGTTTCAATTATTGTAGCTTTATATGGTTTGAAATCAGAAAATATACATCTTCTAGCTTTGTTCTTCTTTGAGACTGTTTTGGGTATCTAGAGCCCATATTCCATATCAGGATAGATTTTTTTTCTGAAAAATAAATAAATAAATATATGATAGTTTCACCTAAAAAAAAAAAGAAAAAAAAATATTCTCTGGTAAGAAAGAAAGCAAAAAGAAATATTGAAATGTTATCTTTAAGTCATCAAAAGTTTGGTACCAGACAAATGAAACTGTTATGTGAGATTATCAATGTTAATATTGTATAAATTGCTATAATACTAGATGTCAACCACTAAGCCAAGCGTGGGAAGGAGGGATGGGGAGGGAATGGGTGGGGATCGGGTAGGGGCTAACTGGGTGATGTGTGCATGTATGTCTACAAAAGTATCTTATTTATACCACTATGATGTATGAATACATTGCACCAATAAAAAATAAATTAAAAAAAAAAAAGAATAAAATATAGGGTTGGGGGTGTAGCTTGGAGATAGAATGCCCCTGGGTTCCATCCCCAGTATCATACATACACGCACACACACCAAAAAACAACTATCAAAGGGCAAAAGAGAAAAGGAAGACCACTCAACAGTGTTCTCCTAAAAAAGGATGCAACTAAGAAACATAATTACTAACACACGCAAGGGGCCATGTAAATAAGCATCAGTACTATAAAACGTGTTAAAATTCTGCATCTCCAAGGGCTGCTGTTTGGGTCTGCATTTTCCTCCAAGGGTGTTGTGGCTGAAAAGCTTGGTTCCCGGCCCACGGTGCTCTGGGTGGTGGTACACCTTTTAAGAGTCGGGGTCTGCCTGGAGGCAGTTGGGTTCCTGGAGGGGTGTGCCTTTGAAGGGGATATCGGGACCTGTGTCAATCAGCATGTCCACTAGTACCCAAAATACCTGATGACCACAACTTAGAGGAAAGAGGATTCATTTGCTCTCAGTTATGGAGATTCAGTCCAGGTTAGGACAGGTCACCTCTGCGCAGCGCAGGGCATCTCAGTGGGAAACCAAGACAGCAGAGGAAGGGGTCAGGGGCATGTAGATAGTCCCCAAAGCCACACCCCCAGTGACTGTTCCTCCCAGCCCCTGTTACCAATCAAGAAATCCATTACTCAACTCATCAATGCGTTTACCAACTCAGAGATTAGAACCTCATGATTCAATCATTTCATCTCTAACCTTTCTGCATTGACAAGACAAATTATAAAAAGACAAATTATAAAAAGACAAATTATAAAAAGGAAAATCTGATCTTCTCTATAGAACATTTTTTTTTGTGTGTGTGGTACTGGGGTTCCTGGAAGCCCTTCTACCTCCCGGCTACACTCCCAGACCTACTTTTACATTTTTATTTGGAAACAGGGTCTCCTAAGCCAGGAACCTGCGCGATCCTCTTGTCTCTGCCTCCCAAGTGCGGGGATTACAAGGGTGCGCCACCACACCTGGCTAGAACATTCTATATGCAAACCATAACAGGACCTCTCTCTCCCCACTCCCCTCCCCTCCCCCTCCCCTCCTTCTTCCTCTCCCCTCACCCCCCCTCCCCTCCTCCTCCCTCTCCTCCTCCCCCTCCTCCTTTTCCTCCCTCCTTCTCTTCCTTGGCCATGATACCTCCAAATCTGGATGAAGAAACCTCCCCTCTTTGAACACTGACCTCGCAGTTGTTTGGTACAATGGTGGAAAGCTGACTAGCATATGGCATAGGAGTCCTGGCATCACCGGTTCTAAGACGCCATGTTATGGAGCACTTCTCCAGTTAAGCTATGACTCACACATTCTTTTAAGACTGAAGCTTTAATTTTCCACTTAATTAAAAAAAAAAAAACTCTTGGGCTTATTTAGGTACTCGATGTGTATATAAGTAAAATATAAGCAAAATAAGTTTATCTAGGTGTTCCTAAAAGTTCTTCGACTGCACAAAATCCCACTCTTCCAAACTGCATGCCCACTCAAGAGGTCGTGCTATCTATGCTTTTCTGCGGGTTATCATCTTCTGTGTCACCAAGAGTACTGAAAACGCATCATCTCTCTTCTTCAATATCTCTCTCCCTCCTTCTTTCTCCCTCCCTCCTCCTCCTCCTCCTTCTCCTCCTCTTCCTCCTCCTCCTCCTCCTCCTCCTCCTCCTGGTCATTGTCTTCTTCTCCTTCTTCTCCTTCTCCTTCCCCTTCTCCTCCTCCTCCTGGTTGTTGTCTTCTCCTTCTCCTTCTTCCCCTTCTTCTTCTCCTCCTCCTCCATCTCTCTCTCTCCCTCCCTCTCTTTCTTTCTCTCTCTCTCTCACCAGAGAGTGAACCCAGGGGCATTCTACCTTGGAGCTATACCACCAGCTCTTTTTATTTTTAATTTTGGAACAGGCTCACTAAATTGAGCAGGGTCTCACTAAATTGCTAAGGCTGGCCTTGAACCTGCAATCCTCCTGTCTCAGGGAGGATTACAGGTGTGTGCCACCACACCCAGCCAAAATACATCATCTCTTAAGAGAGTTCCTTTAAGAGAGTTCCATAGGGGTTTCCTTCCAATCAGCAGACATCCATCCAGTATCCAGTTTTTGACACACATCCCCAATCAAGGCGTTAGCTTGTCAGCTTCTTCTCTGCCAGGCTGCTAATGGCCACTATAAAGATCCCAATTTGAGAGTTGTTCAATGTATGAACAACTATGTGCTATGAAATGCTCAACTTTGGGGCTCAGACAGAAGACAAAGACATTCACTATTTGAGAACATACACACTATGTGGACAAAACAGACCAGAGGAGAGAGATCTACAACAGAAAAGAGTTTTTCTCTCATTGATTGATTGATTGATTGATTGATTGATTTGGCAGTACTGGGATGGAAGCCGGGGGCATTCTACCTCCAAGCTCCACCCTCAGCCCAGTTTTTTATTCTTCATTTTGGAACAGCGTCTCACTGAGTTGCAAAGGGCCTCACTAAGTAGCCTTGGCTGGCTGGGAACTGCGATCCTCCCGTCTCAGCCTCCCGAATGCTGGGATTTCCACGCCCCGCTTAAGTTTTTCTCCTTTTAGTGCAGGGCCAGGCTCAGTTTCACCCCACAATGTAGCGCTGAGGTAGTTCAGCTCTGGCACGCCTTCATCTCCTGGCTCTCCTCTCCTGTCTGATGCCCACCCTAACACCACTTAGAGCTGGAAGGAGGAACTGTGGACCTGCAGCACTCCCCTCAGAAAAACTGCCTTCATTCTCTCTTGACATCTGCATTATCCTTCTCTCTGATTGGGCAAAGCTCTAGAACCCTCACAACTGGAGTCCCAAAGTGAACTTATTAGGAAGAGGATCTGGCTAGTAGAAAGAATGGCTGCATATAGGAGCCTGGTCATTCTCATGTTTACATACAACAACAGGGCTTCTTAAGCCGTGTGTGTGTGTGTGTGTGTGTGTGTGTGTGTGTGTGTGTGTGTTGGCACTGGCAATTAAACCCAGAAGCATTCTATCTCCAAACTATATCCCCAGCCCTATGTTAGTTTTATTTTTGGTTTGGAAACAGGCTCTCACTAGGTTGCAGAGTTTGGGGCTAAGTCGCTAAGGCTGTCCTCAAACTTTTTTAAAATTTATTTTTATTTTTTATTTTATTTATTTATTTATTTATTTATTTATTTATTTTTGCGGGTCTGGGGATGGAACCCAGGGGCATTTGACTTCCAAGCTACACCCCCTGCCCTATTTTTTATTCTTTATTTTGAAACCAGGTCTCACTGAGCTGCAGAGGGCCTCAGTAAGTAGCTGAGGCTGTCCGCGAACCACGATCCTCCGGTCTCAGCCTCCTAAATGCTGGGATTACAAGCGTGCGCCACCACACCCGGCTTGTCCTCAAACTTGTCTCAGCCTTCCAACTATTGGAATTACAGAGATGTGCCACCACACTCGGATCCCTTCCCAATTTTTAAGTGAAACCCAAGTCACAAATAGCCCCATTTTTTCAATTTAGTTTCATAAACATTTACTCAATACTTGAGGGGTCAAAACCCCTACTTGGTTTGAGGAGGTAGCCTCAAGAAAAAAAGTGCCCACCCATATCAGGCCCTCGCCTGATTAAAAAAAAAAATTATACTAGAGGATGCAGATTGAATATTGAATTTTTTAGGACTAATACAGATCTTTCTGCCTCTCCCTCCCCCCTTTTTAGTCTGTAAGAACAGCTATACGAACACTGTATCAAAATGTCAGCAATCTAAAAATTAACTTGTCAGCTTTTTCTCTGTGCTGCAAATTACAAAAGAATTAGGGGTTTGGGGCTAATAGAAGCTTACGATCTAAAGTGTGCAATTTAACCAATCATCTCACGGTCTAAAAATGCAACAAGAAAACAGTTCAGCCAAGTGATCTGCAGTTCTAGGACCTCATTTCCACTTCTCCACTTTCCCCATTCTCCCACTGTTCTTTCTCTCCTTTGCTTTTGGAAATACGTTTTGGAATGGCTGCCCAATTTAGTAAAAATTTTGCTGAGCTCCTATATACGTAGCAGAAGCCACACAAAACCCTGACAGTCATCTTGGAGGGGAGGTAGAGAAAGACAAGAAACATCCTCAGCTCCTCCGTGGCCCTTCAGTTTTATGATGACATCACATTAAATTGAGAAATCAAAACATCAAGTGCACTTCACAATCTCAGAATTTCAGTCTTCCTTTCATAATTTATGCCACACTCATTTGGGTAAAACATGACTCAGATCATCTCTGCACTAGAATTCTAAATGAGGATCAAAATGCGACGTTATAAAATGATTAGCAAATAAAATAAAAATCTTAATGGAAATCAATTACCCTGAATCACTGCAGATATCTCTACCCTTGTGAAATCCATAGCTTTTACAATTTTTCTTCCAATTGCCAGCTACAAGCACATTACTTAAAAATAAATGAGAAAGAAAACTGCCTACACAGAAAATGAACTGTATCTTTAACAACGCCACATATTTTTCAAAGAGAACTCTCGTAATCTACACCAAAAATTTAGCAAGAATCCTATTTGAGTGCAAAGAAGAGTAAGAAATAATATTGACTCAGTGCATAAAAATATCGGCTCATTACTCTGGTTCTTTAAATAATTTTTAAATGTCCCTTCTTTAAAATTACAGTACTTTATAAAAGGAACATTCAACAATGTCTACTATTTCACCAAAAATGTCTTTTCCCTTGATTTCTGAGACACATTGTCCCCCATTCACCCCCCCTCTCTCAATTCTCCAAACAATACCTGGGGGTGCAGCTCACCTTCAGGAGTGTCACAGGCAAAGTTAAAGCCAGGAAGATGCTCCAGACTCTTGGCTTCTGCCTGCCCCACCCTGGTTTCCTCTGAGCCATAGTGATGTCACAACCTCAGCAGGGCAATGACTTCACTGTTTCGGTTCTTGCTTCTGAGCACAGAAGTCTTTAGAGCCAGAGTAAATCAAATGACAGCCAACCCCTCCAGGAGCCCAGAGCGTCTGATGAATTCCCAACAAATTAGCAGCTCGTGAGCCTTTTGAAAGAAATAGATGCTGCGATCGCACCATTAAGGACCTCTCTAAGTGGAGTGGTGCCAAAGATAAATTTGATTCATGGTTTTCAATGGCGAGTCTATGTTCCATAATAAAGCTGACCCATCAAAGAGGAAAACTGCGGTGGGCACTGCATAGCGAGCATGAGGGGTCAATATAGCCAGGGTGTGCTACTTAAAAAGCCTCTCTTCATTTTATTCAAATGATCACAGAAAGGAAACATTATTTTTTCACTCTGATCTGGGAGCTCCATTTTAACTGGAGAGGACACAAATTCTAATTTGCTCATTTGGGAACTTTTCTTAAAGCACTAACTTAACAAAGATGGATGTATATTGCACAGCAAGAAGACACTCACTCATACAGAAACCTCCTGCCACACTTAACCCAATGCATGGTAAATCCAGAAAAAAGTTCTGACATCATCCTTCTCAGGACATGGGTGGTTACTTCTCTTCTACCTGGGTGGCACTTTAATGCATCTGACCAATTGATTCTTAAAATACAATGAATATATACAATTGCATCTGATCAAGTTTAAAAATCACTGATCTTAGCCGGGCGCGGTGGCGCACGCTTGTAATCCCAGTGCTTGAGAGGCCGAGACAGGAGGATCGCACAGGTTCGAAGCCAGCCTCAGCTACTTAGGGAGGTTCTCAGCAACTTAGTGAGACCCTGTTTCAAAATAAAATATAAAATAGGTCGTGGGTGTAGCCCGGAGGTAGAGGCCCCTGGGTTCCATCCCCAGGACCACAAATAAAATAAAATAAAATAAAATCCCTAATTTTGTATTCCAAAATAAATCAAAGTTGGCCCAATTCCAAGCACTGAATAAGAACTGACAAAAACTGCTTTTAATATGAATTACACTCAGGCCCAAGGAATGCCTTGAAAAATTAAATGCAAATATTTCACCCTGGAGACACTGACCTTTGACCTATCAATCCATCACTAAAAGGAATCTACACATTAAGTGGCTGCTCTTCAGGTCTGGTGCATCTGAAAACGCATTCTGTTGTGCAAAAGTTACTTGTCAAAGTGTACGAGCTCGACAAACTTCAGATAGTAATCTGTGCATCTAGTTTGCTCTTCTGAACCATCAGAGAAGCCTAATAGAAATGAGAAAGTATTTAGCATTCAGATCTGTTCTCATCAGTACCAGGAAAATCCGCGAATTAAAGCCACACTTCGCCAACTTAAAATTCTTTGCCTCTCACAATTACTTTGTTACTTCGGCTAAAGTTTTACAAATGTGATGCCAAAATCAGTGCATTTTTACAAAATGTCCTCAGGGAGCCGAGAGCACGCGGAAGTCCCCTGCATGCACTCAAATCTGATGTGCGTCTTTGTCGCCACTAACAGTCATGGCTTCCAGATATACGTGGAGCTATTATTATTATTATTATCAATTATTAATTATTATTATTGTTATTATTTCCTTGAGCCTTTAAGAGTCAGTGTAGCCTTCAGAGGGCCTGTGCCTAGCACTTGGTGCTGGTGGTATACCAGCTCCTGGACTCGGGAAGTTAATGCCACCCAGAGAAAGCTCCCACACACCTGGCCACCTCAGAGACCCTAAAATGGGCCCCAGGAAGGGCCAGGCCAGAAATCTGCAACAGCAATTCCGCAAGACTCCCGCGAAAAAGCTGCAACCCTCCCTTAGAGCCATAATGGCAGCAGGACTTTAAAAGCAGGGCTGCGGCCTCTCAGGATCCGGCCTGGGCGCCTAATTAACACCACATGTCTTCTTATCATCCCGTTCGCTCAGCTGCAATCTCTCCCAACTTTAACCCCGGCTGGCAGCCGCACGAAAAGCCCCTCGAAAACTTCGTAGCTCTCGGAGGGGGAAGGAAAGGGTGCCCCCACCGCCAAGACCACAGTGGGGATCTGCTAGGTAACCACACCCACCGCATTGCAGAACCCTGAACTTGGCCGGGGTGGGGTGGGGGTGGGGAGAGGGGAGGAGAGGGGAGGGCGAGGGGCCCAGGCAGGGCGAGATTGGAGGACAGCCCCAAAGAAGCCAGCCCCGCGGCCCGGGAACGCCCGCCCGATGGGCAGTGCGGAGACCCCCACCCCGCGCCCGCGCCTCCCCACCCCCACCTCCGCAGGGCCGCGCCCGCGGGCTCGGGGCGGGCGCCAGGTGAGCGGCGGGGGCTGCCAGCGCCGCAGGCCGGGCGGGGCCGCAGGTGCCAGGCCGGGCGCCCCGCTCCGTGCCCGCCGCCCGCTCCGACAAGCAGCGGGGGACGCGGCCCCCGGCGCCCAGCCCGCAAGTTGCGGGGCAGCGGAGCGGCGGGATGCTTGGTGCCCGCGCACCTGGCCCGGCCCCAGCCCCAGCCCGGGGGCGCGCCGCAGTGCCGCCCGCGCCCCCGGCCCGGGGGGGGGGGGCTCAAACATGGCGCCCCAACCGGGACCTGCGCAAATTGGCAGAGGAGGGGCGCGGGGCCGGCATCGCGGGGACCCCCAGGCCACCGGCGGCTGCGCGCAGGTCCCGGCTGGGCGGGGGTCCCGGGCGGGTGGGGACCCCGGCTCCCGCGATGATCGGGGGCCTCCGCGCGCATCCCCGGCCTGGTGCCCGCCCCGCGGGAGCCGGAGACCCCCCTCGGGTCCCCCCGCTGCAGGAGGCAGAAAAGTTACCTGGGGTCTGCGGGGAGCCGGCCCGGCCGGGCGCGCGTCCCGGGCGGCGGTGGGTGCGCAGGGCAGGGCGGCGCGGGAGGATCCGCAGCCCCGGGCTGCTCGCCGCCGCTCTCCCGCCCCCTAGCAGGAGCCTCGCAGGCTCAGCTCGGCGGAGCTGCGGCGCCCACGCCCAGGCGCGGGGAGGATGGCCAGCCGCGTCCCGCTCCCTCCCAGGCGGGGGAGGGGGCCGCCCGCGCTCGGGACCCTGGCGCCCCGCAGCTGGCTCGGTCCCGCGCAGGGTCGGGCTCCGGGGCGACGCCTGGACACCCTGGCCAATAGCCTCAGCTTTTGGATCTGCACTTACATTGCTGGGTCTCTGGGTCCCTTCTCTCTCCTCCCAGGCACCCGCGGGGAGAAAGAAGGGAGGGGTGTCCGTGACCTTCAGGTGCGTTATTTATTGGCTTAGGGACTGCAGTCGTTTTTTTTTTTCTTTTAAATTTAAATTGGATGCCTCTTGCCCTGGTTGGGTGCGCGAGATATATTAAGGTAACAGAGAAGACCTAGATTAAAGGTGGGTGAAAAGAGGTTTCTGCACTGTTAGCAGTGTGGTACCTACCTCCTCCTCCCTCTTATTCTGACGCCCTCTGCTCCGGTGGAGAGAAGAGAACGCACAGGCTGACTTGTAGGTGGGAGAAGTATTCCCTGTTCCTGGGCATCTCAGCTAAGCGTTAACCAGGTAACCAGCACGTACTTATATCCTTAGGAATGGTAAGGCCTTCCAGTAGACCCCCCCAGGGGCTCAAAGATTCTTTAGGAAAGAAAAGAGATTCACAGGGCGCTGTGTTTGCTGACGGAGGCCAAAGATGTGCAGCAGAGTAGATGCTTCTTTCCAGCAGAGATGAGTGTGCCTCTGTGAGCCAGGCCTTGGAAGCTGGGGGACTCGGCCTGGGGTCCTGAGTGTAGGGAACTTCTGGAGAGAAGGGAGGTGGCCTTTGACTACCTGCTGGGAGTGGGAGGGTTTGGGTAGCTTGTAGGGAAGGGAAGGTTGGAGAAACGGCCTTCCTATGCTGCTCCGAAGTTTAGGGGTCTACATTCTGTACTGCACGTGCGGCTTTGGGAAATGTTGAACCGGAAAGTGACTTGACACATACACACATGCGCACACACACGTGTGTATGCTTCTGCTTATAATATGTATGTACATAAAAATAATGGGAATTGAACCCAGGGGCAATAGCCCCAGCCCTTAATATTTTTTTTATTTTGAAGCAGGATCTCACTAAGTTGCTGAACACGCCTTGCTAAATGGCTAAAACTGGCCTTGAATCTGCGATTCTCCTGTCTCAGCCTCCCAACTACTGGAATTACAGGTATGTGCCTTGCCCGGCTTAAGACATATATATGATATACATAAATATATAACCAAGTATACAAATATACTTTACTATACCCACTCACCACTCTGTGGAGTGTTACGCAAATACTAAAATAATCCATAAAATGTAGCGAAAGATGCCATCACTCCAGCCCAGGTCTTAGGGTGTCCATCCTGGCCTCCCACAATGTGCTCAGGCTTACTCTACATCACTGACCTTAGTCCCTAAGACATATAAATATGTATAATATATATTATAAATGTATATAGCATATAATAAATATATATAGCATACAAAATATACAACACACATATAATTATATATATAAATATATAATATATAAATATGATGTTATATATAATATAATATATAATATATTATATATGATATATAATATATACAAATATATATACATATATATGTATATATAATACATATATATGTATATATATTTATATACACACACATATTTTTTGTGGTACTGGGGATGGAACCCAGGGGCATTCTACCTCTGAGCTACATCTCAGCTCCATTTTTTATTATTTATTTTGAAATAATATCTCACTGAGTTGCCAAGGGCCTCACTAAGTAGCTGAGGCTATCCTCCAACCACAATCCTCATGTCTCAGCCTCCCAAATGCTCGGATGACAAGCCTGTGCCACTATCTATTTTTTAAGTAATCTAATGGCACTTCAGCGACTGCGTGGTTCCACATAGCAGGAGAATGATACTGACCAAGCATCAGAGGATGAGGACCTACACTGTGTTTCAAGTCACGGATACGGTGATGGTTCACATACTGGGTGTGTTGGGGGCTGTCTGTAATGCCTCCCATTGAATACTCTCCCACTTGCGAGTTAGACACACAGATCTGCGTCTCATGTGCCCATCATCGTGTGCGCTGCATTCAAGATCCATGAACGAAGAGTCTCAGTCTCCTTTTGTGTACGCGTGCACCCGAAGCCCTCTCCCATGAAAGAGGACTCGAACAAATTGTCTTGTTTACAATAAACACCAAGTTGGCATGATCGACAGAGACACAGATGGTTTCATCCTTCCATTCATTTCATTGCAGTATTTTTGTTATTTTTTTTTTAAATTGCAAGCAAACTGCTTTCTCCATGACTCATGAATCTTAATCTTTGTGATGATGAAAGCCAGTGATAGTATATGAATGACTATTTTTCTAGGGACAAAAATGTTAGTACTAAGGGTTCTGTCTTAAAAGTTAGAAGTCCCTAGCTAGTTATCAATGGAGCCTATGAGTTAAAAAAAATTGTAAAAGCTATGCTGCTGCGTGGCTTAGTAGTCGATCTGGGGAGCGATTAAATGCACCCCCTTGGGCTTGACCAAGGCGCTCTGCTAGTCTTTTTAGTTTTTCCTAGCACAGACATGGAGAAGGAGGAATGCCAAATACAGTGCGCTCCCTCAGTTGATAGTATCACTAAGTAACACTCTTCATTCTACTTGCAGGAGCGCCCCTTAGTCATCTGTCCCCCACAGTGCCCCCTGGGTACGGTGCAAGCCAAGCACTTATTTGTTATAAACCAATGAATGGTCTTTGAATAATGAAATAACTTGTCAAATTACTTTGAGGGTTCAGTGTCTTCATGTAGAAAGAAAATAAGGGCCTATTTCCCAGACTCTTTGTGCTTCAACAGTGTAAGAGTTCCACAAAATGATAAGACGTGTCACATCTTAATCCCCACTGAGGAAAAGTAATAATGAAAGACATGACTGTCATCAGGAAATAAAACCATGAACTTTTCCACTTGGAAAGAAGGACAGTAATAAAGTAGAAGTACGGTGGTGATACTAGCCATGGTACTGTCAAAATGGAGCGCCGTTCTCCGGGTAAAGTCTGTGTGTGGATTTACCCAAACCAGAAGAGCCAGGATCCCCTAGGAGCCTCTACCCATCCACAGGCGTCAGTAGGGGGCCGACCCACTGGGACATACTCTGCTACCACAACAGCAAAGGTTAATTCTAACCCGATAAACAAGACAAGAAGAATTAAGGTTACGCTATCAGCCTCCTGGACAAGATTCCAGAAAGACAGGCTAGGGAACCTATGTGAAGTTTCTCCCAAGCATGAGGATCAAAGGGATTCAGGCACTCGATCAGAACCTGAAAATGCTACTCTGCTGGGCGCACACCCTCATTGGTCCTCTTTGCAAAGTTTAACCTAAGCCACTGACTTAGTAAAACCTTAAGGACACTTGCAGTAACTAGTCGCGGCTGCTTTGATGCTCAGAATAATGCCAGGCACAAGAATTGCATCTCACATCCTTGAAAGCAGGGCACGTCTTCAGCCAGTGTTGCTGGAGACCAGAAAGAAGAGAAATACAAGGATGGATGCATAATTCAAAAGCAACAAGCTTATCCTTCTGAAATAGAAATTCATGGAAGGGTTTCTAGGTTCTAAGAATGGCGTTAAGTTTGTAGCTCATTAAAGGCTTCCAGGGGCTGTCTTCACGCTGGGTGTGTATACATTAGGCCAGGGGTCTGTATACAGCAATGTGCAGATGTGAAATAAAATAAAAATAAGTACACATGCAACACTCAATATACAAAACGTGTACACATGAGAGGGAGCAAATTTTCACGTGCTAACACAACACCATCAAGAATCGTTCCCATTCATCAGAATCCGGGTTTGCCTCTGTTTGTATTCATAGTAGCCCTACAGGTGGGAACAATGCTTACTACGTAAGTTTCATTATATTAAAACATACTTCTCAGGTTCGAAGCCAGCCTCAGCTGGCTTAAGAGACCCTGTCTCCAAATAAAATATAAAATAGGTCTGGGAGTATAGGCCAGAGGTAGAGGGCCTCTGGGTTTCATCCCCAGTACAACCAAAACAACAACAACAACAACAACAAAAAAAAACAAAAAACAAAACAACAACTATTTTTTTTACTTTCTCTAGTATATTTTAGAAATATATCTTGCAATTTTTTTTTCAGACTGAGGATTGAACCAGAGGTATTCTACCTCAGAGCTAAATGTCCAACTCTTTTTTTTTTTCTTTTTTTTTTTTTGGCAGTAGTGATTGAACTCACGGGCATTCTACCTCTGAGCTACATGCACAGCCTGTTTTATTTGTCATGTGGAAACAGGGTCTCACTAAGTTGCTGAGAAGGCTTCAAACCTGCAATACTTTGTCTCTTGCTCCCAAGTACTGGGATTACAGGCACGCACCACCATTCCCAGTTGTATTTAATTTTATTTTGAAACTGTCTTTAAGTTGCTGAGAGTCTAAGTTGCTGAATCTGGCTTTGAAACCGTGATCCTCTTGTCTCAGCCTCCCCAATACTAGGATGACAGGTGTGCTCCCACACCCAACTTGGTCTTGGGACATTTAATTAGAATAATTTCTAACAATAAAGTTGTAAGGGTTACTCTAAAGCTCCGTTTTTTTTTAAAAAAAGTTTGTTTTTCTTTTTCTTTTTTCTAGTGTTGGGGATTGGAACCAGGGGCATTCTACCTTAAGTTGCTAAAGTTCTCCAAATTGCTGTGCCTAGCCTTGAACCTGCAATTCTCCTGTCTCAGCCTCCCCAATACTAGGATTATAGGTATTAACTACCACACCTAGCTTAAAGCTCACCTCTTTATAAAGATGAAATGCTCAGTAATTCTATTCTCTTAAATAAAGAATAACCCTTAAGAAAATTCTACTTTGAGGTTTTATATTTAATATAAAGAATGAAGAGTAAAATATAAATAATAGGAATTAATAATCCATAATTTTATTAAATTCAACTCTCAGCTTCACATGGTAGTGCATGCTTGCAATCCCAGCATTTTGGAGGCTGAGACAGAAGGATCGGGATTTGCAGCCAGCCTCAGCTACTTAGTGAGGTCCTTTGCAACACAGTGAGACACTGTTTCAAAATAAAAAAATGAAAAATAGGGTTGGGAATGTAACTCAGAGGCAGAATGCCCCTGGCTTCCATCTCCAGTACCACACACAAAAAAAAAAATCACCTCTCAAAAATCCATTAAGAATGTTTTCTAACGGGGATTTTTATATAGATGGTAAAATATAAAGAACAGGAATTAGTAATTTGTAATATTAAATTCAACTCCCAAACAGATGATTGCTGTTGGGTTTTGCCAAGATCCTTAACATTTTAATCACTGTTCTCCAAAGAGACATAAAATTAATGCCAGAAAGCCATTCCATCTCCCAGGAAGTTGTAAAATAATCCTAATTTCAGCAATTGTATTTTGTTCAAATAGCAATCAAGCAAGGATGGTCAGACATACATGAGGAGCCTATTAGTTTCTGAGTGTCATCTCTGGGTTTACATCGCCCTCTGTAGGCAAACTGTGATGGTTTACTTCATAAACCAAGAAGCCTGCAGTGATCACTACTGCCAGAGAAAAATGCCAGCCTGGCTTCCCATGTTTGTTTGTTTTGTTTTTTATTTTTTATGTTATGTTATTTATTTTTGTGGGTCTGGGGTTGGAACCCAGGGGCATTCGACTTCCAAGCTACACCCCCTAGCCTATTTTTTACTCTTTATTTTAAAACAGGGTCTCAAAACAAGTTGCAGAGGGCCTCACTAAGTAGCTGAGGCTGTCCACAAGCCGCCATCCTCTGGACTCTGCCTCCGCACTGCTGGGATTATTATTATTATTTTTTTAGTGGTGCTGGGGGTAGAACCCAGAGCCTTTCTACCTCCAGGCTATCCTCCCAGACCTTTTTTTAAAATATTTTATTTGGAAACGGGGTCTCACTAAGTTGCTGGAAGCCTCACTTGAGTAGCTGAGGCTGGCTTCGAACCCATGCGATCCTCCTGTCTCAGCCTCCCAAGCATGGGGATTATAAGCGTGCGCCAGCACGCCCGGCAAGGACTGCTGGGATTATAAGCATGCGCCTCCATGCCTGGGTTGTTTTGCAATTGTACTGGGAATCTCACCCAGGATCATTCTATCTCTGGGCTATGCTCTAGCCCTATTTATTTATTTATTTATTTATTTATTTATTTATTTATTTATTTATTATGGAGCAGGGTCTTGCTAAGTTGCAGAGGCTGGCCTTGAACCTCCGAGCATCCAGCCATAGCCTCTACACACTGTAAAGGCTTGTGCCAGTGCTTTCCCTTTTGCTCAGCATCTGTACTTCAACCAGTGCGGATGCAGGCTGAAGATGCGACCACACCCAAGTCCCTGGATTGGAGGATGCTGTAAGGATCAAAGGAAACACTGTCTACACATCTGTATCCCAAGAAATCTATTTAATAGGCCAGAGGTGGCTATTATCTTCACCATGTTTATTGAGGATTTGCCTGAATATCCAAGGCTGACTCATTCGCAGGTGACTGAAATCTGAAAAAAAGACCAGAGTTCCTCCAACTAGGTTGTCTGCCGCTTTCTAAGTCTTGTGTGTTAGTAATAAATTTAGAAGGTGATAAACATACCCACACCATTTATATAATAACGATCCAGAGTGCTTGTTAATAATGCATATTTTCAGCCGGGCGCAGTGGCCCGTGCCGATAGTCCCAGGACCTGGCGGGCTGAGACAGGAGAATTGCAAATTCTAAACAGCATCAGCAATCTGGCAGACTCTGTTTCAAAAATCAAAAAACACCCAGGAGTGGTGTTTTTTACAGGTGCACATCCTGTAAAATTACAGGCACATCCCTGTAATCCCTGCACCTGAGAGGCTGAGACAAGAGGATCATGGGTTCGAGGACAGCTTCAGCAACCACTGAGACTCTCATCAACCTAGCGAGAGCCAGTTTCCAAATATGAAATCGGGCTGGGGGTGTAACTTGAAGGTAGAATGCCTCTGGGCTCAATCCCTACTACCCCTCCCATGCACAGAACTAAAAAATAAAAAGGGGTGGGGGTGAAACTCTCTTCCAAAAAGACAAAATAAATGCCAGCAAGTCTCTCTACCCAGGTTAGAATGGCCCAATTTTCAGTACCAAGTATCGTACCAAGTACCAAATATCATTCAGTACCTAGAATGGTTCTATTTTCAGTACCAAAAACAGAAAGAACGACAATTTCTATCTAAGGCCATGACACCCTATACATACTGGGTCTCCCCTGACCTTCAAAGTTAAGCAGGGTCAGACCTGGGCAGTGCTTCTATGGGAGTCGTGCACATGCCTGTAATATCAGCACTTGGGAGGTCAAGACAGGAAAAATGTAGGTTCGAGGCCAGCCTCAGCAATTTAGTGAGATGTTTCAAAATAAAAATGCTGGGCATGGTGGCCTATGCTTGTAATCCCAGTATTCGGGAGGCTGAGACAGGAGGATCTGGGTTCGCAGACAGCTTCAGCTACTTAGTGAGGCCCTTTGCAACTCAGTGAGACCCTGTTTCAAAAGAAAGAATAAAAAATAGGGCTGGGCATATAGCTTGAAGGTAGAATGCCTCTGGGTTCCATCCCCAGTACCCCAAAAATAAAAATAAATAAAGAGCAGTGTAGCTCAGAGGCAGAGTGCTTCTGAGATCAATCCCCAGTACCAATAAATAAAAATTATATATATATATATATATATATATATGAATAATGAAAATTTCTGGATAAAGCTGTTCCACTCTGAACATGCCTAATCTCATCTGATATCAGAAGGTAAGCGTGGTTGGACCTGATTAATACTTCATTGGGTATGATGGCATATACCTGTAATCCCAGTACTTGGGAGGCTGAAACAGAAGGATCACAGGTTAGAAGCCAGCCTCAGCCACTTAAGTGAGACCCATGGCAACTTAACGAGACAATGTTTCAAAATAAAATATAAAACAGGGCTGGAGGTATAGCTCAGAGGTAGAATGCCCCTGGGGTCCAGCCCAGCATCAGTAATACTAATAATGCAAATTTCTGGGTCTAGTCCCAGACTAAGCACATTAGAAGCTCTGTGGCGGGGACCCAGGAGCAGGCATTTTTAACAAGCTCTCCAGGTGATGACAATTCATACTGAATCCAGAGAGCGGCGGATCTGGGCGGCCAATAGATATCAGCAATCCATGAGCAACAAAGGGAGCAGAGCCAGATGTTTCCCAAAACTGGAGCAGTGGTCTGCGAGCAGCCTCACAAGACCCCGGGAGCCTGAAGACAGCCCTGCGCTGCAGTCCCGCGCCTGGAGGGAGAGCCACTGCCTGGATCCTGTCCTCCACAGCGTCTGCAGCAGCAGTTCATTAGCAGTAAGTGCACTAATAACAATGAAGGATTGTCCTGTTCCCAGTTCCAGCAATAATTGCATTAGATGCCCATTTATTAAAGATTGCGGTATCAGTACAACGCTGACCTTAATTCCCTCGCACACAAAACATCTTTACAAAGTTGCCAAGGAATGTCTCATTAAAAATGGGAATGGAGGAGTAATCGCTGCCAGTTTGGGTTAACTTAGAGATCTGACATCCCTAAGCCCCAAAATAAAGACTTTCACAAAGCGAATACCTTTGAGTATAACAAACCTAAAGCAAATAGGTGTTCCTTGTGTAACTTGTGAAGGAAATTCAGTACGTTGACCAGAGGCACCATCTTCCTGCCATTAAGATCACAACAGGAGGAATTTTGTTTCACAAAAATATTAATCCTATTAAATTAACATGTTCATTATTTTGTTGTATAGATCTTGTATTTTTTCACATCAATTCATAATATTTTGGCTTTATGTCTGCTGAGACCTATACACATAAGAAATTTAAGTCTGTTTTTACATCTTTTTCATATATTTGAGGTGATACGGGATAGATGAGGCATCAGAATTCTCTTCTTTTATGAAAGTGGGGTTAAAGAGTGAGGTTTCAGGCAGGTGTGGTGGCACATGCTTTTAATCTCTGTACTTGGAAGGCTGAGATCACTGCTTCAAGGCCTCCACAAGGTAACTTAGCAAGACCCTGTTTCCAAATAAAAAAGGCTAGGGGTGTAGCTCAGAGATAGAGAACCCTTGTATCAATCCCCAGTAACTAACCCAACAACAACAACAACAACAACAACAACAACAACACAGGCATCCACACTGCGGGTTGATGAATGGGATCCTCATTCGTGTTTTAGAATGATATGGCCTTCAGTTTTACACTTTTCTTGATGTCAGTAACCATCAGAAAAGCCCGTCCATTCTCAACCACACCTACATGTTACAAGAATCCCTTGAGGGAACTTTTATTTTTTTATTTTTTATTTTATTTTATTTTATTTTTGGTGGTACTGGGGGTGGAACCCAGAGGCTTTCTACCTCCAGGCTATACTCCCAGACCTTTATAAAAAATATTTTATTTGGAAACAGGGTCTCACTAAGTTGCTGAGAGCCTCACTAAGTAGCTGAGGCTGGCTTCGAACCCGTGCGATTCCCCTGTCTCAGCCTCCCAAGCGCGGGGATTACAAGCATGTGCCACCATGCCCGGCTTAAGGGAACTTTTAAAAAACAGAAGCTAACCTCAATTATGGCTGAGGGAGGTAAATATGGGGTTATGATGCAGTTCTTTATACCTTGTATACATTAGAATTATACCATAATTAAAGTTTAAATTAGAACAAAAATACTGTTATTTATGCAGTATACCCTGAGTTGATTGTTACACTATATCATGTTATAATACTGTATCTAATGGTAGATCAAAACTTTTGGTATGGGACCCACATATCAGTATATTTTAACATTTTCCAAGTGATTTTTATGTGTGGGCAGAGCTAAGAAACAGGAGTAAAAGAAGACTAAAGCCCAATGTAAGAATTCCTAAAAAATAAAAAACAAAATAAAACATATCAAAGAGATACTGACAGGCCACGTTTATTACAGTACTGTTCACAATTGCTAAAATATAAAGTAGCCATTGACAGATGAAGACATTTGTAGAATGTGGTACGTATATGCCATGGGAAATTATTCAGCCACAATGCATGAAATCCTATCATTTGGGGCAAATGAATGAAACTAAGAAAGTATTATATTGAGTGAAATTAGCAAGGTGCAGAGGACCAATCTGCATGTTCTGATCTGTGTAAGCTAAAAGTTGTTAAACTCATAGAAGAAAAGTACAGAATGGAGGTCTTTAGAGGCTAGAAAGGGGAGAAGGGAGGAGGATGGAGAGATGTTGGGAAATAAATGCCAAAATACATTTAGATCAGAGGTATGGGTTCTGATGTTCTATAACACAGTAGGGTGACTATGGTGTGCAACAATTTTTTGTGCATTTTAAAATAAGTTTACAAGAGTCTAAAGGTTCCCAGCACATACAGATGACTAGTATTTGATACAGAAATGCTAGTTACCCTGATTTGGTCATTTCTTGTTGTATATATGTATCAAATTATTAACTGGGCATTTCATGCATATATATATAGATATTATGCATAATTTTTAAAACCCTAAAGAAAAAATCCCCAGAAGAAGGATGTCACAAAAAATTATAGAAAGCACTTATTTATATTTTTGGAGTTTACCTGAAGTAACTGATAGAAGTAGTAGATTAAATATACATGTTGCCCTTCTCCCCTGTGAAGTGAGTCTTTTGTGTGTGGGGTTGGGGGGATTGGGAATTGAACCCATGGACATTCTATCTCTGAGTTATACTCCCAGCCCTTTTATTTTTATTTTGAAACCGAGTCTTACTAAGTTGCCAAGGGTCTTGCTATGTTATTGAGGCTGGCCTTGAACCCATTTTCCTCCTGTTTTGGCCTCCTAGTACTAGGATTACACACATATGCCACCACACCCAGCTAAAGCGAGTCATTTTTTAACACACCTTGGCATGCTTGGCAGTGTCTACCATCAGATCACACTAGGGGAACCTGTGTCTGCAGCCGGCTGCCCATTTCCTCGTAATGTGTCAGTAAAACACTGGCAGGTTTTATGACAGGCATAAAGAACTCCTAACACACGAACTGGCATGACTAGAATGTCAACAGCTCTTCGGACACCCCAAAGGAAATTATCATGGGTTTATCCCCAGGTCCTGGGAAACACAAAGAAGATCATCACAAGCACCCATGATTGTCTTGGGCAAGGAATGCTAGAAGGTCCCAGCATGTGCATTGTGATGGAACACATAAAAAATAGTTGAAAAGTTGGAGTCGTTGGCAGGAAAGTGTGTGTAAGCAAACATAACCCCATAATTCTGTGAGTGGGCTCTGGTGACCTCCCCTGGGGTGTTTGGGCTGTGGGACACCCCACGATACACCCATACACTCCTCTCTGTTCCTGCCCTGTGAACCTTAGCCCTACCCGGCAAAACCTAAATTTATACAATAAAAGAAATCAGGGCCAGGGTTTGGATCTTTAGGGACTCCGAAAGGCTCATGTGGGAAAGGCTTGGCTCTAGCTTGGTGCTGCTGGGAGGGGAGCAGGTGGAACCCATAAGGAGCTGGGTTTATTGGGAGGTCTTGAGGTCGCTTGGGGAAGAACCTTTAGACTGGAGCTGGTTGGATGGTTGGAGCTGGGTGTAGTGGTGCAAGCCTTTAATACCAGCTACGCAGAAGGCTAAGACAGGAGGTTCACAGGTTCAAAACCAGCCTCAGCAACTCAGTGAGATCCTATCTCAAAATAAAAATTCAAAAGGTAGGGGGGTGTAGCTCAGTGGTAGAACTCTTGGGTACTGGGTTCAATCTTCACAATCACAGAAAGAGGGGGGTTGTAGGACTCTAGACTCTTTCTCATCCTCCATTTTTCTTTCTGGGTGTGAAGCAAGAGGAGTTTTTCAGCCACACGCTCCTGCTGTGCCATGCTGCCCTCCACAGTCTAAAAGCAACGGAGCCCAGCGACTGTGAAATAGAGCCCGACGCTGTGAGCGAGGGTTAACCGTTTCTCTCGGCAGGTTGATTATCCCAGGCATATGCCCTAGTGACACACTGGGCTTCCCCAGAACTGCTACCCCTTTACCCTCTGCAACAAGGTTTTCTTTATCGCCTAACATACCACACTGCTTCTTTATGTGAGCCATCTGTCTCATGCTGTTCTAGACATCAGTCTCGCACAGGCGGGCTCTCCTACTTGCCAGGTGTCCTGGTCACTTAGAACAGTGCCTGGCAGAGAAAAAGTTTTAGGGTTTGGCCCTGATGTGTCCCCCAAGGCTCATGTGTTCAAGGCTTAGTCGCCAACCAATGGCAACATTAGGAGGTGGTGGTTCTTTAAGAGGTGGGGCCCACAGGAAGCAGAGTAGGCCATGGGCAGCGTGCCCTTGAAGGGAAGAGTGGGAGCCTGGACCTTCCTCTCTCTCCCTGCTTCTCAGCTTTCCTCTGCCACACACGCCAGCCATGAAATGATGCACCCTGTCACCACAGACCCCAAAGCAGCAAAGCCGGTGACCATGCACAGAAACCATGAGTCAAATCTTCCCTCCTTCTTTGAGTTGTTTAATCTCAGGATGTGTGTGTACATGAATGTGTGTGCGTGCATGCATGTGCATGTTGAGGTACCAGGGACTGAATCTGGGAGTATTCTCCCACTAAGTTATATACACAACCCTATTTTATGTTTTACTTTGAAACAGTGTCTTGCAAAATTCCTGAGAGACCCCCTAGATTTCTGAGGCTGGCCTTGAACCTGCAATCCTCCCATCTCTGTCTCTCAAGTACTGGGACTGCAGCAGGTGCTACCACGCCCAGCTAGCTCAGGTCTTTGGTCACTGCAATGGTGAGCAGACCAACACAGAAGGCAAAAGCCTTACCTCATGGAAAGAATGAAGACAGCAGTCATGATTAGTGAGAAAGAAAGAACAGAAAAGAAGAGTTAGGTTGCCCGAGATTGGGGTTAGACACAGATGACTGGGAGCAAAAACTAAGTATAAAAAGAAAAGACAGCCAGGCGTGGTGGCACATGCTTGTAATCCCCGTTCTTGGGAGGCGGAGACAGGAGGATGTCACGGGTTTGAAGCCAGCCTCTTGGCTTAAGAGACCCTGTTTCTAAATAAAATATAAAAAATAGGTCTGGGAGTGTAGCCTGGAGGTAGAAGGGCTTCCAGGAATCCCAGTACCACCAAAAAAAAAAAGACAGATACATGAGAAAAATGTATACACAGTTCTATGGAACATAGACTAGTCCCCCCTTAATTGTGGGGGATATACCTCAAAACTCAGTACCTCCCTGAAACTGTAGACAGCACTGAACCCTGTTGTGGACTACTATGTTTTTCCTTTACGTACATGTCTATGATAAAGTTTAATTTGTAAATTAGGCACAGTGAGAGATTAACAACAATAAGACGGAGCCACTCCAATGATGTGCCGTAATGCGGCCTGTGAGCGTGGCCGCCTGGCTCTCCGTGTCTAGACACCCTCTCTCCCCCTTCTTGCCAGCTGTGGGTGACGGTAGGACATGGTTATGGAGAAGGGGCTACTGTGCGCTGCTCCCATCCAACCACGAACCTGACTTGTGAGAACCCCTTGGCCGCTCTGAAAGCTCCAGCCTCACTCCTGAGCTCACCCAGTAACACCAGCAGGGCCCCCTTCTCCTCCCTGGAGCAGGACCCCTCTCTGCTCATGTGAACGAACAATAGAAATGACCACAGCCGTGGAGAACAGCAGATCCTCCGAGGGAGGAGTATCGCGCTAAGATTAGCTTTCAGATCATGGGTTACCATGGTGATGTCTATAAAGACCTAGTGATGAGCACTAAGTAGTGAGTGATTGTATTTTTAATACTGGGGACTAAACCAGGGACAGTCTACCTCTGAGCAACACCTCCAGCCCTTTTTACTTTTTATTTGATCTCGCTAAGTTGCTGAGGCCGGCCTCGAGCCTGCGATCCTCCTGTCCCGACTCTCAAATCCTGGGAATACAGGCATGCACCATCAGGCCCAGCTAGTAGTAAATGCTCTTAAGAAAGTCTGGTGAAGGGAGAGCAGCCTCAGTCTACCCTTTGTCCTTACACATCCTCTGGATCCACTCCGTGAGATGACGCGCTTCTGTGTGCGTGGTGTGCCCACGGAAGACGAATTTTATTTAGTTCTCGTCATCTCAGGCATGAAGCCCGTGCTGCCTTTCCATGTGGTCTGCATTATTTTATCCAGACAGTATGAGGTTCTTTGGAACATCACCAGGCCATTCCTTCGTGTGTCTTCTCATCTTCAGCCTCTTTTTCCACTAGGACGCCCAAGTTCTCAGGCGTCCACCCTCTTATCGCCCATGTGGGAGGGTCTTCCCTGGGGAGTGACCACTGCCTATTCAACAGCCATGATTCAAACACACACCGAGTTGATACAGGTATATCAGTATGTGCATGTGTGTGTGTGTGAGTATGTGTGTGTGTGGGGGGGGTACTGGAGTACTGAGGATTGAACCCAGGGACATTCTATTTCTGAGCTACATTTCCACCTTTTAAAATATTTTGCTTTGAAATAGAATCTCCCTAAGTTGTTGAGAGTCTCAGTACATTGCTCAGGCTGTCCTCAAACCTGCAATCCTGCAATCCTGCAATCCTGCAATCCTTCTGTTTCAGCCTCCCAAATACTGATATTTGGTCATGCACCACCATACCTACACCTTGTTTAATATGTATATTGTAATTTATATATATTGTAATTTATATATATTTTTATATATTTTATATATATTGTAATATATATATTTAATATATATTGTAATATGTATGTATATATGTATATATATACACATATATGTATATATGTATATATATGTATATATGTATATATATGTATATATGTATATATATGTATATATGTATATATATTGGTGGTACTAGGGATGGAACCCAGGAGCCTTCTACCTCCGGGCACTTCCAGACCTATTTTATACTTTTTTATTTGGAAACAGGGTCTCTTAAGCCAGCTGAGGCTGGCTTTGAACCTGCACGATCCTCCTGTCTTAGCCTCCCAAGCGCGGGGATTACAAACCTGCGCCACCACGCCCCACTAAATTTTATATTTTGAGACAGGATCTCACTAAGTTGCCAAGGCTGGCCTCTAGCCTGCGATCCCCTTGCCACAGCCTCTGAAGTACTAGGGTCACAGGTGTGAGCCACATGCCTGGCTAAGTCCTCTGTATCTTCCCTTGATCTCCTAGGTCTCTGTCCAGCCCCTCACCAATCCCGCAGTAGCCTGTCCTCATCCAGGGTCCCTAATCCAGTCACTGTCCCAGCATGTGTGAGCTCTCCCAGACCCAAAGTGGATGGCACCACGCCTGCCCGCAACATTCCACCCCACTGCTGCCAGAGAGAAGACACTACACCCTGGAGTGCCGGGAGTGCTCCCTCCTCCTCCTCCAGCAGCTGCGCCGCGGTCCGTCTCACTCCTCGAGCATCCCTACCTAGGTCACGGGCCACTTCTGTGCAGGACTGTCTCCAGCCTGCACATCACCTGGCTTGGGGGAGACGCTCAAAGAATGATATCGATAACATCAACGGACTATCCTCACTAGTGACAGTACCCATGCAATGTTAGGGTTCAGCCAGCACACTGGGCAGCCAGGGGCTCCCTACTTCTGCTAGGTGCAAAGGAAAAAGCATGCAAATGGCCAAAGCACCATCATCAGGACTTTTGAGATCCTGGAGGCTTAACTGCGGCTCGCAACGGACACGCTGATCTCTGGATATTCACACATTCGCAATGCGGACTGAGCTCGTGCTCTGGGATAAGCCAGGCTGAGGGTGGTACTTTATCTTCAAGAAGCTGAGCCTCGCAGCCTCCTCTGGGGTCCTGCTGGGGCAGGTCCAGTTGGCATGGGAATGCTGACCCTCCCCGGGGAGCTGAGTCAGCTCTCCTTCAGTTCTGTGGGTCGGCCTCTCTGAACTTAGATAATTACTTTTATTTGCTCCCTGGATTTCAGTGATTAGTCCTGACAGGAAAGTTAGAGAGGGTAAAAAAACAAGGGACATCCTATCCGAGCCATGTGTGATGGGCTCAGGGAACCAAGGACAGAAAGTGAGCGTCCATCTGCCCGGTGAGCTGCGTGGAGAAGGGAGCAGGAGGCGTCCACACCTGGACAGTGTCCTCTCCTCCTCTGTCCAGAACGCTGACCATGGCAGGTGGCACTGCCTGGTCTTCTGTTATCTGCTTCAGCACTTCTAAGCTGAGCGACTAAACCTGCTTCAAGGGCCATGGAGGTGACTAAATGAAGTAAGTCACACCCAAAGCATGCTGAGAGCTCTAAGTGCCGTCCAGCACCCGCTCAGGTGTCCTGCTACTGTGGCTTCTGGGTGTGACTCAGCGATGCCACTCAGCTGCGCTCTCTCCCTCCGGCCTCACCTCCGTGGCCACGGGAAAGCACACACTGCATCCACAAGCCCTTGGAGGACTGGCCTGTTTTCCAGAGTAGAGGAGGATGGCTCTCTACCCCCAGGAAGATGGTGTTGAACTTACAGGTCCATTTGGAGAAGCTGGAGACACAGCCAGCAGCCCTGAATAGCATCACAAAAAATGAACGAGCCAATAAGTGCAAATGTGCTAATGTCCATGAAGATGGGCTGTTTTTTTTTTTTTTTTTTTTTTTTTTGAGGGAGCTGAAATGATTCAGCTCTAAAGGATAGGACGACTCCTCCAGGGCAGCGAAACCAAAAGAAAAAGAAGACCCAAGTGTTAACTATTAAAACAGGCTACATTTTTAGGATAGTTCAATGTGGTACTGTGAAAGGGAGTCCAAGAAGTAGTTGTGAGAAAGACTATATGTGTGTGGTACCGGGGATTGAACTCACCTCTGACCCTATTTTTATTCTTTATTTTGAAACAAGGTCCCACTAAGTTGCGATGGTCCTAAGTTGCTGAGGCTGGCTGCAAACCTGCGGTCCTCCTGTCTCAGCCTCCCAGGTCCTGGGATTACAGACATGCACCACCAGGCCTGGCTGTGAAAACATTGTGAGCAACAGAACCATCTCCACCCACAAGAACAACCATCGTGTAGTGAGCACTTACTATTCTGGACACTCAGTAAGCACTTTCCACGCAGTCTATAACGGAAGACTCAGAAAATGCCTGACCCTGTCATTACACCCATCTCACAGAGGAGAACTCACCGGAGGTCACAGCTAATCAAGTAACAGAACTGCACGTACCTGCATGGAAAGGTTTCTTGTTGGAATATGCATACTAGCAGGTTCCCATTCCCGCATTCAATCAAACACAAGTTTAAAATATTTAGCAAAACAAACCATGTCTGGATTGAACATGTAGACTTTTTTCTTGATATTATCCCCTAAATAGTACAGTATAACAACTATTTACATAGCATCTGCATTGCACTAAATATTACAAGTAATCTGGAGGTGATTTCAACTGTCCAGGAGGATGTATGTGGGCTATTTGTAAATACTTGACATCTGGGCTTTGGTATCCATAGGAGTCCTGGGACCGATCCCCCACTGCTGCCGGGGAGGACTGCACCTTTAATATTGCCTTCCTCTCTAGGGAGACAACATTCCTTTGAGTGCATACATACGCTCTAAAATATTAGTTTTTTTAAAAAATGGCTGAGCTTTATTTAATCAATGCAAAAACAGAATGCTGCAACAGATATGCAGGACTGTTTGAGTCTGGGCCCACACCATAAGAACAAAGCTTGCCAGTGTAGAAAGTCCCCTCGCCTAGAGGTGCAACAAGAGATACAAAGGGCAGCAGAAAGGAGCGTAATAAAATTGGGGCAGATAACGGCATCTGCAGCAGTTATCCTTGTGCTTTCGTGGATAGTGCGTATCTGCGGCATGTAGAATATGCTCTTTATTTTTATCCTATAGAAGCTGCAGGGTCGGGACAATAAGAGCAGAGACTGGGCAGTGCGCACTGAGTTTGCCCTGGGCATTGGGAGTTGCTGGAACGTATGATGACTTTCTTGAGGATGGCCACAGCACCATGCTTGAGAATCGAATACATTAAGAGATTTCCACTGTGCCTAGCACACAGCAGCACCTATTAGCTAGCTATTGTTATTAATGTTTCTAGAAAAGTGCATTACTTTATCTGAAGAGACGTTATCTAGAAGAGGTCATAATGACAACAATCATATTCTACAGGGGAATTTGGTCTTTGACAGTGACGTTGTAATTCAATTACGGCAGGTATGAGCTGTTCGAATATTATGAGTGTTTTCCTTGCCAATATTACACAGTGTCTGAAGTTAATGAAATGATAGTTGCTAAAGCAAAATTTTTCAGAACTATTTCTGTGTAAGCCCTGGAAAAAAAATAATTTGGCATGCAACCCTTATGAATAAACATCTTTTTTTTTTTTTTTCCTGTAGAGGACTTTGTGATCTTCAAAATATTTGGCTGCAGTTTTACTTTTAAAAAGTTGAAGCAAGCCGGGCGTGGTGGTCCACGCCTGTAATCCCAGGACTTGGGGGGCTGAGATAGGATAATCCTAGGTTCACAGACATCGTCAGCAATGTAATGAGACTCTCAGTAAACTAGTGAGATCCTGTTTTAAAATAAATAGCAAAAAAAAGGCTGCAGGTTGCCGGGCGTGGTGGTGCACGCTTGTAACCCCAGCATTTGGGAGGCTGAGACTGGAGGATCACGATTCGCGGACAGCCTCAGCTTCTTAGTGTGGCCCTCTGCAACTCAGTGAGACCCGGTTACAAAATAAAGAATAAAAAATAGGGCAGGGGGTGTAGCTCAGAGGTCGAATGCCCCTGGGTTCCATACCCAGACCCACACACGCACACACAAAAAAAAGGCTGCAGGTTTATCTTGGAAGTAGAATGCCCCTAGATTCAATCCCTAGTAACACACACACACACACACACACACACACACACACACACACACACACACACACTTGAAGCAGCCAGTTATTCCAAAGTTGTAAACCAGGAAAACAGATGTAATGTTTTTTTTACAATGGATGTTCTCATACCATTAAGTCTGGTCTCAGTAAAAGCCTTATTTACAAATGAAAGGAGAAGAAAAATTTCCTTGATTTCCTAATTTGGAGCACTGATTTTATGCAAAGAGACAGAGACGTGCATCTAAGATATGTGCTTGGTTATGTACCTTAACTATGGGCAGTGCTTGCTTCTTACCAGCCTTACAAGAGAAACCTTGAACCGGGGTCAGAAGCACCCAGCTCACTCGACAGCCACCAGAGAGGGCGAGGAAGGCAAAGTTTCAGAGCCGCAAGGCAAACGCTAGCAATGCGGTGTCACCGAGACGCCGCAGTTCATCCATGCTTTAGGCAAGTCACAGATGGAAAGAGAGGACATTATGCTAACTGAGGCCAGCCTGTCTCAAAGTCAAGGGTCATGATTTTCTCTCCAATGTGGACACTGGAAAGAAAATAGGGGAAAAAAAGAATTTAATGATGAGAGAGAGAGAGAGAGAGAGAGAGAGAGAGAGAGAGAGAGAGAAAGTAGAGGAGAGCCCATAGAATAGTGGATGGGGATCTGGAGAAAGGAGAACAGTAAGGGAAAGAGGTTTAAGAAGGAGACAGACCAAATACTATTACATCCATGTAGGAAGGTATCACTAACTACCTTGCTAGCTCGTACTGGGAGGGAGGAGAGGAGAGCAGGGTGGGTCTGGGAGGGAACCACACCAAAAGATGTGTGTGCATATGAACGTATCACTTGAATCTTCCCCACAGTGCTTTGCACCAATATAACTATAAATTGTATATTGTACCAATAAAATTTTTAAAAAGAAAATGTGAAATAAACTTTTGTCCAATTACCTAGAATGCCAACCACTAAATTATTCTTTCCAAAGGAAAATGTTTTCAGAGTTCCAAATACTCCATGCATGAATAAAGTTATAGATGTGTGTTTATAAATTTGGTGCAATTTTAAACTCTTTACAGTTGATACCAATCACACAGTATTTACTTGGCTACTTCCCTAGCAAAACCTATGAAGACTTAGCAAAGTTACAGAGGATGTAATTACTATCTCAGATCCTTCGTACAGGATCCACATAAAAAATTTTTCATTTCTCACATAATTGACAGTTTTTCTAATAAGACAAGAAACATTTATTGTACAGTGTACCTATATAATGACCTTAGTTATTCTAATTAAAATTTCAATTTTATCCAGACTATAGCAAGGACATGTTATTTAGCTTACCTTTATGATTTTTTTTTATCTTTTATTTTTTGGTACTGGGAACTGAACCCAGAGGCCTGCTACCTCCAAGATACACCCCCAGTGCTTTTTATTTATTTATTTTTAACTTTTGAAGCCAAGTCTTCTGAGTTGCTGAGGCTGGCCTTGAACGTGTAGTCTTCCTGTCTCAGCCTTCTGAGTACTGAGATTACAGGTGTACAGAATTGTACCCAGCTCTTTCTTCTTAGTTTGATCTTTAGCTCAAATAAGGACACCACCCAGATGTGAAAACATCTATCTATGTCTCCATTGCCCTGGCCCAAGACGACCTGCCCAGTAGAATTTCCTTTTCCTTTAAGTCCTGCTAGAATTCACCTGTTCCATTAGTCTCATCTATAGCTCTGACTTACAAAAATGCTGAGGGCAATTTAAGGTGTTTATATCAAAGGATGGTATAAAAATGGAAATAGCACTCGAGCTGATTAAAGCTACACCTAAAATTAGACAGGTTCCTTGATTAATGGCATAGCAGCCGACTAATGAGTGATGAACAGCCCGTCGACACCATCCAGTCACCAGCTCTGAGTGACGAGTGCTCTCACCCTCGCCTTCAAGTTACTTTTTAAGAAAAAGCTCCCTCAGAGACACATCCAGAAAGACGAAGCCATTTTGGCAGGACTCTCAACTTGGTAAGAGCAACTTTTTAATTTTAACTTTCTCCAACTTAATTTGAGCTGTGGGAAGAGACACCTGGTCCCCGGGCTGGGTGGAAGCCTCGGGTAAAGGACAAGTTCACGGGAGTCGGGGAATTGCGCACGGCTGGTGAAAGTCGCAGGGAGCACGGCAGGATGCCCCCCGTGCCGCTGGCAGTGCAGTGGGAGAATCGGCATTTGTTCAGGTACGTTGATCAGGAAGGGGAACTTTTGCTCATTTATGGGAGGGAAATTGCATGGTAAGTGTCGTTATATGATGGAAATGTTACTTTACATGGTAATTTCAAGACTTTATATGAGGCCGGGGGAGAACGTACAATCTCCTGGGGTTTTCTTATGGCCCACATAAAGCGAATCCATGCAAGTGCCAAACTTCTAAACGACTAGTAATAAACTGCACAACACATAGATAAGAAATTGTAATGTTCTGGTATGATCTATAGCTATAACTAATTTTTTTTTTTGTGAAGAACTAGGAATGGAATCCAGGGGCATTCTACCTCTGAGCTATACCCCAGCCCTATTTTTTATTTTCTATTTTGAAACAGAGTCTCACTAAGTTTCTGAGAGCCTCACTAAGTAGCTGAGGCTGGCCATGAATATGCACTCTTTCTGTCTCAGCCTCCCAAGTACTGGGATTACAAGCCTGTACCACCAGGCCCTGCAATTAATTTTTCTAAAAATTTTGCTTTATTTGATGAGTGTCCTGAGGTGCCAGAAAGTAAGAAAGTACTTTAACAAAAAAGGGAAGAACATTTAGAAGGGACCCCACGGAAGCCCCTCCCCCAGAGCTTCTCCTAACGGAGAGCCCTGGACAGTGTGAACAAAAATAGAAAATAGAGATAGCATTGGATTGTAGCCCAAAGAATACAAGAAATACGCGTGAGTCTATACTTCTTTGAATAAATGGTTAAATAAATATAAAAGGAGGTGCTAGAAGACCTCTTCCTATGGGAGAAATCCAGTTAACAACTGAAGGAGGAATGAGGAGATTAGAAACACCACTATTGGAAAC
Source organism: Muscardinus avellanarius (assembly GCF_963383645.1). Classification (NCBI taxonomy): domain Eukaryota; kingdom Metazoa; phylum Chordata; class Mammalia; order Rodentia; family Gliridae; genus Muscardinus; species Muscardinus avellanarius. The sequence goes on from NC_137803.1 coordinate 59,300,275, forward strand.
AGCACTTCAGAATGGAATGCTTCGCTGGAGATAAGCCTGGCCTCCTCTGATGGCACAGAACCCTGCTGAGCCGGCTTTGATGGGCAGGAGGAATTGAGACAGCAAATGAGCATGGGGCGGGGGAGAGGGAAGGGATTCCAGACAGGAAGCAACCACACGTTAGGAAAAGCGCAGAATCCTTGGAACGGCCAGGAGTGTGGGAACCCCGTGAGAAGAGAGAAGGGCAGCGTGGAAGCAGCAGGCCAGGCAGGTGACGTCAAGGGCTCGCGCTCAGGGAGGTCTTGGATCTCACCTGTGGGCGATGGCTCAGGGGAGCGGCACGGTTAGACTTGGATTTTAGAGTTACCTTTTTTTTGTACTGGGGATGGAACCCAGGGGAATTCAACCTCTGAGCTACACCCCCAGCCCTATTTTCTATTCTTTTTTATTTTGAAACAGGGTCTCACTGAATTGCAAAGGGCCTCACTAAGTAGCTGAGGCTGTCCTCGAGCCACGATCCTCCTGTCTCAGCTTCCCAAATGCTGGGATTACAAGCGTGCGCCACCACGCCCGGCTCTAGAGCCTTGGGGAGAAAATACTGGAGAGATGTAAAATGGGCTGCTGGAGAGAGGCCAAATGGAGAGTCTTGCTGACACTTAAGCAGGAAATAATATTAATGTTAATAAAGCAATTGGTAGCTGGGCGTGGTGGCACACACTTGTATCCCGGCGCTTGGGAGGCTGAGACAGGAGGATTGCACAGGTTCGAAGCCAGCCTCAGCTACTTAGTGAGGCTCTCAGCAAATTTAATGAGACCCTGTTTCCAAATAAAATATATATAAAAAAAAGAGGTCTAGGAGTATAGTCTGGAGGTAGAAAATCCCCTGGGTTCCACCTCCAGTACCACAAAAACAATAAAGCAATTGGTGTTATAATTTCTGCTATTACATTATTACTAGGACATTCATTAAGGAGGGAAAGAGGCAAAGTGGGTTGAGAAAAATGAAGAAAGAAACTGCTGAAATTAGATGTTCCATTTTCTTTTCTTTTCTTTTCTTTTCTTTTTTTTTTTTTTTTTTTTTTTGGTGGTACTAGGGATGGAACCCAGGAGCATTCTACCTCTGAGCTACACCCCAGCCTTATTTTTATTCTTTTATTTTGAAACAGGGTCTCACAGAGTCGCAAAGGGCCTAAGTAGCTGGGGCTGTCTGTGAACTGCAATCCTCCTTTCTAAGCTTCCCAAGTGCTGGGATGACAAGCGTGCGCCACCACACCCAGCTCTTTTTCTTCTTTTTAAAATAGCATTTTAAGATTTTTAATTGATATAATTGTACACATTTAAGAGGTGCAGTGGGACAACCGGACACAAGTATACAATGTGTAATGATCAAGTCAGAGTAATCAGATTTCCTATCTCCTTGAGCATTTTTATTTCTAGGTACTGGGAGTCTTCAAACTCTTCCTCGTAAAATCTATAATGAAGTGTTGCAAACCCTGGTCACAGTACTGTGCTGCTGAAGACGGAAGCTGCGCCCCTGCCTACCTGTGTACTGGTGCCCATCGTCCACCACTCTACCTGTGTCCTGGTGCCCATCGTCCACCACTCTACCTGTGTCCTGGTGCCCATCGTCCACCACTCTACCTGTGTCCTGGTGCCCATCGTCTACCACTCTTCCTGTGTACTGGTGCCCATCGTCTACCACTCTACCTGTGTCCTGGTGCCCATCGTCCACCACTCTACCTGTGTCCTGGTGCCCATCGTCCACCACTCTACCTGTGTCCTGGTGCCCATCGTCTACCACTCTACCTGTGTCCTGGTGCCCATCGTCCACCACTCTACCTGTGTCCTGGTGCCCATCGTCCACCACTCTACCTGTGTACTGGTGCCCGTCGTCTACCACTCTACCTGTGTACTGGTGCCCATCGTCCACCACTCTACCTGTGTCCTGGTGCCCATCGTCTACCACTCTACCTGTGTCCTGGTGCCCATCGTCCACCACTCTACCTGTGACCTGGTGCCCATCGTCCACCACTCTACCTGTGTCCTGGTGCCCATCGTCTACCACTCTACCTGTGTCCTGGTGCCCATCGTCCACCACTCTACCTTTGTCCTGGTGCCCATCGTCTACCACTCTACCTGTGTCCTGGTGCCCATCGTCCACCACTCTACCTGTGTCCTGGTGCCCATCGTCTACCACTCTGTGTCCTGGTGCCCATCGTCTACCACTCTACCTGTGTCCTAGTGCCCATCGTCCACCACTCTGCCTGCTGCTCCTTGATGACTCTGTGAAGTGTTGGTGGCACTCACTGTCTGGCTCCAGAAGGAGGACTGCACAGGGTCCAGGTTCCTCGCCAGGTCACCTCATGGACGGCAGTGCCATTTATCAATAAAGCAGACAGAAGCCGGGCATGGTGGCGCACGCTTATAATCCTAGTACTTGGGAGGCTGAGATAGGAGAATCGCGCAGGTTCGAAGCCAGCCTCAGCTACTTTAGGAAGGCTCTCAGCAGCTTAGTGAGACCCTGTTTCCAAAGAAAATAGGTCTGGGAGTGTAGCTCAGAGGTAGAAAAGTCCTTGGGTTGCACCCCCAGTACCATACACACACCAAAAATAAATAAGCAAATAAAATAAAGATAAGGCTTACACGTACACATAGGACTTGAACTCAGTGTGCTTTGCTTATGCTATTTTACTCCATCCTCTCAGCTCAGTAATGCAGTAACTATCAGTATGTCTGCTATTCCAGAGAAGAAGAAACAGGAAAGGGAAGGGGATGGGATGCTAGTGAGAAAGGAATCAGGGAAAGGAACATTTTACGTTTGTTTCTGCTTTTGAAGGATGATCTAGACTTGAATGCAATCATACTTAAAGAGAAAAGAATCACAAAGAAGGAAATGTTGAATTATCGGGCAGATGGAGGCTCCCTGAGCAGAGACCGGGAGGAGAAGGGGTCAAGAACACTGATGGAGCCTGGTGTGGTGGTACACACCTATAATCCCAGTACTCAAGAGACTGAGACCGAGGATCGCAGGTTCAAGGCCAGACTCAGCAATTCAGCGAAGACCTCTTTCAAAATACAAAATAAAGCTGGGCGCGGTGGCACATGCCTCTGGGTTCCACCAATTCCCCATTGCCCACCACACACATACACCGCACTGGGTGGGCTTAATGCCTTTGAAAGGAGAAGGACAGCTCTCCTCAGGAAGAGGGAGGGGGAGGAAGACTAGTGCAGGAATACTGGGTCAGTCTCACGACAGCTCAGCTCTATCACTTTTCCTCTTAGTTCCCAAGGAAATCAGGAGCCCCCCCTCCTTTCCTGACACCCCTCATTCCCACCACACTGTCTGTGCCCCCTGAACTCCAGTTCTCTGCCCTCATGGAGGCTCCTGGACCAAGGGCCAGGGCGGTACCAGACAGGACGTCAGAACTCTTCTTAAGACAACTGTGTTCTCCGTGCCTACCTGCAACAGCCTTCAAAGCGGACCTCGCTGCGGCAGGGAGCGCGCGGCCTCTCGAGGGAAGACGCTGGCTCCTGTCTGGTTTTCAATTTTTGTTTAGTTTTTGTGGAACTGGGGATTGAACCCAGGGACTTTCTACCTCTAAGCTATGCCCCGTTCTTTTATTCTTTATTTTGAAACAAGGTCTCACCAGGTTGCAAAGGGCCTCATTAAGTAGCTGAGGCTGGCCATGAACCTGCGATCCTTCTGTCTTAGCCTCCCAAGTACTGGGATGTGTTCTTTTCTTTACTTATTTATTTATTTTTTGGTCTTCATTTTGTTTTGGTTTTTGGTGGTACGGGGATTGAAGCCGGGAGTGTTCTAGCTCTGAGCTATACCCCTAGCTTGACTTAAACTTTCATTTTATTTGTACCAGGGGTTGAACCCAGGGGCATTCTACCTTTGAGCTATACCCCCGGCCCTATTTTTTATTCTTTATTTTTTGAAACAGGGTCTCTCTAAATTGCATAGAGCCTCATTAAAGAGCGGAGGCTGACTGTGAACCTGTGATCCTCCTCTGTCTCAGCCTCCCAACCACTGGGATTACAAGTGCGCCACCATGCCTGGCTTCAGCTTTTATTTTGAAGAGTCTCACTAAGTTGCTGAGGCTGGCCTTGAAGCTGTGATCCTCGACAAGGCCTCCCAAGTACTTGGATGCCAGGAGGGTACCACTGGCTCTGCGTGTGTCTAGTTTTAAGGGAAAGCTCCCAGATGCTCAAACTCTTCTGCCTGTGGAAGCAACTGATGTTTGCACAATCTCCTTCTGTATATCCATTGACAACCATCCTCCTCCCATTGGAGAATAAAGGCAAACCAGCCCCATTCCCAATCTACACCAGGCTCTGTCCTAGGACAGGAACCTCTAGAAAACAACAGCAACAATAGTAGCAGCAACAGCAAAAACACCATGTGAAAGACTGATCCTGGCTTTGAAGAAATGCCCTTCTTCAATGATTAAAATGACTTTGACCAGTGATTAACAAGTCCTTCAAACAATACTCTGTCCATATGTGAAGGTATCACTACCCATCTCACCAACACCGGTGGAGAGGGAGGAGGGCGGGATATGGAGAGAAAAATACCAAGGGCTGTGTGCACGTGTGTTTTTTATCACATTGAAACTCACTGTGATGCATAATTGCAGTGTACTAGAAAAATAACCGGAAAAAAATCAAATCCTTTACAGTTTAGTTAAATTCCTTTTTTTTTTTTAAGTCCCGGGGATGGGACCCAGGAGCATTCTGCCTCTGAGCTATACCCCCAGCCCTACTTTTTTTTTTTTTATTTTGAATCAGGGTCTTCCTGAGTTGCATAGGGCCTCACGAAGTAGCTGAGGCTGTCCGCGAACCGTGATCCTCCTGTCTCAGCCTCCGGAATGCTGGGATTACAATCAATAAATGGAAGAAGGAGAACATGAACTGGCTAAAACAGTTCTTCAGTGACTGGGAGGATACTTGCTGTGCTTTGGTTTTTCTTCAATTACAGGCACTCTGTACCCCAATGCTTTTCTCTTGAGAAAAGAGAAAATGGGAAAGAAGGAAGGAAACTTGCCGAACCCTTTCTCATCAAAGCAAGGTGCTACATTTATCCACAGATCTAGTGGAGAAAAAGTCACTCTGGCTGGGCGTGGTGGCGCACGCTTGTAATCCCAGCATTCGGGAGGCTGAGACCAGGAGGATCGCGGTTCGTGGACAGCCTCGGCTACTTAGTGAGGTCCTCTGCTACTCAGTGAGACCCGGTTTCAAAATAAAGAATAAAAAAATAGGGCAGGGGGTGTAGCTCGGAGGTAGAATGCCCCTGGGTTCCATCCCCAGACCCGCAAAAAAAAAAAAAAAAAAAAAAAGTCACTCTGCCTATATTATGTCTCGGTAACATTTTATACTTTGGTGTAGTATGTTTCATTTTGTAACATATTTATATTGTTTAGATGTAAGCATGAAATATTAATAATTATAAGGGTTGTTGAATTCAAAAATATTTTTTAAAACTTAGAATGTAATGGTCACTTAAGATGAAAAATAAAGTTTATTTCAATGTATATACTCATTCTGTGGCAGAGGTTGATGATAAAGTAATTAGCAAAATACTTTCAAATCTAAAAATAAAACAATAGGGTAATATTCTATATGGGAATTAGGATAAAAAAAGAAGCTTATGGAGACAAAGGAATAACAGAAATACGTTTAAAGTGTGAGCAAGCCATGATGGTGCACGCCTACAATCTTAGTACTTGGGAGGTTGAAACAGGAGGACTGCAGGTTCAAGGCCAGCCTCAGCCACTTAGTGAGACCCTGTTTCAAAAATTTAAAAAGAAAAAGAAAGTGCTAGGAGTAAAACCTGAAGGTAGACTCTCCCTGGGTTCAATCCCTAGTATCAAAAGAAAAGAAGAAAGTTTACTCTTATATTTGTGAAATACATGATGGCCAGCACAATGCTATAGTATTCAAAAGATACAAATAAAAAGTGATGTGTGTGTTTGATTATAAAAAGTAAAAATATGCATGATGTCTGAAATTATGTGCTGCATAATATTCAAATTTATGATAAACAGCTTTCAGATGTGAATTTTTTTTGGGGGGGGTGGTACTGGGGGTGGAACCCAGAGGCTTTCTACCTCCAGGCTATACTCCAAAACCTATTTTATATTTCATTTGGAAACAGGGTCTCATTAAGTTGCTGAGAGCCTCACTAAGTAGCTGAGGCTGGCTTCGAACCCGTGCGATCCTCCTGTCTCAGCCTCCCAAGTGCAGGGATTACAAGTGTGCGCCACCACGCCCGGCCAGATGTGAATTTTATAATGTTCAAGAAGCACATAGTTTTTCCAAATTGTTTCCAGGGCACACGAGGAAAGAGGGGATGCAGAGGGTCCTCAAGAGGGAAACCAAGAGGTCCATCCATACTCAAAGCCTCCTTTCTCTGTCCACCATGGTTTCTACCAATCCTGCTGGGTGATTAAAAAAAAAAGAGTAAAAAAGAAAAGAAGAAAGAAAAGAAAAGAGAAAATAAAATAAAATGAAACCGGGGTATTCCGAGGCTATTATCTCCATTCATACTCAAAAGCCTCCTTTCTCTGCCCGCCAAGATTTCTACCAATTCTGCTGGATGATTAAAAAAGAAAAAGAAAAGAAAAGGTACGAGAGAAAGCAAAGCTCTGTTGATATATCAGAGAATGTTTTTGAAACACTAAATGTGAAATACAGATCTAGATTTCCCAGAGGTATACCCACATTTGCTAGGGGGCCCACAGGGTATACTCAGTCCCTGATTAGATGCAAAACATCTGTGTGTGAGGCTGATTATTTGTCAACATAAGGAGAGACTCACGGAGTTGCGCTAACTTTCCCCGAGGCATCTTCTCAGCAATATATACTCAGAACATTCCCAGACTCTCTAATGGAGGAAACAGGGTAAGTATTTTGCTCTTACAGTTCATAGTTTGGGACCCTGATTTTCCAAATTAAGAAGTTGCCAGTGCATAGGTCATACGCTACCCATCTTGCACCAGAATCTGTGAAGAGGCCCTGACATAGCCCTAGTATGCTTTGGATTCAGAGAATTCTACAAGAAACTCAAGTTGAAAAATTGGGAAAGCAAACCCCAAACTTGGAGTTATTAAATCTCGAAGAACTATTTGAAGATTGAGTCTGCGGCTGGTTCTGCCATCTCCTAAGGCACATTTCCATAAATACAATTTTGCGAAGTGCATCTTGATTACAACCCATGGATTTGATTGGCCAATGTTTCCTTCAGCGGGGCTGCATAGCATTTAGGGGCAATTTTCAGTAATCTAGAATAAGACACACTCAAAAATTTGTCCTTCAGAGATGGAGGCAATCTGGAAGAAGAAATAACGAGAGAAAACAATAACAGCAGGCTCCCTCTTGGTAAACATTTTTAGTCCGAAGCTTCCATTTTGAAGAGGAGTTCAGCCGTCTTCCGTATTTTGGGCGAGTGCTTGTCCTTATTGTATTAAGTTAATCCAGTGCCTAATAGCACTCGCTCACCTTTTAATTTGGAATTACTCTCGCTGCTGTGTGCATGACCAAAACAGTAATTAAGAGTCTGCAGGGTTTGTGAACAATTAGATTAAAATGTTGCTGAGGCACAATACATGAAGTAGTCTTTCTAATGAGAAATCTCCCCATTGTAAATAAGCAGCTCAGACAAATTGGTACCCGAGGGACAGGAGAGAAGGAGGAGGTGGGCATGCGCGTTCTTGGCTTCCTTGGGGCAAATGACTCTTACTGCTGGCCAGGATACTCTGATGGCTGACCTAGGGACAATTTATTCCTCCTCAGCAGGGATAAAAAAGAATTTTTCTCTACATTTCCTAAGAGTAGGCTGGCACTTGTAATTACTTTTCAATGCCTCTGAATAGGAGATATTTATCTGGTGTCCCAAGCTGAAATTCATAATACATTTCCCTATGGCAGCATCTTATAAATTGCAAGTCTAATGAAATTAAATTTTTATAGTAAACTTCAGCTGTGTAGAACTCTCAGGTTTTTGTTCCTCTAGATAAATTTTGCCTAGACTTGAAGTCATGCCCCTTTTAAACTTGTGATCAAGGCTTCTGGCTTTTAAATATTAGATATATAGCTGGGCTGGCAATGCAGGCAGCTATGTATGGTGCGAGCTTTCTCTACTGCATGTTTGTGAGTCTTTAAAAGATCAATTTTTTTTTTTTTGCTATGGGAAGATTATGATAATTCTTATAAGGAGACAAAATTGAAGGATGCCTCAAGATTCGGGAGGTGGAAGGAGCTTGCTACCTTTCTGTAGAAGTCTTCCCTTTCGCTTTCCTGTGACCAAGGGAGATGCTCTAATGCAAGGGCTTTGTGACACCTCTTCTGGCTATTCAGATACATTTCTCATTGCCTAGAATCTGGCATTCAGGATTAGAGAATCATCAAGTTTTTCCAGATAGGAAAGCTACTGCATTTCAATACATCAATAGAATTGTGTGATAAATAGGCTTCCAATGGCTGGCTTTCGTACAGGACTACCATTTGTAATATTTTTGACATGAGAAAAATGTATTTGAAATTCTAAATAACTGGCTCGCCGGCTTCTCGAATGCAGCCCATTCTTACATGTTGGGCACTTCTGTCACTCACACAGGTTTTATTTCTCTGCTGTTGCTTGGCAACGGAGATGTGGCAAGCGATGTCAGAGGTTAAGGAGCAGACTAAAGTCATTACGGAAAGCAAGACCTAATCGGAATTTTCCATCTAACTCGGCAGTGTTCGAAATTAAATAGGTTTCATTGTATTAAACGCCTGTATTTTTTTCTCATCAAATGCCAAGTTTTGAGAGACATTTTTTCTTTCTGAATATGAGTCCATTACGCATGGGGAATTGTAATTATGGACAGCGCTTTGAAATGGACTTCTCTGTTACACGGGCACACTTTGAAGGTTAAAGTGAAAAACGTCAGGCATTCTGTAGCCATGTACTGTGTGAAAAAGTCATTCTGAACACATCTGAAAGCATTCCAAGAAGTATCGGAAACAAACATTGGCTCTAAACAACCTCACTTTGAACCATTCGTTAATGTTGAATTAAATTCTATTTTCAGATATGTTCGTGTATTTATTAAAAATGTGTCTTTAGCAAAAGGATTGCAAAGAGTCCCATAGGTTTGCGTGTCTGTATTTTGAGGCAGGAAAGGATGTGACCAACATGTAAGCATCCTCTTTGGCATTTATTATTTAAGACTCTTTGGTACCAAATACTCCCAAAGATTCATCACTCGTGGGTAGTTAGCTGCGTTTCAGCATGCCACATTTCAAGATTCCTTTTCCAGTGGGGATGACACGATAAACTTTAATGATATTCTTATCAGCAATGTTCTGAGTCCTGGCCCAATACTTAACTTTTCTTTTTTTTTTTTTGCAAGTTTGTTTTTATTTTTTTAATTTATTTTTCCTTTCTATGTGGATCACGTTAAAAATGGCATACATTCAGACAGTGGTTGGTGCCCTCTTCTCCCCTCACTTCCCTTCCCCCCTTCCCAACAATGAGTGTCCAGGTTGACCATGCTACAGTCATACTTTTACATGTATTCACTTCCCTTTCCCCCCTCCCAACAATGAGTGTCCAGGTTGACCATGCTACAGTCATACTTTTACACATATTCAAATGTAGCTCCTCCATTAATCAACCTCAGCCTTCTTCCTCTCTATCCTTCCATTCTAGCTTTGCTGAGGTTTCCCCTCCCTTATCTGGGGTCCTCTGGTATCCCCACTGCTCTCTAGTTTGGGGATAGTAGAGAAAACACATGTCCCTTCTCCTTCTGTGCCTGGCTGATCTCACCTAACATAATGTTCTCCAGGTCTTTCCATCTTCTTGTGAATGCTATTATTTTCTTCTTCTTTATAGCTGAGTAGAATTCCATTAAGTGTATTTCCCATAATTTTGCAATCCATTCATCTGTTGATGGAGACCTAGGTTGTTTCCATATTTTGCCTATTACAAACTGTGCTGCTATGAACATGGGTATGCATGTGCTACTGTAGTTCCCTGATTTCAAACCCTTTGGACAAATACCCAGGAGTGGTAGAGCCGGATCATACGGTGGATCCATTCCCTGTTTTCTAAGGAATCTTCACACTGCTCTCCCCAATCACTGATATGAAGTAAGGCATCCTGGGTCAGGATCACATTTCATGTTGGTTCGCACTGAATCCAGAATTAGATTTTTTTTTAATCTCCACTTCTTGCTTGCTTTTCTCTCATGTCATCTCCAAACAGAGCAATGGCCACCAGCCATTCAGACACGTGTCCCTACACTTCATCAGAGAAGAATAACTCTACCCTTTTCTACATATACTTTTATTGGTGCATTGTAATTATATATCATAGTGAGGTTCAAAGCCATAAAAACAAACGTGCACACAGGTCCTGGGGAATTTCCGTCACGCCCCGCCCTGAAGCTCACCCCTCCCCATACATACTAGTGAGGTTGGTAGCGATGTCTTCGTACCTGGGCACAGCATAATCGGAACTGTCTCTTTCATCAGTGCTTCTTTTTGTACCCTCCGAATCCCTCTCACCTTACTCCCTCCCACTATCCTACTGGTCTCTCCTCAATATCTAAAGTCCCTTTTTCTGTTTTCCTCTCTCGGGTCCACATATGAGAGGAAGCATTCGGCCCTTGATTTTCTGAGACTTGCTGACCTCACTCAGGTAGCAGAATCCACTGCACAGCAGCTTTCCAAAAGAATTAAAGTCAGGACAAAATTATGTCATTTACAGGCACAAGGATGGATCCGGAGAATGTTTCGCTAAATGAGATCCGCCAGTCACAGTAGGTGAAGGGTTTGTGTTTCTTTTCATGTGGAAGCCAGAGAGAAGTTGGGAAAAAAGAGACTTCAGATAAATGAGACGAAACCCCAGTGGGGCAACAGAGGGGGCTAGAGGAGGTAGGTGGGGGGCAGGGAGACCTGACGAGCCAACGCTTCAAAAAATTCCATGTGAAATTATCAATGCCGATCTCAATGGCATGTATGGAGAGGGGGAAGGGGGTGGAAAGTAAATTACCAGGGGCTGTGAGCATGTGTGTTCCTACCACTCAGAACCTTTATGATGTATAATTACTATGCACCCGGAAAAGCATATTAAAAAAATTAAAGTCAGAATACTTTATAAGCATATCCATGTTTATAATTCTGCCCTTTCTTTGTTCTCAAATGCTTTGGCAACAGTACACTCTAAGTTGTAGTCTGAGGATACAAACTAAGACCTTATGTTGATTAATTCATATCAAAAGCTCAGTAGGGAAAAATATATCTATGAATACAATTGCCTGAAGGACGTGGGCATCTGCCATTTCCCCCAATCTCCCAAACCTCATGCTTGCACAGGCCTGTGTATGCGGTGTCATTGGCTCTCTCTCAACTGCACATGCGCAGGTTTGTGTACTATGTAAATACGCGTACTGTGCGATCTCACAATCGATAACTGTCTCCGTGGGCATTCCCACTGCCATGACCCCCAATCCCTGAAGACCACAACTTACAGGAAGATTTGTTTGCTCACAGTTCTGGAGATTTCAGAGGTTACAGTCTCTGTTAGGCGGGGTCGTGTCTGCACGGCTCAGGGCATAGTTGCAAGTAGCAGAGAGAGAAGAAAGGGAAGGGATGAGGGACATACAGATTTCCCAGGCCATACCTAGTCACCTGCCTCCTCCAGCCACATCCTACCTGCCTACCTGACCACCCAACCAATCCCTTTATCACCAATGGGTTTACCCAGTGATGAGTTCAGGCCCCTCGTGAGTCAATTATTTTACCTCTGAGCATTTTTCACTGTCGATACATGAACTCTTCCAGGAGGCACTATCTAAACCATAACAGGACCCCTGCCCCTTCCTCTCCTGTGTTTCCTGTATAGCCAGTCCCTAAAAATAAAAATAACATGCGAGTCTCACTATGCCACGTATAAAAGGGTGCTGCGGCCTTTTAAGACCATCCAAGGAAGAAATTTCTCTCATGTGATAGAATCAGGAAAACTTGAGTTTTTATGTTACAGATAGCTCAAATTCTCACTTTAGTGTTTTTCTCTCCATTTTCACCGCTCGCGACAAATTTGCAACCTACCTCTATCAAGATATAAGATATTCAAGTACATATTTATCATGCTTATTTTGTCTTGCCTTCGTTTTTTTTTCCTTTCCTGTATTTTAACCTTGACTTCTTCAATCATGTATCAGAATAATTGGGATGCCTACCTCCAGTCCACTTTAAACAACGTGAGATAAGAATTTTAAAACTAACGAAGTCATCTCAGAGAGGAGAAAGAAGAGAATTCTCTTATTCTTTCTTGTGCTTTGCGTATCCAAGTAGGATGTACAATACATCCAGTTAATGTTTCTGAGAGTCTGAGCATCTGCTGAGATAATGACAGACATACTCGTTGGTAGCAAAGAAGAAAGTAAGTTTCTGTGGCTACCGGTCACTTCCAGGGAAATGCAAACTAGGAACTTCTTGCATTAAATCCAAACATGACATTTAAGATCCTGACACATCCAATTTGTGTAACATGGGAAGGTCATCCCGACACAACTATGTATTGAGGAAGTAGTTTGTTCATCACATTGCAAAATGATTTGCATTGCCATTCACACAGACACAATTTAAAAACTTATCCCAAACCGGGTGTGGTGGCTTGGGACGCTGAGACAGAGGACCACAGGTTCATGGCCAGCCTCAGCTACTTAGTGAGGCCCTGTTTCAAAATAAAGAATAAAAAATAGGGCTGGGGTGTAGCTTGGAGGTAGAATGCCTTTGGGTTCCGTCCCCAGTACCAGAAGAATTAAATAAATAAATAAATATTTATCCCAAACCGGATTCTACATTTTTTACCTTCATGAGTAAGAGAACAGTTTCATTCAAAAACAAAACACATGAGGAATTTTGAAACATTGCTTTAGCTAAGTAAAATGGTTACACTGCCAATCAGTAGCAGCCATATATATTCCACAAATAGTACTCAAGGATTTGGTTCAGTAGCTATAAGGTAGAAACCTAACTAGAAAACATGGATTCTCAGAAACCTCTGTAACTAGAGTTGTAAGAGGAAACTCCTAGGTAGTTCTCATCAGAGGAAAGGATTTTACATTGGGAAGTTCAGAAGTCTGTGGGCACACACTGTGTTCATGGTTCGGGTCAAAGTCTGGCAGGCACCTCAGCCCCAGAACATCCCATTTTCTATGTTTTTTTTCTAAATCTATAACCACTAGCACCTTCATCTCATGTGAGAAACAAATATTATTATTATTCACATTATGTTTACAAATAAGAAAAATAACTACTTCTGTGTTACTATCTGAACTAAAAATCATCCCCCCAAACCACCTGTGCAGACCCTGCAGCCAGGTGGGCAGGGCTGGGGGCCGCCTGGGGGCGTGGCCTCGGGACTGCCCTCCCTGCCCCTCCCCCCTTATGTCTTGGCAGTCTGGCCCTAAAGTCCTGCCGCCTAGCACAGGCTGATCATGGACTGACCTTTGAGACTGTGAGCTCTGAGATAAACTCTTCTTTCTTTAAGTCGTGCTTGTCAGGTATTTTCATCACTGTGAAGAAAAAGCTGACTAAAGCATTGTTTTGTTTTGTTTTAAGACTAGGATATGTAACTTAGGTGAAAAAATTATTTAATTTCAATGAAGGCTGAGTGCAAATTATCTTTTCAATCAAATCTAACTTAGGTCCTTAGAAAAAGGTATGTAATTTGTAAATAGTTTGGTAACCCAGATAATATTTTCATGTTGAAATTGCTTTTTTTTTTTTTTTTTTTTCTGTGCTGGGAATTAAACCCAGAAGTGTTCTACTAGACTCTGGGATACACCCAGCCCTTTTTATTCTTTGCTTTCAAACAGTATCTCGCTAGGTGCTGAGAATCTTGCTAAGTTACTAAGGCTAGTCTAGCACCTGCGATCCTCCTGTCTCGGCCTCCCAAGTACTGGGATCACAGGTGTGCACCACCATGCCTAGCTCATGTGAAAATTACCTTTATGAACAGTATGGCCTTCAGAGCTAATTCACTGTACAACTTCCCCCTTCATAATACTTCTCTATTGTGTGATTTATTCTAAACCTCTCATCATGGCATGAGCAATGTGTCATGGACATTACTTCATATTAGAATCATACATATGTGTGTATTTCTAATTGGACTCCTTATATCATCTCTGAGTCAATCCTTGTAGAACTGAGAACGCCTTTCCTTCTCGTCCTAAACAGTGTGCTATCTGTCTAGCTCCTGCTTTCCTTCCAAGAGTCTGAAATTTCAATACACACTAGTTGCAGGCTGCCTGCGTGATCAGAGCCCAGGAAAAGTCCTGGGCTCTGAGCTCCTTATGAGCTTTACATCGTGTCACGCATGTGGTCACAGATCCTGCTGGAGAATCGAACACGCTATATCTATGCCAGGAGGGGACTTTCGGAAGCTCACGCCTGGCTTCACCAAGACCGCACACTGTCAGCCTTTTATTTTTGCTGTGATGTTTCTTAGCTCTGAGCACCACTATAGGCTGAGTCCTTCAAGAAAATTGCTGGACCTGAGACCCCATTCCCAGTCTCCTATCTACCCCGCAAAGCCCTCCACACCCCGCCCTTGCTATTGCTTCTTGGGCATTTCCATGAGAATATATGCCCACCGTTTCAGTCACGTCACTCTGTGGCATGGAATGGCAGTCCACAAAGTTCTGAGCCTAGCGTGTGCACACCTGCAATTCTAGTTCTTAGGAGGCTGAGAAAGAAGGATGGCAGATTTGAGGCCAGCCTCAGCAGCTTAGGGAGGCCCTCAGCACCATAGCAAAACCCTATTTCAGAACAAAGATTTAGTTCTTCACCACTGGCCATCAGGGAGACGCAAATCAGAACTACGCTGAGATTCCATCTAACCCCAGGCAGAGTGGCAAGCGTAAAGAAATCAAACAACAACAAATGCTGGCGAGGATGTGGGGAAAGAGGAACTCTTTTACACTGTTGGTGGGAATGCAAACTAGTTCAGCCACTATGGAGATCTGTGTGGAGATTCCTAAGAAAGGTGGGAATAGATCCACCATATGATCCAGCTCTACCACTCCTGGGTATCTTCCCAAAGGGGTTGAATTCAGAGAAATACAGCAACATATGCATACCTATGTTCATAGCAGCACAATTTGTAATAGCCAAAATATGGAACCAACCCAGATCACCATCAACAGATGAATGGATAGCAAAACTGTGGGAAATACACACAATGGAATTCTATTCAGCCATAAAGAAGAACAAAATTATATCATTTGCAAGAAGATGGAAAGCCCTGGAGAACATTATGTTAAGTGAGATCAGTCAAGCACAGAAGGAGAAGATACATATGTTTCCTCTAATATGCCCAAACTAGGAAACACAAAGGATACCAGTGCGACTCCAGATGATGGAGGGGAAATATCAGCAAAGTTTGAATGGAAAGATAGGAGAGGAGGAAGGCTGATCTTGATTAACGAGGGTCTACATCTGAACATGTGTAAAATTATGAACATGACATGGTTAACCTGGACAACCATTGGTGGGAGGGGGGAAGGGAAAATGGGGGCGGGGGGGGTGGAGAGGGCACCAAATATAGTTTAAATGTATACTATTTATGTTCAATAAAAAAATTGTTAAAAAATAAAAAAATAATAAAATATATCTCCATGTAAAATTAAAAAAAACAAAGATTTATATATGTGGGGGTGTAACTTGGGGGTAAAATGCCCCTGGGTTTAATCCCCAGGGCCAAGAAGAGTTCTGAGCCAAGAGACCCTCTCTTCCTTCTACCATTTGCTGTTTGTTTTTGAACAATTCACCATCTTGCATGGCCTTACTATACCTACGCATATACTGTGATTAAAACTGCAGGAACAAATAATACCCAGGTGTCACACTTTGATTTTTGGTAGCTCCTCACCATTTTGCTTCTAAAAGTACATTCTTGTGACAGTTGATTTTAAAGTTAAAATGCTCAGCGAAGAGGGGCCAATTTTCCAACTTCTAATACAGAAAGCTATTTGTAGATAGTCCTTTGAAAATTTCTAGTTTCATTGGAAAATGGAAGAGAAAAATTCAGAAGTAGGTATTTTAAAGAAAAGAGAAGGTGCTGCAAAAACAGGAATACCCAAATTATCCTATCCTAAGGCACTTCTCCCAGATAACAGTGGAAAGAAAAGACTTAGGAGGTATCAGCAACCTAACATTTGGTAGGTATGGGGATGGGTCCCTGTTCAGCCACTAGCCCATGTCAGGGAGGTGGTACCAAGAGGAAACCATGCCTTCTAAGATATTAGTTGAGCACCTCCTTTATTAAATACAGATAACAGATTAAAATATTTCACCAAGGGAAGGACTTACTGAGTTGCCTCTTTGAATTTCTACTGCTCCTGGATACAGCCTTGTTCATTACTCGCCCCCACTACCAATCATTGTTAAAATTCTTTTTTTCCCTAAGGATCAACAAAAAACCAACAAATTCATCGAGGGCCCCAGATGTAAGGCTTTCCAGCCTGAAGCAGGTAAGCTGGGCAGCCCCAGTCTGTTTATGTTTAGGCATTACTCCCCAGTGTTTCAATGAACTCAAGTTTCCAGTTGTTTTTACAGTGACTTTCAAAATAAACTTCAATTCTACTTCACTCCGAATTCATAAGAACAACTTGTATGTAATTCTTGGCACCAAAGAAAATGAATTACAACTTGTGAATTGCAAAATCTAAGCATAAGTACGCAGCGTTCTTGTTTTTGGAGAGCATCCAAACTTTCTTTCTTTTTTATTTTTATTTTTTAAGAAAAATGACTTCCTAAATTGAAGTTACCATCACAACTAAAAGCTGCTTTCAAATTCTCCAAGCGTGTATGCCCAGGGCATAGACTTTCTGCAGGAGTGGAGAGGTCAGCCGCGGTTGCGTGAAGAAGGACAGCAAGAAAGGTGAGTCGACATTGTAGCTAAATCCTATCTGTTTTAATTCAAGATTTTCCTACTAAAAACTGCCAAGCGCAGCTTTCAAACCAGAGGAGAACCAGAGCATCCCGAGCACAGCACAGCTACAAACGAACAAACCTTGGAATTGCGCACTAAAGAACAATTCAAAAGAAATCTTTCAGGGCAGCGTGCACCAAAGAACAATGCCCACATTTCCCCAGCTGAATTTACATATAGAGTTGTTTGAATGCACATCAAATCGAGAGTTCCAATCACTGGCAGTGGTCACTTCTCCTAACTGTGCATTAATGTTAGCGATAGAAATATTTTACCTCCAAATCCTAAGAGGGACTTTGAACACAGATAGAGGCAGAGGAGAGAAGGCATGCTGCAGTACAGCGGTCTCAGCGTGGCTGAAGCACAGACGCTCCGGCTTCTGCTCCACGAATATTCTCAGGGAAACACAGCAGATCCAGGGCGGTAGGGACAGTCGCCTTCCTATGCCATCTCACTTCTCTCTCTGAATCCTGCTCTCAAAACTCAAGCCAGAAGCTGGACGCGGTCCCTGCCCAGCACGGTCCGGCCCCTTCTGTGTCTGCTCCTTCCAGGTCCCCGGTGGGTGTAGTTTCTGTGCATGACTGTGCAGCTCTCGCCGAAGCACCTTGGAAGGAGACTCCAGCCTCCAGCCGCAGAGGAGCAGAAGCCCAATGTCACTGGGCTGCCTCTGATCCCCGGTCGTGCAGAAGCCAGCGTGGAGTCCTGGCTTGGTATGGAGTTTTCAGTTTTAAAACAAGTATCTCTCAAATGCTTGGTTTTCCCAACTGATATTTTCTACGCATCATCAAATATCTGCAAGCGAGGCTCTTAAGATCTACAGAATAATTATACTGACTTTCCCCTTTTTTTTTGCCAAGGACTCTACTGAGCCTCTTTCTTCTATTTATTTCCTTCTATTTCCTCCAAAGGAAATTCTCTTAATTCTCTTTTTTCCCTAAAGTACAATACTGATAGGATGATACTGTTCGCACCAATATGCGGAGATATTTTCTCCTGAGCAAATGGGGCTTATTTCCAGGAAAACTAGCCTTTTGGCAGGAGGCTCCAGAGCGGGCAGGATCCAGCAGGGAAGGAGAAGGAAAGGTTGTTGATTCTCCCTTATCCTGAAAGGTGGTGTGCATCGTACTATGCGTAGACACCATACAATGTAGACAAAACTTGACATTAAAAAGTTAGTTTCAAAGGATTATGTACAACGGGGACTCCTTGTTCAAAATGGTTGAAATTGGGAGGCTGAGACAGGAGGATCGCAAGTTCGCAGCCTGCCTTGGCTACTTAGTGAGGGCTCTGCAATTTAGTGAGACTCTGTTTCAAAATAAAGAATAAAAATTAGAGCTGGGGGTGGAGCTTGGAGGTAGAATGCCCCTGGGTTCCATCCCCAGTACCACAAAAATGAAATGGTTGAAATTTTAAAATTTCTTTGCAGAAGGCTTATGAGTATAATAAAATTGCATAAAAAGGAGAGTAAAAGGTTGTACGTGTGGAGACAGAGCAGACCAGGGAATGGCCAAATGGGTAAATAAAGTGTAGGTGAAGGCTATTGTCAAAATCTTCACTTTTGTAAGTACTTTTGAAATGTTTTAAAATTATTTAAGACTGTTTATTTAGTAATGAGGTAATAAACGAAGAGGAACTACTGGTGAGAGTGTGTCATGAGCCAAAGGCTACTAGCAACCCCACTCTGTGTATCTGAGGTCCTAGGCACACTCAAAGTAGCCGGACGAATACAAGGAGGCAGAATCCTGGCCCAGGTCCTGCAGTGATGTTTTCAGTCTCACATTCCGGTCTGCAGACTCCAAACCCCAGGCTGACTCCAGGGCCATAAGCACTCCTCCTTCCTCAACTAGAGATGCCAAGATGGCCCATGTTGCTCCCTGCTCAGGCTGTGAGTGTCCTGTCTATGGGTCGTAACCAGACTAACAAACTTATATTTTTAGAAATACTATAAAAAGGCAGGAAAGACACGACAAGTCCAATGGATATTTGGGGCAGTAGAAAGGCTGGGTGTGGCTAGAATCTTGGCCTCAACATACTGCCAATGACGATCTAGGAGATACTTCAGTCTCTGGGTCTCAGTTTCACTGTGATGTGTGTGGGGTTAGAGGATAAAGATGCCAAACAGTTCTTGTTACTTACAAGCCAAAGATTTGCCACCATTTAAAAATATGATCTCCACTGACACCTAGAAGGCATGACTTATTATAACTCCCGATTTAAAAGAAGGTAATAAAAAAAGGTTAAGAAATTTCGCCCAAGGTCATCTAAGTATGAGAAAGAAAAAGGAGCCTTCATTCCAGCTCTTGCCCTCCTCGCCTGTGTGCTGACACACGAGATGACGACGCAGACGGACAGCCCACAGATGGATGGATATGAGTACAGACATGCAAGCATATGCAGAAACACGGGAGGGTGCAGGTGTACGCATCCATGCACACGTGATGATAGACACGAGATCACAGATGCATACACACATATATACATAAGCATTCACGCAGATGTATCGGTTGTAACCTAGGAAGGTAGGGTGTGATTGGAGGAGGTGGGTCACTGGGGGTGCGGCCTTGGGGACAATATATCTGACCCCCTCATTCACTTGTGCGCTTGCTCTTTCTCTGCTTCTGGACTCCATGATGTGAGGGCAGAGTCCCTCCTCATGCTCTGTCCATGAATCAATCAATCTCTCTCTCCCCCCTCTCTTTCTCTCTCTCTCTTTCTCTCTCTCTCTCTCTCTCTCTCTCCTTCTCCTTCTGGCCTCTGTGATGTGAGCACAGAGTCCCTCTGCTCACGCTCTCTCTGCTTTCCACCGCTATGACCTGTGCTCCACAGATGTGACATGGGCTGAAACCTCTGAAATCTCCAGAACTGTGAGCAAATACATTTTCTCCCTTTCAGTGGTGGTTATAAGGCATCTTGAGTCACAGCAGTGGGAATGCTGACTGAAACACACCCATGCACACATTTATGCACTCATGAGACATACATACATGTGCATAAACACACAGGTATAGCTACATGCTCATACACACATATGTACAGACACATATTGCATAAATGCACACTCACACACCGATGCAGATACATACTCATTCACACATATGTAGACACACTCATAGGCACAGTTACAGGCACACATGCACAGGCATACCCTCAAACATAGATATGTATAGATACATATTCATACATCAATAGGCAGGTTTATATACACACATCTATATGTGAGCATTGACATGCATTCATATATGCATATGTATAAACACACTTATATAGATACACGTATGTGTCTATATAGACACACACACACACACACACACACACACATATATATATATATATATATTTATTTATTTATTTACAGAAAAATACACAAGCCTAGCTTTCACAGAATTGCATAAGAGATTCATTAACTACTGTTAAAACTTCCTACGCAAGCTCACTCCAGCACGTATTATAAGGAGCATCTATGTGGGAAACTATTCTTCTTCAGATGAGTGTAAATCCCTCGCGGGCCCAGTCTCACCCCTTGGCAGGCTCCAATCCCAACCTCGGAGGTCCCAGTACCAGCCTTGCCTCATGGCAGGCCCCAATCCCGGCCAGGCTGGCCCCGGCACTGGCCTCACCCCTCGTCAGGCTCATATCCCGGCCTCGGAGGCCCCTGAAATGGCCTTGCCTCACAGCAGGCTCCAATCTGGGCTTCGCTGGCCCCGGCCCCGGCCTCAGCTGGGGATGTAGCTCAGAGGTAGAATGAAACAAGATCCTATTTGCACCCTGCACACAAGTTAGCTCAAAGTAGATGAAAGATCTAAGTTTAAAACCAAAATTATAACTGGGCGTGGTGGCGCACGCTTGCCATCCCAGCATCTGGGAGGCTGAGACAGGAGGATCACGGTTCGCAGCCAGCCTCAGCTATTTAGTGAGGCCCTTTGCAACTCAGTGAGACCCTGTTTCAAAATAAAGAATAAAAAATAGGGATGGGGGTGTAGCTTGGAGGTAGAATGCCCCTGGGTTCCATCCCCAGTACTGAAAAATAAAAAGATCCAAACTATGCAAATGTTAGGCGAAAACAGAAGGGAAATATTTCATCACACAGGTGTGGGCAAAGACTCCTGAAGAGAAACCCTATAACTCAGAAAATAAGAGCAAAGATCTATAAATGGGATGACATCAATCTAAAAGGCTATGCAGCAAATGAGACAAAAGAGTAAAGAAGCAGCCTGTGGAATGAGAGAACTCTGCCAGCTACTATTGTGATCGAGGACTAATATCCAGAATACATAAAGAACTCAAACAATCTGTCCAACTAGGCATGGTGGCACACTCCTGTATTCCCAGTACTTGGGAGGTTAATACTGGAGAATCAGTGGTTCAAGGCCAGTCTCTGCAACTTAGTGAGGTCCCCCACAACTTAGGGAGGTCCACCACAACTTAGGGAGGGCCCCCACAACTTAGGGAGGGCCCCCACAACTTAGGGAGGTTCCCCACAACATAGGGAGGTCCTGTTTTAAAATAAGGTAAAACGAGCTGGGGATGTAGCGCAGAGATAGAGTGGGTTCCACTCTACTACCACACACACACACACACACACACACACACACACACACACACACAAAGAAAAAAACAAAGGAAAGGAATAAGCCAATCAATAAATGGGTAAATAAACTGAACAAACACTTCTTTAAAAAAGAAATACAAATGGCCAACAATTATGTGAAAGATGTTCAACATCTTTAGCCATCAGTGAAGTGCAAGTCAAAATTATACTAAATTTACATCTCACTCCAGTTAGAAGGTAATCATTAAGAATACAAATAACAGCTGGGTGTGGTGGTGCATGCTTGGAATCTCAATACTTGGGAGGCTGAGACAGGAGGATTGCAGGTTTGTGGCCAGCCTTAACTACTTAGTGAGGATCTTTTCAACTTAGTGAGACCCTGTTTCAAAATAAAGAATAAAAAATCGACAGGCTCCGGTCCTGGCCTCGGAGGCCCCAGCATTGGCCTTGCCTCACGGCAGGCTCAGGTCCCGGCCTCTCTGGCCCTGGCACTGGCCTAACCCCTTGGCAGGCTCCGATCCCGGCCTCAGAGGCTCCAGCACCGGCCTTGCTTCATGGCAGGCTCTGACTTTGGCCTTGCTGGCCCCAGCCTCACTCCTTGGCACGGTCCAATCCTGACCTCGGAGGCCCCAGCACCAGCCTTGCCTCATGGCAGGCTCTGATCCTGGCCCTGCTGGCCCCAGCACTGGCCTCACCCCTCAGCAGGCTCTGATCTTGGCCTCGGATGCCCCAGAAACAGCCTTGCCTCACGGCAGGCTCTGATCCCAGCCTTGCTGGCACTGGCTCTGGCCTCACCCCTCAAAAGGCTCCAATCCCGGCCTTGAGGACCCCAGCACTGGCCTTGCCTCACAGCAGGCTCCAATCCCAGCCACTATGGCCCTGGCTTCAGCCTCACCCCTTGGCAGGCTCCAATCCTGGCCTCAGAGGCCCCAGCACCAGCCTTGCCTCATGGCAGGCCCCTATTCCAGCCTCGCTGGCCCCGGCTCCAGCCTCACCCATCAGCAGGCTCCAATCCCAGCCTCAGAGGCCCCAGAACTGGCCTTGCCTCGTGGCAGGCTCTGATCCTGGCCTCGCTGGCCCTGGCATTGGCCTCACCCTTGGCTGGCTCAGGTCCTAGCCTCGAAGGCTCCAGTACCAGCCTTGCCTCATGGCAGGCCCCGATCCCGGCAAGGCTGGCCCCGGCACTGGCCTCATCCCTTGTCAGGCTCATATCCCGGCCTCGGAGGTCCCTGAACTGGCCTTGCTTCACAGTAGGCTCCAATCCGGGCTTCGCTGGCCCCGGCCCCGGCCTCAGCTGGGGATGTAGCTCAGAAGTAGAATGCCCCTGGGTTCAATCCCCAGCACCACAGAAGAAAAAAAAAATGTGGTGAAGATGTGAGACAAAAGTCTTATACACTATTGGTGGGCATGTAATTGGCACAGCCACTATGGGGATCAGTATGAAGATTCCTCAAAAAGCCAAGAACAGAATCACCACAGAATCCAGCTATACCACTCTCAGGTACTTATCAAAAAAATTAAAGCCAATATACTTTAGAGATACAGGCACACCATGTTCATTGCTGCACAATTTACAAGAGTCAAGTTATACTCTAGGTATCCATCCACAGATGAAGGTATAAAGAAAGCCGGGTGTGGTGGCGCACGCTTGTAATCCCTGCGCTTGGGAGGCAGAGACAGGAGGATCGCGCAGGTTCGAAGCTAGCCCCGCGCGCTGGCTTAGGAGACCCTGTTTCCAAATAAAAATGCAAAAATAGGTCTGGGAGTGTAGCCCGGAGGTAGAAGGGCTTCCAGGAATCCCAGTACCACCAAAAAAAAAAAAAAGAAAAAGAAAATGTGGTACATGTACACAATGGAGCTTTGCTCTGCCATAAAGGGGAGCAAAATAATGTCATCTGTAGGAAAATGGGCGGAACTGGAAACCGTCACGTGGAACAAAAATATTCAGGCTCTGAAAAGAATTGTGTTTTCTTTCAATATGTGAAAGCAGGAGTGGGGAGGAGAAAACCAGGGAAAAGGGGATGCTACAGAAACAGAAGGGAGACCATTAGGACAGAAGAAGAGGCCAGGTGATGGAGGAGGAATGGGGAATGAAATGATCAAACTCTGTTTTTATGTACCATTAGGCCACAGGGAGCCTCACCATACACTGTAGTGGACATGCACCACCACCAACAAAAAAACTATGAAGTTCTCCGTGGGCTTCAGCTCTGGTCCAGGAGCATCGTCTAAGTCAAGTTCTGACTGCCTAGGAACACCAGGGGACAGGAAAGGGCAAATAGGTGGCCATTTTTAATATTTTCTGCTCATGTAAATATGTGAGAAGCATATGAGTTGGAAATGGGGCATAAAAATCAAATACACAAGCAAAAACACCCCCAATCCTGAAAACAAATATGTGAAAACCAAATGTAGTTAGTACTGGGGGAAAAGTTAGAGGAACTCTGCTCCCCAACACACACACACACACACACACACACACACACACACACACACACTCCTCAGTGTATTTCTACCACTTTCCATGAAACAGGACTCAGGTCACTTTTTAGAAATTAAATTTTCCAAAGATGCTGTAATTTAACCTATATCTTTCACCTACAAAACAGAAAAGGCAAAGATTAAAAAAGTTTGCAATAGCCAGGCGTGGTGGCGCACGCTTGTAATCCCCGTGCTTGGGAGGCAGAGACAGGAGGATCGCACAGGTTCGAAGCCAGCCGCGCGCGCTGTCTTAGGAGACCCTGTTTCCAAATGAAAATGTTAAAAAATAGGTCTGGGAGTGTAGCCCGTGGGAATGTAGCCCGGAGGTAGAAGGGCTTTCAGGAACCCCAGTACCACCAAAAAAAAAAAAAAAAAAAGTTTGCAATGTTCAATTTTATATTGAACTAGGAAAAAAAAAAGTCTTTTCTAGGGCCTCAAAAGAAAGCCCCCAGAGATTTCAAATTCAAAGACCAGAGTGATCTGTCATATTGAATCCCAAGTCTATGGGGCCTCAAAATCACTAAATTCTGTTCTTGCATGCCTGTAATCCCAGTACTTGGGAGGCTGGACCAGTAGGATCACAGATACAAGGCCAGCCTCAGCGACTTAGTGAGGCCCTGTTTCAATATAAAAAACAAAAGTGGTTGGGGATGTAGCTTAGAGAAAGAATGCCCCTGGGTTTAATCTCTAGTAAAAAAAAATATATAAAAAAGCGGGATCCTTCTTTATAAAAGCTTCAAAAAAGAAATGCATCAGATAGTAACACCATGGCTGGCTGGAATCACCATTCAACACAGAAGAGAGGCAGAAGGGAAGAGACATGGAACCACCCGGAAGCTCCTCATCTCAGAGGAGAAAACAGGTACAGGGATAAATGGCCTGAAGGACCAAGCACTTGGCAGCTGCCTCAAGACTGAGAGATAGCTCTATGATTTCAGGATACATTCCCAGAGAACTGAACCACATCTGGAGCCGACAATTGAATTTTCCCCAGCATTACACAGATGTTTAGTTTTTAAATGCTAAATAGTGTATGTTTAAAGATATACTAAAATGAATGTTTTGTAAATGCTACAAATGAAACTTGGTACATTTAACCAAGTAACACAGAAAGGTCCTAGAAAGGATGGTAGAGACGAGGCATTGTTAGACACCCCCCCCCTTTTTTTTATAAAGGAAGAAACTGAGTCCCAGCAGGTTGAGTGACTTTTATTGATTCTACAGGAATAGTCTGGGATCAACTGGGAGTAAGACTTAAATGGAATTGTTACTTTAAATATTTTACCTCTTATAAAAATGTAAATGTCCCATGGATTTTTAAAAGTATAGTCAGGGCCAACACGACACTGGAGTCTCCTGGGGCAGCGAGGCTGTGGGAGACCTGGCTGTGTCTCTCAGGAGATGCTGAGGAGTCCTGGGTGGCAGGGAGGGCCTCAGAACCCACAGGGATCTAAGAGGGTCATGCCTGCAAGGTGGCATTGTAGAGAAGCTGACGGAGTTGGATGAGGGTTAGGGAGGGCAATAGGGGGGCCCGGGAAAGGAAATTGTTAAGTCAGACTGGCAGTATGTGAACGCCTTCTTCCCAATCTCATTGGCTCGCGCTTGGAGAGAGGAAGCTGGGTGGGATGTGGCGGGGGTTGTGGAGGAGGAGATGCCCAAAGAGTTATGCACATGCGTGTTTCAACACAAGGCGCCTGGCTCGAACTTGGAACTGCGATGCACCAATGAATTGGCGGTGGTGGTGGGGGGGTCGTGCAAAGCAACAACCTAGGTTCTTCAGAGTAAAAGGTGGTAAATAGGGATAGAAGAAATGTGTAAAGATTCGGGAACTCCTGAGATGCAGGCAGAGGGGCGGGTTAGGGAAATAATAACTTGAAACTACTTCTTAGCATAATATTCTAACTCCCAGCAAAGGTGGCTAAGAACGACAGGTCTTGACCACTGCAGGACACAAGGACAGTCAGCAAAACTTAGCTTAAATACTTGGGTCATTTAATAAGTTTGTGAAGTTACTTAGTCCTCTGAATCTTCTTTTCCTTATCTTCAAGGAGAAATGAATAATTCTTACAGTGTCGTAAGGATTACTCTCTGTTGACAAAAATCATACCAGATTTCTTTTTGGACTAAAACAATGTATGAAGGAATGAAGAAAAGAAAAGATAAAAAGATGGCGGGATGCCCAGTCGTGTTAGTTACCGGTTCTGGGCATGTTTCCTCCCCTTGCGAAGGAGAGAATTTGACCACGACAGTCAACAAATACATGAAAACAACTACAACCAGCAATGCAGAGACGTCCCAACTATCAATTTTTTTCATCTGCTTGAAAGTGAGAATTTGTAGCAAATTAAAACCAGAGACATACTACTTCAAAGACTGACTTAGATGAAAAAATGAAATATAATGCTAAGTACAGCATTAAAGGATGACTCAGCAAGCCGGATCCCAGGACTGCCTGACTTCGATTTGTCAGTTAATGGCTGCTTTGCTCAGAGGAGGGTGCAACGTCCCCCAAATTACTGATCATTTTGTCCCTCCTAGAATTATCCGAAACTTTTCAAAAGAGAAGACTCAGAACTGCAATTTCAAAGAGAAAAGAATTAATAAACATGCTTAGCTGCAGGATGCATCTTAGTGTTGTGTTTTTCTTAGCTCTTCCCCATTTGTCAAACTGGAGCTTATAACTAAGTCACAAGAAGCGGAGGTGTAGTTGTGGCTGTGGTACCACTCGTGCCAATGTGTGACCATCTGCCTCCCTGTGCTCCTGCACCCAGAATCCCAGCGCCAGGGCAAGATCTGAAATGTGCATCATTGAAGCAAGCCCTGCGAGGGCATCTCTATTAGAAAGACGAGTGATTACCATTACCTGACTGTGTTCAGCCGCACATTTTGTCAAAGGGAACCTCACCGTCCTATCATGCATCTTCCCTTCTCTGTGTGGTGCTCGGGAGTCTGGGGGAGGGTCTACCCCAAGAATAGCATTGCATTGCTCAGGTTCACAGACTTCTGGCTCGGATTGACCTTGGCCAGTGGGTGGGAGACACCATCGGGACCCAAGAGGTACACTGCTCCTTCCTTCAATCCCCAGCACCAAAAATTAAATTTAAAAATATTACCAAATTTGTAACTTATCCGTTTGAAGCTGACGTCACTTGAGGAAATGTAACTTCAGCAAGGGCCATTCGACTGGTCTTTTCTTATGTGTAGGAAACCACAAAGAGTCTTTGAGAAGAGATGTTCTTCACACACCCAAGATGGAAAGTACCAAATAGCCTCGATTACCAAATCCTAGTAATTGGCTCTGGAATGAACAGGAATAAACAAATTCTGAAGCAACCCCTATCTTCCATCTATACCCCATCTTCTATAATTCTTAGGAACATCCCTAGAATTTGCTGTCCTCACTCAAAGATTCATTGGTCCTGACATTCCTCTAGAATGTACTGCCTTTTGTCTGAAAGGTATAAAAGCATCATGTTTTGGTCCTTTCTTTGGACTATACTCTCTTGAGAATATCCTCATGAATATATAAAATTAATAAAGTTTGTATACCTTTCTCTAGTTAATCGGCACTTGTATTAACTGAGTTCCTATATCCAGCCAAAAATCCCGTATAAGAACAAAGAGGGGCTGAAGGAGCCTCGTCCACCATGAGAGCTTAAGGAGAAAAAAACTGGAGGACTGTCCTCAGCCTCCTCTGTGCTAGTGCCACGTTTCTGCCCTGGCTACCTCTCCCCGCGAGGACCTACTTCTCCAGTGCTGCTGCTGGCTCAGGGGACTCTGCTAACACCATGCATTTATTCCCCATAGAGGTGGTAACAGAATTCCCTAGGGTTAGTCCTTGGGCACCTCAACACCCCTCTTGGTTTGTTTGATTGTACCTTCCATACAATGCTTTACACCCTATTCTCTACAGCCCACAGCTGAATGAGCCCCCTGGTTTTGATGCTGGTCTTGAATGATACATGACACAAAGAAATCAAGCCAATTGATAGAAAAATCTCTTCTTTATTTCAATAATTCAGTTAGAGCCAAATTCTATATTTTGGAATGTGTCAGATTTTTTTTTAAAAAGCATTCACTAGCCCAATCTGCATGAGATAGAGAAGCAAGACTCAAGGATCAGACATTATAAGTAGTCTAAATGGTTTTTTTAAATCCACGAATCTTATTATATTGTGTGTAGTGTTGTTTAAAATAAATAGAAGTTCATGTACAGTGACTTAAATTATTTCTAAAGATAATTATCCAGCAGTTGGTTATTCAGACTGCTCTGTGAAACCCAACAAGAAGACGCAATTCCAGGCAGGTGTGGGAACAACAGTCTCAGCACCTGATTCCACTGTGTCCCAGGTAATTAGTTATCAGTTGACAATTTGTTCAGAAACCTCACGCTGTGTGAGTCCCACACCTGTGCAAGACCAAGCAGCAAGACTACAACATCTTTAAATATTCTAAGCAATTTTGAGCCAATTATATATCTTGTTTGTAATATTTATAAAATTGAATAAAATAGATTTTAATGTTATCTTGAACATGAACCTTAATTCATATTAGTTATTATCTGTATGAAAAAATCAGCTAGTAAAGACGATAATTTGTGTGAGTGGTACTAGGGATTGAACTCAGGGGCTTTTTTTCCTCTAAGCTACATTTCCAGCTCTTTTTAATTGTTATGTTTAGGTGGACTTTTTTGTACTGAGGATTGAACCCAAGGTCATTCTACCTCGGAGTTATACCCTCCGCCTATCTTTTTATGTTTTATTTAGAAACAGAGACTCACTAAGTTGTTTAGGGTCTTGCTAAGTTGTGGAGGCTTGAATCTGTGCTCTTCCTGTCTCAGCCTCCCAATACAGGCGCGTGCCACTGCGTTAGCTATGTTTGGGTGATGCTCATATGAACGTGCTATTAAAAAAACAAATGTACAAATAAAATAGAAACCTCTCTATAGTTTGAATATGTCCCAGCAGTTTTATACTTAGGCTTCAATGATCAATTCCCCCAATTCTAAGTTTTGCTATTATTTTCTTTTACAATTAAAAACAGGTATATCTCTCTTCAGAACTGTATACAGGTGGTGGGGGGCACTGCTGTGCTAATGAGGACCCCCCTGCCAGGCAGTGACTGGGTCTCTCCAAGGACATTTATCACATTCTCTGCTGGTGGCCCAGCGATGGAGACAAAGCACAGAGGTGCTTTGATTATTTTAACTCCTGTTTCCTAGAACTTTTCTTTTCTTCTTTGATCACCTTTCATAGAGTAAAATGTGTTTTGTCCTCCTCCGGGTAGAGACTAATGTCAATTAACTTTAAACCTGAAAGCGGGGTGCCCTGGTGCACACTTGTCATCCCAGTACTCGGGAGGCTGAGACAGGAGGATCGTGCAGGTTCGGAGCCAGCCTCAGATACTGAGTGAGGCTCTCAGCAACTTAGTGAGACGCTGTTTCCAAATAAAATAAAAGAGTAGGTTTGGGAGTGTAGCCTGGAGATAGAAGGCTCTTGGGTTCCATGCCCAGTACCACAAAAAATAAAAAATAAAAAGATAGAGCTGGGGAGTAGTTTGGATATAAAATGTTCCTGGGTTTCATCCTCAGAACTAACTAACTACATGAATGAATGAAAAAATATGTGTTTTTTTGGGAGTAGGGACTTAGCTTGGAATCAGTAAAATACTCTAAGTGAAAACACCATTCATTCATCTTCCGTGTTCTTTCTGCTCCTTTCCATTCATAAGTACTCCTGGTACCTACACACTCAGAGACCCCATATTCAAGCTTACAAGGAATGTCTCAGTCTGTCTGGGCTGCTAAAACAAAATACCACACACCGGGTAACTTACAAACCATAGAAACTTATTTCTCACAGTGCTTATAGCTGGAAGACCCAAGATAGAGTCTCTGGCCGGTAGGGTCCTGGTTGGCAGAGGACCTTCTCCCAGCGTGCTCCCATGGTTCCCATGGGGGAAGGGCCGGAAGTCTCCCTGGGGCGCTTGTGGGTGCTGATCACATGTGTGACCCCATCATCTTCAGAATGGCCTGCCAACCGATACGCTCGTGGTCTCAGGGTTAGGATTTCCATGCATAAATGAGAGGGGCTAGGGAGAGGATGCAAGCATTCAGATCATGGAAAGAGATGATTTTTGCTTGGGGAACAAAGTAAAAGAGATATGAGAAAAATTGATATGTCATTTTTCTTTGGTAAAATTTGTGTGAGAATCTCAGTTTACTCTAAGTAGAAAGTCTTGAAAAATGTCAAGAGAAAGGGAAAATTATATTAAAGAAGACAGTCAAAATATTTGAATCTAGAGCCAGGCATGGTGGCACATGCTTGTAATCCCAGCATTCGCGAAGCTGAGACAGGAGGACCGCAGTTCACAGACAGCCTCAGCCACTTAGTGAGGTCCATTGCAAATGGGTGAGACCTTGTTTCAAAATAAAGAATTAAAAAATAGGGCTGGGGGTGGAGCTTGGAGGTAGAATGCCCCTGGGTTCCATCTCCAGTAGCACAAAATCTCTCTCTATATATATTTATATATTTGAATCTAGCTGGGCACACCTATAAAGCCAGTACCTGAGAGGCTGAGACTAGAGGATCCCAGTCTAGTGCTGCTAACTCAGACCCTGATTCATATCAAAATATAAAGTAGAGCTGGGGTAGAACAACTTTAGCACAACAAGAGAACATTTTTATTTTTTGGTACTGGGGATGAAATCCAGGGGCATTCTACTTCCAAGTTACATCCCCAGCCCTAGCCCTATTTTTTATTCTTTACTTTGAAACCGAGTCTCACTGAGTTGCAAGGGGCCTCACTAAGTAGCCGAGGTTGTCCACAAACCGCAATCCTCCTGTCTCAGCCTCCCAATGCTGGGATTACAAGTGTGCCACCATGCCCGGCTCAAGAAAACAATTTTAATCTATCACCTTCAGAAAAAGGAGAACACCACACACAGAAAAAATAGATGTGTGATATAATTTTATGTGGTCACTGCCTTTTTCAAAAAGACATAATAATTGACAAACAACTGCTGGAATAGTTGGTAGCCGAGGAAGATTCTAGGTTACTTCCTATGGAGCCATATTAAACCAGCCATGGTTCAGACTTACACAAAAATGCTTTTGACAACAGCAAATTTCCTCAGTGCCTCACCTTTTGAAAACAGGTAAAAACAATGAGCGAATCAGATATTGTGGTCAATAATTTACTTAAGAAGTTAAAAAACAAAATCATACCATTTGCAAGAAGATGGAAAGTCCTGGAGAGCATTATGTTAAGTGAGATCAGCCAAGCACAGAAGGAGAAGATACATATGTTCCCTCTAATATGTCCAAACTAGGGAACGTAGAGGATACCAGTGGTACTCCAGGAAAAGGAGGGGAAATACCAGCAAGGCTTGAATGGAAAGATAGAGGAGGAGGAAGGCTGAACTTGATTAATGAGGGTCTACATCTGAATATGTGTAAAATTATGCATATGACATGGTTACCCTGGACAATCATTGGTGGGAGGGGGGAAGGGAAAACAGGGGCGAGGAGGGAGAGGGCACCAAGTATAGTTTAAATGTATACCATTTATGTTCAATAAAAAAATTAAAAAAAGAAGTTATACTACAAAAATCTCTTACTAGAGTTTGAGTTGTTTGGGTAGAAGTGTCAGTCCAGATTCTAGTTTTCCATATTGCCAAAATAAACAGCACATTTTGTTTCACAATTAGATTTTGTTCCAACAATTATTGACAGGAAAATCATGTACCTCTTTGAAGTACAAAAAGCATTCTGACGCCATTATGTAAAGTACATGAGCTACAGTGAAGAGTGTTGTAATCTCACAGGATTGGAACATGAATACAATGGTAAACTTAGGGAATAAGAGTGAAGAAAAAAAAAGAAGTCAGCGTGGTGGGCACGCTTGTAATCCCAGCATTTGGGAGGCTGAGACCTGGAGGATCGTGGTTCGCGGACAGCCTCAGCTACTTAGTGAAGCCCTCTGCGACTCAGTGAGACCCGGTTTCAAAATAAAGAATAAAAAATAGGGCAGGGGGTGTAGCTCGGAGGTAGAATGTCCCTGGGTTCCATCCCCAGACCCACGTAACTACAAAGGGATGGACCTCAGACAGGTGGCAATTCTGTTGGGCCACCTGGGGGATCCTCCCGGAAGTCCCTCCCAGCCTGGTAGCACACAGGAGGGTGTTGAAGCAGGTCAGAGTGGCCCTGGCCACTGGCGCCCTGTGAGCAGCCATCCTGACTCTCCTTCCCAGAACAGGAGTGGAAGGAGCAGGGCAGAGGGTGGTGAGGCTGGAGTGTGGACAGGGCTCAGGTCAGAAGGACCAGCACAGCTACCTGCCCCCCGGGTGCTCCTCAGTCCACATTTCCATGATCCGCCCAGCCTGTGGATCACTGCAGAAGGCTGTAGGCACCTGGAAAGCGAGACCTCGGAGATGTGCTGTGTTAGCTTCTGCTTTTCGCACTAGCCCTGGACACTTTCAGATCAGTTGCCATTAAAGTTGGCTTCGTAGCTCTTGGCTGTACATGTGGGCGTCTTCCCACCAATGACATCACTGCCCAGAGGTGACGACCATGCAGTTCTCATGGAGACAGATGCAGAGGCACTGAGCATCACCCGGGAGCCTTTGAACTCCAAAGCCAGGGCCCAGTCTCCAGAGACACAGACAATCAACAGAGACGAGTCGAGTGGACTGTTCAGAGCATTGTCTACAAGTGATTCTAGTACGTAATTTACCCCACTATAGTCTCAATATCTGTTACCCACATTGACACTGTTGATGGGATTGATCAGAGCATTATGTGTTCATTCTAATATGGAATTCACTCTACTATATTCTAAATACCGGTTACCCACACTGACACTAATTCTTTACTACATAAGATTTCTCAATTATGTTTGATGCACAAATTTAGGTTGTTGGACTCTTATTCTATGTGATTCAGTCGTAGCAGGTTAGGGAGGTAAACACTTTTTCTTCTTAGGCCTTGCATTGTAATAAAATATACAAAAAGGAATAACCTGCATTTTCCAGAAAAATCCAGCTCACTGATCACGGTAACATGGGTGACAACTTCTCATTGGGCCCTATTGAGTGCTGCTGGTGGAGTCCACATATTTCAGCTTGAGACGAAGCAATGTTGTCCTTTCCCTTCACCCAGCTCTCAGAGGTCAGCCTCACGAGCCAGCTCTTTAAATGTGCTGTTCCTCTTCCTGTGGATTTCAGCAGCCGCTGTCCCTACCAAAGCCCTAACACATCCAGCGTGAATACTAAGGATGAAGATGTGATCAGATCAGAAAATCACTTCCCCCTAGCCCTATTTCTGCTAGAATTAAACGACCAAGAATGATGTCGGGCTGTATGAGGTCATCAAGATAAAACTATCGTTATTATAATTAGAAAGGTCTAGAAAATAAGGAGAAAATTATCTTTCTTGCAAGAATTAATTAAAACCTTGTTAAAGGACTATAATGCAGTGCCTTATGAGAACCTATTAAGTACATAGAATTAATGAATCTATACCAGGCAACTGACTAGCTATTAAGCTTTTCTTAAAATATCCCATCAGCTCAAAAAAGGGGAAGTAAAAATATAACTCAAGCCGGGTGTTATGTGGTGTACGCCTATAACATCAGTTATTGGGAGGCTGAGACAGAGGATTGTATGCTCAAGGCCAGCCTCAACAACTTAGTGAAACCCTCAGCTACTCAGTAAGGCCCTATTTCAAAATAAATCAATAAATAATAAAAAGTGATTGGGGTATAGCTTGGAGGGTGAATGCCCCTGAGTTCCACCCCTGGTACCAACAGTAATAATAAAGCCAACCAAACAAACAGACAAACAAAAATCTCAAAATTCTTGACAATGCCATCTATAACTTCTCTGTATAGAGAACCGGTTTAATTGTTGAAGATGGAACAATTGAAAGATGTTCTTCGCTGCCAAGAGAATCCTTGGAGCTCAGTAACGGAAGGAACAACTGCTCATTAACGTGTGTAAGAAGGGAAGACCCTCAACCCTTTCTGGAGATTAACATGCCCCAGGAGACGGCTTTTCCAGAGCCACCAGCTCCTCACCTAAGGCTCTGAGGTCTGTGGGGGCTGGATGCCTCTCCCAGGAGAGGACCAAGCTGCCTCCTCAGCAGGCGGCTCCTCCGCCCCTCTGCGACCGAGGCCGGCCCATCAGGACAACTCATCTGCCTGATCTTGGGAATTCCCTCAATAGATTTTGGCAGGAGGAACCTATCCCTCATTCAATATCTGCTCTGCCCACTTTTGCAATAATCATTGTGTGAAAACTCACAGAAAGTGGGATAAATCCCACCCCAGGACTCGAAACAGTACCTTCCCCATCAGTGTTTTGTACATATTCGATTGACAAATGGGAACCAGAGGAAAATCACGCAGGAGGGGATTCTGCTTCGGAATATATGGACACCTGCTTATTTTCCTTAACCTTCCACCAAAAGTTTCTAAGTCAGTGCTTCTCAGCCAGGTCTACGGGGCCTCAAGAGGGTCCTGGGGAGACTACATGTCCCCTGAACTGCACACTGGCAGCCTTTGGTAACCTCGGGCTTCAGAGCGCGAGCTTAACCATGGGCTGAAAATACTCAGAAAAACAGCGCGTCTGGACTGACCGTGTACTAACTGATCATGTACCGCTCTTCTTGTCATGATTCCCCAAACAAATACAGTATAGCAATTATTTATGTAACATATCCATTGTATCAGCTATCCTAAGTAATGTAGCAATGAGTTAAAGTACACAGGAGGACAAGTATAGAACATACACAAACACTCCCAGTTCACATAGGAGACTTGAGCATCTGTGGGTTGTTGGTACCTGAGAGGGTCCTGGAACCAAGGACCCATGGTTATTACATAAATTTAATACATATGACTGTACACGTTAAATAGTTATATAGGGACAGCTAGATATATTTAATGTGTATTTTAGCATGACAGGCTCCTCTCTTCCCACCCCTCCTTACTCTCTGAAGAATCTTTTCTTTTTTTTCTTCAGTATTGGAGATCCAACCTAGAGCCTAGTACTCATCAGACTGACATTTTACCACAGAGCTCTATTCTCAACCTCCTGGAGAATCTTAACAACTCTTTCTACAGTTGTAAGGTAACTGCAATCCAAACACAACTCAAGAATTGCTGCTCTAAATATATTTTATATAAACAGTGGGGGTAAGGGCTTTACTGGATGGTTAAACAGTGGAACCCCCCAGGGCTGTCTCCAAGAACAATAGTCTGTTCTGATTGATCCAGATAACCATGTACCAGAAGACTAGACTGAACCCCAAGACTTCTTAGAATCTTAGATCACTGAAGCTAGAAGGGGCCTGGATCCAGCAGCTCTCAAACTGTAGCCAGTCTGGTAGCACAGGCTTGTAATCCCAGTACTTGGGAGGCTGAGACAGGAGGATCACAGGTTTGCAGCCAGCCTCAGCAACTTAGTGAGGCCCTCCACAACATACTGAGCCCCTGCTTCAAAATAAAAATAAAATAAAAATAGGACTGGGGATGTAGCTCAGTGGGAAAATGCTCCTAGGTTCAATGTTCAATCTTCAGTAACACACACACACACACACACACACACACACACACACACACACAGTATGCCAGAGCATCCATAGAATCTTCTGGAAGGCATGGCAGAACACTGCTGGGTCCCACCCCTATAGTTTATGCTACAGTAGGTCTTTATTTCTAACAAGTTCCAGGTGATACTGATGTCCTGGCCCCTACTTTGAGAATCACTGATCTAGTCTCATTTCTTATATTACAAATAAGCAGACGGAGAACTTCAGTAGGTAGGTGTGACCTACCCGAACTCTTTCTTTAACACAGCTACATATGAGAACTGGGGTCTCACCACACTCTGAGCAGCAGGGCCCCTTAGTCAGGTCACCCGTGAATTTCTGAAACTTGCAGCAGGGCCCCTTAGTCAGGTCACCCGTGAATTTCTGGAACTTGCAGATGTCAAAAATGTGTCTCGGCCAGAGGTACTCAAACCTACTGGCAATGCTAGTTTCACCTAATACCACTAAGGATATATATATCGAGGAATCCCATATCCCCGCTCATCCCAGACAAAAAGTTTGGTGAGAGTTTCTGGTTTCTTTTGTCCCTCCTGGTTCTATGATAAATCTGTGTGGCAGTTTTATTGCTGGGGCTAAAATGTTCTTTTAAGATAAAAAACATTATGTCATCCTCTGGCAGTGTGATAATGAAATCCTTTTTCTGGGGATCACTTGCATAGTGTTTTAATAAGAAGGTATTTTCCCACCAACTTTTCAAATATATTTTTACAGCTGTTTGTGAAGAGTATCTTTTCCAGCATCTTGAAGTCGCCTCCCCAACCCTCCCCATCCCTAAGCCTAGTCCACAAGATTTGGCTTAAACCAAATTGTTTACACTCACGCTCTGCCCCGTGACAGGCTCTGGGGCCGTGGTTTTGGTCTGCTATTGCTTCCTGACCTCCTGCCAGGACCATCAGGTCCTCCCAAGACCCCTCTGCTGTTTGTTTCGCTTTGGGGAATCACCTTATTTTGGACCTGTCTCAAAACCTCAAAACTCGCTGGGCGTGGTGGCGCACGCTTGTAATCCCCGCGCTTGGGAGGCAGAGACAGGAGGATCGCGCAGGTTCGAAGCCAGCCGTGCGCGCTGGTTTAGGAGACCCTGTTTCCAAAATGAAAAATGTAAAAAATAGGTCTGGGAGTGTAGCCCGGAGGTAGAAGGGCTTCCAGGAACCCCAGTACCACCAAAAAAAAAAAAAAAAAAAAAAAAAACCTCAAAACTTGCCGGGCGTGGTGGTGCACGCTTGTAATCCCAGCATTCGGGAGGCTGAGACAGGAGAATCATGGTTCGTGCACAGCCTCAGCTACCTAGTGAGGCCCTTTGCAACTCAGTGAGACCCTGTTTCAAAATAAAGAATAAAAAAATAGGGTTGGGGGTGTAGCTCGGAGGTAGAAGGCCCCTGGGTTCCATCACCCAGTACCACAAAAAAGAAAAAACAACTCAAAACTTTCCACGTCAGAATGCTCCTCCCCGTCTCCTTGTACAGGACCTGGATTCCAGGCCCTCCCCTGAGAGTGGCCTCCAGGTCCTGCCTCATCCTGACAACCTTCCTTCAATGTCAAACTCTTGGTGGTATAAAGTGAACGAGTGCTGGGGGGCTAAAGCTCCACTCAGCATTGGGGCAGTGAGCCATGGGAGACCCTGTGCAACGCCTTCCCAGCACTTGGGATTTTTTTTTATGCATATATATATTTTTGGGAACCTCATGGTATTTATTATTTTAGGAAAATCCCATGGTATCTTTTACTTTAGGGGAAAACAAATCACAATTGTTCATTATGTGTTAAGCAATGAGGTTCACGTGCCAATTTCAATGACCATACCCTATAGAATTCATCTGTGTTTTACTGTGTTCTAAGAATAATCCCCATAACTGGTTTCCTGAATGGAGTGCACTTAGAAAGTAGGAAAGGTGCACAAGCCCACAGATTAACCTTATTCTGGAGAGCAAGGTGGAAGAGTAATGGAATGGACCATAGGCCTCAGGTGAGGCCGGCCTTGCAGCTACTAGCAACGTCTTCCTAGACACCGCGGCCTGCGTGTGCCTTCAGTCTCTGGGCTGGGAAACGGAGTCTGTGCCAGCCCAGGTCGGTGAGATGCGCAGGACGGTCCTCGCCAGCGTCACACTGGCATCATGACAATTTGCTCAGCATCTTTTCTGTGTGTGAGGGCCTGTCGGCACATTGTTTCTAGTTTCTGTATCAGTTCTGCCAAGGGTTAAGTAACTTCTTTTGTGTGTGTGTGTGTGTGGTGGTACTGGGGTTCCTGGAAGCCCTTCTACCTCCGGGCTGCACTCCCAGACCTATTTTTACATTTTTATTTGGAAACAGGGTCTCCTAAGCCAGCGCGCACGGCTGGCTTCGAACCTGCACGATCCTCCTGTCTCTGCCTCCCAAGCGCGAGGATTACGAGCATGCGCCACCACGCCCGGCGGGTTAAGTAACTTCTACAGCTTTACAGTAAATAAAAGAACAGAGGTTTGGAACTAGGCCTCATCTTACTTAGACCAGCAGTTCTCAAAGTGAGGCCCAGGAACCCCTGACAATTCTTTGAAACTCTCTTGTGAATCTCCAACATTAAAGAATAATCTAAAAAAATCTAAGTATGGTTCTCCTCCTAGCCGATGTGGCGGTACACACCCTTAATCCCAGTACCAGGAAGGCTGAGATGGGACAAATGTAAATTCAAAATTGTCACTGTGCGGAAATTTAGGAAGATCACATTTCAAACTAAGAAGGAAAATGGGGCTGGGGATGTAGCTCAGAGGTAGAACAGAGAGGGAGGGAGGGAGGGAGGGAGGGAGGGAGGGGGGGAGAGAGAGAGAGAGAGAGAGAGGACAGACAGAAACACACACACACACACACACACACACACACACACACACACACACACACACAAAGAAATAGAGAGAGAGACTCCTCCCTGTTCCAATGACATTTCCACCTGCAGGTAAATTTGCTTACATATTTCCAAATCACGTTAGTGAATGCAGGAACAGATGAGAAACGACTTGTCTTCTATTACATCAGACATTAAGATTTGAAAAAATACAAAAATATATAGAAATAATGCTCCTTTATCCCCTAAAATGTCTCGTCTTAAAAAATAGTTATTATACAAAAATATGCCTTGTATATTAGTGTGTAACTAGTTTACTAATGTGGTTTTTAAACAGATTGATAGCTACTTAAGATATTATGAGTTTTCATTGCTCAGCCGAGTTGCAGGCAGAGGCTACTTAATCAAAAGATCTTCGTGGGTCCTCAATAACCTTTAGGAGTACAAAGGGTACCAACCTCCAAAAGTTTGTAAAATACTGTGCTCGATGACATAGTACTGGTAATCAGTATTCAGTAATAGTCATTTGATTTATTACAGTAACTTCATTCCAAAAGGAAGGTTCGCACTGCTAGAGGAGAGGTTAAAAAAGACTTGTTGGGTATGGTGATACACGCTTATAATCTTGGGAGGCTGACACAGGAGGATCACAGGGTTGAGGCCAGCCTCAGCAACTTAGCATGACCTTGTTTCAAAATAAATAAACAAATAAATGAG
Organism: Muscardinus avellanarius; assembly: GCF_963383645.1. Classification (NCBI taxonomy): domain Eukaryota; kingdom Metazoa; phylum Chordata; class Mammalia; order Rodentia; family Gliridae; genus Muscardinus; species Muscardinus avellanarius. The sequence continues at coordinate 59,339,415 of NC_137803.1, forward strand.
TAAGTAAAAAGGACTCGGGGTATGACTCAGACGTAGAATGCCCTTAAATTCAATCTCAGGTACTTCCCTCCAAAAAAGAAAAACAAAAGAAAAAATAAGACTCCTTACTTCTAGAGATATGAAATACTACTTTTTCCATTATTCATAACCTTAGCCACGAACTTAAAACATGAAGGAACATACAACCCTAAATAGATGCACTGTGTCCGGTCTCTTTAGAGACACTGCAAGTTGTCTGAGGACAGGGAGAGCCTCAACTCTCTTGTCATCTGGCATGTTCTGGCTCTGGGTCAGCCGGTGAAGGAAAGAGACACACAAGTTACTCCGGAGCCACCAACGCTTTGGAGACGCGCAGAGCCGAGAGTGATCCCCGAAACGGCCGAGATACGTTACGGGATTCCTCTGGCCTCAGCTTCCTACTCTGCCAATCTGGGAGCCCAAGGTCCCTTAATTCACGAAGCACGAGGAGGATTAAACGCACCTTGTATGTGCAGTCCTACAGTGGACTCAAGTATACTGCTCCACCAGCCAGTGTGAGGGCCGACAGCGTGTCCGGGATCCAGATGCCGACAGCGTGCCCGGGATCCAGATGCCGACAGTGTGCCCGGGATCCAGATGCCGACAGTGTGCCCGGGATCCAGATGCCGACAGTGTGCCCGGGATCCAGATGCCGACAGTGTGCCCGGGATCCAGATGCTCCCCCGAGGGAGCTTCTCAGCTCTCGGCACCCACTGGCTGTGACGGGGTCACCAAGGAAGGGGACCTTATCCTCAGTCTATCTAGTCCTTTAAGGACACACAGCCAGGCACCCGCATAACAACACTAGGTCAATGACGGGCCACCTGTATGCAGAGCCCCGCAGACTACATCACCTAGCGACCTCGTGGCCACCTTAGTTTGTGTAGGTCCACCCTGCAGTGTTCACACAAAGATGAAATCATCTAACGACAAAGTTCTCAGAACCGGCCCCTGCCATGAGGTGACACACAACTGTATTTATATTCTCTTCTTGGAACTCAGTGACTATAGCAATGAGCACCGGAAATTTCTCCCTCTCCTCTCCTCTCCTCTCCTCTCCTCTCCTCTCCTCTCCTCTCCTCTCCTCTCCTCTCCTCTCCTTCCTCCTTTCTCTCTCTCTCTCTCTCTCTCTCTCTCTCTCTCTCTCTCTCTCTCTCTTTGGTGGTTGGTGGTACTGGGGTTCCTGGAAACCCTTCTACGTCCGGGCTATACTCCCAGACCTATTTTATATTTTTTTTATTTGGAAACAGGGTCTCTTAAGCCAGAGAGGCTGGCTTTGAACCTGCTCAACCCTCCTCCCGTCTCTGCCTACCAAGGGCGATTACACCATGTCCGGCTAGCACCCGAAATTTTCATCTATGAAAAAATATGAAGAAATGGAGCTGGGTGTGGTGGCACATGCTTATAAGCCTAGTACTTGGGAGGCTGAGACAGGAGGGTCACAGGTTCCCCGCCAGCCTTAGCTACTTAGTGAGGTGTCCGCTGCAGCTTAGTGAGACCTTGCTTCAAAATAAAAAAATAAAATAAAAGAGGGCTGGGGGAATAGCTTGAAGGTACAATGTCCCTGGGTTTCACCCACAGTACCGCAAAGAAGAAGGAGGAGGAGGAGGAGGAGGAGGAGGAGGAGGAGGAGGAGGAGGAGGAGGAGAAAGAGAAATGGATCTGGGCATGGTGGCCCATGCTTCTAATTCCAGTACTTGGGAGGCTGAGACAGGAGGATCACAGGTTCCTGGCCAGCCTCAGCTAATTAGTGAGACTCTATGTAAATTAATGAAACTCTGTTTCAAAATAAAGAATAAAGAATAGGACTGGGGATATCATTCAGAGGTTGAATGCTCCTGAGTTCAATCCCCAGTACTTCAAAACAAACAAATAACCAACAACACAAATATATATATATTGTGTGTATAGAGATGTATATAGAGATGTATATATAGAGAGATGTATATAGAGATGTATATAGAGATGTATATAGAGATGTGTATATATATATGTATATATAGATGTATATAGAGATGTATATATAGATGTATATAGAGATGTATATATATATAGATGTATATAGAGATGTATATATAGAGATGTATATATAGATGCATATATAGAGAGATGTATATATATACATATATATATCTATATATAGAGAGATGTATATAGAGATGTATATATATAGATGTGTATATATATGATATAGAGATGTATATATATATAGATGTATATATATAGAGAGAGATGTATATAGAGATGTATATAGAGATGTGTATATATATATGAAAAAATAAAATACCATCCTCCAATAATATTTTATTTTTCCTTCCTTCCTTCCTTCCTTCCTTCCTTCCTTCCTTCCTTCCTTCTTTCCTTCTTGTGTGTATATGGTGCTGGGGATTGAACCCAGTGGCATTCAGCCTCTGAGCTATACCCTCAGCCCTATTTTAGTTTTTATTTGTAAACAGGGACTCACTAAATTGCTGAGGCTGGTTTCGAATCTGCCATCCTCCTGTGTCAGCCTCCCAAGTCCTAGGATTACAAGCACGTACCACCCCGCCCAGCTCCTTCAGCGATGTCTTATTTATTTCTTTTTACCATATCTGCTTTCTTTATTTTTACCTTCCTTTTTAGCTGACACAGCCCTAGAATCTCCTGTCACATCTCTTTTGCTGTTCTTACACTCTGCCGCTAAAGTAATTCTGGATGTTAAGTGTAAAAGCATACAACCCCACAAAAATAACCAAGAGAAGGCAGAACACATGCACATCTGGTCTGCTGCATTGCAAGCTGTAAAAAGTTGCTTTCTCTCCAGTCCTAGACCTCCGCTGAGTGGCTGGGAAATAAACAAGTGTGAATCTTAGTGTTGGATACAGCAGAAACATTTTCAAAATGTAATTAGAGGATGTTATTAAAAATATGAAATAAAATGGTCAGGCTAAAACTCAAGGCCTTGTTTATATAAAACAAAACAAAACCATTCCAGGATATAACTCTAAGTTTACTAACTGTTGAGGCTATCCAAACTGTTTCATTTAAGACTCCCATTACACCACTAGAAAATAGAATCAAAATCCATTTACTACAGGCAACAGTAACAATTACAACCTAAAATTGAATCTAGCCACATAAGTGATATAATTTTACCATATATAAATGAATTTGTGGAGAAATAAAGAAATGATTAATGTTTCTATGATCCCAATTATGTGAGTGAGCTGAACCATGAAAACACTTTATGAAATGTAAACGTTTTTATTTTGCAATCGGAAAGGAGTGCATTCTGCTAATTTTTGTCCTTTTTAAAAAAAAACATATTATTTTTTAACCGAATGCTTACACTAGGTGGAGCCCCTTGTCCAAAATTTGAAGTGATTTTTAAAAGAAAAAAAAATTAAAAGAGAAAATAAGAAGGTATTCATTTTTTCCTTTTTAAATATATCCTTCAAATCTACATTACTACCAGAGCTTTTTTTTCTTTTTTCTTCTAATCATTGCAGCCATTAAAATGAACACAGTATCATTAACATTTACTGCCCTGAAACACTAGTTAGAAAGTGGCTGCTGAGCGGGGCCCAGGACTGGAAGGCTTTGGATTCCAATACAAACACCATGTTTAATTTCCAGAGAAATAGAGGGCCCAGGGCCCCTCTGGACCTTGTAAAAATATTTTAACAATGTTAATGCTCTCCTGTGTCTAAAGTCAGATAATTCTTGCCATTCCAGTTAGAGAAACCTTGTTGTCCGCAGGTTCGGAGCCAGCCTCGCTGGCTTAAGAGACAGTTCCAAGTAAACTATAAAAAATTAAAAAAAAAATAGGTCTGGGAGTAGAGCCCGGAGGTAGAAGGGTTTCCAGGAACCCCAGTACCACACACAAAAACCAAACCAAACCAAACCAAACCAAAACAAACAAACACCAAAAACACGGGCTCTTAAAAAATTAGGGCGCTATCAAAAGGCAAAGTATCCCAGACACGTTCAAACCTCTATATTTTCCATGATGTGGAACTACAGGGCAGCCTTAACCAGGCATTTCAGGATGTCTGCGGGGAGGGAGGGCTCCTGAGCTAAGCAAAGCAGGGCTCTATTATGCATCAGTGGGACTTGCGGTTAAAAATAGGCTCTCACTCGACTTTCTGGAGCTCCACAGTGGGCTCCTGCTAGAGAAGATAAGACTTCAGAGATAATGCTCCAAACTTGATGGCTCCTGCCCCAGGAGGACGCCACCCACACCCGCTGCCTGTGCTCTGGGCGCCTCTCAGCCCAGCACACCGGGCTCTGCAGGCAAAGTTCAGCGCAGCAGCCCCGGGTTTGCTCAACCCTCCTCTTTTGCTGACATGGCCCCGTGGACCTGGCAGTTCACGAGGCCATAAAATGTTGCGAATTCATTTTATTTTCCTTCGTCTTCTGATTTCTACCAAATCTTGAGCCCGACAAGACATAGTTCTGCTGACGGCTGGATTATGTGGCAGAGCCACCTTTGAACACGTGTGATCGTTGACCTCACAGAAATTCCTCCGGGAAAGTCCAAGCAGTCCGATGGGTCCGGGGTCAGAGAGGCGTGAAGGCAGCGAGACGTATCCCAAAAATTCTGTTCTGTGCATAACTCGGCATTTATGTCAAGTTAAAACAAAGCAACAAAGAGAAATCCCATTTTCTTGGATGTCTGCCTCATAATTTCCATGCGTATGCTGATTTTTTTCCTCCTTTGTACACTGATTACTAGATCAAATGGTAAGTTTGCTACCATAACTGATTTGTAGAAACAAGACTGACAGGAATAAACAAAATAGCTCTGTGGAGTGGCTAATCTTCTTTGATGACAGTGGTGGTTTGTTTTTTTTAATAAAAAGAGAAGAAACTCCTATATACGAGCTGTGGCATTGGTCTCTCAAGCCATTTATTGGCTAAAATAAAGACAGTGAATTGGAAAAATTATTTAAAAATCCCAGCATTTGGGAGGCTGAGACAGGGGGATCGCAGTTCGTGGACAGCCTCAGCTATTTAGTGAGGCCCTTTGCAACTCACTGAGACCCTGTTTCAAAATAAAGAATAAAAAATAATAGGGCTGGGGTTGTAGCTCAGAGGTAGAATGCTCCTGGGTTCCATCCCCAGTACCGCAAAAATAAATAAATAAATAAATAAATAAATAAATAAAATCCATAGTTGTCTCAATACCTTTAAGACTGACAGAAGTCATTAAGATATGCATAATTTAATACCAAGTTTTCATATTGATAGTAAAACAATTTGGCCTGCAATATACTGGAGTTTTCCAATTCTTTTTCTTAAATGGGGAGGGCGGCCAAGCAGTATGTTCCCTAGCACTGACAATCCCAATCATACATTCCCCTAAACACTGCAACTTCTCCACCCACTGCAGTACTGTAGCCGGTATCAGTAAGATAATAAACCCTTAAAAGTTACATCAAGTAATTTCCCTGAAAGATAAGAGAAAGACAGCCTGTCACGACTGCTTCCAACACCCTCCGAGAAAGATGGTCAAATCCATTTGGAAGGATCCATGCAGATTCTAGGAATTTACACTCCCACTGTCCCTCCCTCCTCTATCCTCAGGGTGACGTTTCCAAAGAGGAGGACAGGTAACTGCAGCTTTTTTCTTTTTAAAAATATTTTATTTTATTTTATTTTTTATTTTTTAATTTATTTTTATTGGTGCATTGTAATCATACATCACATTGGAACACAAGACTTGAGAGGACATACAAGCACACATCATCCAATTAGCCCTCATCCAGCCCCCATCCCATTCCCTCCCCCTCCCTCGAACCCACATAACTGCAGCTTTTAAAGATAAGATTGCAGGGCTGACAGGGAATTGGTGGCTGAAGAAAGCTAGAGCCTAAAATAGATTTTAAAATAAATTCCTCCCGCTAATCGGCTCACTTTCTAAGTGGCAGGAAGGGAAGAACTTGATGAATCAATTGTTTTTCATTGTGCTGACACCCAGTATTGGTCCTGCGAACAATTTCTTTCTAAGCAAAGTAATGTTTAACTATGTTCTTATCATCAACACTGCCTCCTAAGCATAATTTAGAACTTTGCTATTGTAATTCGGGATGCTTCGGGGCTTTCTTTTCAAGAAAGCTTTGAGAAGAGAGAGTCATAATGTCTTATTCATCAGCACTGCCATTATCTGAACAATAATTAAAGATAAGGTAGGAAAACCATAGGAAGTATATATTCACAGAAACCATTGAAAGGAACGGAGCCATCTCGAAGGGGAGAGAAAGTGACGAAGACACTGTCCCAGAGGTGGTGAGGAAGAGCCGAGTCTCCTCCACCCTGGCATCAGCTGAGAGTCGTCCCAGATGGGCCCAGGGCCAGGGAGGCCCAGGGAGTGACAGCAGAGGCCCAGGACTGATCAGGCAGACGGGAGCCCGGGCCTGGGGGCTCAGCGGAGCCCCACACGTGGGGACCTCGTTCTCCCACAGGAGCTGGAACCAAGTGAGGCTGAAGAGGAAGGGGTTTTAATCTCACTGTTGACTCTGGGTTTGTCAGGATCCTGTACCCCTCCTTCCAGAACACCGAGGCTATTGTTGCAGGAGTTATAAAAGGTGAATGAGGGTGGCGCACGCTTGTAATCCCCGCGCTTGGGAGGCGGAGACAAGAGGATGGCGCAGGTTCGAAGCCAGCCTCGCTGGCCTAAGAGACCCTGTTTCCAAATAAAAATATAAAAAATAGGTGTCTGGGAGTATAGCCTAGAGGTAGAAGGGTTTCCAGGAACCCCAGTACCATCAAGAAAAAAAAGGGGGAGAATGAGGTTTGGGGTAGAAAAAACTAAAAGCTAACACTTTCTGAAGGTAACACTTCTGCTGACATTACATGCATGTGTGAGAATACCAATCCAACCTCAATATCACGAAGGGGGAGGGGGAAGGAGGGGCTGGTGGAAGGCCCCCCATGTTCTCTGTGCATGTATGCCACCATCACCATGAACCACACTATAATTCACCAATACCTGGGTTCCATCGCCAGCACCACACACACACAAAAAAATAGTATGAACAAGAAAAAGAAAAAGAAAGGGTCAAACTGAGGTCTCTAAAATTTCAAAACTTAGATCATATGACATCTTATTCCAGAGTGTGTTTACACACACACACACACACACACACACACACACACACACACACACAGCACTGTCCTCTCTGCCAAGTCTTATTTAATATATCCTGTGGTGGGGGGTACTGGAGATTAAACCCAGCCCAGAGGAATTCTACCTCTGAGCTACATCCCAGTCCTGATATATATATATATTTTGCAGTAGTGGGGATGGAACCCAGGGAATTCTACCTCTAAGCTACACCCCCAGCCCTATTTTTTATACTTTATTTTGAAACAGGGTCTCACTGAGTTGCAGAGGGCCTCACTAAGTAGCTGAGGCTGTCCACAAACTGTGATGCTCCTGTCTCAGCCTCCCGAATGCTGGGATGATGAGCCTGCGCCACCAGGCCCAGCTATTTGTATTTTGAAATGGGTTCTCACTAAGTTGCTGAGGTTGGTCTCAAACTTACGGTCCTCCTGTCTCCATCCTCCCATGTACTAGGGTGACCAGCATGTGCCATCAGGACCAGCACATCCTTTCTTTGGTATAGTCTGCTTTTATGAATACTAGACTCATTGTTTAATTTTGTTTAGTTTTATGATCATTTGTTGAATAATGTTCCCACCTGCAATGGTTTGAAATCTTCTTATCTCCCAGGTCATTGTATGCTTCTTTTCTTTGATGGCCGCATAACATGTGGGGTCGTCAATACATGTTTATAGAGTGAGTAGCCAGAGTTTTGATACTAAGAATAGTTAAGAACTACGTATTTACTCTTTGTGGGGCCGACAGGCGGGGGTCTTTAAAAAGCCTGTCTTCAGAGAGAAACCCATTCTATTGAAACCACTTCTATTAAAATAAAAATTGCCGAGCTTTTCATTTTTCTTATCCCCGATGTCCTAGATCCACAGGCACCTTGCTCTTCTCTAATCAATTTCACTAAAAGTTAAGCCTGAATGGTGGCCACAGTAACACCCCGCCCACATCCTCTTACACAATGAAGGCTTTTATAATTTTCCAGTTGCAGGCTGGCGTGGTGGCTCACGCTTGTAACCCCAGTACTTGGGAGGCTGAGACAGGAGGATCGCAGGTTCACGGTCAGCCTCAGTTACATAGTGAGGCCCTCTGCAACTTAGTGACACCCCGATTCAAAATAAAGAATAAAAAAATGGGGCTGGGGGTGAAGCTTAGGGAGACCATGTTTCAAAAAGAATTAAAGCAGTGCCTGGATTTGTTTCTGAGTCTTATATTCTGCTCCATTGGTCTATGTATCTGTTGTTGTGCCAGTGCCATGCTGTTTTTATTACAATGGCTTTGTAGTATAGTTTAAAGTCAGGGATCGTAATTCCTCCTGCATGGTTTTTGTTGCTGAGAACTACTTCGGCTATTTTTTTTTTTTTTGTTCGAAATGAATTTAAGGACTAATTATTCTATGTCTGTGAGGAATGATCTTGGGCATTATGCTAAGTGAGATTGGTCAGTCACAAAAAAGAAGAAATCGGATGCTTTCCCTAAGATGCGAAAGCTAAGGAGAAATGGGTAACAGGAGGAACTCTAGATGAAGAAGGAGATTCTACAGAGAAGCAAATAAGGAGACCTAACTGAGGGGATGGGAGGGGGGAGAGGAAACTCTCTAAAGCACATGCTGTACTTAAACAAACATATCAAAGTCAATCACTAAGCCAAGCATGGGAAGGAGGGATGGGGAGGGAATGGGGTGGGGATCAGGTAAGGGCTAATTGGATGATGTGTGCATGTATGTATCCAGTAGTCTTTTATCCCATTAAGATGTATGACTACAATCACCAATTAAAAAAAATTTTTAAAGACTTTAAAAAAAGTAGGCAGGGAGTGTAGCTTAGAGGTAGAATGCTCCCGGGTTCAATTCTCAGTAACGCCAAAAAACCAAAACCAAAACAAAAAAACACAAAAAACACATTAAAAAACATAAAAATTGCATAGATACCAGGAGTGGTGGCGCACGCTTGTCATCCCAGCATTTGGGAGGCTGATACAGGAGGAGCACGATTCGAGGACAGCCTCATCTAATTAGTGAGGCCCTTTGAGGCTCATTGAGACCCTGTTTCAAAATAAAGAATTAAAAAATTAGGGTTGGAGGTATAGCTCAGCGGTAAAATGCCTCTGAGTTCCATCCTCAGTACTGAAAAAAAAAATTGCACGAAGTGAATAGTTAAATAATTACAACACAGAAGCGTTATAGAAATTCCTGGTGACCCGAATTAACCGTATGTATACCAAGGACCATTAGGCAATGGGACAGAAAGCAGTGATGAAAACACAATCCTCGGTACTGAGCTAGCCCTGATGCTGGTCACATTTCCCCCACCCCACCTCCACACACGTACACGCAAGAAATGATACAGGATAAAAGTGAACGTCCACAATCTTGCTCTGGCGGCAAGCTTAAAGCCAGCCTATTTTTACTTAAGGCATTTTTTAAGCTTCGCGCCCACTTTTTTTATCAGCAACACATTCCCTGTGACACCCACACTCACGATGGATCCTCACTGGGCCGTTTCAGTACTGTGATGGAAAAGTCCTACCCGAAGCACCAGGGAGCCCCTTGATCACGAAGCAAGAGAGAGGTACGGGGAGATTGAGAGCTTGGAAACATCTCTCTGGAGTCAGGGAGAAGATGGGATAAGGACGGGAGGATGGCTCTAGTGAGCTGTCACAAAACCCAGGGAAGACAAGCGAGGGTCTTCCCAGAGTCGGTGACGTGGAAGCATCAGAATTCTGGCCGAGCACTTCCAAAGCTTGGCCCTATTAATTTCTCCACTTGCCAGTGGAGTTCCTTGAAAGGCGCAGGGCAGGCTGCGGACCAAGATCAATGCCCGCTCTCCACGTCTCCCTGACCTGGAGAAGGGCCGCATTGCCCCGACCAATAAAGCAGAAAATTAGCCTCTAAAGAAGGACTCCCGGCCAGAGTTAGGAGTTCCAACACCCAAGAACGAGAGTCAAAAATCTAAACGGGATTTGCACAAACAAGGTGCCTCTGAATTTAGAGAAAGAACTAGATGCTATTGATTTTTCCTCCTAAACTACTATTAGTTCTATTAAAATGTGATTATGCTGTCAGATAAAAAGATGCCTATTTATCTCGAGACAGAATGCACTTTGCAGGACAAAGCACTCTCTTGACACGTCTTTTCCTGTAATTGTCCTTTTCTACCACCGTGAGAGGTCACGTGTGCTTCGTGAAAGAGCTTTACATAAGTGCCAGATAAAAGGCAAACGCAAATAGAACCGAGGCCGTGTCACCGGGATGCACCCAGGGTCTACCTTCGGAGGCACAGATGGAGCTAAAGGTTTGCTAGGTGACAGTGTATGAATATGATTATGTAATTCAGCTGCTGTGATTACAACCGCGCCCTTCCATTCACTGTTTCGGGGCGGCCTGGGGCAGGTTAAGCAGAGCCTTGTCTGCCCAGCCAGAAACTAAGATGGTGAAAGTTTCCGGAGCATCAGGCACTGTGAACACTCAATGCGACCCACGTGAGGGCCATAGCCCAGAGCCTCGTACAGAGGAATGATCTTGTGGCAACGAGAAGGTGAGCTGTGTCCGCATGGTGAGCCCACCAGGGGCCAGTTTTATTTATTTATTTATTTATAATTTCTGTATTTATTTTTAAGAAAGTTATCCCAGTTGGGCATGGTGGTGCACACCTGTAATCCCAAAACTTTGGAGGCCGAGACAAGAGGATTTCAGTTTCGAGGTCGGCCAGCCTCAGAAGTTTAGTGAGACCCTGTTTCAAGAGGAAAAATAAAAAGGGGCTAGGGTGTAGCTCAGAGGTAGAAATGCCCCTGGGTTCAATCTCCAGTACTAAAAAAGAAAAATAAAGGGAAAGAAAAAAAAAAAAAAAAGATCTGTTCTTGCCCCAGCTAGTGACTCTTTGGGTGGCGTACTAAGCCTCTTTTTTCTTATTATATAGAACAAGATCAGACAACCCTAAATAACCTCCAGAACCAAAGAGTCCTGGTTGGAGGAGGCTGGAGAGGGAGCAGATGAAGCAGAGGCCTGCACCAGGCCACAGAAATGGGGGAGGGCCGCACAGTCAGACCCCTCCCTACCCTGCTGCTGCTTGGCTATTTTTAGAATCAGAGATTTCTGAGCACTTCCTGAGTAGTTCACAAATAAAGTATAATCTTCAGAAGCACTCAAGGCCCCAGCCAGATGGGGAATTCGCAAGATCTGGCTGGTGCTCGATTCAAAGGCAGTAGGCTCTGGCTACCAATTAATACCGGAAAAGAGAATGAGGTTCCGGGAGTGAGGGTCCACTTGGTTAATTTCCTGTGAGGAGAGGCAAGATGGGAAATGGTAAAGGAATGCACACCGTGAATCCCCCAAAGAGATATTTTGATGTGGAACTGAAGAATCATAAGAGAATGCAATAGTCAAAACAGCTAATTAGATGGTAATTGTGTCAAATCAACCACTCGCAGCTCAACAGATTAAACCCTAACAACTTATATTCCTCAGCATATTTATGGGTAACTAAATCATCTAAGATCAAGATTCCCAAATTACTTACCCCAGAATAGAAACTCTTACAAACATCAATGCCAAGCTGCATGCCAACCTTCAGTATAATTTTAGAAATTTCAGAAAGAGAAGATTGTAACCTCAAACGTGTTTGCTCCCAGCAATTGAGATTCTGCCACCTCAGCTGGCTGAGGAAGTGACGTAGCAGTTTGGAAACTCAGGGAGGGCTTTGTCTCCACTGACTTCCTTGGTTAATCCGCCACGCTAAGTCCTTTAAGGAAAAGTAGAGACGATATTGGCCCAGCCTAGTTCATAATACCAAGCCCCACCAAGGCTTTTCCTGGAATCTTGCTTCCTTTATCCTTGAGAACTAGGAAAAGATGTATTTTAAATTACTTATGGTTTTAGCCAAAACCCGTGTCTTGTCTGGCCTGCATTCCATAGCAAGAAATCCACAGCGAAACAGTTCCAATAGTGATGCGTCCATCCAAGAAGGTATCACCGCCGATCTCACTAGCTTGCACAGGGAGGGAGCAGGGAAATACCGCAAGCGCTGTGTGCGTGTATAGGGGTACATTGTGAACCTCACTACGATGGACAATTGCAAGCACTAATAATATACATTAAAATAATATATAAATTATAAAGAGAATACCATATGGCCATGTTCTTGATTAATATCATATTGATACTCTACAAAATCGTGTATTTCATGATACAGATATGTAATTTCCCAGCAGTCCACAGCTGTGGACCAACAGAGGACGCTAGTGAGCGGCCGTCAGAGAGGTGAGGTGCATCACTATTGGTCAGTTTGGGAAGAAAGTTAGAGTTTAATATTTAGAAGTTTTGCTACATCATCTGCTAAGAGTGAACTGAGCAGTGAAGTCATGACAGGGTAGAGCGCTTTGAATATAAACACATTAACTATGTACCATTTCCAATGGGTTTATATCAGAAATAATGCACCACAAAATAAACATCACAGGAATAAACACATTTGTATCTTTATCTGCCATAGATGGTAAATATGTATAAAGATTTGAGGAGCATGGCATATAGAAACCACTGAATAAGAGTCTTAAAATTTTCAACATAAAGCTAATCAACTAATTTTTCCTAAGGAACTATCATTAAAGATGCTATCAGCCCAAAAGAAAACCAACAAGATAGATCCTAGTGGCAACTTTGTCCATGAATGTGACCATGTTTGGTTTATTTAGGTGCTACTAACAGTATATATACAGCAAGACTTTCCCTCTCTACGGCAGGAGGCTGAACTCCAAAGTAGTTACTTTTGTATTCAAAACCTGCAATCCACAGCAAGAAATCCAAAAGGAAGCAATACAAATACGCATTGTGCACAGAGCCATACATGGAGGAGATAGACGCTAAAGGTATTTTCCCACCATACAATTTCACTTGACATCTTTCTTCTTCCACAAAGAGAGAAATCAGCACCTTAAATCTTAATTTCAGGACTCACCCCCGTCATCCATGTCCCAATGTCCAAAGGTAATCGTTGTTTCCAGGTGATGGGCAGAGTCACATTCCATATTCCAAGAGGCAGGGAGACAGGTAGATGAACCCAAAAAAAGAAGAAAAACATAGTTTAGAAATGGCTCAACAACAGGCGGTGGTTAACTCTACGCAAAGTGTGATAGTAACGGTTCCCTCTTCCTAGAAACCACACCACTGCCAAGACATCGTGAGCTGAGGAGAATGTTTCTGTTAAAAACAAGGTAGACCATTCAGCCGAAGTACAGAGGGATCGCTAGCTGGCATTTTCATTTAACAGTTGCAAGTAGAATACACACCCAAACCCCGCTTGAGTATACAATAGATGTTTCCAGAAAAGTAATAGGGAAGAGTTGTATGAACATATAGGGACACGAAAATAATTAAGGCAAGTCTGCACTAGAATCGGAGGGGGCGGCTAAAGGTAAAGGCTTAGGTCCCCTCCATATAATAACCCAAAACCCAGGAAAATGACTCACACATCCCAGTAAGCTTGACTAACGCAATTCTAATTACACATTCTCAAAGAATATAAATTATAACCCAGTTCATATGTGCTGCAGGTCAGAGCCGTGAGACAGAATGTGAATTCCCTCAAAGAAAGGAGTTATTATTTTTATAGAAGCAAAGGGAAAAATTAACATGACATTAAATTTCTAGAATACATTGTTTTCCAGTCCCATAAGCCACAATAGCTGCTCCATCAGGGAAGACATTTCATTTCACAGCGTAAAATCACAGAAAACATGTTTCCAAGTAGAATGCGCCTTCCAGACAGAGGCTTTGTGTGAAAGGGTTCATTTGTCACAGGATTCCACGGGAGAGGTCACCTTGCGTTGTCAAGGTCACACCCCGGAACTGTGATCCTCCGATCCGCTCAGGCCTCCAAGACCTCCGACCTACAGACGTACCCTCCCAATCAGTTCCATCCCAAGCTACTGTCCACTTGAAGGACCAAAAGTGGGATCCTGAGGAGGTAGATATTTGGACAGCCACACTCATGGTCCTTATAGTCAGAAGGTGGAAGCCATCAGCAGGTCAATGGGTAAGCAAAATGCGATACGGACGGACGTACCCTGGAAAAGAAAGGGAAGTCTGACACATTTTACAATATGAATTAACCTTGAAGACAGTATGCCAAGTAAAATCAGACAGAGATAAATACTGTATAATTCTGTGTGTGTGTGTGTGTGTGTGAGAGAGAGAGAGAGAGAGAGAGAGAGAGAAAGAGAGACAGACAGACAGACAGTGGGGGTGGGGTGTCAAGGACAGAGAGACTGGGAATTGAAACCAGGAGAATTGTACCTCCAAACTATACCCCACCCCTTTTTAACATAAGTACTGGTATTACAGGTGTGTCCTACCACACCTGGTTTATAATTCCTATAGTTACATTTATAGGTGGTTTAGAATAGTCAAGCTCAGAGACAGGAAGTAGAATGGTGGATGCCAGTGAGAAGAGAGAATCGGGAGTTGGTAATGAGTGTATAGTTCCAACTTTGCGAAATAAAGAGCCCTGGAAGCTGGCTGTACAATGATATAAATGCATGTACCACCACTGAAGTGTACACTTAAAAATGGTAAAGATGATAAATTTTGTGTCATGTGTATTTAACTAACTGCAATTAAAAATTTTTAAAAAGCTACTGTCAAAATGGTTCCTGGAATGATTTGGCTACCCTTTTGTAGACTAGACTCGATCTTCAAAAGGAAAGAATTAAGAGTATATGTCAATACTTGTAAAGTACTAAAAGACTGCAGTTTGGAACAGAACTAGAACAGCCTAGCACTAATTCAAAAACTTTGGTTTTAGTCTCAGCAGATGGTAGGAGGAGACATGCAAACTTTCATTGTACTGGCCAAAGAACTCCTACAAAGAGCACTGCTGAGCCTCTCTGAGACACTGTTTTTATTTCCTAAAAATAAAATTTAAAAAGATCTGGGCATGGTTGATGCACACCTATAATTCTTGTACTTTGGAAGTTGACACGGGACGATTGCAGGATTGAGGCCAGCCTCAACAATTTAGCAAGACCCTCAACAACTTAATGAGACCCTGTTTCAAAATAAAAAATAAAAATGGCTAGGGTGTAGGTTGAGGTTGAATGCCCTTAGGTTCAATCCTCAATACAAAAAAAAAAAAATAAGAGAATATGTTGGTGAATAATCGGAGATAAGCTTATAGATCTGCTGACCCTCTCAGTCTCCCTCAGAGAGAGCTGATCTTGAGGTAAGAAGAAGCGAATATCCTACGGAAGGACCGGAAGACGTAAGTGTGAGTACAGCTGTTCCTTGAGGAGTTAGATGCCAATTAGCCAATTACTACAATTACTACAAATCTCTACAGAAGAATAGAGGTGGTTTTCTCATAGAGTTGTGGTAGCCAAGCGTGCAAACTCAGTCCTTGATGGGACTGAGGTGTGTGGAGGTGGGTCTTTGGGAAGTGGCTAGTCTTAGATCGTGGGGTGGTGATGGTGGAGGGTCCCATGAAGGCATACTGGTGGACTTATAAGAAGAGGGAGAGAGACCAGAAAACACACACACATGTGCTTGTGGTGTCCTGCAGATGCTGCTTGATTTTGGCCTTCCTCAGCAAAAAGTTCATAACCCTTGAACCTACAGACTGTGACCCAAATAGACTTATTTTTGAAAAATAAAGAAACGTAGCCTCTGGTATTTTGTTACAGAGATGAGAAAGATTAAGACAAACCTTATTTCCACTTGTTCCTGTCTGTCACACTATCCATTAGTTTCCAACAAAATCAAGGCCTGCGAGTATCTGGCAGGAGTTTTTAAAGTGGGGTCAAGGATCTGGGATGTTCTGAGGACCCTTTTAAGAAACCCATGAGTTCAAAACTATTTTCCTGGTCATACTTAGAAATTATTTGCTTGTCACTTTCATTCTTTCAGGAGGTACAGTGGGAGTTTCTGAGTTCAGAAACTGATACCCCCATCCCTTTTTATTTACTTTTACTTTTTATTTTATTTTTATTTTTATTGTGTGTATGGTACTGGGGGTGGAGCCCAGGGGCTTTTCTACCTCCGGGCTATACTCCCAGACCTATTTTATACTTTATTTGGAAACAGGGTCTCACTAAGTTGCTGAGAGCCTAAGTAGCCGAGGCTGGCTTCGAACCCGCGCGATCCTCCTGTCTCAGCCTCCCAAGCGCGGGATGACCAGCGTGCGCCACCACGCCCGGCTCAATTTTTATTTTGAGACAGAATCTTGCTAGGCCGCTGAGTGTCTTGCTCCTGCAGAGACTGCTCTCAAATCGGCGATTCCCGCCTCAGCCTCCCAGGTACTGGGATTGCAGGCGTGTGCCTCCACACCTGGCTGCGTGTGGCAGCGGTATCTCACCTTCTACCTATAAGGCAGAAACACACATGAGATGCTTCCATTCAACTGGACATAAAATGGATCTGTGATGCCACTCTTTATTATTTATTTATGCCTTGGAAAACATAATTAACCCTCATTAGCATATTTTTGGTAACATGGAATGGATCTCTTTGTGGTAATGGAGATTTGTTGTTAGCGGGGCTCTTAAGCCCCGCTTTTCTCGGTCGCCATCTTCTCTTATTTTCATTTTAGAGTAAACTAAACATGAGTACTTTTTAAAGTTCTCTCATAACTGCTACTGTAGTTAACATCAATCTGTATGATACACATAAAGAAAAGCTGTTTGCAGCCTTAAATAATCTCTAAGAATCTAGAGAGGCCCTCATATAGAGAAGTTTGAAGACTGCTGATCTGAAACGGATGGCTGAAGGGTAAATGATACAAGAGGCTGTAGAGTGCCAGGCATGGCGGCTCACAGCTCTAATCCAATTTCTCAGGAGGCTGAGGCAGGAGGATTGCAAGCTGCCAGAGTAAGCAACTTAATGAGGCCCTGTCTCAAAATAAAAATATAAGTAGCTGGGGAGTGTGGCTCAGAGCAGGGTGCAACTGCGTTCAATCCCCAGTACTGGGGATAAAAAAGAAGCAGCAGTGGCTGAGAGGGGGCGGGAGCAGATCGTGGGGACCCCCGTGGCCACAGGAAAGACTCCAGCTTTATCTAGGGGAACGTCAGAGTAGTCCCCGTGTGTAGGAGGCTGTGGTCACAGCGCCATTCTTTCCCTGTATTCGAGTTGTATGAAATCCTCAGATGCTCATCTCCGTGCTCAACATTTTGATTCATAAATCTGCATCACCCTCAGAGGAATCTCCAGGCTGCTCTCAAAAAGGATAACCTCCTCTGTGACGGGATGCACGTGTGAATTACGCTGACCTTTAGAAACCAAGTTGAGGGCAACTTCGTGGGAAGTGTTTACAGGTGAGCTCGTTTCTTATTTGTTTGTTTGTTTGTTTGTTTGTTTTTTCGATACCTTCCACACTCAAGTGGAGCCAGATTTTAGGAGCCAAATGAACATTTAATGGTTCTTGCCCTGGGCTTCTCGATGGCGCAGAGGGAAGGGAGCCCAGCTGATGGCCACGTCTACAGAAGATGCCCTTGCAACCTCAGGAAGGCCCCCGGGCTCAGAGGTCCTCTTTGCTCTCCTCATTGGTTATTTCAACCCTCCTCCCACACACAGAAGCTGTTGTAGACTTCATCCATCTTCAAATCACTTGTGTACTCCCTTCCTCTTGGTAAAAAAGAAGAAAGCCCTCACTTTCAGCTTCACTAAGAAGCCAGAGGCAAGAACCTATGGAGCTAATATTAATGCACAATGATGACAAAATTTCTGACTTGTGACTTCAGTGAGTGTTGGCGAGATAAAAATAAATTCTTTTAATATGCAGCTCACAGGAATAAATAGCACCTGAAAGTATGGTTATGATCTTAATAGCAAGAAAAGAGTTGTATGTTAGTAAAACAAAGAAAGAAAGGAAGGAAAGAAAAATCTCCAGCCATACCCGAGTCAGGACTTGTGTGTGTAGGAGCGAGATGGATGTAGCCAGGGAGAAGCTACGAAGTTTGTGCTTCAGAGATGCCTGCTAGCACATAACTGAGGGGACAGGTTGCATCCTAAGGAAGGCAACTGAGAAGCGGTCATAACTTCTATCCAGACTGAGATGGAGTTAGAGTTTGCACATAATTGTCCCTCACAGGTATGTGTGCTAAAAGGCTTGGTCCACAGGCTCCAGTATTGGAAGGGATGGAACCTTTAAAAGATGGGGCCTAGTGAGAGGTGTTTAGGTCTTTGGGAGGTGAGGGGATTGTGGGACTCTGACCCTCTCCCTGTTCTCTTTTGGTGAGGAGCTCTGCTCCACTACAAAAACTCATCATGGTATGCCACCATAATCCTAAAAAAATGGGCTAATCCATCATAGACTGAAACCTACAAGCCAGTGAGCCCAAATAAACCTTTTCTCCCTGTAAGTCGATAATCTCAGGTGTTTTGTTATAGTAATGGAAAGCTGACTTACGGTTATTTTAAAAACATCTTTTGGTATATCTGTGCACAATTTTATCTAAGATATATAATAAGATACAGAATCTCTACATTGGATGATTATGCATATCTTTGCAAGATAACGCCTAATTGTTTTTCAATATTATTATATTAGTTTACCTGTTACCTGCAGAGATGTGTAAGATTTACTATTGTCATAAATTTTTTGGGGGGGAAACCATCATTATCCCAGTGTATATTGTAGTGATTGACATTTGTATACAGGGCCTCCTTATAAGATTATAAGCACCATATTTTAGTCCCATGTGCGTTCCTATGGTCTACATCTGTGCTACATGGCTTCTAAAAGCAAATATCAAATTGAAAGAAATATTACAACTTGTATTTGATTTGGGCTATAAGGTATGTTTCGTGCAAATATATGGGAGATTAGTAATCTTTTCTGCAAATATAATTAATTCAATCAGATTACTTTTTTTTTAAACCTTGTACTTAGATCAGCAGAACTAAAAAAGGAAAAGGTAGTTTTATTTGAGAAAGAAGATAATTTATTTGGGGCAGGAGTATATCTGGGGAAGTAAAGAAACCAGACCACGAGCACTAAAGTTCGACTCAGAATAATAAGAAGACCCAAGAGCCTGCAGAAACAAACGCTAGAAGACAGATGAGATGCTACAAGGGGGCTGCAAGACAGCATCCTCATCCAGAGCTGCGCCGCAGGCAGCCCATTTGGGAGGCACCATTTAACTTCCTGTCCCTACGTCCTACAATTGGTGCCAAGAGTTCCAATAACAGAGACTGGATAGTCATCTGGGCTAGCCTAGGAACCTAACTATAATTTTTAACATCTTCTCTCGGGCAAACAAATTCAAAATTCTAAACAACTACTTCCAAATGCACTTTTGGGAAAATGACTCATCCATAAAATGGGGAATGGCTATATTCAGAAAGTAGGTCTCTGTGTTTTATCACTCTAGGCTTTTCACCCCAAGGGCTAAAAGAACCAGAGGCTGAAGCAAAGAGGCATTTCTGTGCTCTTCAAAACAGAATGCGCAGCATCCATTAGACTACGCTTTGATCATGGCTTGTCTTCTGCTTTGAAAAATACTCAAGAAAAGGGGTGCCAAGGCCTCCCCAGACATGAGAAATGCATGCAGTTCTTATGAAGAAAATGCAAAAGCAATGAAAAGAAGACTGGGAGTTACACAAGGAAGACTGTCAGCTGCGGTGCCCAGCCTATGTCTAAAAGGAGCACATGACTGAAATCAAGTTTCTCCCCCATGTGAAGGTGGTGGAAAAATAAAGGCTTCTGAGCATTGGAGGTCCCTGGCCTTGCCTTTCCTCGCATCTCTGATATTGGCTCGCTCACATCATGTGCCAACCGATACTTTAGTAGGTCAATGTCAAAAAAGCAAATTCCATGATTCAATGTATATTTTTGGGAACAGGGAAAATCGGCCATCAATCTCAAGCAAGCATCACCATATAGACAAATTCAGTTTGTCTCTACAACAAAACCATCCGACCATCAAGAAATAATGTGTTTAGAACAGAGTGAAGTGTTTCTAACAGTGGAAGAAGACATTCACAGAGACCTTGTTGGGTGTTAAAGGTATGAGCAAACTGATCGCTCAGTATAGGAAGAGTTCAATACAGAAAGACGTTTAATGGCTGATATGGTGAGTTTTATACTATGTGAATTTTTATCTCAATAAAAATGTTGCTTATAAAAATATTACTCTGATCAACTCAGCCACTAAAACTTAGTGAAAATATAAGAATCATTATGAGCTTTGATTCCTACCCTACAAGCCCATGCTAAATCAAGTTACACTTAGCGAACATCAATTATGCGCTACGTGTAAAAGAACAACCCCCACAGAAACCTGGCTTCCGATTATTAAAAGAAATTTGGCTACCCTGATGTTTAGATGCTGTGGGCAGAAATAGAGAAAGAGTGCATTTATGTATTTTATTTTTGTGATACTGCGAATTGAACCAAGAGGCATTCTACCTCCAAGATGCACCCCTAACCCTTTTTGTTTTTTTTTTTTGTTTTGAAATACGGTCTTGCTAAATGGCTGAGACTGGTCTTGAATGTGCGATCCTTCTATCTCAGCCTCCCGAGTACTGGGATTACAGGCACGTGTTGCCAGGCCTACCTCAAGCACATTTATTTATCTGACAGATTACACTGTGTTCTGTGTATCCACGATACACTGCATTCAGATGTCATCCAAATTCAGCCCAGCGAAGGCTAATGCAAGGAAACAGCCATTTTCCTTTTTATGTCTTTTTTTTCCTATTCTCAACTCTTCTTTTTAGTCTTGCTAAAATTACCCTGTTGCTCAGAGTGCTAAGTTTATGGGTCAGGCACTTTCCCTGCATCCTCACACTTCTAGGCAGTAAGTCAACTGCGCTGTCCATGGAGAGCCGCGAGGTTCAGCCCAGCTGTCCCTTGGCGTGTTACATAAGCAGCTCAGTTAGAAACTGGCGGGGCTGCTGCTTCATACCTTCCAGCAGGGCCTCGAGGACTTTCATCTTTGTCTAGACTCACAGCCAGTCAGATATAACAAGCAATCCCTTGGCTTATGCCGAACGGAGACCGGGAGAAAGTGTGTTGAGAGATGTGCTGTACTCCAACCACGTGTTTTCATCATTTTAATTTATTTTAATGGGAATCACTCCTATAGATCCTCTTGCTATGCTTTGAAAAAATTTACCCCGGATCTCTCTGAATTCTTTGGATCCATGGAAAGAGATGAACAGAGAGGAAAATAATAGAATGAGATCCTATTTTAGTAAAGGTGAAAGTGCTGAGCCAGTCGAGAAAACCAGACGTTCAGCAGTAACGTCAATGGGGTCAATTGTCCAGGGAACAAAGGCAAATATTACCTGTGATTATTAGAAGAATATTGTGATGATGATGGTGATGATGTGATGATGATGGTGATGACGATGATGATTTTGTGTGTGTATATGTATGGTCTTAGAGATGGAGCCCAGGGACATTCTACCTCTGAGCTACTTCTCCAACCTTCTTTTTCTTTTTTAAAACAAGGCATTATATGCTGGCCTTGAAACTGATCCTCCTGTCTCAGCCTTCCTGTTACTGAGCTTACAAGTGTGCCACCACACCCTGGCTGTGATGATCATTAAATAATGGTTTATAATTGTCTATTTAGCTATATCTGCATGAAGTGATATTTTCATTTCCCCATTTCAAAGCTATAAATCCAATCACTAAGTTTATTGTATGTTATGAGGTTTTTAAGACAACAGATTTCTTTGTGTGTGTGGTACTGGGGGTAGAACCCAGTGGCTTTCTACCTCCAGGCTATATTCCCAGACCTATTTTATATTGTATTTGGAAACAGGGTCTCACTAAGTTGTTGAGCACCTCACTAAGTAGCTGAGGCTGCCTTCGAACCTGTGCGATCCTCCTGTCTCAGCCTCCCAAGTGCTGGGATTACAAGCGTGCGCCACCACGCCCGGCTCAAGACAGACAACAGATTTTAATAGCTGATGATACTTTAGGTTTATAGACCTGGATGCTGAAGCACCTGCAACTCCATCATGAAGAGGAATAAACTGTCACCCAGGGAAAACAAGCAATTATTTTTCAATAAATTCACAATCTGTAAAATGACATTCCTGCTAATTTTTCCTGAAACACATCTAACGATCTTCTTACTGTACCTACAGAGACCAAAGTTACCCTTCTTCACATATTTCACATATTACATGGAATAAGCCAAAAGGTTACATACTAAAGGTACCAAATATGACACCAAGCATCGTGATGATTTTCACTTAGTGGAAAGGGTTACCAGTTGGTTCACAGGTATACCTCAGCAGCCTGACTCATGCTGCTTTACCTGCTACATTTTCATCTATACTACCTTTCCCAAAGGAAGCAAAATGGCTAAGAATAGCACAGATTACTCATCCTTTATAAATACATCGCAGATGATGTTGTGACATGATAACATCCCCCAGGAGTCATGCATTCTGTGAGAGAAAAGTATCTAAGCCATCTCTGACCTCTTAAATAATAAAACCTATACATTTTTAGATTTGGCTATTCTCATATATAACCATTAGAGAGAAAGCTAGGATTCTTCTGAAAAAGAACCCAGAGAAGACAGAATCAAGGTGAGACTCTGGCCCCAGGTCTGTGATGCTCACAGCCGAAGCTTCTCAGCTGGTTCTCTGACTTCCGTTCCTCCCCGGCCATCACACCTACCCTGTCCGAGCCCCTCCTCAGATTACCCCCTGCAAGGGCTCCTTCCATGACTCCCATTGACTGATTGATGAGGTCCACAATATCTTGAGCTTGCAAGTTGGGCACATTTATTTAAGTGTTCACAGGTGCCAGCGGGACCTCAGGGGGTCACCAGGACCAGGGATCCAGAACCTTCACTGCTTGGGAACCTCAGAGAAGATGGGGGCCCCAGTTGCTGGCAATCCTGATGCCTACCGGGCGCCCTCTGGTGGATTTAGCAACATATATTGGTTCCTATGAAGACTGCACTTCAGCCAAGCATGTATCATTTTAGTCTATTTTAATGGGAATCCACTAGAGAGATCATCTTGCTCTGCGTTGAAAAGAATGTCCCCAAACCTCTCTGAATTCCTCCAAATCCATGAAAAGAGATAACAGGAGAGGAAAATAATAAATGAGATCCCAGATAATGTGGGGCCAATCCAGAGAGCAACAGATCATCAGTTATGCCAATAGAATTAATGATCCAGAGGGCGACGGCATTCTTACACTGCATGTTAGCATTCTGGCCAGAATAGGAGCAAGTGAAAATGGTAGGGTGCCGCCAAGTGCGGTGATGCACAGATGGAATTCCAGAGCTTAGGAGGCTGAGACAGGATGGTCACCGGTTCAAGGCCAGCCTCAGCAATTTAGCGAGGCTCTGCGCAACCAAGAAAAACCCCGTTTCAATACGAAAAATAAACAATGGGCTGGGGGTGTAGTTTGGGTGTAGAGTGCCCCTGGGTTCAATCCTCAGCAACACACACACACACACACACACACACACACACACACACAGGCAGGGTGACTGTAGCACAGAGAAGGTTCAGTTTCACAACCAAGGGAGAGACCTCTCGGGGATTCCTAAACACAGTTGTGGAAATTCAACTACTGTTAGAATCACCGTCACTAAAGGAGGTGACAGGGTCAAAGAAATGCAGTCGCATTACAGTTATTAAACTGTTACAGGCTGGAAAACGTGGATTCTCTTGGCACCCACTAAAAATAAAAAGGGCTCTTTTTAGAAACAGATGAGTTCTGTTCATTTGAAAACAGAAAAGGGCAGCAGTTTTCCTAATTATTTTTGGTTATTAAATGATCAATGTAGATTGTTTCAAGATCAAGAAGCATAAATTAATATGTCACCGGTTACTTCAGTACAGGCATAGATAAATATCTATGATACTCATGACGTTTCCAACTTGAATGATGCAGCTATACTGAGGTGGATCAACAAAGTAATAATTTGTTTTTGAAATGTGGAAATGTTTTCCAGTAGGATTATCAGGTTTATCTTCCTAATTGCATTTTGCTTTGGCTATTATTTTTCTCTTAAATCCTGAAAAGTGGCAAGGGGGAAATTATGTTAAATATACTCAGGGCTACATTTCTAAAATGCCTAAAGAGCAAACAAACAGCCAGGCACCATGGTGCACACCTGTAATCCCAGCACTTGGGAGGCTGAGACAGGAGGATGGCAGATTCAAGTACAGCCTCAGCTACTTAGTGAGACCCTGTTTCAGAATAAAAAATGATGAAACAGCTGGGAGCATAGCAGAGGTAGAATGCCCCTGGGTTCAGTCCGTAAACATAGAACCAAAAGCTTAAAACACAAATACTGAGAGAGAAAGTTGACTTGACAATTATGAATTTTCACACTGAATTAAATATTAATAGAACATACATCATTTGACACATGGAATGAGTCCTCCCGTTGGGGCACTTAATATGTGTGAGTCATTTATGAGCATTATTTCTATTTCTTATAACGTCTATGCTAAGAAGGTTTTACTTAACTAGTTTTGCAGAAGAAATTAAGAAAACTCAGGTGATTCTCAGAGATCCATCCAGTGCCCACCGGTATCGGAAATGCCCTGGGGCAAGTCTAGCAATTAATTAGAATCCAAGGTGCTCTGGACAGAACAGTTAATGTCCTCGTCCTCATCTCTTATTGCACCTCCATATTTTCTCTGTTCTTAAGGCCCTGTAGCCTGAATACAGATGGTTCCGATCTAGAATTGTGTTCTCCTTTACATGACAATGGTGCGTTCAGGAGCAACTGCACTTGGGCTTTGGGATTGTGACCTTCTTCTAGGCTAGTGATGTGGTGTGACCTCTCAAGACGCGGGGCGATGGCTGCGAGCCCCAGGAAGCCACACATGCACTATGTTGCTGAACTCGCATGCTTGGGGGGTCAGGCGCATCGACAGTGCTGTCCACTTAGGAGGTTTCAAGTTCCCACGGGTTTATCAGGACGTAATCCCACAGCAAATCAAAAAGCACCTGCATCTGCAGACATTCTCATTTTGTGCATGATACTATCTTACCCACAATGCAACTCAAAAGGAGTCCCCAACATGCAAGGATACAACTATTTTAGGCAGAATGCAAATGTATTTTAACCTGTGGGAGCAATGCTTTTAAATCCAACTCCAGCTTATCAAAATGATCTTTGCCCATGCTGACGCCTGATCTTGTCATTTAGCTCCGTGGAATTTTGTGACTATTAAGGACAAAATAATTTTTTTATTTAAAAGTAAACAAAAGTCACTGATTAAACATTTGCTTGTGCTTGGATTAGTTCTTCTGCATGTGCCACCCTGTACTTTTATGAAGGGGTTACAGAAGCAGAGATATTTACATGACACAATACCTATCCTTTAAACAGGATTAGACTAGTAATTAAAAGATTGTGTTTCATTTTACAAGTTTTAACATGCAGTGACAAACATGACATCATTTTTGCTCATCCTCTCTCTGTGTGATGTAGGGAATCCTGTTTTTATGTTTGTCAATGAGGAAGCCGAGGCTGAGAGGGTCACAAAGCGTGCAGATCGGCCGGGGAAGGAACAGCTTTCTGATGTGGATGCCGTGTGTGGCCAAGTATTTGCAGGCTGTGGATAGCCAACATCTCTTTCCAGTTTGCTACAATTATGTAAACTTTATAAATACCATGTGCCAAGATGTATATACATCGATATGACAGCTTTATTACTTAGACCTGTGTACTTTCTCCTATTCCAGAAGAGGTTTGAGTGTATAACGCTAACCTCATCGTAAGCACTTAATTCCTTATTCTTCAAAACCTCAGTTCTTAATCCTGCCCTGTTCTGTTTCCCCTGCTCACTCCCCGTGAGCAATGGATTAGTTATGACTATTAGATGGAGGTGGATTTTTCCTCTCAAGTTTGAAGGTTTGTATATTAAAAACTGAAGGCACTTTTTATTGCTGGGATGTGGAAACTGGTAGTTTTTTTAAAATAAATTTTTCTCTGCCTGACTTCAAATATTTACTATGCACATAAGACGCAGCTTCATCTTTTCATTCTTAAGCACAACAAAGTGTAGAACCGCACACAAAAAATCTCATTTCCTAAAGGTCTGGAGTTTTATCTAAATGGGAAACATTTCAACACCTCCACCTGCAAATAAACACATGCAGCATCCCATTCGGTACATTGCAGACACACAATAGAAATCAGACAAGAAGCTTCAAAAAGGGGTTCCAGATCAGACAAATCCATCGGCCCCAAACTAGGCATTCTCTCTCCGATTCCTGGATGCGTTCAGCAGTTTATGGGCATCTTGCCCAGCGTGTCTCGTTTTCTTCCAACCCAATCACTATCAGCTTGGCTTCATTCGATTCTGCTTTTGAAAGCTCTGCCCATCTCACGTGTCCACACGCTCATCACTGCAATGAAGAATGCTAATAACTGCAGATTCCTCCAGCCTCCAAAAGCTCACAATATCCATGTAATTAGACAAACACTGTAGAGGGCGGTGTTTGAAGTTTCCAGATAATTGCCTGTATTTCCACTTTGCCTATAAGGATGTGCGTAGGGCTGCCTACTTCTTCCTCACTAGCACCTCCACACAGGTTTGGAACATCCTCCTCTCTCTTCCATCATGGCCTCTTCTCTGATGTCTCCAGACAATCATTAGTTCCATGGAAAGTTACAGAGCCCCCCACCCTGGGCGCCACCTTGTGATGAGTCTCAAGATGAACAGGATGGAATCTTGGCTCTCAATCAATATGATGCAGGAATGAACAAGTGCATGGTAAGTGCTGAGACCCAGGAAAGCGCTATTGATGCATGATGGGGAGAGACCGGAGCATGACCAGGGAGCGCTTCATGAGGGAGGTGGTGTTCCACTAGGGTCCTGAAGACCTGGTACAGGCTTAACATGGAGCCCGGGGCCCGGGGTGGTGGCGCACGCTTGCGATCCCAGCATTTGGGAAGCTGAGACAGGAGGATCGTGGCTGGAGGGCAGCCTCAGCTACTTAGCGAGGCCCTTGGCAACGCACCGAGACTCGGCTTCAAAATAAAGAATAAGAAAATAGGGCTGGGGGTGAAATTCGGAGGTAGAATGCCCCTGGGTTCCATCCCCAGTACCACAATAAATAAATAAATAAATAAATAAATTAATTAATTAATTAATTAAAAATGGAGCCAGGGTGGGGAGGGACATTTCCATTGATGGAAATGGGGTCAGAAAAGCCCCTTATTGAGTACACAGGGTATGCAAAGGGCCATGGAGATAATAACAATATATAGAAGAGCAAATGTGGGGCTTTGGACACAAACATAAGGCAGGCGATCACATCCTTTAGAAAGTAGGAGTGGTGGGAGGCCTGGAGCAGGGGCTGAGATAGTCAAAGCTACACTGCAAAAGGTCTAAGTCAGAAGAAGAGGTTCAGAATGCAGAACCAGAGTGAGCTGGGTCATTACTGCAATGGTCCGAGCAGGAGGCGCCCAGGGTCTGGGCTGGGACTGGTGGTATTGACACAAAGGAAGTCAGAGCAGGAGGTTCTGTGGATCAACGTGAGAAGACAAAGACCAGGTCTCTCACCTGGGACGTGGCAGTTCTGGGCTAAGGCGGGAAAGTATGGCACTGATGAATCCAGTTTTCGGATGTGTTCAGTATGAGAAGATCCGTGAGGGAGAATGACTTGGCAGTTGGAAATATGAGACTAGGTTTCTGATGGAGGCGGAAGAGTTAAGATCCAGATCTGGTCATCCTTCATCCAGCCAAATGGCATGCCTGGTTCTAGAAACCAGTGGCTTGTTGCTGGGGCAACTAACCCCAAAGCCAGGTGCCAGGTGCCAGGTACGTGCATTTTGCCTCTTACCTTACTTCTTATGCCCACCATAGGGATGAGGACCACTTGGTGTCAGGAGTGAGCTGTTCAAGTTCCAGACCATCCTCATTTCCCTACCTCACTATGAACCAGTGGCTCTCAGCCAGGTGTGATGGCCCAAACCCGTCATCCCAGCACATGGCAGGCTGAGATGGAGGATCACAGGTTCAAGACCAGCCGTAGCAACTTAGTGAGCCCCTCCGCAACCTAGCAAGACCCTGGGTCAAAAATATAATAGGGCTAGTAGTATAGCTTAGAGAAGGAACACCCTTGAATGTAATCCTCAGTCACGCACACAGGCACGTGTGTTCACAGGCACGTACGGGCACACACACATAGGCTCCTGAGTCGTGACTTCTTCCTGCTGGATTCTGACCCTTTTGTTAGTGATGAACTGTGAGACCCTGAGCGGGACAGTGTGTGCTGGACACACACCGGCCAGCTTTTACATAACACCACACACACATAACACCACCACAACCACGAATCCTCCTGAATAAACCCTCACATGCTACTCAGCGAGTTATGAAATAAAAGAGTTTCTTCTCTTCAGCAAGAGGGAGGTGGCTACTTTGATTTCTATATTGTGGTTACTTCTACTTCCAAAACAAATGGTTTCTAATTGCTACGGCTCAGTACCTTCCAAAATATCTTCTTCTCTTCTCTTCCCTTCCCTTCCCTTCCCTTCCCTTCCCTTCTCTTCTCTTCTCTTCTCTTCTCTCTCTCTCTCTCTCTCTCTCTCTCTCTCTCTCTCTCTTTCTCTCTCTCATTGTAGATTAAACTGAGGTGGTGTGTTCTGCCTCTAAGCTAAACCCTAGCCCTCTATTATTATAGAGGAAACAGGGTCTCAGTTGCTGAGGGCCTCACTAAGATGCTAAGGCTGGCCTTGAACCTGCAACCTTTCTATCTGAGCCTTCCAAGTAGTAGGGTTACAAGAGTGTCCCATCATGCCCAACTAATGATCAGACTTCTTAATTAACAATTCTTAGTTAACAGTCTTAATCTCCAGCTCATATATATGAAATTTAGATCCCTAGGATGGATACATGCACACACACATAACACACACACACACACATACACACACACACACACACACACACACACACACACATATTCCCCCCTGGGAAGGGATCTGAATTATATAGATTTGATGTATACATATATTTTTTATGATACTGGGTATGGAACTCAGGGGTATTTTACCTCTAAGCTACACCCCCAGCCTTATTTTTTATTCTTTATTTTGAAACAGGGTCTCACCAAGTTGCAAAGGGCCTTACTAAGTAGCTGAGGCTGTCTGCTAACCTTGATCCTCCTGTCTCAGTCTCCAGAATGCTGGGATTACAAGCATGCGCCACCATACCCGGCTTGATGTAGACATATTTATATATTTAATTGATTTATATATTTTTTGGTACTGAGAATTGAACCCAGAAGCACTGTACATCTGAGCTATACCTTCAGTCTTCTTTTACTTTTTATTTTGAATTACAGTCTCACTAAATTGCTGAGGCTGGCCTCAAGCTTCAATCTTCCTGTCTCAGCCTCCCAAGCACTGGAATTACAGGCAGATGCCATCAAGCTCAGATAACTGCATTTTTAACCCAAAATGAACCTTCCTACATTCTCCCTCCACTCCTCCTACCTCCCCAACCCCTGGTAAACACTTCTAAGTGACCCACATGTTTAGCTTCCATGTATGGGGGAGAAGGTCCAGCATTTGTGGAAGTCTTATCTTTTCAGCTGTGTTTTTTGCTCTCTCTTCTTGGCTACATCAGCTCTGACTCAGAAAATTCTACGCTCCCGTGTGCTACGTCTCACTCTTGCCTTCCACATGTCTCAGATAACTCAGAAGTCATAAATTAATTCTCACAGGGCGGTAGGTGAAAATTAGTATTCTCCCTACGGGCTACCCCAAGTACACGGTGACTCACCCCACTTCCTGGGCCTTCTCAACCATCCATGGCTCCACTGTCGTCTCTGACAATCCTACAAAAGTCAGGCCCCGTTTTAGGCTTGGGGATCTCTCCCCAAAGAAAGCACGCCTACTTTTAGGACAAAAAGCAATTCGGGGCTTTGGGTGGTATAAAGAATCTGTGGTTCTTTGGTTTGGAGGCAAGAAACAGAGACATACAGAGGGTGTTTGTGGGTGCACAAGAGAGAAGGCCAAGCTCAACAGAGGAACCCGAAAGGAAGGAGTCGGCAGGCCCGCCACCTTTGGGGACCTTCTTGTTAGCCTTAGTACATGGACCTCCAGGGAGCACCTCTGTACCTTCAACTCCAAAAGCACCATCCTGTGTGAAACCTCCCTTGCTGCCGTTGGACCAAAGTAGGGGTGCACTTTGCTAAGATCACTCCACTTGCTCACCTTCCTGTACAATCATGCCCAAATCACAATGTGTCCTTTCTTTTGGGCGCATCAACTAAAACATGAGCTCCGTGTGGGCAGAGACCACGATGTGTTCATCCATGCGTTCCAAGCACTTGAATAGTAAACTGTCTAGAATGGAATAGAGTATGTCTGAAAGCAGTGAGCGCCCCCTTTCTGGAGGCCTCAACCAGAGACTGCTGTAGAGGGGTGTAACGTAACCGCGCATACAGCTCTGTTAGTCTGTTACTTCACTTTTTTTTTCTGATGGCTTAAGTGCCTCCCTCCATATTTGAAGCAATTCCACCAGTCCCAAAGAGTCTAAAAATATATGTGTCTGTTGGGCATTGTAGCACACGCCTGCAATCCCAGTACTTGGGAGGCTGAGACAGAGGATCACAGGTTCAAAGCCAGTCTCAGCAATTTGGCAAACCCATCAGCAACTTTGTGAGACCCTGTTTCAAAATTAAAACTAGGGCTTGGGGTAGTTCAGAAGTAAACTAGTTCAGAAGTAAAATGTCCCTGGGTTCAATCCCCAAACACACACACACACACACACACACACACACACACACACACACACACACCATACTAAATAATGTACACTAGTCCTCAGAATGATAAGTAAGCACTAATATTCTGATTTAATTATGATTAGTCCTAGAAATTATTAAATGTGTTTTCAGGTCAAAAGTTTCTAGAGATAAGTGCCAGTCTGAGGATGCTTGTTGAATACCTAGGTGTGCCAGACTCTGGAAATTAAAGGATGAGACAGTCCTAGGGACAGAGGTCTAGGTAGGGTTTCAGGTTCATAGATGCTTCTGCAGAGACGACTTCCCAAGACTGTCTTTGTCTTCCTTGGTAACCAGGCTACAGAGGGGCTCCCCCACCCTCAAATTCCAACTGGTGGTCCCGCTGGAAATGTGGAGGGCCAATAAGGGAAAGTGACGGAGCGGGAAGGTCATTCAGAGCCAACCTGCACTTAGGTAAAAGTGTGTAAAGTTAGGCGCACCTGCTCGCCCACCCTAACCCCCAGCCCCACAGGCAACAACTTCAGCTTGGGGTGGGCAGATCTTGCCTGGCCCTGCAGGAACCCTCACAAGAAGCTCTCACCAGGGTCCCAACGCAGACCCCGCTCTGCCAGATTAGAGGCTGTTCTATTCAAATGGAATTTAGATCTAAACCACAGTTCGATTTGGGATTTACAGCCGCTTCCGCTTGCTTTGATTCACTGCGGGGATCCCGGCTCTCTCCAGGCCGTCGTAATCCAGGGCACCCCAGAGGCCATTACTCAGTCGCCCACCGGCGGGAGGTGGGGGAGGCCGGGCGTTCTGGCCCCAGGACCCGGGGCAGGGCGCAGCTCCTCCCGTGGCCTGGGGGCCCCGTGGCGTTCCCGCCGCCCTTCCCGGACTGTGCGGGCCGCCACATCTCCCGTCTTCTGCGCGCGGCCCTCGCTCCCAGGAGCATTTCGCCGCCAGCGCCCGGGCTTGCCAGGCTCCGAGGCCGCCGGCCGGCGAGCGCAGAAGGAAAGTGAAAGCCGCGGAGGACGGGCAGGGAGGAGAGAGAGGAGAGGAGAGGAGAGGAGAGGAGAGGAGAGGAGAGGAGAGGAGAGGAGAGGAGAGGAGAGAGGAGAGGAGAGGAGAGGAGAGGAGAGGAGAGGAGAGAAAGGAGAGGAGAGGAGAGGAGAGAAAGGAGAGGAGAGGAGAGGAGAGAAAGGAGAGGAGAGGAGAGGAGAGGAGAGGAGAGGAGAGGAGAGAGGAGAGGAGAGGAGAGGAGAGAAAGGAGAGGAGAGGAGAGGAGAGGAGAGGAAAGGAGAGGAGAGGGGAGGAGGAGAGGAGAGAAAGGAGAGGAGAGGAGAGAAAGGAGAGGAGAGGAGAGGAGAGAAAGGAGAGGAGAGGAGAGGAGAGGAGAGGAGAGAAGAGGAGAGGAGAGGAGAGGAGAGGAGAGGAGAGGAGAGAGGAGAGGAGAGGAGAGGAGAGGAGAGAGGAGAGGAGAGGAGAGGAGAGGAGAGGAGAGAGGGGAGGAGAGAAGAGGAGAGAGGAGAGGAGAGGAGAGGAGAGGAGAGGAGAGAGGAGAGGAGAGGAGAGGAGAGGAGAGGAGAGAGGAGAGGAGAGGAGAGGAGAGGAGAGGAGAGGAGAGGAGAGGAGAGGAGAGAGAGGAGAGGAGAGAAAGGAGAGGAGAGGAGAGGAGAGGAGAGAAGAGAGGAGAGGAGAGGAGAGAAAGAGGAGGAGAGGAGAAGGGAGGGGAGGGAAAAGAAGGGGAGGAGAGGGGAGCAGAGGAAAGGAGAGGGGGGCAGAGGAGAGGGGAGGAGAGGGGGGCAGAGGAGAGCAGAGGCCCCCAGCCCAGCGGCGGGCAGCGCGCGGCGCAGACCGGCTCTCAACTTGCAGAGTAACTCCGGGGCTGCGAGCCCGCCGCAGCCGGCACGCCCTCCCTCCCCCCGCCCGGCACCAGCTCCCCTGCGGCGGCCCCCGCTCGCCGGCTCCGAGCGGGCAGGGTGCGCCAGGGCAGCTCGGAGCCCGAGTCCGCTCCCCGGGCACTCGAGGCCTCCGGGGGCGCGGGCCCACCTCGCCAGGCTGCGGGAGGCGCGCGCGGGGCGGCCGCGCTGCCCTGGATTTCCAAACCAGCCTCGATCGCCTCCCGGGCGCCCGGCCCGCGGATGCCCGTCTGCCGGCGCGCGGAGTGGAGGGCGGCGGAGCGGAGCGGAGTCTCAGGGCGGCAGCTGCGCCGCTGGCGGCCCGGGCGCCGGGGCTCTGCGGCTCGGTGGGGCAGCGGGAGCGGGCTCCCTGCCTCCCGGACACGGGCACACTCACACACGCGCACACACGCGCGCACACGCGCGCACACACAGCGTCCAGCGCCCCGCGCGCGCCGAGCTGCAGCGCGGAGGTCGGAGCCGCGGGCCACTTGGAGGCGGGACGCAGGGGCTGCCGCGCCGGCTGGGGGCAGCGGGTCCCCGCCGAGGCTCGCACCTCCCTGGGAGACTCCCCGACCCCCCCGGGGCGAGAAAGGGCCGCTTCCCAGACCGCGCTCCCGGGGCCGGCGGCCGGCGCTGCGAGGGCGCGGGGTGGATGCCCGGGCGCCCTGGACCAGCAGCCGCGCTCCCACCCGGCGCCTCGGGGACCCACCGAGCCGCAGCCGCAGCCCCGCCGCGCGCCGGCCGGCACCGAGTCTCCGCGGCGGGCGGGCGGGCGGAGGCGGAGTTGCCGAGCAGAGGGATGACGTCCTCTCGAGCCTCGGGCTCCGAGGGACCGAGATTCGCGTGCTCGCCGGCCGGCTGCTGGCCCGGGGCTCGCCCGCCCCCCCGCCCGCTGCGGCCCCCGGCCCGCGAGAGCCAGGCGCAAGCCCGGGGGTGCCAGCCCAGGACGCCGTGCCCATCCTCGGCGGGCCCCGGGGGCCGCCCCCGGCCCGGCCGGCCTCGCCCCTTCCTCGCGCTTCCCCATCGACCTCGAGCCAAGGGCAGGCGCCCGCTCCCGGCCCCGGCCCGCGGGGAGAGCCAGCGTCCCGGCCTGCGCCCCCTGCCCAGAAGGACGGGCCCCGGGAAGGAACGGCGCTCACCTGGGTCGCAGGAGCCTCCCTCGCCGGCTCCTCCCGGAGCCGGATCCCAGCCCCCAGGCTCAACCGTCCTCCGATGGGGGGATCTTAAAAATTAAGAAAAAGTAGCCAAGAGCAGAGCGAGGTAGCGCAGCCCAGAGCCCCTGCACCGCGGTTCTTTTCTTCGGTTTCTCCGGGGTCCGATCTCCAACTCGGCGGGCGGGGACGGGGCCGCCAGACCCCGGCTCCTCCGCGGCGGCGGCGGCTGCACCTCCAAGTTGCCACCTGCAGCGCGCGCCGGGCGCTGTGACAGCCCGCCGCCCGGCCGCCGGCCCGCCCCGCTGCGCCGTTGGCTGGCCCGCTCCGCCCCGCCCCGCGCCCGCCCCGCCGCGCCCCGCACCCTGGGGCTCCTTCCGGGCCTCCCGGTCCAGAGCCGGCCAGCTGTGCAGTGTGCAGGCAGGGGAGAACCCGCGCAGACAGACAGGGACACACACACACACACACACACACACACACACACACACACACACACACACACACTGTGTTGGGAGGAATTGGAGGTAGGGAGGATTTGCTAGCGTTAACTTTTGACAATCTGTAAAGAGTTAACGTCCTAGTAGCAAAGCCCAGGGAATGTGTGTGGGCCCCGGAGAGTGGTTTGGGGTGATACCTTTAAGTTTTTCCTAAACGTTACAAGTACAGCAGCCCTCAGCCCCCAGCATCCTCAAAGTCACCCACCCCTGCGCTTGGAGTTTCGGGTCTGAAGGTCCACAGCCAGTGAGGGAGCCTCAGACTAGCTCAATTCTGCGCCTGCCAAACGCCTGCACCTGTGCCTGCAAGTGCAAGGCCCCTGTGCTTTGCACATCTCTTTAGCGTTTATTTATTTATTCATTGTGGTTCTGGGGATCGAATCTAGGGGCATTCTGCTTCTGAGATATATATATTATTTTGGAAGAAGGCTGTAGTTGCTGAGGCTGGCCACAAACCTGCAATCCTCCTGTCTCAGCCTCCCAAGTACTGGGATTACAAGTGTCACACTTGCGCTCTTTTTGAGGAGGGCAACGTGACCTCTAGCCTAAAGATCCGAACAGTAGCTCACTGTGCAGTCTGCCTGGGGCATTCAGGTGCATGTTTCAGGCATTCTGCGTCTTAATAATTCTGGAAGCCATACTTTATGGAAAACCGATCTGCTAAAGCCTTCCAGAGAAGAAAAGCTTCCGAGATGTGACAAGCTCAGGTCTGAGAAGCCATCCGATCCGCCAGACACTTCTGACTGTGGGGTGTATCCCCGCAAAAGCCCTCTGCTGCCAAAGTGCCTATTAGTTTAGTAACATTTCAAAATTAACTGCCCAGATAGCTCAGGAGGGAACCGTCTTATGTTTTGAGCGAGCAGGTGTGGCTCCATTCAGTGCAACTACAGTGTGCGCACTGCAAAACCACCTCCGGTTGAGCTTTGTGGAATTCACAGTGGGGTGAGGTTGATTTGCTAAAGGAAGTCAGAGGTGGCTCTTTAAGACAAGGGCATACTTAGGGGTAACTGGCACCGTCAAGAAGCCCCACCCCGGCCACTATTGCCGAGCAACTCGGAGTACTGATTTATAGCACCTGGTCTCTGCGTTGTACAATAAAGATTCTGTTTCCTGAAACCCTTTGGGTCCACTTTGAGACTTGAAAGCACACACTCTCCTCCTGCAGTCAAAGGTTTACTGTCGCTGCTTTTAAAAGAGGTGAGCCTGTCCCCACCTCTCTTCTAGCTCCAGGAAACCTGGGTAGCACAGTCCAGCAGGGAAAACCTCACAGGAGGGGATTCAGTACTCCAGGCTGAGTGCTTGCTTGGTGAACTGCACTTTGACCGGAATCAGGTGAAATCTCCAGTAGAATGGAGGTGTGGCTCCCTCCGGTCTGAGTCCAGGTGGACACTGTAACTGGAGTTAGAGCTGATAAAAAATGGGGGTGGGCGGGCCTGCAGTGATTGTAAGGCCGATAGGCGCCTGGCCGCCACAGCCAGGTGAAGCACAAGTTGGCAAGGTGTGCTTCTTTCTGGGAGTATTGGTCCTAACCTAGGAGTGTTGGGGAGGTCTCTCGCAGGAGAATATCCTTCCTTCATGTTAGAGAAGGAGCTTAGAGACACGCAGGAGGGAGAAAGCATGATGTGGGAAAATAAGAAAGAGCTGAAAGAGAAAATTAGAGCTGCTGTTTGCAAGCAGGAGAATGAGCAGATGCTGGAACTCGGAAAGGAGGCAGATGATGAAGGAGGAGATGGGTGGGAATTGCTGTAATTCAGGGGTGGTGAGCAGAGAAGATACGCCTTGACCAGAGCGCCTGCGACTCACCGACGTGGACTGAATCTGCTCCCGCTGTGTGTGAGCTGCCAGCTTCGCACCTATTACACATAACCGAGCTTCGTTTTTCTTATTGATTAAAAGCAAATAAGAGTGTCTCCGGGGTAGAGCTGTAGTGAGGACTAACTGATGCGCTGCATATAGCAAACATTCAGAAAGTAGTAGCTTTCTGATAAACAGTGTTTAAAGGGGGCTTGCAGGTCACCCATAACTTCTGCCATTTACTACCAATAGGCTTTTCTTGTTTTCGGCACTGGGCATGGAACCTCCCAGCTACACCCTATTTTTATTCTTTATTTTGAAACAGGGTCTCACTGAGTTGCAGAGGACTGCCTCACTAGGAAGCTGAGGATGGCCGCAAATAGTGATCCTCCTGTCTCAGCCTCCCAAATGCTGGGATTACAAGCGTGTGCCACCACACCTGGCCTCCATGGGCTATTTTTTTATCAAGCATTCCTCCTGCATATGTTCTCCCTGTGATGAGACTCTCACTACACTAAATAGACCATTTCATCTTCCCTACCTGGAGGAGAAATGTTTGTTGGCACCTCGCTTTTACTGGTTGGTCCTGTTTCTACCCATGGTGATTATCCAAATGTATAACCGTCATTTATAGAAACAGCTTCCAAACGGTTTTAAACAAATTGGGGAACTTTGGTTGAGACCAAACATGGCCGATCCCTTCGGCCTCTCCTCGCAGGAGGCTTTCATAATCTTTGACCTTCTCCTCCTCTCCAGATTACTCCTGGACTCCTTCAACAGCCTCTCAGCAGAACCCCTGTGCTCAGCCTGCTGCTGTTCTTGGGGCTTGCACGTTTACACATGAAAAGAAGCCTCGCACTCCATGCACCTCGAGTTGCCTGCTAAGTACAACTCAGAAATATTTCACATGGTAGGGATTGTTCATAACCTCAAAGGTTCTAGTTTTGTCCTTTGATGTTTCCTTTGCTGTAGAAGAATAGATTAGAATAAGTGCCCGGTGAAGTCCCTTCTTAATAACTTATTTTGAAATTATTTTATTTTATTTATTTTTATTTATTTATTTATTTATTTATTTTTTTTGCGGGTCTGGGGATGGAACCCAGGGGCATTTGACCTCCAAGATACACCCCCAGCCCTATTTTTTATTCTTTATTTTGAAACTGGGTTTCACTGAATTGCAAAGAGCCTCACTAAGTAGCTGAGGCTGTCTGCAAACCGTGATTCCCCCAGGTCTAAGCCTCCCGAATGCTGGGATTACAAGCGTGCGCCACCACACCCGGCTTGAAATAATTTTAAACTTACAAAAATGGGGAAAATGGTGTCAAGAAACTTTATAGCCTTCTCTCATAGTTTTATCAATTGTTATTATTTTACATTTGATATATTTCTAAGTAGATATATCAATAGATACTCATGACTAATATTATTTTTCAGAACCACTGAAGGGGAAATGTCAGTACAACTCTCCACCACCCTCAAGTACTTCTGTATATACGTTTCCCCCAAACCGGGATACTCTCTTACATCAGGACATCATAGCACTGAGATATTACCATCAACCAATCCATAGAATCAATTCAAATTTTGCCAACTTTTCCGAAATGTCCTTTTGTCCTTGCTGGTCCTGAATCTAATATTAGGATGACACGTTATGTTTAGTTGATGTGTCTCTTTATTCTCTCAATCTGTTCTAATTCTTCAGTCTCTCTCCATCTTACACGATACTAATAGCTCTAAAAAGCCTCTGTTCACCAGGCACGCATTTGCAATCCCAACGCTTGGGAGGCTGAGACAGGAGGATCACATGTCCAAGACTAGCCTCAGAAACTTAGAAAGGCCCTCAGCAATTTAGCCGACCCTGTTTCAAACTAAAGGTTAAATGATGCTGGGGGTGTAGCTCAGAATTAGAATGTCCCTGAATTCAATCCCTATTCCCCCCATAAACTCACTGTTATAGTTGGATATAGAAAACACCCGAAAAGCTCATAAATTGATGTTTGGAATTGATGGAATTGAGTCATCAGGGTTGTAATCCCAGCAGTGGATAAACCCATCGTAACAGATTTATCTGGGTGATGGCCGAGGCCAGTAGGCTTGGAGAAGGGTGATCCCTGAGGGTGCAGCCTTGGGGATTATATATGCTTTATCCTTCCCCTAATTCCTCTCTTGCTTCCAAACTCCATGATGCATGGAGTCCATGTGTACACCCTTTGCTTCTTCCTGCCACGCTGTCCCGAGACCCATGGTCCCCAGCCTCACATGGACTGAATCCTTAAAACTCGAGCCTGTGAACTTCCTCTAAGTTACGCGGTCAGGTCTTTTAGATTATTACTCTGAAAATGCCAACCAATACAGAAAACGATGCCAGAGAAGTGGGCTCATGGCTGTAGGTAAGTTCAACCATGTGGATTGTGAGTCTTTCCAGCCCTTTTGGGAGAGGAAATTGGAAGGGCCAGAATGTGGCTAGAAAGGTAGATGGCAGAAACTGAGCTTGGGAGATTTTGGAAGGCAAAGAGGACCCCATGAGAAAATAGAGGAGAGGCTACATGTGTTACATTTTGGCAGATAACTCATCAGCATTTTTCCCGTGTCCTCAAACTGTGAGGCTGAATTTAACAGTGATGGGCTGATTAATAAACTGGGGGAGGAAATATCAAAACAGCAAAATATCCAAACTGCATTATGGGCATTTATGTCTGCATTCAGTTAATTGGTACATCAAATTTTGGGAGCTGAAAGTAAAGCAGAGAAACTTTACAGATTTGCAGTGTTGGAAAGACATGTGTGAAGCTGGGGCCCAGAAAGATGGCACTGTGAATGAAAGTAAGCTGGCTGAAGGGAGGTCAAGGAGCAAGGTGGCAATGCGCACCCAGAGTCCTTCCCTGTGGCCTTGATGGAAGCAGGCCAGCGCTGCCCAGGATGGGGACAGGCTCTGCCCTGTTAAGATGGATCAGAGACAGTGACTAAAGAGGGTGTGGCTATCCGTGCTCTCGTGGTACTGGCTTTGCTAGCAAAAGGGGGCCTTGCAGGCTCCCCGCAGATTTCAAAGCAAGGCCCGGGAGCCAGGCAGTGTGTGACAGGGTCAGAATCCCTGCAAGCAGGCCTGAATAGGGCACTTTGTGAAGCTGTGAGGATGAAGCCAACGTTACAAGAAAAACCCTGAGATTTAGAAATGCCAGAAACATGGAAAGACTGGGAGGAAAGGCTGCTAGCCGTGAGCCATGGAGCCGGGCTGGAAGAGACAGTGAACCGCCCATTGCCATCAGTCAGACTCCAGGGGCAGGGCCGCCAAGGCCCCTTGGAGATCACATCTCACCACCACGTGCTCTGGATGCCAGAAGTAGAGCTGCGGGTTCAAGTGTCTGTCCTCCGGCTTTCATCACTGCTCCGGTCCCATCCCTTCTTTCTTTAGAAATGCAAATCAATGTAAACGTCCACCCCTTGCCACTGTATATTGGATGGATGTAACTTGCTTATTATTATGATCCTCACCTTTTATGGGGAATCTTAAGAGTTCACGCTGAGACTTAGAGAAGGCTTGGATTTTGGGCTTTTCGGTGATGCTGGAACTCTTATGACTTTGGGAACTCTTGAAGATGATTGAATTCATTTTGCATTCTGAAATGGGCCTGAGCCCATAAGATAGTGAATGCCCCTTGAGTTCATAACTCTTGAGCTCATAAGTTGATATTTGGAGTTGATATGACTGAGTCATGAGGACTGTAATCCCAGAAGTGGATAAGTCCACTGTCATGGATTTATCTGGGTGGCGGCCTAGGCCAGTCAGTTGTGGCTGGAGAAGGTGGGTCCCTGGAGATGGAGCATTGGGGATTGTATCTTGTTTCTTCTTCCCTTGACTGTTCTTTGGCTTCTGGCCTCCAAGACGTGAAGAGCACAGCCCGTGTGCTCTCCCTTTCTCTGATTCCTACCACCATGCCCTGAAATACATGGTCCGTGGCTTCACATGGACTGAACCCCCAAATCCATGAGCTAATAAGCCTTCCTCTAAGTTATGTGGTCAAGTATTTTAGATTATAACTGGAAAATGCTGACTAATACACACACATCAGCATATTTCCTTCACCTTTGATTCGTCTGGTGTTTCTTCATGTCTGGCCTGGGGCCATACATTCTTGTCAGGACAGAAAAGCAATGACACTGTGCTCTTGAAGTGCGTTGCATCGAGAGGCACGCGTTGTTTGACCATCACAGTATTATGATATCCGCCTTGATGATCTGGAGAAGTGGATACTGAAATTCTCTATTACAAGGTCAAAATTTCTTCCTTTGTAACAAAGAAGTATTTTGTTGAATATACTCTGAGAGTCAAGGGGAAATGGCACACACCTGGAATCCCCACATGGGGAGCTGGTATAGGAGGATTGCTGATTCAAAGCCAGTGCATGGTAACTTAGCAAGATCCTGTTTCAAATAAACAAACAAACAACAACAACAACAACAACAAAATCATGGAGGGTGCAGCTCAGAGATGAAGTTTCCCTAGGTTCAGTCTCCAGCCCCCCCCCCACCTAGCCTCAGAGTACACAAATATTCTTTTAAATCACAGAATCTTCTCCCTGCTACTCTTATTGAGCATTGACGACAACTCTGCTTGAATCGACCACTACTGCAAGGACTATCAAGTGGCAATCTTCAATTTGCACCTGTGTGTGTGTGTGTGTGTGTGTTAGCAGGGAATGAACCCAAGAGCATTCTATGAGCTACACCCCCAGCCACATTTTATGTTTTATTTGGAAACAGAGTCTAAGTTTGGATGGCTTCCCTAAATTGCTGAGGCTGTCCTCGAACCTGTAACCCTCCTGTCTCAATCTCCCAAGTAGTGGGATTACTGGCCTGGCCTGCATCCCCATGCCTGGCTCGTTTGCACTGTTTAATATTTTTTTTCACATTTATTAACTGGAAGTCTTCTATAAAGGTGGTTCCCTTCCCATATTTATTTATTTATTTATTCTAATAGATTAGAAATTTCTACTCCGTTCATTGACTTGCATTCTATTGCTTTCATTGTTTTTTAGATGACCAAATTATCTCATATGTTGCCAGTGGTGTCTCTTTGAGCCAGTCTTTGGTCACTCTGAGGTCTCCACATTGTTCTCTGAGCACCCTTCTACTTTCTGGCACATCCAGATCCTCTAGGCTAATTTTGTACTTTCCTGAAATTCTAGTTCTGGAATCAGTCGACTCTCCAAGGAACCAGGGCTCCTGTCACAGGAGGATGGCATTTTGATAGGTCTGTCTGGTCACTTGCGCATGGCTATGGGTGGGTCATAAAATCTAGGACTTCTCAGCAGACAGAGCTGGGGAGTAAATAATTCATATTCACACATGACCATACATACACACTTGGGTTTATTTCTATGTGTGATCTTATATCTATATATCAAGATAGCCATTTATGAATATGTATCTATCTCTAATAATAAATTTAGGCTACTACCTCCCATGCCCCCCCCCTTTGGTACTGGGGATTGAACCCAGAAAAATTCTACCATACCTCCAGCCCTTTAGAAATAGGGATTTGCTGAGTTGCTGAGGCTGGCCTCAAAACTGGCCATCCTTCCGTCTCTGCCTCCCAAGTTCTGGGATTACAGACACAGGCCATGGTGCCAGCTTAATGCCTCCAAATCTAAGATCACAGGTCAAGATTCTTTCTAACCTTCCTCTTTTTGGTATCTGTAAATCTCAACAACAAGAATCCGAACTCCCAATATCCTCAGCTTATTGGCTTCCTTGCCCCATCTGGCCTTAGAGGACAATCTTCTGGCCTCGTCAGTGGCCTCTTAGGCCAGCTGCCTCCTCCTTGGCCTTCTCATCTCCTGCGCCCCTGGCTCCATGCAGCCTCTTCAGCTGGTCCCCTTGGCCTCTGGTCCTGCTGCCACCTCACCTCCCCAGTTCCTCACCACACCTTGTCAGTAGAACCACGTTCCTGGTCTTGTAGTTGATCAGGTCAACCTGAGGTCATCTTGGACCATATCCTCTACCCTATCTGTAGCAAACTGCTCACTCTACCTTCAAATCGGCCTAGAATTTGACTCGATCTCTCCCATCCACAGGCCTGGTTCAGGCCCACAGCAGCACCTCGTCTGCACTGCTGTGCCAGGCTCCTTGCTGGCCCCTGCCTGCCTTTCCTTCTGCTCCAACAGGCCGCTGTCAGATCAGCAGCCTAAATAGGCTTTCAAAATAGAAATCATCATTCTATTTCCTTGCTCAGCGGCTTCCAGCTTCTCCAAATTAAAAGCCCCAGTCCAGTGGGGCATGGTGGTGCATGCTTGTAATCTCGGCATTTGGGAGGCTGAGACAGGAGGGTCACGGTTCGCAGACAGCTTCGGCTGCTTAGTGAGGCCCTTTACAACTCAGTGAGACGCTGTTTCAAAATAAAGAATAAAAAATAGGGCTGGGGGTGTAGCTCGGAGGAAGAATGCCTCCGGGTTCCATCCCCAGTACTGCAAACAAACAAACACCTAGCCCAGTCCTACCAGATTTGCCCTTTCGCCCCAGTGAGCTCTTTTCGGTACCCTCTGGCTCTGGCTTGGTGGT
The DNA here is from genome assembly GCF_963383645.1 of Muscardinus avellanarius. Taxonomy (NCBI): domain Eukaryota; kingdom Metazoa; phylum Chordata; class Mammalia; order Rodentia; family Gliridae; genus Muscardinus; species Muscardinus avellanarius. Next base: position 59,382,093 of record NC_137803.1, read on the forward strand.
CCTCCAGGCTCATGCTGTCACGCACAGTTCTACCTGGGACACATCCCTGGGTCTTCTTCCTCCGTCCAGTCTTTGCTCAAAGAGTCTGCCTCTGTGAAGCCTTCTCTGGGTACCAGACCTCCTTCCAACCCACTTTCTCCCTTTCACCTGTCTAACTAAATAACATTCATTACAACCCAACATAAGTATGCCATTTCCATCCAGTTACACTTGCGGCTTCCTCTGTCTAGGCCTTTATGTTTAAACTATAGGAAAAGGGGTATTTTAACTCATTTTCTTTATCGCAAATCCCCAGTGCCTATACCAGAGCCGGGTAGCCCCTAGGCCCTTGATAAATATTAGTTAAATGAATGCCTGGTACTACAGAAACACATCAAGACATTTAAGAATAACTATAGAAATACCCACATGCTAAGAGATTGCTGGATGACTTGGGAAATCGAGACTAATGGTGTTAACTCAAGAGGTTTTATAATGAAGAATCCTATAAACATTAAGGGCATAGTATACTAAGAGGTTATCAAAGTGAGGTGCAGTGGTACACACACACACACACACACACACACACACACACACACACACACCATAATTTCAGTACTTGGCAGCCTGAAACAGGAAGATTGCAGGTTCAAGGGCAACCTCAGCAATTTAGGAAGACCTTTAGCATCTTAGACCTTGTTTTAAAATAAAAAAATAAAGCCGGATGTGGTGGCGCACGCTTGTAATCCCAGCATTTGGGAGGCTGAGACCTGGAGGATCGGGGTTCGTGGACAGCCTCAGCTACTTAGTGAGGCCCTCTGCAACTCAGTGAGACTCGGTTTCAAAGTAAAAAGAATAAAAAATAGGGCAGGGGGTGTAGCTTGGGGGTCAAATGCCCCTGGGTTCCATCCCCAGACCCACAAAAATAAATAAATAAAATAAAATAAAATAAAAAAATAGGGGCTGGGATGTAGCTCAGTGGCAAAGCACCTGCTTTGCAGGTGTGGCGCTCTGGGTTCGATCCCTGGTTCCAAAAAAAGACAAAAAAAAAAAAAAAGAACCCCTTTAAAAAAAATAAAGTGGGGATGAGGGCACAGCTCAGAGGTAGAATGCCCATGGATTCAATTTTTAATACAAAGAAAAAGGCTATCAAATTATAAATATAAGAATAAAAGAGCATACATTTAATGAACTAGATAATCTGACAACACCAAATGATATACAAGCAGGCCTTAAACTTCAAATCCCTAAACATATTTCTAGACATGGTCTCTAACATCATGTATTCTGTTAAAAAGTTTCAGGTCCACGGTTTTCCAGTGAAAGTTGAAGATTCTGAGAGCAGAGAGAGCCCATGAAAGGAGCTCAGATGATTTCAAATCTAGTACCTTCTTTTCTTTTTTTTAAGGTGGCTACTCAGCCCACAAGGGAAATAAAGTCCTTTTTGGTATTATTAAAGCCCTACGTCCAACTTGGTCCTTTAGAAGCCAAGGCCTTTGGAAAACATTACCACAAAATGAAATGAAAACTCATGCACATTTGGGCAAATTTTCAGCATTGATTAGTCATCAAATTTTTAATGTACCTTATTCTGCATACTTTAGAAAACTCTGAGTGCACATCTGAGAACCGTTTAGAAAGCAAGTTTCACTGCGGCCAGTCTTAGAATGATTTAATGACTGCACTTGGTGGTGATACATAAGATACAGTGATTTACATCTGGAATGCAAAATTTCTTATTTTTTTCTGTAAGTCTCCCCCAATTTACAGATATATATTTCAACAAAGCATGGTGATATAGCTCTGGTCAAAAATTTTAGAAATTCTCGCTTTTAAAGGTTTTAAGCATATCCTTAATGGGATGGCAGGATGGTTGGAAAGTTGTTTCTTTTAAATTAGCATGCAACTTTCTAAATGAATTTTGGACTCTGCAAAAATAGCTATCTGGTTTATGCATGAAGCATCTTTGGAAAGGAAGACCTTTCTATGTTTTCTCAAAGGAGCCATGGTTGTTAGCACAATGGCTGGCAAAACTCATGGCTGGCTTCGTGTACCCACTCATGCCCAACGCAGGGGCATTCTCCACCGCGTGTATCTCCTCTCCTTGTTGCTCTGCTTTTGCTGCTGAAAACTTCAAAATGTTGAGAATAAAGCCCAACAAATTCACAATGTATGAAATGTCCTCCGAGTTCTTCTGTGGCTTCTCTGCCAGCCATATAGCCTCAGCTGGGCCTCTCTGAATTGCAACTCCCTTGTATAAATTTGAAATGGCACCGTGAGTCTCATAGAATAGTCAGGAGTAAATGACATAAATGGCTGAAAAGACTTTGAAAACTACACAGTTCACCATCCTCCTCCTCCAGCCATCTATATTGAATAATGGCTGAAATTTTGAAATACTGCTGTTATAGATTCATTCATTCTCTCTCTCTCTCTCTCTCTCTCTCTCTCTCTCTCTCTCTCTCTCTCTCTCTCTCTCACACACACACACACACACACACACACAGCCAGATCATTCTGCCCTGTTTCTTCCTATGTCCTTCTTTCCTACTTAACCCTATTGAATCCTCAGTCAGGAATGTTGGTGCATGCCTGTAAATCCTACATGGAGTTTAAGACAAGAAGATTGCAGGTTTGAGGCCAGCCTTAAAAACTTAGCTTGACACCAGGCGTGGTGGCGCACACTTGTAATCCCTGCGCTTGGGAGGCTGAGACAGGAGGACCGCACAGGTTCAAAGTCAGCCTCAGCTACTTAGTGAGGCTCTCGGCAACTTAGTGAGACCCTGTTTCCAAATAAAGTATGAAATAGGTCTGGGAGTAGAAAAAGCCCCTGGGTTCTACCCCCAGTACCAAACACACACACACACACACACACACACACACACACACACACACATACAAACTTAGCATGACTTGAATAAAATAGGGCTGGAGTGTAGCTCAGGGGTAGAATGCCCCTGACTTTAATTCCTAGTACAAAAAAATAATGTAATAATAGAAGAAAAGAGGGAGGGAGGGAGGGAAGGAGGGAGGGAGGGAGAGAGGGCTGGGATGTAGCGCAGAGGTAGAGTGACCCCGGGTTCAATCCCCAGTACCACAAACAACATAAACAAAAACAACACACTATTGAATCCTGATTGATTTCTTCAGGTTGCTTTTATCTGTGGCCTGGCTTGAACTAACCATAGATTTTTGTTTTTGTTTTCGTTTTTTTGGCAGAGGAGGGGTTGCTGGGGATTGAACCCGGGACATTCTACCTGAGCTCCAGCACTTTGTTTTTATTTGAACCAGGTCTCAGTAAGTCGCCGAGGGTCTTGCCACACGGCTAAGACTGATCTCAGTCTTGGGATCCTCCTGTCGCGTCCTCCCAAGTCCTGGGAGGTGGCGGTGCACCACCACACCAGGCAAGGTCTTTGAATTATACTAAAAATTTAACCAAGACGCTGATTCCAGAATGTTTCAGAGTAGGCCCTGCCCTTTGCAGCAAAATATCAAGTAGCAGTGACCGATCAATAAACCTTCCACCCAAGTGCAGATCTTGAAGTCGCCCGAGGAGCCAGCGCCTGGTGCTCCCTTGCGCTTTGATAGATGCGGGCGGGTCTGTGAATGAGCGCTCCAGCCGGCGAGGTTATTTTCTGATGGGAAAGCAACACATGCTGACTCAGCAGTGAGTTGACGTCTGCTATGTGGACGATGAATTCTTTGCTAATTTTTATGAAGCAAATCGTTTTCGAGATACAGGATAAGACAAGTGTAAAGTTGGCAGCTGTTGACACCTGTATCACCTTAACCGAGGGCAGGGCATTAATCTGAGCGGCACTTTTCTCTCTTTTAAAACTACAGCCACACTCTTTGGCCATAGAATATAGCTGGCTAGTGATACTTATTTTCATTAACTGAGATTTTTATTTTTAGTAGATGAGATCACTAATTATCTTTCTGTCAGCTGAAAACTAGAATCAGAATCCCGGTTTCTAAAGGAGAAAACCACTTTCTCCAGTTAATTCGGGCTCTGTTGGCATAAATTTCCTTCATTTCTGTTAAGGCAACAGATGTGGATTGTAGTCATCACTGCAGTCAGAGATTAAGGTCAGAGTCACTGCTACCCAAAGCACTGTCTTTGATGAAAATTAGGGAGCGGTCTCCCTTCCAATAAAAGACGTCCCTGCAGGCACACATCTGTTTTATTCCAGGGCAAATAATTGGATGGAATTCGGCACTCACTGGTCCTAGTACTGCCCGGGGCTTCAAAATCCTGATTATCAGGACCCCACCAGAATCTAATAGCAGCTGATTATGCGTGGTCAGGCCTCATCTTTAATTGTCTTTAGACACTGCTTTCTGACTGGTGACCCTGAATTTATATGTGGCCATGGAGACTTGAGTTTCTTTTAACTGGTCTTATGTTTAGGGAAAAGAAAGAAGAGAAAAAGTTCATCAAAACAGACAGGGCCAGAAAGGGGCTTTGAGGTTGAAGAGAGATTTTGTAAATTGGAAAAGGACATTTCAGAGGTCATTGTCCTCCTCATGCATCTTTAGGGGGCTCTTATGAAGTCAGTGGGGAGGTCAAGCGAACGCAAATCATTGGCCAATGTCAATGGTGACAGACTCCGGCATCCTGACTACATAGCCTCTCACCCGTGTCCGGCTCCGCGTCTGCCCTCCCAGCCCTCACGCAATGACCGGTCCTCACCCACTGTCTTCATGCAGCTGTTTTAGGTGGTGGACTTTTCCTGTCCACAGGGTCAGAGGCTGACGCATGAGTTTGTCAGAACCAAGACATCTGGAAGATGGACTTGACAGAGTCTGTGCACAAAAATTGCACATGTAGCCTGGACACAGGAAGGACGAATTCTTTCTTGTCTGATTTCTTGTGAGAAATTAGAAATTAGGTTACAGTGTTTTCTAAGTAGATGCTATTCGGGTAGCACTTTAAATGGTGTGTGGGTGGCACTGAGGATTGAATCTAAGAGCATTCTACCTCTGAGCTACACCCCTAACCCTGTTTATTCTTATTTTGAAACAGGGTTTTGTTAAGTTGCTGAGGCTAACTCCAAACTTGCAATTCTCAGCTTCATGGTTGTTTTTGTGTGTGTGTGGTACTGGGGATGGAGCCAAGGGTCATTCTACCCCGGCACTACACCCCCAGCCCTGTTTTTTATTCTTTATTTTTGAAACAGGGTGTCACTGAGTTGCAAAGGGCCTCACTAAGTAGCTGAGGCTGTCAGCAAACCGCGATCCTCCTGTTTCAGCTTCCCGAATGCTGGGATCAGAAGCATGTGCCAACACGCCTGGCTTTCAGTCTCACCTTTTTAAAGGGAGGATTGTTCAATCACCGAATTTTAAGCAAACTTATTGTTCTTACATTTCCCATATCATTAAGAACAGTGCTTATTCTAGAAAGATAATACAGACTTTAAAATCCCTAAGGAAAGGGACTTTCTGCCTCTGTCCCAACGTTTGCACCTGTCTCTGTGCACACAGCCAAGATTCCTGTAGGGCCTGGAGTCCCCTGGAGGCTCGCGGGGCTTGGCTAGATCTGGGTCCAGATTGTCCCTTGAGCAATCCTGCCTGGTCATGCCGGCCAGGCGGTCAGAAGTCTCTCGGGTGCGCTCCAGCCTCGGTTGCCCTCTGGCTCATTCTCCACATTCCTGCCCGGGAGGCCCCTATTTTGCTTGATCCTTTCCAACGACTGTCCATCCCGCCTGAGAGGAAGGGTAAAAACGCAGAACGCAGCCACCTGCATCTTCTCCCAGAGAGGTCTTGTCTTTTTTTGTTGCATAATTGCAAAGGGCTCTTTTCAGTGGTTTCTCCTGGGCTTCTTTATTTACTCATTTTTTTTTTAACCCACCTGGGTCCTTTTTCCCTATCCCTTCTTCATCTTCTTAAAGACGGTCTCATCCTGCAAGGCCCAGTTGGTGAATCCCTTACTCAGAGACCTCTTGCCTGCTCCCTCCTTGAACCTCTGAATTGAAATTGGGTCCCAGGGAACCTTCTTTCCCTTTATCCCTTCACCCAACTCAGGACAGATCGTCCAGTAGTGACTGACTTATGACATTCCCCACCTGCCAAGACTGCAAGGCCCTTGTGCAAAGGGGACTGTGAAGGTTTGTTCTCTTTTTTATCCACAACAGGTAGATGACCCTGAACCTAGAGAGAATGTGTCCTGTCATTGGCCGATCAACTCAGCTGTGGGCCTCCACTGTCAGGGTTGAATGCGGCTTTGTCTCTCTGCCCCAGGCAAGCGGCCTAACACCTTCTAACCCGCAAGGCAGGGCCTCTGAAGCCCTATGCCCGCCCACAGTGGGGAACGCTAAGGGTTCACTTAGCTGCGAGCCAGTGCTCAGGGAACTCGTGACACAGGTGATGGAGGATGCCAGCTGTCTTATGAGCAAGCTTTCCTCCCATCAGTGATCACTCTCGAGAGAATGTGTGAATTCCTATTCCTTTGCACACAGATTTCCTCTTCATTTTGGAAAACTCTTCCTTGATTTTAATGCTATGACAGCCAGGCGTGGTGGCGCACACTCGTAATCCCAGTACTTGGGAGGCTGAGACAGGAGGATCATGGGTTAACAGCCAGCCTTAGCTTTTAATGAGGCCCTTTGCAACTCAGTGAGATCCTGTTTCAAAATAAAGAATAAAAAACAGAGCTGGGGGTGTAGCTCAAAGATGGAATGCCCCTGGGTTCCATCCGCAGTATCACAAACAACAATAGTAATAATAATAATTATAATAATACTAATTATTATAATTATAATAAATATGCTATGACACGGGTATATAAAATGACCCTGATTTACATAATTAAAAATTACCACTTTCCATTCATCAGGAAAAGTATAGCGGACGTCGGCGAGTGCCAGGTCTATCAGCGTGGCAGCTCACACTCGATGTGGACCCTCTGACAGTTTCTTTGTCTTCCCATCACAGTCAAGGACTAAAACGATGGCTCCCTAACATCTCAGATTTGACTTTTTTTTTTCTTTTTTGGTACTAGGGATTGAGCTCAGGGGCATTCAGCCTCCAAGCTACACTCCAGCCCTTTTTAGAAATTGTTATGAAATGGGGTCGCATTTGGGAGGCTGAGACAGGAAGATCGCAGTTCGAGGTCAGCCTCAGCTATTTAGTGAGGCCCTCCGCAACTCAGTAAGACCCTATTTCAAAATAAGGAATAGAAAATAGAGCTGGGGCTGTAGCTTGGAGGTAGAATGACCCTGGGTTCCCCAGTACCACAGAAAATATGCGTTTATTAGGAATCAGAGTATAGAGAAAAATTAATAGAAGAGTTGCCAGTTTTTTTATTGAGTGGAGAAAAACTGCTTAAATTAATATTCTCTCTCTCTCTCCCTCTCCCTCGCTCTCTGTTACTTTCTTTTTTTGTACTGGGGATTGAACCCAAGGAGCATTCTACCTGTGAGCTACACACTCAACCCTTTTTATTTATTTCAAAACAGGGTGTCTCTAAATTGCCGAGGGTCTTGCTTAATTGAGAAGCGTGGCCTCCAACCTGTGATCCTCTTGTCTCAGCCTCCCAAGTACTGCGATTACAGGATTGAACCACCACACGCGGCTCTTTTGTCTTTAAATGAATAAAACATTGCCCGCGCAGCGAGCAGCGCAGGCGACACTGGCTTCTCTGTGAGCCCTGGGTCTGTCTCTTAGGCTGCGATGCCTCTTTAAGCTCAAAGCACAAGCGGGGCTATTTTCTGTAACCAGCTCATCAGTCATTGCAACATGTTTATAATTTCGTGGTTCACAGGTTTTGGAAACACTACCGTGACCCTTATGTCAAGGTAGTCTGTCATGTTGGAATGACATTTCTAATAATATACTGACAGCTGTGATTTGTATATGTAATTATTTACCTGAGAACTGGGCAAACGAACTGAGAATTCTTATAGTATCCTTATGCCCCATCCTGCACAGTTCTTTTGGTTTTGTTTGCCTATAACACGCATACATGTGTATGTGTAGGCCACTCTGCACATTTTTTTAAAATGACCTCTGCTTTGTAATGCTAAGCTTCCAATTTCTCTCAAGGCATGATTTAGTTGCATGCTTTACTGAGTTTTGAAAAGGCTTTTGTACATAAAATTACACCTTAATTTAGTGAATCAAACCCATACCTATTTTTGTAAAAAGATTGAAACATAATTAATGTCCTGAGCTGTTGGCTGGGTTTTTCAGGCAGACTAAATTTAGATGTATAGAATTATTTTATATTAAAGGTCTTTTACTTGCTAAGTGCCACTCTTGTTTAAAGTAAGGCTACTATCTTTCTACAGTGTCTTACCCCATCTCCAGATTACCTCACTATTAAATCTGCTCTTAAAATTTTTGACAATCTCAGCCGGGTGTGGTGACGCACCCTTTTTTGGGGGGGGGGGGCTGAGACAGGAGGATCGCTGTTCGTGGACAGCCTCAGCTACTCAGTGAGGCTCTTTGCAACTCATCGACACCCTGTTTCAAAATAAAGAATAAAAAATAAGGGTGGAGGTATAGCGTGGAGGTAGAATGCCCCTGCGTTCCATCCCCAGTACCATAAATTTTTTTTTCGAAAATCTCATGTTTATGTATATTCTTAAGTTTAAAAATAGCATCTTACTGTATATATTGCTTGGTAACAGGATTATTTTCACTTAACAAGTATTATGGGGATTTTACTGTTCAAAAAGTAAACCTTTAACTTAAAATAAAAACAAACACAAAATAAAAAAAATAAAGGCAGCTGCAGTGGTATATACCTGTAATCCCAGTACTTGGGAGGTTGAGAGAGAGGAACCTCTGATTCAAAGCCAGCCTCAGCAACTTAACAAGATCCTCAGGAACTTAGCAAGACCCTGTTTCAAACCAAAAAAATTAAAAGAGGGGTGGGAGTATAGCTCAGAGGTAGAATGCCCCTGGGTTCAATCCCCGGTACCAAAGAAAAACCAACAACTAAGAACATAGCCTTAGATTCTTAGGTCCTACTTCTCAAGGGCTCTTGTACTGAAATACAGCCTCTGCAGGCTGATATTTAGATATGGGTCCCAGAAGTCCAAACAGCTGGCCCAACGTTGCTATCAAACACGGGAGCCACGTATTCCTCTTACAAAGTGTTAGGCTTTGCAAACAGCTCTCCTGTAATCCCAGGGCAGTGCAGGGTACAAAATCTATCATTCAGCATTGGATCATTTTTACAACAATGTACAGATAGAGTGATCAACATAATGTTCGTGTTCAAAGTACAGGCATATATCCATTTTATTGCCCAAGTACGGACTCCCACTTGCTGAGATAAGGTCATCTTGAATGTGTCTAGCATATTCTGCCCGCCTAACCCTGGGAATTGCCTTGATTTAGGCAGCTTGGAGCAGGTTAGAGTGAATTCCTTTGTTACAGCTGGAGATTTTTATTATGGCATTATATACATTTTTGTCTGTGGCATAATATGCATACTTTGTTGCTTAGATAATATACATAATACGAAATTAACCATTCTTAATAGCCAGTGATGGTATGTTCATTCACACTGTCACCTAACCTTTGCTCAAGGCTTTCTGAGATGTCAGCAAAGTGAACTCTTTGGAGGGGTTATTTCTCCCTCTCTCTGCCCCAAGGACTGAGAACACACAGCTGACCAGAACTAGTTGGAAGTTTTAGATACTTGAAACTTCATTCTATGTAGAACAGTTTTTGATATTTTCTAGTAAGGCTGTTTAGAACAATTTTGAGTTTGTCAGCAATTACTTAGAAGTAGAGCGCTTTGTGGAAATCTGGGAGTATTAAGTACAGTGATCAATACAAGACAACAGCTTTTGCAGAACTTGACCCTTCAAAGTGAACGCTTCATTACTCCCGAAGCAGTAAACATCTGTGTGACTTCTTATCTCATCGGATAATTGCAACCATAGGTGCAAATGTAGCTACCAAATGTAATATTGGTGTGTTTGTACTCAGAATAACCAAAGTCCTTTTACAAGCCGTGCAATGGGGCAACTTAGCTTGAAGTCGTTCACTCATTCCAGGAGGGCATCCCCTTGGCAAGATGGTGCAGGTGGGCTCTCTCGGAAGCCTTCGTGCCTCCACATCTGCCTTTTAGAAGCAAAGGGCGGATGGTGCCCAGCAGAACCGGCCTTCATACCTGATCTCCATTCTGTATTACGAGGCGCCGTAGATCCAACTGGCTCACCTCCGTCACTCTCCAGGTACTTGCACGTGGCTACAAGAACCAGGTGGGAAACCAGCAATACAGACACCAATTTCCCTTTGGAATGTCTGTCTGAATTCCCCATGTACATCCACTCATTGTTGCCGCGTGTTATCTCTGAAGGAGTGCTCAAATCGTGAGCAGGGAGGGCGTGCCTCTGTGAATCCCATCTCTTCTTGCTTAGGTGTGCGCAGAGAACTCATCAGACGTGTGTCCCAGGTTGTTGGGCTCAGAGCAGCTCATGGGAATACTGGGACTCAGGTCACGTTCCCTCTTGTTTTCCTTCTGCGCCACTCCCACCTTTTTATTTTCTTAGGATCTTTGTATACTCTGCTGGGATCCGAACACTTATCTCCCCTCGTTTATATGTTGAGATCAAAGTGATGAAATAAGGAAGTGATTGGAAGGTGATTAGGTCATAGAAGCAGAGCCCCCTTTGTCATCTCCTCTCCGCCTCTCCTCCCTGCCCCCTCTTTTTTTTTTCTCCTCCTCCTCTTCCTTCATTTTTCCTCCTCCTCCTCCTTGTCCTAGTCCTCCTCATCCTCGTCCTCCTCCTCCTCCTTCTTCTCCTTCTCCTTCATTTTCTTCTGATTGAACCCAGAGGTTTCTACCTCTGAGCCTTACCCCTAGCCCTTTTAATTTTAATTTTGAAACAGGGTCTTGCTAAGTTTCTGAGGGTGTCCCCAAGCGGCCAAGGTGAGATTCTCCTGTCTCAGCCTCCCAAGGACTAGAATTAGAGGTGTTTACCTCTGCCCATGTCTGGCTGTGTAGAGCCTTCCTGCATGGGGCTAGCACTCCTCTGAAAGAAGCCTGAGGGAGCTCACTCACTTCACCTGCATAAAGAGCCACAGAAAGGGGTGTCTATGAGAAATGGGTGCTCACCGGACACCAAATCTGCAGGAGCTTTGACCTCAGACTGTTTAGCCTCCAGAACTATAAGAAACAAATGTTTGCTTTTTATGTCATGCAGTTTGTGGTATTTTGTTATAGATATATAGACTTAAAATATTTGGAAGCTGGGCATAGTGAAACATACTTGTAGTCCCAGTACTTGAGAGGTTGAGACAGGAGGATTGCAGGTTCCAGACCAGCCTCAGCAACTTGACAGCCCCCTCAGCAACATAGTGAGCCTTTGTTTCAAAATTAAAACAAAATAGGGCCGAGGGTATAATTCAGAGGGTTCAATTCCTGGTACCTCCCAAATAAAATATAAACAAAAATAAGTAAATAAATATAAAGGGCTGGGGGTATAGCCTGGGAGTAGAAAGCCCCTGGATTCAATTTCTAGTACTAAAAAAAGTATTGGGAACCCCAGAAAGCTTATGCTTATGTAGATTATATTAAGTTTACTATATCTGAGAATAAAAGTAGGATATTAAACAACATCAGAACATAGACTGCCAAAGTAGTGATATCACTGTGTGCCAGGAGGCCAGTAGACCTTCACCTTGCGCTCTCAGGAGCACAAGGAAGAAGGTCAGGAACATCTTAATTTTTTTTTTGTGGTACTGGGTGGAACCCAGGGGCTTTTCTACCTCCAGGCTGTACTCCCAGACCTATTTTATACTTTATTTGGAAACAGGGTCTCACTAAGTTGCTGAGAGCCTCACTCAGTAGCTGAGGCTGGCTTCGAACCTGCGATCCTCCTGTCTCAGCCACCCAAGCGCGGGGATTACAAGCGTGCGCCACCACGCCCAGCTAACATCTTCATTTTATTGTGGAAATAGTTGTCATTCTGTGGCCCTTGAAAGGGCCTCAGCCACCGCACAACATCCCAGAGCCACATTTGAGAACCACTCTCCTAGAATAATTTTCACTTTTTGAAGCTTTTTATGCTCTTTAAAACATTACCACTTCATGGAATCCAATGACTACATTTTAGGAAAAGATATTTGGTAACATTCTGCCTGACTTGAAGTGTAAGTGGGAAAGGTGCTTAGAAAAGGAAGGTTTTTTTTTCCCCCTAAATACTTTTCTCAGAGTTAGTGTCTATTTTTTCCTACCTCCTACATCTCAGAAAGTTAGTACTCTGTCAAAACGAGAGCCTCCAGTTGCAGTTGAAGTACTCTGGTATAGAAAAGGCAGATAAAAGCGTATATAAAGTTCAATTTATTTTTCTACCCATTGTGGTAAACTTTAGTTAATGGACTTTGTGGGTATTTGAGCCTGATGCTTGACATGCAATAAAAGTAAGGAGAAAAGAATTCTTCCCTGGACATTCATTCTTCAGGGGAGGTGGGGAGAGGATACTGATGACATTTCAGGAAAATATCATTAAAGAGGCTCACTGCTGGAGAATTTGGAGAGAAGCTACAGAGAACCAGAGAAGCAGACAACAGCAACAACAATCGAAATGAGAGCGGATGGCTTAGGAATTGGGAGGATTAAGCTAGTGTGGGAGGGATAAAAGTACATATTTTTTTTTATAGTTAGCATGAAAAGTAGTAGCCTGTTCATGCTTTGGGCAAGAAGCAGCCTAGTGAAGGGTAGAGGCAGGGTTTAGAAGTCAGGCTGTTACACCTTCCACTGACTAACTAGACCAGTCGCTTCATCCCTCTGAATGTACTTTCTCTTCTGAGAAGTGGCACTCGAATTCCTGCTTTGCTGGTAATTACAGGGAGTGAAGATAATGGTTTCCAGTTATGCTTAATAAATGTTGGTAGGGAAGATAAAAAACAAGTACAAATTTGCATAGTAATTGTTATAGTTTGGATATAGACTGTCCCCTGAAGAGCACATGTATTGATGTTTAGAGCTGATGTAATAAGTCATGATGGCCATGATCCCCTCAGTGCATAAACTCTTATTAATGGATTTACTGGGTGGTAAGCTAGGTAGTGAGTGTGGTTGGAGGAGACGGGTGCCTTCTCTGAACCCCCTTGCTTGCTTGCTCTCTTGCCTTCGGCCTCCACAATGTGAGATCAAAGCCCTTACTTTTTCCTTCTCTTTGCTTCCCACTGCCATGCCCTGAACTCTTCAGACCCAGCCTGACATGGACTGAGTCTCTAAAATCTCCATAATTGTGAACAAATCAATCTTTGTTCCTCTAAGTTGTGTGGTCAGTCGTTTGGGATTATAGTTGTGAGAATACTGACTGAAAAGTAAATAATGGTGATCATGATGCCGGTTGGTAACTCTGCTTCCCGCAGACTCCAGAAACCTACAGGAAAGAAGAGCACTAGCATCAGGTCCTCCACTTGGCCGTGGCCACCCAAGAGCACCCGCCATTCTGCAGATGTCTGCAGGAGTCACAGTGGTTCATTGGACCAGAGGAAAAACTAGGAGGGTGACTGTGTTTGAATCATAGCAAGACCAATGCTACACAGTCCAGTGAGCGACTCCTGCATGGCCATACTCTGCTCCCAAGAAAGATATGCAGGAACCCAGCCTTGGTCAGCAATGCTTTTTCACCAAGAGGTCAATACAAGAATCCATTGCCTTACACCGAAAATGGAACAGGGCCACCCGCTGGCATTTTCTGTCAAAGGCCATGGAAAACAGATCTTGAAGATGAATCTTGTGTTTGCTGCTGACGTTATAGTGTGTCTATGCTCAGGTGTTAATGCCTCGAATGAGTCACTCATGCCGGTGGCTAGACATTTTCTCAGTATTTATTAGCAATGGTGTGACTTCTCCTTTCCTTCCCGTCTCCCTCCCTCTCTCTGAACCCTTTCCCACTATCTAATTTGTCATCACCGGCAAATGTCACTTATGTGCTGCTTTCCCCACCTCCCAATCATTAGCAAAGGTGTAAAACACCAGGGGGAGAACAGAAAGAAATGAAACATGTTTCCGGAATTTTTAATAACATGAGAGTACATTTAAAGATGTGAAAACGGCATTTAAAATAATGGGGAGAAACAGACTTTCCTAATGGGATCCTCCATTAGTTAGCAGTGATGGTCTAAACTTTTTTTTTTTTTTTCAGAGAGAAGGACCAACTTTTGAACATTATATTGTTTTTTAGACGTGGTTCAGGAATCATTTTGCTAGGAGCCCCGGGAAGTGACAACCTGACTTCCAGGTACTCCCCTGACGTGGAGTGTAAAGAAAGGCAAGGAAGACAGGTGGGAAACAAAAAGTCACAGATTCTTCACTCCCTAAGACTTGGCGAAATACTTGGCGAAAATCGGCCAAGTAATCTTGGACACATTAGCTGCCTGACTGTCCCTTGAAGTTAGAGGAACCCAAACCACTAACATTCTCTTTTACACCACTGCCAGAAGCTGTGCTCCAGCAGTACCGAGCAGCCTCCAAGGCTTAACCCATCAGCTGAGTAGAGTGAGCACAAGGAAATGACACTAATTGGGCACCTGCTAGGTGGTATTCTATTTTAGTTGTTAGAAATAGGGTTCTTTGGGCATGGTGGTGCACGCTTGTAATCCCAGTGCCTGGGAGGCTGAGACAGGAGGATCGCACAGGTTCGAAGCCAGCCTCAGCTACTTAGTGAGGCTCTCAGCAACTTAGTGAGACCCTGTTTCCAAATAAAGTATAAAATAGGTCTGGGAGTATAGCCCAGAGTAGAAAAGCCCCTGGGTTCCATCCCCAGTACCACTAAAAAAAAAAAAAAAAAAAAAAAAAAAAAAAAAAAAACCCACAACAAAACAAAACCAAAAAAAAGAAAAAGAAATAGGGTTATTTGACTTTAAAGACATACTTTTTTTTTTTTTTTTTTTACTTTTTGGTACTGGGGATTGAACTCAGGGTCATTCTACCCCTGAGCAACATCCCCAGCCTTATTTATTTATTTTCATTGTTTTATCTTACTGGAGATTGAACTCAGGAGAATTCTACCTCTGACCTATACCCCAGCCCTTTTTAAATTTTTGTTTTGTTTTGTTTTGAGACAGAGTCTCACTATGTTGCTGAGGCTATCCTTGAGCCCGTGATCTCCTGCTACAGCTTCTCAAGTGCTGGGATTTATAGGGATGTGCTACCCTGTCTGGCTTATTTTTTAGTTTGAAACAGGTTCTTGCCTCAACCTGTGATCCCCTGTCTCAACCTCCCGAGTACTGAGATTCCAGGTATGCACCACCATATCCAACTAATGTTTAAAATTTTAAATGAAAAACTATGGCTATTTCCTCATGTTTATTTCTTCCTCTATTTATCAAAACATTAGCACCAAATTTCCAGCAAGACATACTGTATTTTTTTAAAAAAATATTACCCCGATTTAATCACTGCACACAAAAAATATCACATGATATTCCTTAAACTTGTGAAATTATTATATATCAATAAAACAGTGAGCCAGGGACACATGAGCAGTGAAGAAGGAAGGCTAGCAGCATCAAATGAAGATGCATCATGAGTGGTCAGGGCATGGCTGGGGGAGAGGGAGCTCGCACCCCAGTGCCCTCAGGATGATCTCTTGAGGTGCAAAAGGAAAATACCAGAATTGCCAATATTCATCTCCCATCTACTTTTAATTTCTCTCTTGGTGATGCCCTAAAACATGTATTTACAACGTTCATTAGGTGGTACATCAATATACTTTATATGTGTGTATACAAAATGTTTTACCAATGCAGAGTTTGTTTAGTAAATTGGAGAGAGCACTGAAGCAGGCAGCGAGAGGTGCTAGAGCTCAGGGAAGAAAACAAGCGATGCGGGGGTGAGCCAAGAAAGCAGTGATGAGATAGAGGGCAGAATATTCCAGCTGGCAACACAAGCCAGAGAACGAGGTCTGGTGGCCTCAGAGTGTTCCTGAGACTGGAAAGACAGAGGAGCCTAGAGAAGAAAAACTGGAAGAACCAAGCAAGATGTGTAGTCAGAAGAACCAAGAGCAGGACTTTCAAACTGACTAGAGCAACCCAGGCCCGGTGGCTCATGCCTGTAACCCTGGCACTTGGAAGTCTGAGACAGGAGGATGGCAGGTTCCAGGCCATCCTTAGGAATTTAGTGAGACCCTTTTCAAAATAAAAAATAAAATAGGCCTGTGGGTGTAGTGTAGAGATAGAATGACATTGAGTTCAATCCCCAGGGACAAAAAAGAAAAGAAAAGAAAGAAAGAAAGAAAGAAAAGAGAAAATTTACTCTTGCAGGGCAAGACCAGAGAGACAGAAGACATGAAGAGAAATTATAATTTTGAACTGGGCTCTGAAGGTTGAAAGTCATGTTTAAAGGAAACTCATTTGCTGGCAGAATAAAACCTGCATTAGAAGAAGTGGTGTGAGGTAGGGACTCTCAGTAGAAATAATTGACAGTATTCAAGGGGTAACAGAACAAGACAAGTCCCAGCTGATTCTGGGTGAAACATTTAAGCTGACCTCAATTTCATTATCCAGATGATCTACCCAGCAGAGAACAATATATGCTGAGTAAGTTCAGGCTCTGAGTCACAGCTGTCCTACTTACTCCAGCTGAGAGGTCAGAAACAAAAGAGTCTCACCACTTCAACCTGTTTTCTCATCTGTAAAATGGGATAGCACCAACACTACTGTATGGAGTGATGGTGAAGGGTAACTAGGAAAATGAACTTCAAGTCCTTGGTGAAGGACTTAGACACGTAATGTCAAAGTCTTTTTTAAACTTACCTGGCAGGGGAGACACCATGATCATGAAGGTGGTTTTCACAGGGCAAGGCTCACCCATTGTGCTTCGAATGTGCTGACCCCTGCGATTTCCCCAAATGTGGAAACTCGACTGTATAACTTGTGGTAATGGGGACTGCGTTAGCGTTCTCCTTGAAAAAAAGTCTTTCTTAGTTCATAAAAAATTATTTTAATGAAATCAGGAACAAAATATAAACATTAATTGGTTTGGATGCTCTTCGAAAACAAACTTTGAAGAAAAGATACATGCAAAGCAATTTTCTGTGGATCTAGTTTTCTGTTATGTTTATTTGTATTTGCCTTTTCATCCTTCAGACGTGAACATCTAACTCCCACCCATGCTTTCTCGTCTGACACACACACTCCCTCTTCCTCCTTCACAGGCCCGTGCTCCATGGATGGTAATGACCATCACACTTCCAGGTTCCTGAGTTTCCGCAGGGCTCGATCAAACCCAGGTTGCTGGGCTCCACCAGAGTCTCTGGAAGAATAAGTGGATGCCATCATTGCTAGTTGGGGGTCACTCTTTGAGAACCAATGTTGTAAGAAATAAACTCCTGAGGTTTTTTTTTTTTTTCCCCCAAGTATAGACTGGGTTGCATTCTTTTTTTTTTATTATTATTATTTTTGGTGGTACTGGAGTTCCTGAAAACCCTTCTACCTCCAGGCTACACTCCCAGACCCATTTTATACTTTTTTTAAAATTTGGAAACGGGGTCTCTTAAGCCAGCGAAGCTGGCTTCGAACTGCAGGATCCTCCTGTCTCAGCCTCCCAAGCGCGGGGATTACAAGCATGAGCTACCAGGCCCAGCTAGGTTAGCATTCTTGGTTTTTCATAAAGTTAACTCCCTTGGTCTATCTACTGAAGAGATGTGGGTGGTGCTATGGTGGTATGCAGATAAGGAGCCAGTATGTTTGTGTTTTCATTATTTTGTTTTGTTTTGGTACTATGGATTGAACCCAGGGGTGTTTTACCTCTGAGCCATGCCCCCAGACATGTTTACTTTTAGTTTGAAATAGTGTCTCACTAAGTTTCTCAGTTTAACCTTGAACCTGAGATCTGCCTGCCTCAGTCTCTCAAGTTCTCGGATCAACAAGTGCGTACCACTGTGCCTTAGTGGTATTTGTTTTATTGCCTGGGTCTTATTTTTGCGGCTATTACTTACAAGTGGGGAAGTAGAAAAAGACCAAGATACTGTAGACGGTTTACTTCCACTTCCAAGAGATACAAGGAAGCCACAGTTTCCCTTCAGCAGGCAATCCTAGAGTTTTTCTCTGGCCACCTAAAAAGAAAGTTGAGATGTGGCCAACCCCTCTCTTCCTGTATCCCAGTGTGGGATGATTTGACAGTTCCAAATGATAAAATTGAATTACAATAATCCCCTTAGCAATGTCTCTAACTCACACTACTTAATAGAACATAAAATATGTATTGATACGGAGATTTTACTTGCAAATCCAAGTTTATGCTAAAAGACGTAGATTTTTACAATTATTTTTAACTTTGCTTTTTTATTTGATACATAAAACTTACAGATTTATGATATTCCTTGTGATGTTTTGATATGTCTGTATTGTCTCTATCATGTCCTCAAACATTTGTTACTTCTTTATGGTAAACATTCAAATTCGAAAATCTTAATTATGATAAAAATGTAAAATTTTCCATCTTAAATCATTTTTAACTGTACAGTTCAGCAGTATTAAATAAAATTGCATTGCTGTGCAACTGATCTCCAGAACTTTCATCTTTCTTTATTCCATGGCCATTAAACTCTACTTCCCCATCCCCCTCCCTCTACCATCTGGCAATCCGCTTTGAACCTTCCTTTTGTATGGGTGAGACCACTCTAGGTATCTTCTACTAGTGCAATCATACCACATTTGTCTTTTTATGGCAGGCTTATTTTGTCTAGCAGAATGTTTCTATGACACACATCATAGCACATGTCAGAATTTTCTCTTTTTTAAGACTGAATAATATTTCATCATACTATTGTGCACTTGATGAGTGGACAGACGCTTCCACCTTTTATTTATGGCCAATAATGCTGTTAACATGAGTGCACAGATGTCTCTTTGAGAGAACCTACTTTCAGTTCTTTCAAATATATACTGTGATTCTATTTTTAGTCATCTGAGGAACCACCGTACTGTTTTCCATACTGATTGCAGAATGTTGTGATTCTACCAATGGTGCACGGAGCTCCAGTTCCTCTATCTCCTTGCCAACACTTGTTGTTTTTGGTTTTTGGAGTTTACTGGGAGTGGGAGACAGTAGCCAACCTAATGGGCATGACGAGATATCTCTTGGCTTCGATTTGGACTTCCCTAAGGGTTGACCATTTTGAGCATGTCTTCATATGCTCATTGGTCATTATATATTCTTTGGCAAAAATGTCTATTCAAATCCTTTGCCCATTTTTAAGTTGGAATACAAAATTTGTTTTTATGTTGTTGAGTTGCAATATTTATGTATTCTGGAATTAAGTTCTCAAATATTTGATTTGCAAGAATCTCCCACATTCCATGGGTTGCGTTTTCATTGTGTAGATTGTTTCTCTGATGTATGAGAGGTGTGTGTGTGTGTGTGTGTGTGTGTGTGTGTGTGTGTGTGTGTGTGTTTGTGTTCGCGTAAGAAATACTGGGCATTAAACCCAGGGGCATTCTATATTCGAGGTACACCCTCAGCCCTATGTTTCTATTTTTTATTTTGAAACATGGTTTACTAGTGGGCGTGGTGGTGCAGACTTGTAATCCCAGCATTCAGGAGGCTGAGACAGGAGCATCGTGGTTCGTGGACAGCCTCAGCTACTTAGTGAGGTCCTTTGCAACTCAGTGAGACCCTGTTTCAAAATTAAGAATAAAAAATAAACAGAAATAGGGCTGGGGATGTAGCTCAGAGGTAGAATGCTCCTAGGTTCCATCCCCAGTGGGAAAAAAAAACAACAAAAAAACAGAAAGCAAGAAATAGGGCTTATTAAGCTACTGAAGCTGGTCTTGAACCTGGGACCCTCCTGTATCAGGTTTCCAAGTACTGGAGTTACAGGTGTGGGTTAGGTGTGGAAGTTTTAAATCTTGATGTTGTCCAACTTAACCTTTTTCTTTTCTTATCTGTGCTTTTGACAACCTAGCTAAGAAATCATTGCCAAATGCAATGTCACAAAGCCTTTCCCCTCTGTTTTCTAAGTGCTTTATCATTTTGGCTTTTATGTTTAGGTCTCTGATCTATTTTAACTTTTGTAGTGTAAGGGCCCAATTTTATTCTTTTTTTGTGGCGCTAGGGATTGAACCCAAGGGCATTCTACCTCTGAGCTACACCCCCAGCCCGGTTTTTTATTCTTTATTTTGAAACAGGGTCTTACTAATTTGAGGAGGGTCTCACTAAGTGGCTGAGGCTGTCCACGATCCACGATCCTCCTGTCTCAGCCTCCCGAGTACTGGGATTACAAGCATGCCCACCGCGCCTGGCTTCCCAACTTTATTCTTTACATTTGCATATCCAGTTTTCTCAATGCTATTTGTTGAAATGAAGCGTCCCATATTAAATGGTCTTAACTCCCTTGCTGAAGATCATTTAGCCCTATATGTGGGTGCTCAGTAAGTTTTAACTATCTAGCATTTACATCAGTATAACCATACAAGGCCTGGACTCTCTTTGTGGGTCCTGTTAAGTGCAAAATCTGGGTAACTTCCATGTCTCTTTAATTGACTACATTTTTTTTTTTTTGGTGGTACTGGGGTTCCTGGAAGCCCTTCTACCTCCGGACTACACTCCCAGACCTATTTTTACATTTTTATTTGGAAACAGGGTCTCCTAAGTCAGCGCGCGCGGCTGGCTTCGAACATGCATGATCCTCCTGTCTCTGCCTCCCAAGCATGGGGATTATAAGCATGTGCCACCACGCCCGGCGTAAATTGACTACATTTTAAAAAAAGAATGTGCCACATTTTCCTGTTTCTTTTTAGGTCTGATTATTTTTTATTAACTCATAGACATCATGGATGACACCTGGAGATTCTGGATTCTGTGATATTCTTCTGAAGAGTGGCTCCTGTTTTAGCTGCAATTCATATGTCTGGTTTTGAGCTTTCAGTTTTCTCTTGTATGTGTGTGTGTGAGTAGCAGCTGAAATATCTTCTCTGTTTTTGTAAACCCAAGCTTTTGCTTGTTGTCTGGGCCCCTGCAATCTCTCTTGTATGGGTTTAGTTAGAAGCCTACCAAGAATTTCATTAGATCGTTGTACATTTGTGTATTCACCTTATAAGACTCCCTTCTAGGAGTTTTGATGGCTTCCCTGTGAGTCTTGAACTCTGTCAAATTGGTACCTTAAGCCAGTAAGGTGGCCAAGGTCTGTTGCTTAACTACACAGAGATTGAGGAATACCACACGCTTGCAAAAAAATAAAATCACACACTTGCACTATAGATGAGTTTTCAGAGGTCTGACTCCTTTTGGTCATCTCAGATGCTTTGACTGGTTGACTTCCTATTTATCAAGATTTTATTACTTTTATCTTGGGGAGGTGGGTCATATTAAGGCCTTTCACCACTGGTACAAGCTGATGCCCAGGATCTATAAAGCAATGGATTTAATACAGAATTTTCTTAGCATAAAGTTAGTGCATTTCAATTCATCTTCATGCTACATGAGTGAGAACTCTGGAAGAATATTTTCTTAGCTTACTAATCTTCTAGTATGACACAGGTAGGTAATATTTACTCTGTAGACTCCTATTATCTTGCTCACTCCTAAAGCTCCTTTTGTAGGTTTTGTCTTCACTGTGATGATCTAAGTTAAGTGCTCTATTTTATTCAGATGTATGGGCAGAGTAGGAGGTGAGTGGGCTGCTCTAAAACACAAAACTATCTCTGAATTACAGGCTGGGAGTGGCATATGCCTGTGATCTCAGGACTTGGGATGCTGAGATAGGAGGATGACAGCTTCACAGACAGCTTCAGCAATTTATCGAGACCCTCGGCAACTTAATGAAACCCCCATTTCAAAACAAAAAGATAAAATTAGGGCTGGTGAGGTAATTCAGAGTTACAACACCTCTGGGTTTAACTCCCATCTTTTGACCAATATTCTCACTGCTATAATCCAAGACAAGTGACCACACAACTTAGAGGAAGGAAGATCATTTGCTGCAGTGTTTTAGAGATCTCTGAATTTCAATTCAAGTTAGGCCAGGTTATATCTGTGGAGCTCAGGGCATGGCGGCAAGAAGCAGAGACAGAGGGTGAGAGAAAGGGCTCCGCTCTCACACCATGGAGTCTGGAAGCAAGAGAGCACACCGAGAGGCTTTAAAGACAGAAGCACAGCTTCTAATGCCACTCCCCGAGGACCCTCCTTCTCCCACCATGTGCCGCTGACCTAGGATACCACCTAGGCCTTGGTAAACTCATCACAGCGGATTTATCTATTGATGAGCTTATAACCCTCAAGATTTAATTGCATTAACTCTGAACATTAAATTCTTCAGGGGACATTCTATAAGCAAATCACCTGAGTAACATAAAGAAAAAAAAACCCGTAAATTACCCATGAGAAGATCTACACTGTTGAAAAGTTTAAGTCTCTTACAATTTTGATGCCTCCAGATCTCTGACCACCATAAATACATTCTAGCATTACTTATTTGAGATAGGAGAAGAAAAAAGTGTGTCTTTTAAAGTGGCTGCTTCGAAAGCCAATTATGTAATAAGGAATTAAACAGAAAATCTAGCTGGGTGTGTTTGCACATGCTTGTAATCCCAGGACTTAAACAGAAAATCTAGCTGGGTGTGTTTGCACATGCTTGTAATCCCAGGACTTGGGAGACTGAGACAAAAGGTTCACAAATTCAAGGACAGCCTCAGCAATTAGTGAGGCTCTCCTGAACCTAGCAAGAGCCTGTTTCAAAATAAAAATAAAATGCGCCTGGGGGTGTGGCTTGGAGATAAGATGCCCCTGGGTTCCAGCCACAGTACTGTGAAGAAGAAGGAGAAGGAGAAGGAGGAGGAGGAGAAGATGGAGGAGGAGGAGGAGGAGGAGGAGGAGGAGGAGGAGGAGAAGAAGAAGAAGAAGAAGAAGAAGAAGAAGAAGAAGAAGAAGAAGAAGAAGAAGAAGAACAACAACAACAACAACAACAACAACAGCAACAACCACCACAATAACAACAACCACAACAGGAATATGGCCCTGGCCCTGAACAGGTCATCTACACTTTGTACCTGAACAGGTCATCTACACTTTGTACCATTTCTCTGGAGTCCTATTCAGAGGATCTAGAGGCACTTTTTAAGGATATTTTAAGAAGATATTGTGTGTCCACACTGCAAACAGGATCATAAATTGGAAAATAGACACTGGGGAGCTGAAAGAGTTCATTGGTAGATATACTAAAAAGTAATATTGGAGCTGTGTGTGGTGGCTCAGGACTTGGGAGGATGAGACAGGAGGATCAGAGGTTCAAGACCAGCCTCAGCAACTTAGTGCGACTCTCAGCAACCTAGCAAGACCCTGTTTCAAAAGAAAGAAAAAAAGAAAAAAAAAAAGTAAAAGGACTGGTGTGTAGCTTGGAGGTAGAGTGCATTCAATTTTGAATACCAAAGAGAAGCAATACCGGAGTTTTAAAATTGGCATCAGACCTCAAACCAGGATTTTACGACAACTGATATGTAATAGAAGTGAAATTCCCACACCGCTGCTGGTCTTCCCACGCCAGAGAGGCGTGACTTGTGCAAAAGTGGCCAAAAGTTGTCTTGTCACATTTTTCTTTCCCACCACCCCTATTACTTGACATCACATTGAATGTTTTTAAACATTTCATTGCTAAGTGCACTCAGCATAGCCATTGTTTATGAAACGCAAATGACTTCAACCAGGTGATCATCAAAGTCATGGGGGCGCTTTGTCTAGTATAAAGCCTGAGCTGACTCAGGGTGTGGGCTCAGCAGGAGTCAAGGAGGCGCCTGTGTTTTTAAGAGGCGCTATAGATGAGCCCATAAGCGCCCTGTAGGCACCCTCCAGCAAAAGCCTCATCCGTAAGAAGCCATAACCAATGGTTGCTCAAAAGTAAGGGCATGATAAAAAAAAAAAAAAAAAGAATGTTGATTGAATTGTGCTAGTCAAACTTGGGGTGTGTCAGGACTAAAAGATAGATGCAGTTGTGCTTGGTTCTATATTTGGAGGAAGTGAAGCAAATCCCAGGGGGCGAGTTTTGCAGGTTATTCTAGGCATCATCGTTTAAAGAATTACATAAGGCGTATTGAAAGTTTCTTATGATGACAGATCAAGCACCTGAAAATCCAAATCCGCCTTTTATTCCCTCTCAGACCCAGTAAATATGAAGTGAATCCCAGCTACACGTGGAATTGAAAATGCACAGAGCAGCTTTTCAGCCTCTGGAGGCAAATCTAGTTTCCGCCTGAAATTATGCTACCATTGGAGCCGTTTCTGTTCTGCCTAGGGAACATACCCTTGCCTTGATTGCAGATGTGAAAAGAGGCTTCTCGAGGGCTGGCGCAGACAGAGGGAGGCGGTGGAAAGAGACCCTGTGAACGATGAAGACAAGGACATTACCTTGCCTATTTCTCATATGTCTTCTACTTCCAGGGTCAGCCCTTCATCTCTATTTAGCTTAAACATGTGAAGACTGGCACTTTTCTTTTCTTTCTCTTCCCTTCCTTTTCCCTCCGCGCTCCTCCTTTCTTCCTTTCCCAGTGCTGAGATGGAACCCAGAACCTTGTGCCACCAGGCAAGTGCTCCTGTTGCAACCTGCGGGGTTCTGTCCTTTGTGGGTCTCGGTTTCCTCATGTGTACAAGAGTACCATAACAGGGCTCACCTCCCAGGTCACAGGGGAATTAAAGGAGTCAGTCCCAGGAAAGCACGTGGCCCTGCAGGGTGCATGCTCAGGGCAACGGGAGCGACAGCTGGTACAGGGTGCATGCTCAGTACAAAGAGTGCGGCCTGGGATATGGCGCATGCTCAGTGCAATGAGAGCGAAGGCTTGTATATGGCACATGCTCAGTGCAAGCAGAGCGATGGCCTGTATCAATGGCATGAGGATGAGGGAGACAATGTTTTTAACTGTGGTAAACTGCATCCACTGTAAAATTTACCACCTTAAAAGCGCGCACATCGGTAGTGTCAGTTCAGGCCGCAGTGTTAGTGCATTCACTGTCGCCACCGTCCAGCTCTAGAACTCTTGACTCCTCGTACAACAGAAACTCTGTACCTATTACACTTCTCCTCACTTCTCCAGTCCTGTGTGTTCTGTTTTCTGTTACTTGATGTAAGAGGACTCACACTGTCTTTTCGTGATTGGCTTAGCATAACGTCAAGGTTCATCCATGTTGTAACATGTTAGACTGCCCTTCCTTTTTAAAGGCTGGGTAGTGTTCCCGTGTGTGTACATACTTACTGCATTTATTTACTTATCTACCCTCAGGCAGTTGGTTTGCCTCCACTTTACGGAGATTATAAATAACACTGCAATAAACACGTGTGTGTGCAAATATCCTGTTAAACACGTGTGCGTGCAAATATCCCGTTGGGATCCTGCTTTGAATTATTTTGAGTATGTATTCAAGAGCAAATTCCTGGAACCTACAGTCATATTTTCAACATTGTAAGGAGCCAGTACAGTGTTTATTGGGGGCTTTTCTTCATAAAGATTACTTTCGTGTTATTTTATCCCATGTTTCACAGTGGTGTAAGTTTCAGCATTAGATCACTTACCATCTCGATATCAGCTCAGATGCCAACATGGGAGACTGAACCCTGCTAATCATGTCATGGAGTGAGGGCTTTGGTTATAAAACCTAAAATATGCTCAAGGAAATGTTAGACTGCTAGATCAGGAGGACAGGAGACACTAGGACATCTGGAAGTCATTAGCATCCATCAAGAAACCAGTGTCTTACAAACACTGCTATGAGTGCTCCTCGTCAGTCATAAAACCCCCGCTATCTAGGGGGGGGAGTGAAGAGGTCGTTCTGCTGAGTTAAGAGGTATTTGCTTAGACCTCCAAGGAGAACAGCTGTTGGCTTTCATTTCTAAAATACCAGACTGGAAAGTCCTGTGCTGTGCCGCCCAACTGTGCTGTTCCGGGCAAGAAACTGTCCTTTCTGTGCTCAGAGCCTTCTCAGTGGAAGAAGGTTCACCTCCTGGGGCCACCGTGGTCTAAAGGAGCCTCCGTGGAGCCACGGGAACCATTGGCTTCAGATCCCCCATGAAGCAACTGGGCGGAGCAAACAGGGGAAGTCCTTAGAGGGAATTATGTTTGAATTCTTGGGAAAAACAAATGCCCATCAAGGATAAGGCCTGTCGATAATAACAACAACCCTCACGCCACTTTATTTCATTCAGTCAGATCTTTTAAGTCCTGCATAGGAAAGAAGAAGACTGATTGATTAAATGAATGGTTTCATTCCACTAGGAATTCTTACACCCGGAGGGGGAGAATTTAAGGTTCATATCAGTTTTTGTTGAGTGGTTGGGTATTTTGTTCAGTTGAAAAGGAGGAAATAGAGAATTATACGTTTCCCAGTTTATGTTGAAATAGTTTTGTAAAAAGCCCTCAATTTTCCACATCCCAAACAGGGCTTTTCAAATGGCTGTGTGCCCTTTGACCTCAGACAAGGACCTTTAGAATTGATTTTTTTCAGAGCAGAAAAAAAAATGGTAAAATGAAATGCTGCTGTTAAAATCACTTATACTACAAAAAGCCATTCGCTTATTTTGCTTCTCTATGGAGGAAGAAGGCAGAGGATAAATTACGGCTGCAATACGGGGCTAGATTCAATTTTAGGAGGGTCATCGGATCTATAATACCATGGCTCATAATGCTGGCGCAGAACTGAAAACTCAGCCCTGGAACATGCAGAGTCCAGGCACTTTGCTTCTTTACTTGTGGTTGATTTTCTGCAGAGAAAATCTATAGGGCATTAGCATTCACGAAGAGCAGTTTCACAAAGGATTATTATTTGACATTCTAATTCACATGGAAGCAAACAGAATATTTAATAAGCCAAGAATTAAGAGAACTGCCAAAAGGTATTTAGGAAACAACACGTATGTTCGCACACAATGAATATATTCTGCTAAAATATTGAAAGAAACCTGTGGCTGTTTCTATTTTGCAGAAAGTTAGTTCTGTTTGGGCATTAAATAGAAAAAAATGTTCTTAAGATTGAAATATGGAAAACTAAGAGATGTGTGATGCTCTCCATTTTTCTAACTTTTCATGTCTTAAAACTGTAAATTTAGCCGGGCGTGGTGGCGCAGGCTTGTAATACCAGCACTTGGGAGGCGGAGACAGGAGGATCGCACAGGTTCAAGCCAGCCTCAGCCACTTAGTGAGACTCTACTTCCAAATAAATTATAAAATAGGAGTCTAGCCTGGAGGTAGAAAAGCCCCTGGGTTCCACCCCAGTACCACAAAAAAAAAAAAAAAAAAAAAGTAAATTTAATCCTTAGGCTAGTTCACTTTTTTTTCCCATTTGGTGCTAGGATTGAACCTGGGGCATTCTACCTCTGAGCTACACCTCCAGCCCTTTTTATTTTTTATTTTAAAACAGGGTCTCACCGAGTTGCTGAGGCTGGCCTTGAACCTGCGATCTTCCTGACTCAGCCTCCCGAGTCCTGGGATTACAGGTGTGCCCCATCGTGCCTGGCTTTAGTTTTCCATTCGTTGTAATGTTTCTTGTTTCACGCTTCACATGTTGTTTTAATGGGAGCGTGAGTAGAACGGTTTGCTTTACAACTGCTGAGGAGAAAACAGGGAGAACTTGAGTGTTTACTCCAATCCCTTACCATGTGCTCTGTTGAACTTCCACAACCATTGGTCTTCTAAACTCATTGTTTGCAGACCCAGAGTTTTAAAGATTGGGGATACCAAGTCTGCTGTGGATTAAACACTGACTCTGTGCTGAGCTGCCCACAGCCAAAGGCCTTGTCTGCCCTCAGGAAGCATCGGGTGGACAGGTACTAAGTGAATACATCACATCCTTTGCTTGGTACTTCGAAGGAAGAGCGTGGGGTGCTCTGGGCATTATAATCATGGGCCTCGGGGGTAGAGAGTGGCTTCGCGAGGGTGGGCTAGAGGATGGCGGTCAGGTAGAAAGGTTAAAATAGAAGGCTCCATGTGTCGTGCCAGGGTTTGGGAATGTCACTTTTCTAGAGCATTTTGATGTTAATGATAACATTTCTAGGCTCAGTGGCATCTTCTGATTGAAATCGAAGAGTGCAGGGGGATCCCATGGGCTCGGGTGCCTTCTCAGGAGCCCTGCTTGTGGCCCCCGCCCTCCCCCACTCTAGGCTCCTGTCTTGAAGGCTGCCACTGTCTGTCCTAGAAAGAAATTTCTTAAACCATTTTCATACAGTTAATGTGGTTGAATGTATCCAGTCTGTTCCCAGTTTAAACTAATTCTTTTTTTTTTTTGGCACTAGAAATTGAACCCAGGACATTCTACCTCTGAGCTACACTATACCCCCAGCCTGATTTGATTTGATTTTTTTATTTTGAAATAGGGTCTTACTAGGTTGCCGAGGCTCGTCTGGAACCTGTAATCCTCCTGCCTCAGACTCCCAAATACTGGGGTTATAGGTGTATGCCAGTATGTTTGGATTAAACCCAATATTTATTGACAAGCACTTGAAGTAAGCACCATGGGCTCACAAAAGCAGATTTTTATCCTTTTGTCTAATGAAAAGTCTTTTTAAAAATTACGGTAAAATATTAATAACATAAAATTTAACTCTTTCTCCTTCCTCCCTCACTTCCTTCCTTCTCCTTCCTTGGATAGAACCCAGGGCATTCTAACTTTGAGCTGCACTTCCAGCATTATTTTGTTTTCTGTTTTGAAGCAGGGTTCCGCTAAATTGCTGAGGGCCTTACTAAGTTGCTGAGGCTGGCCTCAGACCTGCAGTCCTTCTGTTTCAGCCTCCCAAATACTGGGATTACAGGTATGCGCTACCATACCAGCTACTAATTTACAACTTTTAAGAGTGCAGCTCAGTTGCGTTGAGTACATTTACTTGTTATAAGTGCTTTTCCAAGACTCTTTCATCTTGTAAACCCCAAATCCTGCACTGGCTAAACACTAACCACTCACCCTTCCACAGCCCCTGGTACCCCCCATCTACTCTACCTCCCTTTTGTTTTAAACAGGGCCTCATGTTGTGGCGGGCCTCACCAAGGCTGGCTGCCAGTCTGGGGTCCTTCCATCCAGCCTCCCGATTACTGGGATTGCAGGTGTGCGCCATTGCACCTGGTTCTTCTTTTTTTATGACCTATTTTAGGTACCTGTGAATGGACTCATATGCTGTTTGTCCGTTTGTGATTGGCTTATTTTGCTTAGTGTGATGTCCTCGTGTTTCTTCCATGTCAGAGTGTGTTTCGGGATTTCCTTCCCTTCTAAAGCCAACCAGCCTCCCACTGCGTGTATCCAGCGTGGTCGGTTCACCCACTTAATCCTCAGTGGATACCTAGATTACTGTAAATAGCACTAATTTGGATATGGGGACAGTGACTTCTGCTTTTCAAAGCAGTAATACATTTGAATGATTTTTTACAAGGAGAATAAATTGGTAACGTAGAAATAATCTTGGGAGAACAGACTCAGGAAACTGGGTTGCGAGACTCACTGGGTCTTCTGTTGGATGCGTGGCCCTCTCGGTGTCCTTCTCCGTGGAGGCAGAGCCCTGAGCCCCATCTTGATGGCCCACACCTGATCCCAACACCCCGGTGAAGTAATTCTAGGATTGTGGCACACTAAGGGCTAGATTAAAATGGATGCCACGCGATGTCTTTATTAATTGAGTCGTCTTAGGTCTTTGAATGATTTTATGTACACGTGGGATTTTTATCCCCTTTGGTCTTCTCATTCGGGGAAAGAATGGGAACGTTCCAAAGGAACTTATGATTGGAAAGCAGGGGCTCTTCCCTGCACGGAAACCGATGAAGAGAAGGCCCGAAGCTCTCCTCGGCTTTTCCTTGTTAAGTAGGACGGGCTCAAGAGGTTCTGTCTAATAGTAAAGCAGTTTTCATTGGAATATAAGTGGAATCTTTGGTCTCTGTCAAATGCAATTTAGAGAAATGGCCGCAAAGGGCCAAATTCAGAGCATCTTATAGCCCTTGCCGTAGACCTGGCTAAGCTCTTCAGAACCTGAGATTATGTGAGATAACTCCTCAGCATTCAAATGCTATGAAACCTACACCTCTCTAGTAACCTAGAATATTAGATCTATTCTGTCCCGGACGATGTGCAAAGTAGAGATTCATTTTCTCACTTGTCCCCAGAAACCTTTTTTTCTTGCATGTTCCTTTAGCAGTTGTCCTTTAAAGAAGAGCCGGGTGCTCATTTAGTATGACAGAGTCCTGTCAAAAGCGATCTCTGAATCAGAAAGAGGACCTTCTTCAAAAGAAAAAGTTTTGTGCTTGACATTGTCTTGTGCAAAGATATCGAGGCTATCAGAGTTACTGAGTTTGTAGATTACTCTCAAATTACAAAGGGTATAGGACTTTCAGATAAAATGAAGGATACCAGCTCTGACATAAAAAAGCAATTAGTAAGCTAGGCATGGTGGTGCACACTTGTAATCCTGCATTTGGGAGGCTGAGACAGGAGGATCGAAGTTCAAGGACAGCCTCAGCTACTTAGTGAGGCCCTTTGAAACTCAGGAAGAATAAAAAAAAAATGGCTGGGGGTATAGCTTGAAGGTAGAATTCTTCTGGGTTTCATCCCCAGTTCCACAAAAATAAAAAATAAATAAATAAGTAAAAAATGAATAATTTTTAGTGTAAGTATGTTCTATACAATATTTGGGACACACTTTATAAAGTATTTGCTAGTTATCTGAAATTCAAATTCAACTGAATATCTTTTATTTGATAAACATGGCAGCCCTCAGCTGTGTGAAAAAACACAGTTTGTTTTCAAAACATCAGAACTCTCAAAAGAAAGGGATTTATTTCCTAAGAGGATCTCACAAACATGTATGCCTGACTCATGCTTCCCAGGTTGGGACACAAAAACTATCAGGTGAAACTGCATATAAATTTAAAAACAAAGACGCTCTTTTTTAATAGTCATAAATTATAGTGTGATGGATAAAAACAAATAAACCACGAGCTCTAAAGATGACCCTGTGAAAGGGCACTAAAATCAGGTGACTTCGGAGACTCATACTGTACTATGATTTCCTTTTATTTTTGTGGAAATCTACATTTATGGCCTGTCCACAGGAACGCACATGACAGATGCTTCTATTCTGTCAGCCAAGAGTTGCGTAGTGTACTAGGAAGGGGATAAAATGATGTTTCGGTGGAGAGGATGGTTTCATTAGATGTAAGTTTGTGGCAAATGGAACCACGGAGGGGCAAATAGCACTTTTACAAACCGATGATTTAAAAACTCTTAAAACCATGAGGTGCTCCCCAGCCAGCCTGCAGTGTAGAAGTGGCTCACAATGTTTGACTGGGTTTGTGACTGAGGTCCAACGTTTCCTTTAACCTGTTTGCAAGACAAACTCGTCTTAGCTGTTGTTTTGTAGTGCTGGGAATGGAACCCAGGGCTTCACACATGCTAGGCGAGCGCTCTACCACCGAACTACACCCCGGCCAGTTTTGAACCTTTTTTGTTAATGTTCTCCCCCACCCCACTTGGTTTGCACGTGTGTGTGTGTGTGTGTGTGTGTGTGTGTGTGTGAGAGAGACTGGGGATTAAATCAGGGACTTTCTACCTCTGAGTTGCACCCCAATTCTCTTATATATATTTATATATATGCACATACATATTTATTTATTTATATTTTGAGACAGGGTATCACTAGGTTGCTGAGAATCTCACTAAGCTGGCTGAGGCTGTCCTTGAACTTGTGATCATTTTATCTCAACCTCCCAAGTACTAGGATTATAGTCAGTCTCTCTCTCTCTCTCTCTCTCTCTCTCTCTCTCTCTCTTTCTCTCTCTCTCTCTCTCATCTCTCTGTCTCTGTCTCTGTCTCTCTCTGGCTTTTTTTTTTAGTACTGAAACATTTTTAAGTTTTGAAACAAGGTCTTACTAAGTTGTTTGGGGCCTCCCTAAGTTGCTGAGGCTGTCCTCCAACCTGCAACCTTCCTATGTCGTCCTCCCAAACACTGTGCCTGGCATAAGTCAAACTCTTCAAGCCTTGAACCGTCACACCGGGCCAATGATGGGCTTGTAGCCACAAAGTGTCCATGAGGAATGGGTGCCAAGTTAGAACTTCACCAAACAAGGAATGGGCTAAAACCAGCAGGGACACACTTAACCTCCGGGGCTGCATCACTGGGAAACTGCAGGCCTTCAAACCTCGTGGGCAGGGGTGGGCCTGTTCCTCCTGAGTGCCGGCTCTCCAGATGGTGCACAGCACTGACGGGAACAAGTCCTCACCCTTTAGATGTTTATTGATCAGTGATTTCCAAGAGAAAAGTTAGCAGCTATTTCAAGAAAAAGAGGTGCCCGCGCGTGGGGACCTCAGTTGGAGACTAGGCCAGGCGTGCTTTGTCTAGGGGCTGCCCCAAAACTGTCAATCCTCAGCATAGGAGGAGAGCAGAAAACAATCCCTGATACCCAGTGGGTGGAAAGTGGGGACACACGTGTCCTAAAGCCGAGGGTAGAGGGGGCTGAGAGATCCGTGCTTGCTAGTAGCGTTTGAGACGCGTGGAGGTTCAGACGTGGAGAGTGTCGACTCTATTAATGGCGCTAATTTGGCTGAGTGCCCTTGGGGTAACCCACTATGCTGGCAAACTCTATTTTCTGCCTCTGTCTTGGCCGTCACCATATATTTTATCTTTATTGCTACAAGTCCTTCCTCTGGGGCAGGTCTGGAGACCACATTTTCTTGTGAAATGAAAACAAGACCTTAAGTTGCTTTTTCTGCAAAATCTGCAAATTATTTTAAAACCTGGCCTAATGGGCAAATATATGACTCACCTTTTAGGTTCAGGCCACCTGTTCTCTGAAGTTTAGAATGGGATATAAAAGATGCTTGCTGCAGTCCTGTGCTGCAGAGACTGGAAAAAAGTCTGCGACACATCTTTATGAGCTTTTCCAGGCAACCAGGCTTAATAGTTTGCTTTATGCAGCATTTTTAATGCTCAATTAACTGCCTCACGAGCTGCAGCTGGAGCTCTTTTTTGGTAGTGGGGATTGAACCTAGAGATGATGTTCTACCTCTGAGTTATTTCTTTGGCCTCATAATAATAATAGTGTAATATATAATATTAATTATTATATAATTATTAATTATTATAACAGTATATATCATTATTATTTAATTCTTGGAACAGGGTCACTCTTACGTTTTGGTGCCCTGGTCTCATACCTGCCATCTTCCTGTCCCAGCCTCCGAAATACTGGGATTGCAGGTATGTGCCACCATCTGAGCCAGAGCTGAAGCAATCTCTCTCTCTCTCTTTCTTTCTTTCTTTCTTTCTTTCTTTCTTTCTTTCTTTCTCTCTCTCTCCTTTCTTTTTTTCTCTTTCCTCCTTTCCTTCTCTCTTTCCTTTTTTATTTATTTTCTATTTATTCATTTATTTTTCTTTTTTCTTTTTTCTTTTTTTTTTGGTGGTACTAGGGTTCCTGGAAGCCCTTCTACCTCCGGGCTACACTCCCAGACCTATTTTTACATTTTTATTTGGAAACAGGGTCTCCTAAGCCAGCGCGTGCGGCTGGCTTCGAACCTGCGCGATCCTCCTGTCTCTGCCTCCCAAGCACGGGGATTACAAGCGTGCGCCACCATGCCCGGCTATTTTTCTATTTTTGATGGTATTGGGAATTGACCCCAGGGACATTCTATCTCTGAGATAATGCCTTGAGCCCTTTTATTTATTATTTTGAAATACGGTCTCACTCAATTACTGAGGCTCTCTCTCTAAATTTCTGATTCTGGTCTCCAGCCCGTGATCCTCCTGTCCGCCTCTTCAGTACTGGGATTACAGGAGTGCGCCACTGTGCCCGGCTGCAGCTGCAGCTTTTGACCATGAACAGGGGGCCCATTTCTTCTGTGTTAAGCCGGTGCTTGGCACCCAAGCCTCAGGGCAGGGGAAGAGCCGCCTTAGGCAAATGTCTCATCCACCCAGGATCACAAAAGGCAACTTGTGAAGGTGTGGCCACAGTCACAGTAGACCCAACAGGCAGGTTCTCTAGCGTCCTCGGGCACCTGTTCACCCGGGCCCCTGACATCCACCATGGAGATCCTTGCTGCTGACCACGCCACTGTGCCCTGGCCAGTGAAGCCCCTGCTTCTGCACTGGCTCCCCGTGCTTGAGCACCCATTTTCCCTATAGTTTGAGGGAAAGCAGATCCGATGGGTGGAGAGCAGGTGATCTGTCCTGAAACGAATTCATTCCCAAGTCCTAGTGGCATGACCCCAAGGGACATTTCTTATGTGTCCTTAAAGTAGCGGGTTTCAGACTGGGCTTCCAGGAGCCCTCAAGACTTCAAAGTGTTTGCAGGACCCACTGCACGGTGTGCATGTGTGTTCACCTGGGAAGGTGCATGCACATGTGCATGTGTGCACAGGTCTGCGTGTGTGCAGGTGAGGGTGTGCAGGCGCCGGGGCACGCTGCAGTGGAGGGGAAGGGGGGGGAGCCCATGGCAACACTTGCTTCCTTCATCAGAGCAGCTGCCTGGACCCTCTGTCCAGTCATATGAAATATGCTACTTTTATTTTATTTTTTATTTTTGATTGTTTGCAGTACTGGGGATGGAACCCAGGGCATTCTACCACCAACCTACATCCTCAGCCCTATTTTTCATTATTTATTTTGAAACAGGGTCTCACTGAGCTGCAGAAGGCCTCCCTAAGCAGCTGAGGCTGGCCGAGAACCGCGATCCTCCTGTCTCAGCCTCCCGAATGCTGGGATTACAAGTGTGTGCCACCACACCCAGCTTGAAATATGCTATTTTAGACAGAGGCAGTGATGTCTGTCTGTAATCCCAGGCTCCCATACTTGGGAGGCTGAAATGGGAGAATCACAAGTTCAAAGCCAGCCTCAGTAACCTAGTGAGGTCCTTAGCAAGTTAGGGAGAGGCTATGTTTCAAAGTAAAACAGAGAGTAGGGCTGGGAATATAGCTCAGAGGTAGAGTGCCTGTGGGTTTAATTCCCAGTAAGAAACATAGGAGAGAGAGAATTAAGGGTCTGGTACCAAAATGAAGGAAAAAGTAGCAAAGAAGGGAGGGTGGATACAGGAAAAGGAGGAAGGGTGTGAGGAGGTATAAAAAAAAGAGCAAAGAAAGGAAAATAGAGAGGAGGAAAGGAAGGGTGGGGAGTTTGACCAGACCGGCTCTCCAGCAGGCTTCCGTAGGTGGCCCTGAGTGGAGCAGTAGTATGGCTCTGCCTTGGGGAGGCACTTTGTGTTCAGACCCAGGTTAGTGTCCAGAGATGGTGGAGGCGCCCAGGTAAGGGGGTCGCCCAGGCGAGGGAGGCGCCCAAGCGCTTCCCAGGCTATGTGCCCTGGACCCTTTCTCCACCGCGCTTGCGCAGCCCCAGGCCAGGTGTCCACGGCCTCTCCTAGGAAGTTTATAAATGGGTACAACTGGATGTGCCCCATTTGAAAGGAAAGGGTTCTTCCTCCACTCGGCAGGAAGGTTTTTGTGAAGAGTTAATCATAACAGTACACATTTGAAGGCGAGGAGAGATGAGATAAAGGTGCAGGGTTGCAGGGATGAACTGGACAGAAGATTTGAGAAAGGACCGTGTTAAGGTCCAACAGCCATGTCAGGGTTCCATCAGCGCCTGGGGCTGATAGTGAGACCTGCTCACTCCAAGAGGATGGACGGGAGCGCCTGGGCCACCCGAACCTGAAGTCCAATTCACAGGGCCGCTTCAGGGCACGTCTGCTCCGCCCCAGTCCGGAGAGCCGCCAGGGCCTGCAGGGCTCTGAGGACCCAGTTAGAAGGTGCTGCTGTCTGTGTGTTTAACAGGACTGCCCTCCTCTCCTCCTGAGACTGACGGGGCTAGACAAGCCCTGGGAAGACCAGAACGGGCTAGTGAAGGGCAGGTTCAGCCCCCAGTCCCTGGACGTGCTTCGCAGGCAAAAGTTTCAGCTCTGGCAGGTGCTGTGCGCCGGAGCCTCATCGAGACCCGACAGGAGCGGAGTGGGGTTCCCCTAAATTCAGTCCAAAGCTACACAAATGCTTACTTTTCCTCATTATTTCTGCACATACGATTCCTTATTCCCCACTAAGGAATATGGCATAACCAGCGTCTTGATCCACACGCCCAAATCCAGCCTTCAACTGTCTCTGGTTCCCATCTCTCTGCGGATCCTACCTACGTTCATAAGAAAATGCCAGGCTCTCATGGTAAGCTCTGACTGCACAGACCAGCGTGATTTCTGTTGGAATACGGCAGGAGAGGAATATGCCGCACAGATGAGGCCCCATTGGAGCAAACACCAGGAGTTGCTCCTGGCTACCAGTTCTGAACTCTCCGCTCGGTACACAAGGGGCATCTGGGGCGAATAGAGACCCGTGCCCTGCTGTGTCTTCCAGAGGGTAAATGCTAACCATCCCTCGCAGACAAGCTGTACCTACTTATCCTCCTACTCTGACATAACCCCTGATGGATCTGGGGAAACAAGAACCTCACCCTCCCTGGTAGATGGGAGCACAAGCCCCTGGTGACCGAGCTCATGAGCACAGCCTTGGGGCTGCTGGGGTCTCTGTGTGGCTTTCAATCACCTACAATCTTTTGCAGATCTGAAGTGTTTTCACATTTATTTCGCCCCCACAATAGTGATACTTCTTCCTTTGCCAGGGTTGAAGGCAGAAAATAACTCCCTGGAAGGATGTTTCCCATGTAGAAGTCACGGGGCTATGGGCAGGACCAGCTCTAGGTCATCTGGTGCCTATCAAGGTCTCCTAATCGCAGACCGCAGACCGTATGCCCTTTCCCACAGCCCCAATCAATATGCCTGCCAATGTACAAGATGCAGCGGACTCCTCGCTTCTGGTCAGCTAACACTGACCTACTGCCTACCTGGAGCTCCTCTCTGGCTGGGGGGTGGAACAGCCAAGGGGCACAAACTATCTCTCCTCTCAGAGTTCCTGCTGGAAGGTCAAGAGGCCATCACATCCAGGGATCAAATTGTACCAGTATTGGAAAATTTTTCTGGTATTAGTTTGGAAAGTGTAAAAGAGAAGTCAGAGCCTGGGTGCTGCGCAGGCGCTCCGGCAGGGAGGGGCGGCAGCTGTTGCAGTGCAGAGTTCCTTTCTCTGCCCTTGGTTCTAATAATTATCCTGTAGTAAGGATGTAAAGGAAATTAAGGCCTTTAGCCTTAAAAGCATTAGAGACAATTGAAGCCCTAAAAATATGTAGAGGCAATCAGTGCCTCTGTTTCCCCCTCTCCTTTGTAACCTGGGCTTGGTTTGGGAAAGGTAAACTCCATGTGTGCTTCAAAGCACCCATAGGTGATGAGAAACCAATACTGCTCAATATAATAGAGGTGAAATCAGGTAGATTCTTGATCCCTGCACTTAGTAAGTGTGCTGTCTGGAGGCAAAGAGGCACCACCTGGCCAAGAAATGAGTCACTAGCCCATTGCCTTCGTAACACTGATGGGAAGATACCAATACACAATCTTTTTTTTTTTTTTTTTTTTTTTTGCAGTACTGGAGATGGAACCCAGGAGCATTCTACCTCCGAGAAACACCCCTAGTCCTCTTTTTTATTCTTTGTTTTGAAACAGGGTCTCACTGAGTTGCAAAGGGCCTCACTAAGTAGCTGAGGCTGGCTTCGAATGTGCACGATCCTCCCATCTCAGCCTCCCAATAGCTGGGATTACAAGCATGCGCCACCACACCCGGCTCCAATACAAAATCTTTTTAAAGGCTGGGGTCCTGAGAAGGGGCAGAGTTCCATTCCCGGGCTCTCCAGCGTGCTGAAAAAGCACGCTGCTTTTTCTTCTTCTCTTCCTTTGTATTTCCTACTGATTTTGTAATAAAGCTGCCTATTAGTTTTAATTTTCCTGTTCAACAAACTTTAGTTGAATAAGGAAGAGAACCCACAGCACCATTTGCAACCTTAACAAGATCAGGCTCTAGTTGCTACCCCGGTGCTAGGGGAGGGAGGATTTCCTGCAGGTGTATCTTTAGCAGGAAGGGTCCTCTGATGGGGAAGAAACCTTCCTGGCGGAGAGAAGGGCACAGAACGCAGAAAACAGAGTGTGGGTTTAGGATGCTTTCTATGGATCAGGGAGGAAAATCCTGAGACCTTTTCCTGTGAAAAAGGTCTCAACCCATGTGGACTCTTTATCCAGGTTCATGCAGGCCAGGTCAGTACAGAGTTCAGATTTACCCTCTGGGTGAAAGAGGGCCTCAGGATTAAGCAGGGGCACGATTTGATCAGGACGGGGTTTGGGCAGACCTCTTCAACCCCAAGGAGAAGGCCTGCAGCTCTTCTTGGTTCCCAGATCTGAGAAACTTTATGGAGCTGTGCACGGGGCAAGTGTTTAAGAAGTACTGTCTTCAGCGGGGCGTGGTGGTGGACGCTTGTAATCAGCATTAGGGAGGCGGAGACAGGAGGATCACGGCTCACAGGCAGCCTCAGCTAGTGAGGCCCTTTGCAACTCAGTGAAGCCCTTTGCAACTCAGTGAGACCCTGTTTCAAAATAAAGAATAAAATATAGGGCTGGGGTTGTAGCTCGGAGGTAGAATGCCCCTGGGTTCAGTCCCTGGTACTAGAAGAAACAGAGACTCTGTACTACATTTGAGAACGTTCCCCTTGAGGTTTTTTTTGTTTGTTTGTTTTGTTTGTTTTTGTTTTTTTTAATCATGGTTAATATCTTAGTTAGTTGTTTAAAGAAAATAGTTAAATATTTTATGTGTTCTTCTCCTTGGACTGAGTATACTTTGAGGTTACTGTCTCACCTAATAGAACACCATAAAATGCCATAAATATTTCATAATGTTCTATATTTGGTTGCCAGTGCTTGAAAACAGCTTGCCTCCTTCGCCTAGCTCTAAGCCCAGGAGCCCAGGGGGAAGGGCAGGAGGAAGCCCTGCTCTCCCCATCAGGCTCTCCCACGTTTCCACCCAGAGCACCCAAAGGTTGAATTATTCCATGCTGAGGGAAGTGTAGTCGTCCTGAAGATGTGACTTATTTCCCTCGTGTGTGTGTGTTACTGGGGCATTCTACATCTGAGCTAGACCTCTAACCATATTTTATTTTTTATTTGGAAACAGAGTTTAAGTTGCTGGGTACTTCACTAGGTTACTGAGGCTGGTCTCGAACCTACAATCCTCTTTTCTCGGGCTCCTCACAAGTACTGGGATTGCAGATGTGTGTCACCATGCCCAGCTGCTTTCAACATCTGAATGCAGATACTGAGGGCCAGAACTAGAAGAACAAAGGGTATTAACATTAAATATAAAGAGTTTTATTTATTGCTGTTGCTAGATGACATTCTGAAATAGAATGGGAAGGATTGTGGGAATAAATGGAAGGCATTAGGAGGAACCACCATTAAAATGTAATCATGAAAGACTCATCAAGCTGATTTTTATGCAAATGACTTGTCTATCCACTTCCCTGAGGCCCTTCTCAAGCTTCCTGAAATTAAATATAAATATATACACATACATTGTATCTATTTCTATTTATGAATTAATCCATCTAATCTCTCTATCTAGTATTTAGAAAGGAAAGAGAATTGCTAATCAAAATCCTGAATTTCCTTAGAAGATTTGGAATTGCACTCTAACAGATTCAGGGGAACGGAAAATTGCATGCAAGTTCTTCTGGGTTTTACCTGCCTACAAAAATTTTTTTTCCCCAGAAGTTGAGGAGCTTATATTATACTTTTATTTCTATTCATTGAAGAGATTGCCTTGATTCTTATTTTATCTTGGTAATGCCCCAATGTTACTCTCTCCTTTTGTACAGTTTGCAATCAAAATGATTACACTTTATTTCTTATGTTAAAATATTTCTATATACAAAAGCCAAGTTATCACGAAATCTCAGGATTAATTTTTCTTACTAAGGACCTGAGTAGTATTTTTTGCTTTAAAGATAAGCTGTAGTTATTTCTCTCTGGTAC
This sequence comes from Muscardinus avellanarius, assembly GCF_963383645.1. Lineage (NCBI taxonomy): Eukaryota > Metazoa > Chordata > Mammalia > Rodentia > Gliridae > Muscardinus > Muscardinus avellanarius. The sequence goes on from NC_137803.1 coordinate 59,421,879, forward strand.
TGTAAAATTTATTAAAAATCTGAGAACTCATCTTAAGAATCATCCTGAGAGTTAGGTACATTGAGATTACGGTGCCTATAATACTAGCTACTCAGAAGGCTGAGGTGGGAAGACCTTGTTAAGTTCAAGGCCAGCCTGGGCAATACAGTGAGACCTCTCTCTCAAAAGACAAAACAAAAATAAATCATTCCAGACTCTAATATCTTAACCCAATGTTTTAATAATTATTGACATAAAATTAGATAGCTAGGAAAATTTCAGTGTAATTTGATAAATCAAAGTCCACATTATCAATCATGTTACTAATGTGGTCACAAGCCCAAGAGTCTGTAAGTGCTGGGTTAAATCAACAGGAATTTAAATCTGTGATCTTCCCTAGGCATAAAATGTGGAGTATCTCTAAACCCCGACCTGACACCACTGCAAATACATGTTTTTCGAGGGACACAAAGAAGAGGTAAGCAAAACTACTTGACAAAAATATCTGTATGCCTAAGCCCCTTGTGCAGCTGGCGGAATCTTTGGGATCGGATTCCAGCACTGATAGAACGTGTAGGGAACGTTCCCAGAGCATAAGAAAGTACTGCTCCGCCTCCAGAGTTTCTAATCACTATTTTTGGTGTTACACTTCACTTTTTAACAAAGCACCTGTTGTATTCCTACTTTTCTTCCATAGGGATTTCCAAGATTTTATTTCCATTATTCTGTTGATTTTGTGTGACATAATTTTTTATCATTATTAATTAATTAATTAATTAATTTTTGGTGGTACTGGGGTTCCTGGAAGCCCTTCTACCTCTGGGCTACACTCCCAGCCCTATTTTGTACTTTTTTTTAAAATTTGGAAACAGGGTCTCTTACGCCAGCGCGGCTGTCTTCGAACCTGCGCGATCCTCCTGTCTCCGCCTCCCAAGCGCGGGGATTACAAGCGTGCGCCACCATGCCCGGCTTGATCATTATTTAATGCCAGCAAGTGGCCATGATATTATTTCATCAGGGTTGTCCATGCAATGTCACTGCTTGAAAATAAATAAGAGGAACATTTGCATAGTAATAAGGCTGCATAGGCAAAAATAATTGCAATTTATCATCACCACAAATGGATTGGTTATTAGCATAGGATGAGGGACTGGGAATCATCACCTCTGATATTAAAAAGCAAATAAATTGCTGGCCTATTAGAAAGTACAATATTTATGATGGAGGTTTTCTTAATAGTTCTGAGTATGGAAAATATCAGAGTACATTTGTCAAAGGATCCTTAGAGAGCAGCATTCCGTTTTGTTGTGTCGTAGCTTTGGAACTAAAGGGAATTTGATGCTAATGTTTTTATTAATAGAGGAAAGGTTAAACATGAGCACATAGCCATACTTGTTAATTAAAAGTTCTAATAATTAGCCAGTTGTCATGGCATATGCCTGTAATCCCAGTACATGGTGAGGCTGAGACAGAAGGATTGCAGGTTGGATGGAGGCCAGCCTCAGCAACTTAGCAAGATCTGTTTCAAAATGTAAAAAATATTAAATAAGGCTGGTGGCATGGCTCAGAGGTAGAATGCCCATGGGTGATAATTTTACCTCAGTTCTGTGTCTCTGAGGGGAGTTCAAAGAGAAAGTAGGGATGGGGACTAGAAGAGGTTTCTATAGAAAATCAGAGGCACAGAGAAAAAGGAGGCCGTTACAAAATACAAGAGGCAGGTTTTATGTTCCAAAGAAAAATATCTGGACACCTTCCTCTGCTTTCACATTTATTTGGCAGTGAAATAGTCTCTCTGAGTCACGCCTTAGTGAGCCCGTGCCTTCTGAGCCTGTTGGAGACCCTCCATGGGTCGGGGGTCTAAGCGAGTCCTGCAGGGGCGTTAGCTTCCTGATGTCCCTACAGTTCTATGACCACAGTTTCCTTTCAAAAGAACCTTCTTAACTGTTTCCCTCAGGTGCCTCAGGTCCAGCCCCGTCCAGCACACCTGCTCCTATAACTACCTAGCACTGTCGAAAAAAATAAATATAAACACACCAAGATAAAGAGCCAGACATGGTTAACAGGGGCGGGCAGAGGTGAAGGAGGGCGGGGGGAGGTGAGTGTAGCACAGAGGAGCAGGTAGGTAGAACGAGCCAGCCTTGCATTCCAGTGTTCAGCGCAGGGACTATAGGCAACAGGACGATGCCGCACTGACCAATCTTACTGAGTCCATAGCTAAACCCAAAATGGATAACTATGAGATGATGGTTATAGGCTTTGTTTCGCTACAGTAACAGTTTTGCTCTGTGTATATATTCCAAAACAGCCTGTTGGATGCTGTAAGTAGGCACAATAAAATTTAGTTGTTTAAAAAAGAAGGGTGTGTGGAGGGAAGGTACTATGTGGAGTGGGAGCCTGGCAGAGGACAGGGCTGGGGACACGGTCTGCTCATCAGTCTCCCCGTCCATGGGTCTCTTAGGTGCTAATATTTCTCACTACTGTGCTGCAAGCATCCACTGGATTTAGTTCTCTTCCTCTTTCTGAGAACTCAGCTGGAAAGGATTTGCCAGCTTCTTTGACTGGAGTTGGAGTGTGTGATGAGATCTCACCTGTGCAGTGAGAGACACATGAAGGTGAAAGGCCAAGCTGAGGACCAAGGGATGGACACACCTTCTCTCTGTCTTTTTCTTACATGTCCTCAAGTATCTTTATTTTTAAAATTTTTTCTACTGATGCATTATATTCATACATCTTAATAGGATGCAAGATGGTGGAGACATACATGCACACAACACCCAAATAGTTCTTACCCAGTTTCCATCCCATTCCCTCCCTCTCCCTCCTTCTCATGTTTGGGACACACCCTTTCTTTCTCCCTTGGTTTGGTGGGCCAATGCAGATGATCTGGGGGGGGGATGGGGGCACTCCCAGACTTAGGGAATTGGTTTTTTTGGGGGGGTGGTACTGGGGTTCCTGGAAGCCCTTCTACCTCTGGGCTACACTCCCAGACCTATTTTTATATTTTTTTATTTGGAAACAGGGTCTCCTAAGCCAGCGCGTGCGGCTGGCTTCGAACCTGCGCGATCCTCCTGTCTCTGCCTCCCAAGCGTGGGGATGACAAGCGTGCGCCACCACGCCCGGCTAGGACATTGGTTTTTTAATGAGGGTCTAGAGGTGTACAAAGTGGTTTTGACTCCCAGTCAACATTTGAAAATGATAGAGTACATTTTTTTTTTATTGTTGTTGTTGTTGGTGGTGATACTAGAGATTGAACCTTGGACCATTCTACATCTGAGCTACACTCCCAGACCTATTTCATTCTTTAAATTCTGAAACGGGGTCTCACTTAGTTGCTGAGAGTCTTGCTAAATTGCTGAGGCTAGCCTCGAACCTGTGATCCTCTGTCTTAGCATCCCAAGTACTGGAATTACAGGTATGCACCACGATGCCCAGCTGTCTGCAGATATTTTGATTGTCATAACTAAGAGGTGGTACTGGCATCTGGTGGACAGGGGCTCATTGTGCAAAGCATGACCCAGCCCCAAATGTCAACAGTGGTGCATAGGAGAGGCCCCAGTTTTAAGAGATGGCGGAGCCAGTAGATGAGAGGGCCGAGTCCTTTTGTGGCTCACCCCCAGCCCCGCTGCAGACACTCATGGAACTGCAAGGGACCGAGAATGACCCCTTTGCAGGTGAAGACTCAGACATGAGGGTCATGTATTTCAGCAGTTAGCCTGGCCTGATGGGGTCATAGAATTCCACCTAAAACAGCCCTGGTATGGTTCTGGTGGGCTGCTCTGCAGAACCACTGAGGACATCTTTATTGCATGGTCTGTCCAGTGCAGACTGACACAAGCTGAGCAGGGTGATGAAGGGAATCTTTCAACTTGAAACAGTCATCAGTGACCAAAAGCCCCCTGTACCAGTCGCCCCATTTCAGAGCCAACTCCGGGGCTGAACGTGGGCCCTGCAGTGACTCAAATCAGTCATGGCCTTTGGTCCTTCGAAGCTCTCCCTTCCCCCACAGTATAAAGTTACAGGGCAGCTGGCCTCAATTATACATGCAAGGGGGCTTTATTTGGGACTAACTTTATGGTGCCGACTCCATTTCAATTTCTTTTTTATATTAAAATTCTTTATTTTTTACTTTTTATTTTTAGGTGGATTGTATTGAAAATGGCATACATTCAGCCTGTGCTTGGTGCCCTCTCCCATCCCCCACTCCCCCTCCCAACACTGAGTGTCCAGGCTGACCATGCTACCTTCATACTTTTACACATATTCAAATGTAGCTCCTTCATTAATCAACCTCAGCTTTCTTCATCTCCTACTCTTCCATTTCAGCTTTGCGGAGGTTTCCCCTCTATTATCTGGAGTCCCTCTGGTATTCCTAACACTCCCTAGTTTGGGCATATTAGAGAAAACATATGTTCCTTCTCTTTTTGTGCTTGGCTGATCTCACTTACTTCTTTATAGCTGAGTAGAATTCTGTTGCGTGTATTTCCCATAATTTTGCAATCCATTCATCTGTTGATGGAGACCTAGGTTGGTTCCATATTTTGGCTATTATGAATTGTGCTGCTATGAACATGGGTATGCATGTGTTACTGTAGTTCCATGATTTCAATCCCTTTGGACAAATACCCAGGAGTGGTATAGCCGGATCATATGGTGAATCCATTCCCAGTTTTCTAAGGAATCTCCACACTGATCTCCATAGCAGCTGAACTAGTTTGCACTCCCACCAACAGTGTAACAGAGTTCCTCTTTCCCCACATCCTCACCAGCATTTGTTGTTATTTGATTTCTTTATGCTTGCCACTCTGGGGTTAGATGGAATAATCTCAGCGTAGTTTTGATTTGCTTCTCCCTAATGAACATCTTTTCGTGTATCTATTGGCCCTTTGTATCTCTTGTTTTGTGAAGTGTCTATTCAGTTCAGTTGCCCGTTTCTTGATTGGGTTATTTTTTTTGTTAGCATAGAGTCTTTTGAGCTCTTTGTATATTCTGAATATTAGCCTTCTATCTGAGTGATGGCTGGTAAAGATCTTCTCCCATTCTGTAGGCTTTTTCTTTAGGTTCTTGTTGGTTTCCTTTGATGAGAAGAAACTTTTTAGTTTGATGCCATCCCACTTGTTAATTCTTGCTTTAATTTCCTGAACTTTGGAGGTCTTGTTGGGAAAGTTACTGCCTGTGCCTATATGTTGAAGTGTTGAGCCTATGCCCTCCTCTAATAACTTCACAGTGTCTGGTCTAATTTCTAAGTCTTTGATCCATCTCGAGTTGATTCCTGTGAGAGGTAAGGATTTAGTTCCATCTTTCTACAAATGGATAGCCAGTTCTCCCAGCACCATTTGTTGAAAAGGCTGTCTTTTCTCCAGTGTGTGAGTTTGGACCCTTTGTCAAAAATTGACTATAGGTATGTAGGTTTGTTTCTGTATCTTCTATTCTGTTCCACTGGTCAGTCTGTCTGTTGTGGTACCAATACCATACTCTTTTTTTTTTTTTAACTAATATTGCTCTATAGTATAATTTGAAGTCAAGGATTGTGATGCCTCCTGAATGGTTCTTATTGTTAAGGTTTGCTTTGGCCATTCTGGATCTTTTCTTTCTCCATATAAAGTTCATGACAGATTTTTCTAGGTCTATGATGAATGTTATTGGTATTTTGATAGGAATTGCATTGAATCTGTAGGTCACTTTTGGCAAATGGCCATTTTGATTATATTTACTCTACCTATCCATGAGCAAGGGAGATCTTTCCATCTTCCAAGGTCTTCAATTTCTTTCTTCAATGTTTTATTTATTTATTTATTTATTTATTTATTTATTTATTTGTGGTACTGGGGTTCCTGGAAGCCCTTCTACCTCTGGGCTACACTCCCAGACCTATTTTTACATTTTTTAAAATTTGGAAACAGGGTCTCCTAAGCCAGCGTGCTTGGCTGGCTTCGAACCTGCGCGATCCTCCTGTCTCTGCCTCCCAAGCGCGGGGATTACAAGCGTGCGCCACCAAGCCTGGCTTTCTTCAATGTTTTAGAGTTTTCATTGTAGAGGTCTTTTATGTCTTTAGTTAGGTTTATTCCTAGGTATTTTATTGGTTTTGAGGTTATAATGAATGGAATTGTTTTCTTTATTTCTTTCATTGTGGATCCATTGTTGACATATAGAAAAGCAATTGACTTCTTTAGATAGATTTTGTATCCTTCAACTTTGTTGAATTGGTTAATAAGCTCCAGAAGTCTTTTGGTTGAGTTCTTTGAGTCTTCTAGATAAAGGATCATGTCATCTGCAAATAAGGATAGTTTTAATTCCTCTCTTCCTATTTGAATTCCTTTGATTTCCTTCTCTTGTCTTATTGCTGTGGCAAAGCGGTGACTGTCCACAGAAAAGGGAAAGCCCGATGGACTAAGAGACTATGCAGCCTGGCACTGTGGCACACGCCTGTAATCCCAGTACTTGGGAGGCGGAGACAGGAGGATCATGGGTTCCAGGCTAGCCTCCGAAACATAGGGGGTTCTCAGAAACCTGGCGAGACCCTTTGCCAATACACACAAAACAAAACAAAACAAAACCAACAAATGGTCTGTAGCTGTAGTTTGGAGGTAGAGTGCCTCTGGGTTACCACAAGGAAAAAAAAAGAAGGAAGAAGAAAGGAATGGAGGTAAGGAGGAAGGAAGTGAGGAAGGGTAAAGAAAGGAGAGAGAGAGAGAGAGAGAGAGAGAGAGAGAGAGAGAGAGAGAGAGAGAGAGAGAGAGAGAGAGAGAGAAGATGAGAGAGTGAGCTAGCGCAAGCTTGATTTTTGGTGCTTTATGAGTGATGAGTGATCCCTGATCTAGGAACTAGCAGACCAAAGGCTTAAGTTTCATGTACCCACACTTAGTTTTTTGCTCTGTTATTTCTTCTCCTTCTCCTTCTCTTTCTCCTTCTCCTTCTCCTTTTTCTCCTCCTCCTCCTCCTCTTCCTCCTCCTCATCTTCATCCTCTTCCTCCTTTTTCTCCTCTTCCTCCTTTTTCTCCTCTTCTTCCTCCTCCTCCTCTTCCTCCTTTTCCTTCTTTGTGGTACTTGGAATGGAACCCAGGGCATTCCACCTCCCAACAACACCCCAGATCCTCTGTTTATTGGCTTGTTTTCTGAAGCAGGGTCTCCCTAAGTTGCTGAGGCTCTTCTAGTCGCTAAGGCTGGCCTCGAATCACCAATCCTCTCTCAGCCTCCCAAGTACTAGAACTGCAGGCATATGCCACCACGCCCTGCTTTATGGTTCCATTCATGGCAGCTGGTAGATCAAAAGAGGAGTTTAGCCAGGCATGGTGGCTCACAATTGTAATCCCAGTAGTTGGGAGGCTGAGATAGGAAGATCTGGGTTCGTGGCCGGCCTCAACTACTTGGTGAGGCCCTCAGCAACTTAGTGAGCCTGCACCAGAATAAAGAATAAAAAACTGGACTGGGGATATAGCTCAGAGGTAGAATGTTCCCTGGGTTCCAACCCCAGTTCTGAAAAAAAAGAGGAGTTTGCTTACTGAAGTTCTTTCTTCCTAACATAGAACTATTGTTCCCCTCCATCCCTTCTTCATGTCTGGGGTGCCCCCTGTAGACACCTCTCCATCTCTCCCATTGCTGCACCAGTTTCCTATGATCATGGCTCTGGAGGTTCGTGGTATATGTGGAGGACTTAGCTCAGCTCAGGAGCTCTGCCTTGGGAACCAGGCACATTTATGTTGACTTTGTATTTCACCACTTAGTGGCCATATGTTCTTGGACAAGCAATAGAACTATTTTTTTTCTGAGTTGCCTTCTCATCTGCAAAGTGTGGATAATAATAGTTACCTACTTTATAGACTTTTGGTGTGAATTAAAATAAACAATGTATGCAAAATGCTTAGCAACAGGCTTGGCACAAAGCAACTATCCAGCAAACAATAATTGCTTGTGGGTTTCTTTTGGTTCTGTGGCAATTTTTACTCTTACTATCATGAGGCTGGTCAGCTCAAAATACCTGTTGGTGTTTTTTGTTTGTTTGTTGGGTACTGGGTATTGAACCCAGGGCCATTCTACCTCAGGGTGCACCCCTCAAAGTTCTTATCTTTATTTTGGAATAGGGTCTTGCTAAGTAGGTAGGCTGGCTTCAAACTGCAATTCTCCTGTCACCGCCTCCCAACTGCTGGGACTGGCTGTGCGCCACTGCTCCTGACTTGGAGACACATGTTGAATCCAGACAAGCTCGCCTGCCTCTCTGTTGCCCTCTTAGTTCTTATGATCCCTGGCCTGGGCTGCAGTAGTCTTCCTTCTCTGAAACTTTACTTTTCATGGATCCTGTTACCTGTGGTCTCCCATGTTCTGAAAATACTGAATAGAACATTCTAGAAATAAATGTATATTCTTTAAATGACCCACTGTAACAAATAGCTTGATGAAATCGCGTGCCTCTCTGACCCCTCAGGGTGTGAGGCATCCTCCTCGGTCCAGCGCACTGAAGATCCTCTGTGTTACCTGCCCATCGGTCATTAGCAGTCCTCATGGTGGTCAGACACCACGTGGCAATGCCCGGGCTGCTCTCTTTGCTCCGTCTCCTCGTCTCCTCACAGAGGCACTGTGTCATGTCACACCAGCACAAGAAGGGTGAGGACAGGACAGTGAGGTACTTTGAGAGAGACAGAGAGGCCAAGTTCTTATGACTTTATTCTAGTATATTGCTACAATTGTTCTTTATATTATTGTTGTCAAATCTCTCGCTGTCTGATCTACAAATTAAACTTTATCCTGAGTATGTATATATAGGAAAATGGTCTCCATAGGGTTCAGTACCACTTGCCACTCACTGGAGGGCTTGGATTGTACCCCGTGGATAAGGTGGATGGTTGTACTTCAGTGCAGGCGTTAGTCAGACGTCCTGTCCTGTGACGAGATACCTGGGATGAACAACTCACAATGAGGAAGGGCTTATTCGGGCTCATGGGTTCAGAGGTTTCAGCCCAGGGTTGGTTGGTCCTGTGCGAGGCAGGACGTCATGGTGGGAGTGTGTGGCAGAGAGGGCCTGCTCACCTTGTGGTGCTGGGAAGGAGAGAAGGAGGGAGGAGGGGGAGGGAGAAGAAAGGGAGAAGAGAGGAAGAGAGGGAGGTAGAGGGAGAAAGGAAGAGAGAGAAGGAGAGAGAGGGGGAGAGAGAGGAGAGGGAGGGGAGAGAGAGAAGGAGAGAGTGATTTCTCTGATTCCCTCCTTCTGGAAACACACTTTCAGCACCTAACTTCCTCCCAGTTGGCCCCACCCCTTAAAGGTCCCACCACCTCCCAATAGCAGCAGAGGCTGGTGAGCGAGACCAGGGTGGGACTTTAAGAGACACTTCGGAAAACCAGCCATCTCCTCCTGAGCCAGCTCCCCACTCCTGCTCTTTTTCTTCTATTCCCTGTACAGCAGCTGGAATAATTTTCAATAATTTGCTTTTATCTGCTCCTACGACTGACTCCCTGCTTAAAAACATTCTCAGCAATAGGATGAGCCCACACTCCTGCCTAAGGCTGCAGTGGCCTTCCCCCTCCCCACTGGTTCTCAGCCCCGGGCCCGGGCCGGTGCTCAGCGCTGTGTCCTTCTGCCTCAGAACCTCTGAGTTTGTTCTTCTTCTGTCTAGAGACTCTGCTCCAAGTACCTGTGTGTGTCTGGGTGCTGGTAACCGGTCTGGTCTATGTGTGTCCAGGTGCCGGGTAACCAGTGTGGTCTGTGTGTATCCAGGTGCCGGGTAACCGGTCTGGTCTGTGTGCGTCCAGGTGCTGGTAACCGGTCTGGACTTTGTGTGTCCAGGTGCTGGTAACCGGTCTGGTCTGTTTGTGTCCAGGTGCTGGTAACTGGTCTGGGTGCCACCCTCTTGAGGGGTGAACTCTTCACGCTTTGTTAGTAGAGGGTTACACAGGTCACTGATATGTTTGTTAATGTACATCATGAACATTGCAGAATTTCACTCTTCCCCTCCCACCCCGCAGAAAGCCAGTCACTGAGCCGGACATGAGAAGGAGGGAGGGGGAGGGAATGGGGTGGGAATGGGGGAGGGCAGAATGAGTGATGTGTGCACGTATGCCTCCACCATCTTGTACTCCATTAAGACGTATGACTGCAATGCACCAATAAAAAATTAAGAAAATAAAAATGTCAAGTTAGTGTAAACTCTAAAAAACAAAACAAAAAGTTGCTGATACTCTACTGCCCTTGAGCTCTGTCAAACTCTCCCACCACTCCCTAATCCCCATCACTGCCTTGTTTTTTATTTCTTTATTTATTTTGCTTTTATTGGTGCCTTACAGTCTCACATCATAATGTAAGTCATCCTGACAATGGCATACGTGTACACAGCACTTGGTTTACTTGAAGAACATGACATGTTCTAGTAGATCTCCAGATATATTTTTATGACTGATTAAAATTCTCCCAATTAGACACTCAGTGCAAGATTGCATTATATTAGTGAGATGGGTCAGCTAGAACATCAGGGAATTTATTTTTTAAGTTCCTAAGCTCCTTTAGGTAACCATGCATGCTTCATAGCATCTAGAAGCTACCCTTGGGTTTCCTAGAATAACAAGCTTAAGGTACAGACATGGAGAAATATATCTTCCCATACTTCCTGAACGCTAATTGTTGTTTTCAATTTGCATTTGCTAGAGAAATATGATGCCAAGAATATGATCAGATTAACACAAGGATTCCGCAGTTGGGATTCTTTAATTCATGAGTCCAGTAAATGCCCAATGAGCATGGTCTCAGCCATGATGCCTCTGAGACAGAGCGCCATACGATTTGTTTTTTTCTTGGTTCTGATGGTCCAGTAAATTGGCTTCAGGGAAGAAGCCAGTCACAAGCACACAGGAAACAGTGCCTCGCATATTTAAATTGATGTCGCATTGAAAATGACCTGCCTGGCACCCTCCTCTGGGCTGGTGTCCAGAGTCCAACTGAATTCAAATTCACGGGGTCAGAGGAGGCAGACATCAGACCTACATTAAGCCCGATTTTCCTGCAGAAACTCTCTTCCCAGAGAGCCTGGGTGGCACCTCCTCTCCCTGCCATGACAGGCACTTTCCTGCCGCTACCATCCCTGTTCACTACCACTGCCCAGGAACCCTTCCCACCAACATCTTAGACCTCTCCTCACCTGTTGGCTCATTGTGGTCCTTTTCAAAGAAGCACAATTTCTGTCTCTTAGGAGGTGTCCCGTGATTCTTCCTATTTAGCTGACCAGGCAGCAAAAGATCTTCCCCAACTAAAAGTGATTTTCCAGTTCTCTGGGTAGACCATCAATTTCATTTTATTTTATTTTACTGGTTGGATATCTCTTATTCAAAGTGCCTGAAAGCAGAAAAGTTTTGGATTTGGGATTTATTTCAGATTTTGGAAATTTTGCCTATATGTAATGAAATATACTAGGAACAGAACCCAAGTCTAGACATAAAATTCACTTGTGTTTTATATATACTTTATACACATAGATTGAAGGCAATTTTATATATTACATTACAAATTATTGCATTTGAGGCAAGGCATGGTATGCATGCCTCTAATCCCAATACTTGAGAGGCTGAAACAGGAGGATTGCAGGTTTACAACCAGCCTCAGTAATTTAGTAAGACCCTGTTTCAAAATTAAAAAAAAATAAGTAAAATAGGCCTGGGGATGTATCTTAGTGGTGGAATGCCCCTGGGTTCAATTCTCAGTAACACACACACACACACACACACACACACACACACACACACACACACACCCCTACACAGGAAACAACGTTTCATGGTGTAGAATTTTCTACGTGTTGGCACCATATCTGTGCTCAAAGAGTTTTGAATTGGGGAGCATTTTGGATTGGGGATTTTTGGATTAGAGATTGGATCACACAATCTATTCTGCCTTCTAACATCTCTTCAATTTTGTAATCTAACGCCATCCACTTTTTTGTTGCATTTATATTAGATTTTACCTTTTGCTGTGTGTATGAACATGCACAATTTAATTAGAGTCCGTGTCCCTGGAAGCAAGGGAAAGAAACATTCTTTAATCTTCAAAACGAGAAAAAGACAAGAACAAACACAAGGAGCAGCTTGCTCTGTGCACGGAAGTGTCTTAGCTAAATAATTGCTGGTGGGTAGAAATGAGAGACAGAGGACGGAGAGGAGGGAGAGAAAGAGAAAAGAGACGACATGTTTGTTTCTGAAATTCGAGTTTAGTATAGAGGTTGTTCTAAAACAGAGGCTAAATACATGCTTGCTTAATAGACTGCAATATCCAACCTCGCAACCGTGTCCTAAAGCTACAAATTCAACGCTACCTCCTCTAGTCTACTCCGCCATTCCACACACACAAAACATCTATTCAGACTTCACTCTTTTTTTTTTTTTTTTTTTTTTTTGTGAGTCTGTAGCTCAGGGGCATTCGATCTCTGAGCTCCACTCCCTGCCCTAGTCTTTTTATTCTTTATTTTGAAACCGGGTCTCACTGAGTTGAAGAGGGCCTCACTAAGTAGCTGAGGCTGTCCACGAGCCGTGATCTTCCTGTCTCAAGCCTCCTGAATGCTGGGATTACAAGCGTGCGCCACCACGCCCGGCATTAGACTTCACTTTCAAAATAGAGTTTGTGAGGAAATGGACTCAAAGTAAAAAACAAAATTTAATTTTAAAAAATGTCATTTGTGTGTAGATTGATCTTTATTCACCCAACCTCCAGGGCTAATGAACCTCAGCTTCATGGTGCATATTAGAGACCGATGCTAACCACATCATCATTCATTTAGAAGTTGCTTGTTGGATGTCAAATCTGCTAACAAGAAGGTTTTAAAATATGAGATCCTAGCTGGCCGTGGTGGCGCATGCTTGTAATTCCAGCACTTGGGAGACTGAGACGGGAGGATCACAGTTCGTGGACAGTCTCATCTACTTAGTGAGGCTCTTCGCAACTCAATGGGATGCTGTTTCAAAATAAAGAGTAAAAAATAGGGCTGGAGGTATACCTTGGAGGTAGAATGCCCCTGGGTTCCATCTTCAGCACCACAAAAATATATATGAGATCTTAGAGATGGAATTCAATAACTGACACTTAGTTGTTTAGGTGGAAGCGCATGCCTGCAATTTTTCTCAGCAGAGCGATTGTCTACGTAGAGGGATGTTTTAACGTCAGTGAGCCAAGCCCTTTGTGTTCCCGGTTACGAGCAAACAGATGGATTAAATGCCCTGAAAACAGAAGCCCTTGAAGGACGCATGGTCAGTGTAATGTGAGGATAGACTCCAGTAATTTCAAGAGATAGGCTATTGTGTGTGTGTGTGTGTGTGTGTGTGTGTGTGTGTTTACTAGGAATTGAACCCCAAGGGCTCTATTGCTTAGCTATACCCCTCCAGCTCTATTTTATTTTTTATTTTGAAATAGGGTCTCACTCGGTTGCTGGGGGTCTTGCTAAAGTTGCCCAGGCTGGCCTCCAGCCTGTGACTCTCCTGCCTCAGCCTCCCAAATACTGAGGTTACAGAAGTGCTCCAGTGTACTGGCTGTGATTCACAGGCATCGAGCTTTCCAGAATCCCGAGGGGCCAGTGTGTGAGTGTGTGTGTGTGTGAGTGCATGTGAATGTGTGTATATGTGTGTGCATGTGAATGCGTGCGTGTGTACATGTATGTGTATGCATGTATAAGTGTGCACGTGTGTGAGTGTGTCCATGTGTGCGTGCATGTGTGTGCATGCTTATTCACGCATGTGTGTTTGCTAGGAAGCACAAGTGCACACTCCTGGGCAGGTTCCTTCTTCAGCAGTCCTAGAAGATCCCAGTAGATATTTTTTCAGGGTCAATAAGCTACGTCCACTGCACAGCGATGAAGTGCGCAGCATGGTCCTGTCACCTGGCCACTTAACAAAATATGTTTTTTCTCCTAATTATAAGTTTACTATCTGCTCCATGCAGATAGTTAAACACATAAAAACACGAAAACAAACGACATGTAATCTTTACCCCAAACAGGTCTGTCGTCTACGTGTTGCTGATTGTTCCTCGAGTATTTTCTAACGCAGTTAGCCTTTCGTATCACTGGGTTCAAAAAATGACAGATTGAAAATATTTGAGCCGGGCGTGGCGGCGCACGCTTGTAATCCCCGCGCTTGGGAGGCGGAGACAGGAGGATCGCGCAGGTTCGAAGCCAGCCGCGCATGCTGGCTTAAGAGACCCTGTTTCCAAAAATAAAAAAAGTAAAAAATAGGTCTGGGAGTGTAGCCCAGAGGTAGAGGTAGAAGGGCGTCCAGGAACCCCAGTACCACCTTAAAAAAAAAAAAAGAAGAAGAAAGAAAATATTTGAAAGAAATTGTGCCTGTACTGAGCAGGGACAATTATTTTCTTATCATTATTCCCTAAAAACTACACTAGAACAACTACGTACACAGCATTAACATGGTTTTAGGTGGAGTCAAATAGAGGTGGTTTAGAGTGGATGAAAGGAGCCAGGCACCATGGTACACAAGGGCAATTCCAGTACTTCCGAAGCTGAGACAGGAGGATTGCGGGTTTGAGGACAGCCTTAGAAATGTACTAAAATCCTGTTCAAAATAAAAAAAATTAAAAGAGCTGAGGGTGTCATTCAGAGGTAGGATGTCCCTGGGCTCAATCCCCAGTACCAAAAATAAAAACAAAAAACGGAAAAGAATAGTAAAGCATATGAAAGAATGATTGCAGGCTATTTGCAAATACTATGCCATCATATGCAAAGGTCTCGAGAATCCAGAAATTCATAAGGGTTCTTGGAACCAATCCCTTGCTGATACTGAGGGATGACTATATATGATAAAAGTATGAACTTTATATATAATCTTGATATTGGTTTTGAAGAAACATATGATATGGAATGGTGCTTTTGCTCTTTATGAACTGGGATTCTGTCTGGCGGGTTAGTGGAATGATGGACATCTGGCTCCTCATGTGAATGTAGATTTCTTTTTAAAAAATATTTTTTTTATTGGTGCACTGTAGTTATACATCTTAATGGAGAATAAGATGGCAGAGGCATACACGCACACATCACCCAATTAGCCCTTCATCATTTCCCACCTCATTCCCTTCCCCTCCCTCCTTCTCATGTTTGGCTTAGTGATGGACTTCGACATGTTTGTGAATGTACATCCTGCACATCAGGGAATTTCCCTCTTCCCCCTCCCAGCCCCTCAGTGAGGTCACCTTACTTACTAGTCTATTGTTTCTCCTTTTTACAGAGTTCTTCCTGTGACCCTTTTTCTCCCTAGCTTCCGCATATTAGGGAGAGCATCTGATTTCTTATTTTTGTGGCTGACTAATCTCTCTCAGCATAATGTCCTCCAGTTCCACTCATTTCCCTGTCAATGCTGTAATTGTGTTTTTCTTTATGGCTGAGTAAAATTCCACTGTGTTACATATCCCACAGTTTTGTAATCTATTCTTCTGTTGATGGACATTTTGGCTGGTCCCATAGTTCGGCAATGGTGAATTGTGCAGCTATGAACATAGATATGCCTGCAATAGTTTGGTAGTTTGGTTTCCATTTTTTTTTGGTAGCTACCCAGAGTGGTGTTGCTGGGATGATATGCTAGGTTTGTTCCCATTCTTCTGAGGATCCTCCATACTGTTTTCCAACGGTTGAATTAATTTGCAATCCCACTGACAATGTGGATTTCTCTTGATGCTCTATTTCAGCTAATTTGTTTATTCTTGCATAGACATTACACTAAGTTACAGTCACTTTCCCCTTACCTTGGTTGTGTGTTCTGTGATTTGAGTCATATGTGGTCAACAGTATTTGAAAATATTAACACTTGTCCAGACTCTTGCAAGAGAGAAAGATCATGTTTATAAAACTTTTATCCTGGTATGCTGTTTTAGTTGTTCTATTTTATTTTTAGTTTTTGTTAATCTTATACTGTGCTTCACTTGCAAGTTATACTCATCATAGGTATGCATGTACTATATATATACATACTTATATACATACATGTATATATATATATACATACTTATACACACATACACACACACACACACATATATATGTGTAGCATTTGGTACTTCTGCAGTTTATGCACTCCTCAGGATACTGGAGTGCATCTCTTATGGAAGAAGGTGCTACTGTACTGTTATGTCTTTATAATATTATAGCAAATCTGTGAGAAAACCTTTTTACTCTTCCTTTTTAAAGTTGAGTACCTATAGGGTTTTTCTGCCATATAAAACCGAATCTCAGCTTACGGAGTTAAAAATATACCTGGAATTTTTACTATAATTACATTTAATTTGTAGACTAACTGGAAGAATTCATATCTGTTTAGTATATCATCCCACGGTGAAGCAAAGAATGTCACTCCATTTTAAGTCTCCTATGACTTTTAGTAACATTGAACAATCTTCACCATACTTACTTTTTCCAGTGCTATACTATAAACAGTTTCACGTGTACAGAACAGTTTAATTCTCAATAAACTCCAGCTAGATTCTGCCATTAGCATTATACTCTGTATTTATTTCATATCTATCCGTACATTCGTCATCTCCCGTTGGGTGGACTTCACATTAATTTGTAGATATCAGCATCCTTCCCTAATACTTGAGCACGCACATCCTTAAATAGGATTCAGAGGGGTTTTTGTCATTGCTACTGATAATATAATTTATATAAACTTCCAAATGGATAAAACTTATCTACAGTAGAAAAAAATTATTACAAAGAAGCCACACAAGAATATTTTTGGCAGAAAGTTTCTTCCGTGCAGCAAAACGTTTTTGTAGCTTCACCTATAGGGTTCTAAGCATCAATAGAAGTCACTTTTTTCTGTCAAGTAGTATTCCATTCTAGAATTTTCCAGTTTGTTTCCCATTCTTTTCTTAGCGGACACATGGACAGTTTTCAGTTTGGAGCTTTTACAAAGGAAGATGCTATGAACATTCTTGTCCAAGTCTTTTAGTGAACCTGGGTTTTCATTCCTTTGGGGCAAAGACCTAGAACATAAAATGACAAGGACATGGATATATGTTTAATTTAATGAAAAATAAACCACCAGGGATTTTCCCCAAAGTGACTATATTATTTTGCATTTCCATCCAAAGTTAATGAGAGTTCCAGTTGCTCTACGAGCACAACACACTTAATTTCGACATTTAAAAGATATAATTACCCATCCCAGCAGGGTATAGTGTTTTCTCATCATGGTTTTAATTTTCATTTTCCTGGAGACCGATGGCATAGAACATTTTTTCATTTACTGTTTGATCATCTATATGTCTACTGTTTTGAGAAGTTTGTTCAAATCTTTTGTCTATTTTTAACTGGGCTTGGACATTTTTACTGTGTATAGAATTCTAGATGGGTAGCTACTTTCTTTCAGCAATTTATTTTGACACTGCACTTTCTTTAGGCTTCTGTTAAACAGACCATTGTCCTTTTGAATATCATTTGTTTATCTGTCATTGGGTCATTTAAGGATTTTTCTCATATATTAATCATGAGAATTTTCTTACATTTCTTAAATCTGTAGTGTGTTTTTATAGTCTGTAAATATTTTAGCAATAATATTTTTCATTTTTTATTTTGAAACAGGGTCTTACTAAGTTGTTGAGGGTCTCACTAAGTTGCTTAGGCTGGCCTTGAACTTGCAATCCTCCTGTCTCGGCCTCCTAAGTACAGAGATTATAGTTACGCACCACCATATTTAGCTCTAGCAATTACATTTTCATATAGTCCTTTTGCCCCATTAAAAACTAAAATTGTTTCTTTATTGGTTTCGATGTTCTGTTTCTGTGGCTTGCTATAATTTAATGCTATACACACACACACACACACACATACACACACACACATATTGTGTGTGTATGAGTACTATATCTTCTTGTCCATTGTTTTGCTTTTCAAATACCTCTATTAGTACTTTTGATGTTTAGACTTATACTCTGTATCAGATATTAAGATTTATTTGGTTTCAGTTTTGCCTGTTTTAGGTCTTTATATTCTCTGTTTGTGTGTTTTGTTTACGTGCTAAGAATTCTCTAGCAGGGAATATACTGGTCACTTTTGTTTCTTTTAAATCCAGTCTGAAGAGCCTCTGCTTTTAATATGCAAGTTTAACCCATTTATGCTTATTGTTACTATTACATTAGAAACTGTTTTTTTACATTTGATTTCATATTCATTTAGACCTATTTTTTGTTTCTTCTTTTTCCATTTTTCTTGAGAAAGATTGTATTTTCTTCTGCTGGTTTAAAAGCTATTTTTGCCTTTGTGTGGTCAGTCCTGACCTTAGAACTATTTGTGGTTATTTATCCCTATTGATTTTTTAAGAACCCTATAATATCTTTACCTTTCCATTCAAAAGTAGGCATTTGAGCACGCTGCAATGTTCTTTCGGATGCCTCCCAATCAAGTCATAATGGCCTAGAATGTTAGCTGTGGGTTCTTATATTCAGCCTTCTTTCCCCTTTGTTTTCTGTTTTATTGTCATTAACTTATTAGCTCCGAGAGTGTCCTGATGTTACAGTGACCTAGACCCCTGCTGCTGACTTGTTGGGGAAGGAGCAGGAAAGGTCGTCTCGGGACAACTCAGGGAAGAAGTATATACAGAAGCCGAACTCTTTCTCTACCCCCTTCTCCCGTTGCTGCCTCCAGACACCTGCCCTCTCACGCACATCAGCTCAACACAAGCAGGCTTTTCTCAATCTTCACAAGTGCCTGGGATTCACACTTCCCTCTAGCTTCTGTAATTTCTCCAGGGTGCATTCTGGGAAGAAATCCAGCATTGCATGCTTGATGAGCACAGAAATCAGATGGTCTACATTTTGTTATAGAACAGGGCACAATTCCCTTGGGTAGGAAGGCCTGAACAGAACAGACTCTACCTCGGACCTGTCTTGTGGCTTTGAGGGATGAGAAGGAATGTCCTGGGCAGCGCAGGACACTGTTGTCAGTGGACCCTGTGACCACAGCAATGGTGCAGTAACCCTGGTTAAGCTTATCTAGGGGAGCAGGAGAGCAAGGAGATGAGAATGAAGGGATATTGACAATTCCCCCCCCCCCCCTCAAATATGTGAGAAATCTCTTGGGAAATTCATTCCAAAACCTGGAAAGAGTCTGATGAGGTTGAATGGGGGTGGATGTCAGGTGTTATCCCTGAAGTTCTAAAGCTATATGGGAAGCAGCAATCATTAATGCATCATTAGTATTAGTATTAGTATACACTAGGTATGTTCTAATTGTATTCTCTCTGTATATTATTTTTGCCTCCCTCTAACCTCTTGAAACTGAATGGAAACCTCCAGCAGTGCACATCCACAAGTCTAACACCGTGCTTGAGACATGATTATGTATGCTCTATAAACGCTTATTGGAACTGCATTGAAATTGAAGTATTAATTTACTACATTTATTGTTCCAAGGTCATGTCTGATAATGCATCAGGCATTCTCTTTACAGGCATCTTTACCAATACAAGTGATGAGTATTCTTTGTAAATACTGTGGATTTTATAGATACAGAATGATGTCTCATTTTTATTTTTAAATTACATTTTTTCTGATTCCTGTTGCAATTGAATACTAACACAGATTTGGTATTTTAATTTTTAAAAATTATTATTGCCAGGCGTGGTGGCGCACGCTTGTAATCCCCATGCTTGGGAGGTGGAGACAGGAGGATCGCGCAGGTTTCGAAGCCAGCCGTGCTGGCTTAAGAGACCCTGTTTTCAAATTTAAAAAATATATAAAATAGGTCTGGGAGCATAGCCCGGAGATAGAAGGGTTTCCAGGAACCCCAGTACTACCAAAAAAATCATTATCACTATTATCTGTGATTAACAAATCCTAATTATATATATTTAGGAGGTATAATGTGATCTTCACCTATGTACAGTGTAACATGATCATGTAAAACTAGCTCACATGGCTTCTGTTGTTTATCTACTATTCGTGTCTTGTCTTGACTCTCGCCTTGAAGCACAGATCGTGGTCTTGCTGACTGTATGAGCAAGATCTATGGCACAGCCAGCGTTCCTTCAACATTCACACTGAAAGCTTTGTGTGTTGCTAACGTTTATCTAAGCTTTTCAAGTTTGTTTCTTTACAATGTTAATTTTTAATTATAATATTCATGAAGTATTTCCTTTGTCTTTATGTTCCAAATGTCTTAAATTATCATCTGATTCAGTCCTTATCATCTCATTTCTTTTATTTTTTGTATATTTTTATAGTTTTCAAGCCACTTTCACCTAGGTCACCTTTTCTGGACATTTCCCTTACCCAAACATGAAGTCAAATAGATAAGCCCGAGCAATTACTGTGTGTTGGATATTGTGCTAAGAAATGTGTAACAGATATTGAAAATGTTTGTTGGATGCATCATTTTGAGAGCTGGGGTTTTCTTCTGAGCTTTTGGCCGTTTTATTTATATGCTATCTAAAATGTTTCAGGGTAGAAATGTTTTACTATATAAGACATATTAAACTATTATCACTAACAGAAAGTTCAATAGATGTTAACGCTACCATTTTTGCATTTAAAATATCGCTATCTTTATACTGGCATTTAAAATTTTTCTCCTATATTTTCTATATTTTATTTTTTTTATTGGTGCGTTGTAACCATACCTCAGGATGCATTTCAGAGTGATAAAGTCATCCACGCACGTAGCCCCGCAGTCGGTGAGCTTCCCCCATTCCCACCCGGCTCCTTACCCTCTCCGTGCATGACCTTGAGACTGGTGTTGATCATTTCCAGTGTGTAGTTCATGCCCATTGAACTGTGTGTTTCCCTGGTGGACTCTCCCTCACTCCACTCACCTCCATCTGTCCACTAGGGTTTCCTCTCCTTTGCCTAGGGTCCCTTTCCTATCCCTATTTTTTTCTCCCTGGCTTCCATATGTGAACAAAAATGTCTGACCTGACATTTTTTTTTGTGACTGACTCATCTTACTTGGAGCGATATGCCCTAGTTCCATTCTTTTCCTGCTTTTATTCTTCTTTATGGCTGAATAGAATGCCATTGTCTGTATGTATCCCATAATTTTGTAATTAATTCATCTGTTGATGGACACCTCGGTTGGTTCCATAATTAGGCTATTATGAATTGTGTTGCTATGAATATAGATATACATATGTTACTATAGCAGTCTGGTTTTATTTCCTTTTGAATAGATACCCAGGAGTGGTATACCTGGGTCATGTGGTAGGCTCATTGCCATTTTCCCTCTTTTAACCCTCAAAACATTTTTATTAGCCAGGCATGGTGGTACACGCTTGTAATCCCAGCATTTGGGAGGTTGAAACCAGAGGATCGCGGTGCGTGGACAGCCTCAGCTATTTAGTGAGGCCATCGGCAACTCAGTGAGATCCTGTTTCAAAATAAAGAATAAAAAAACAGGGCAGGGGGTGTAGCTTGAAGGTTGAATGCCCCTGGGTTCCATCCTCAGCCCTACAAAAAATATAAATAAACAAATAACTAAATAAACAGAATAAGTTCAAACTTATAATTGTCAAGTCAAAGTCCAGGAAGAATAAACACTTTGAACAAAGTAATGGGTGCCAGGTCTGAGCTCAGCCAGGCTGACTCCATAGCCTGCACTCTATTTAAGTGAAAGAATGTGGTTGGAATCATTAATTTACAATTTGTCCTAAGAAAATTTCCTGGAACAGAATAGATGAGCAAATACTGTGACCCGGCGGTCTGTACTGACCTGCTGGCAAAGGGCGTCCCGGCCCAGCCCGTCTTTGAGAACGGTACAATCGTCTACTCTCCTTTCCTGTGGGCTGCGTTTCTCATGGCCATTGTACATCAATTATTTTCTAAATGTCGTGTCTGAAAGACACGTTTATAGCTGCAGACACTGAGTCAAACAAAAGCTTCTGAACAAAGTACTTCAGAATTTAGAATCATTTCAAAGAAAAAAAAGGTAATGAGCCAGGGCCAGTTCATGCGGAAGGTTGTCCTTTGAAATAAAAACGCAGGCTCCCATAGTGCTGTTCTGAGTCTGTTTGGACGGAAAGAGGGATTACAAATGGCCGGCGTGGCTCAGGCTGACCTTAACACGCTAAGGGGGACGCATCCAGTCAGGCATGATGGCATATACTCGGAATCCTAGTACTTGGGAAGTTGAGATAGGAGATTGTGGGTTCCAGCGCAGCGGTGCATGATAACTTAGACATACTCTGTTTCAAAATAAAAAATAAAATAGGGCTGGGTGGTGTAGCTATGTGGTAGAGCGCTCCTGAATTCAGTGCCCCCAGTACTTCAAAAAATAGGGGAGGCATCTTCTTGGATGGACACACACCAATGTAGGAGTGCTCAGACTTCCAAAGCAGATGCCACTGGAAGATCAGAGTTTAAAGTGACATCATTCCTCATAGGAAAGGCCAGGAAAGAAGACACAGCAGGAACCTGTGAGGCTCTGAGCCCGCTCTAGCATCCTGACAGCAACCAAATAAGCGGTGTGATTCCATTTAAACAGTACTTTAAACATCTCTCCTGCTCTGGCACAGGGCATCTATTAGTGCTTGCTTTGCTCATAAAGAGGCAAAACAAGGCGCCTGGCCCCATGTGTTTTATGGCCCTCCATTAGCAGTGCTGCTGGACTAGCTCACAACAGTGGCATCTGGTACTCAGACAGCCAAAAGCAAAATACTCCTCACATTAGCCCATTAGCGCAGGGATAAGGGTTTCTTCGCAGAAGGTCCATAGATCTCTGGGTCCCGGAGGGAGCGAATGGTTCTCCGCTGGGAACACTGTGTAGCCCAGAAGCCCTGATGGCCACAGACACCAGAGACCCAGGGTCAGAGGTTAACCCAACATGAGGGCCCTTGGAGGTTGGTCCAAGCCGGTGGAGATGACAGAGGAAAGCTGTGGGACATGGGAGTGAGGTGAAATGGAGAGAGGGAGGGAGGGAGGGAGGGAAGGAGGGAGGAAGAGGGGGGGAGAGAGAGAGAGAGAGAGAGAGAGAGAGAGAGAGAGAGAGAGAGAGAGAGAGAGAGAGAGAGAGGAGAGAGGGCGCTGCAGCCCAATGCCCAATTCTCAAGTTGGCCCAGGGTTCCTGGCTTAGATTCCTGCGCAGGGAGCCAGGGAGCTCTCCTGCCCTGCTTCCCTATAAAGAAGCAAGAAGCTGCCTTGGGAAGGAACTGGTGGAAATAAAGAATCACAGACTTGAAAGAAAGTGGTGAGAACAGCTGATGTCAACTCTGAGATCCAGAGATGAAAGGGACATGCCCGGCATCACACAGCCGCGGTGGCAAGGTCTTAATGGACTTAATGTTCCATTGTGCAAGATGTCCGGACTCCTTGGGTCTGGGGACTGAGAGCACAGATGTGCCTGCCACGCGACTGCCTAGAAACCTCCCTTTGTGGAGTACGCTGATTTTAAAATAGTGCTATAAAGGGGGGTGGTGGTTCCTCTATCTCATGAGGGAAAGACAGGCAACCAATCCAGGACTCAGGGCTTTGCTCCTACAAGAAGAGCACCCCCGATTCCCAAATCCAAAATGTGTCAAAATCTGAAACTTTCTGAGCATGATCATGATGGCACAAATAGAGAATTCTGCACCTGACCTCATGTGATGGGTGGCTGTCAAAATACAGGTGTGCTAAACAATTGTATAAAATTGCCATCGAGCTATGTGTAGCAGTGCATATGATGAATGCATTCTGTATTTAAACTTGCATCCTATCCTTAATGTCTTATTATGCATGTGCAAATACTCAACTATGCAAATAGTCACAATCCTAGAACGAAAACGTTCTGGTCCCAAGCATTTTGGATATAGGATTCCTGACCTGTGCTGATGATGCCATGGTCTTGCCAGACCGTCTCCCTTTCAGACACCTCGTTCACTTCCGGGCTTGACTCTTCATCCTCCCTGACATCTAAGTGTCCACTCATTCTAGGCATCCTGGGGTGCTATGCAGTGGAGAAGCTGGAGGACAGGCAGTGGGCAGGGCTGACATCAGGTGCGCTCATCGTGAGCTGCAGACACAGCACAGTGTACACGCCTCCCTCCACCATTGGGTACCCGGACCGTGACCACTTCTAATGTCCAGGAACTGTCACATCCACTAGCTGACAGGGACCTTGTTTTCTAGAACTAAAGGAAGATCTGGGAACCCAGGGAAAAGAAACTATAAATCCGCAAACGATGTGATTCTGTTCTTCTTTATTACCGAGTAGAGTTCCGTTGTGTGCATTTCTCATAATTTAGTAATCCATTCATCTGATGATGGACACCTAGGTTGTTTGCATGATGTAACTATTGTGAATTGTGCTGCTATGGATATGGGTATATATTACTGTAGTTCTCTGGTTTCAACTCCTCTGGAAAGACCATTGGCTATGTATATACATGTGAATATACCATTGCAAATCTGGGTACTTGGTATTTGAAGGGAGAGAAATGGGGAGGGGAGGGGGTCAACAAGTACTATGGGCATGTATTTCTTTGTCACCAGGATTTACATTATGGTGTGAGACTCTAAAGTACCAATAAAAGCATAGAAAATCCCCAAAAGATAAGGAAGAGAGAGCACAGGCTTTGACCATCAGCCACTTAATCCTAAGCAAAGGGGAAGCTTCGTTATATCAAATACAGTGCGCAGGACACTCATTGGCTGAGTGCAGTCTTCCAGGACGCCGCCTCTTCTGCTCATTGGCTGAGTGCAGTCTTCCAGGATGCCGCCTCTTCCGCTCATTGGCTGAGTGCAGTCTTCCAGGACGCCTCCCCTTCCGCTCATTGGGTCAGCCAAGTCACAGGATGGGCTCCTGTGAGAATCTGTCTTTATCTTCTCAGGCCTGGAAGACTCTTGAGGCTTCTCCAGGGAGGTGCTGTGTGTGTGCGTACGTGCGTGCATGCATGTGTGCGTGCGTGCGTGAGTGTGTGTGTGTGTGTGTGTGTGTGTGTGTGTGTGTGTGTGTGTGTTCCCCTGAGCGGTCAGTGGCTAAGGCACACTCTTTTCTTCTTCAGCCTCTTATTTTTGCATCTAGCTGTGGGCTCACGCTAGGTAGTGGCTGGATCTCACTTGCCTTCCACACAGCATCAGAATCCCTCTGAGCTTGTGCAGAGCCAATGCTGGGACCGCCCCAGCTCCTGATTGATTCCTTTGCTCAGGGTGGGGCTGAGCACTAACCTTTCTGAAGAGTCCCTGGATGTCCCTGCTGGCGCCATGTCAGAAGCTGAGCTGAGACAAGGTTTCCAGGTGGGGAGTCTATTTGAGAGCAGACCCCTGGAAGCCCTGGTGGGAGAATGGGGGTTTGAGATAACACTTGCTTTGGTGACTCCAGTTGGGACACTGGGCAGACCCAGCTCTCCCAGAGGACAGGACCTGGGTGTCCTGGAAGGCTTGCCCTGCCCTGCTGTGGGGCCCAGCCTCTCCCAGGCAGAGCAGGCCCTATCAGAGCCCTCCCGCCAAGATTTGTTTCTCTTGAATTAGACGTTGGAGTAGTACTGATAGGTCTAATAGAAAGTGTATGATTAACTTGATCAGAAATGGTCAATTATTTTTTCCAAAATGGTTTGAGCATTTTACACCACACCAGCAATGAGCAAGAATCCCAGGTGCTCCACATTCTTACAGATTCAAGTCGAGCATTTATTTATTTGTTTATTTATTTATTATTTTTGGTGGTACTGAGGGTGGAATCCAGGAGCTTTCTACCTCCAGGCTATATTCCCAGACCTATTTCATATTTTATTTGGAAACAGGGTCTCACTAAGTTGCTGAGAGCCTCACTAAGTAGCTGAGGCTGGCTTTGAACCTGTGTGATCCTCCTGTCTCAGCCTCCCAAGCAGGGGGATTACAATCATGTTTCACCACACCCGGCTCAAGTCGAGCTTTTTAAAAGGTCAGCTGAGAGTCTGTTTCCTATATCCACCTCCTATGCCTGAGTGTCCCAAAGGTACATGGTGAGGGGACCCTGAGATGGCTGCCAGGCCTCTAAGGAGCTTGTGTTCCACTTGGAAAAAATGAATGATATGATGCACAGACATTTTTAATAATTCTAGGCAGAGAAAAGATTAAAATTTCAAAATAAATAGCCAGGTTAAAAAATTTCCTGTGCCCAAGCACTGTAACTTTCCAGGCAAAGAAAAGCACCTTTCTTCAACTCCAGATTCTTCTCAGAGAGACCTGCCGCCATGGAAAAGGGATATCTGTGTCCCAAATCAGGACAAAACCAGTTGGGCCCATCACCCCACACTCATTGTAACCTCTATAGTCATTACCACCACCATCAATGCAACCATATACACTCATGCACACACATGTGCAAATACATATATGTGTGCACACATGCACACGCATGTGTGAATAGCCCCTGACCTTGTCGATTGACTTTCTGTTCTCCTCCAATTCTAAACCAAGTGGCTGCATCAGATACTTCCATCCTCGCCTCGCCATCCCAGGGAGCTGGCTTCTGCGTGGTCCAGCTTGCTCCTCCTCCCAGTCATCAACTGTGACAGGAGTCTGGCCTGTGAGATTAGGGGATGGTGAAGAGCTCGGATGCTGAGGTTAAACTGAACTTAATTTGAGTCAAGTTCCTGTAGCTCACAGCCCTGTGACCTTCAGACAAGATCCATGGCACCTCAAGCCTCAGACTTATCATCAGTGAAGAGGGGAGAGGAGTTCCCTCCGCATGCAGGTGTTGCAAGAATTAAATGCTTGAACTTCCCAAGTGTTTGCTAAGGATTAGCCCTTAAAATAACAAACCCATTTTGATAGAGGTGTTGTAAGGACAGAATAAGGTAATTCCTTCTTTAAAGTGACCAGCCCAGTTGGGTGTGGTGGCGCACACTTGTAATCCCAGCATTCGGGAGGTGGAGACTGGAGGATTGCAGTTTGTGGACAGCCTCAGCTACTTGGCGAGGCCCTTCACAACTCAATGAGACTCTGCTTCAAAAAATAAAAAAGACTAAAAAATAGGGCTGGGGGTATAGCTTGGAGCAATAATGCCCCTGGGTTCCACCCCTAGTACCACCAAAAAAAAAAAAAAAAGTGACCAGCCCAATTCTCAGGTCACAGTAGGCACCTCAGAATAAGTAAATGCCATCAATAATCATTACCTCATGACAGTGGTGCACATCTGTAATTGCAGTATTTGGGAAGCTGAGACAGGAGAATTGCAGGTTTGAGGCCAGCCTTAGCAACTTAGCAAGATCCTTAGCAACTTGGTGAGACCCTGTTTAAAAATAAAAGGAGCAGGAGATAGAATGCCCCTGAGTTCAATCCCCAGCACCCATCATCACCACCATCATCCTCATCACAACCACAATCATCACCTTACAACCTCCACTGCCACCTTCATCATCACCACCATCACCATCATCATCACCACCACCACCATCATCACCATCATCATCATCATCACCATCACCACCACCACCACCATCATCACCACCACCATCACCATCATCATCACCACCACCACCATCATCACCATCATCATCATCACCACCACCACCACCATCATCACCACCACCACCATCATCACCTTACAACTACCACCAGCACCTTCATCATCACCATCATCACCATCACCATCACCATTACCATCATCATCATCACCACCATCATCACCACCACCATCATTATCGCCATTACAACCACCACCATCACTATCATATCACCATCACCACCACCACCACCACCACCATCATCACCATTATAACCACCACCACCACCATCGGCAGCAGCATCATTATCATCATCACCACCACCACCATCATCATCATCACCATCACCATCGCCATCATCATTATCACCATCATCATCATCATCACCACCACCACCATCATCATCATCACCATCACCATCGCCATCATCATTATCACCATCATCATCATCATCACCACCAACACCGTCATCATCATCATCATCACCATCATCATCATTACCACCACCCTCCTCCTCTTCTTCCTCCTCCTCATCCTCACCATCACCACCACCACCACCATCACCATCACCATCACCATTACAACCACCACCACCACGACCACCATCATCATCATCACCATCACTATTATCATCATCATTACCATCATCACCATCATCATCACCATCACCGCCACCACCATCATCATCACCACCATCACCACCACCACCATCACCACCATCACCATTACAACCACCACCACCACCATCATCATCATCACCATCATCATTATTACCATCATCATCATCACCACCACCACCACCATCGTCATCGTCATCATCATCACCACCACCATCACCATCATAATCACCATCACCACCACCGCCATCATCATCCTTCCAAGGCAATTGTGAACTAAATACTTAGACATAGGCTTTGCTAAATTCCAGACAGGATAAGCATCATTCTAAGGTACCTATCCTCTCAGTTTACCCAGCTCCTCTGGGTCACGGCTTGCTTCTGCCCCAGGGCCCAGCGCACATGGGCAGTGTTTGGTGGCCTTATTATTAGTAGACATGTTCAGCATCATCCTCTCTACTACCAACAAATAATGAGTCTTCCTTCATAAAAATATGTTTTTGCTTTATGAACACACATTCTAGCACAGCTTACTGAATTAAATAAACATTCCACTGTCTTTGTAGACCATGAAATTGCTCAGATTTTAATCTACTTGTTATATTAAGAGAAGAGGCTTCTAATTTAATAGGTTCCACAAAACTAAGTAATTCATAAATATATTTTCAAATGCTTTGGGACCAGAAGAAAGAGTGAGATAGTATGATAGGAAAACCTCTCCAATCCAGGTTTGAGGACCGAGAATGTGAGGAGCCCCAGCCCTCCCTGGCAGCCTGGGTGTGTGACTGGATTGCTTTATACAGCAAAGCCATCTCTGGTGAATATTGGGCTCCCACCCCTTTAGTAAATTTCTGATATTTTCAAGAAAGACAGAAGCTAGGCCAAAGTAGGAACCTGCAAATATATACTATCTAATCTCTTTCCCAACATCAGATCAGAAATTTTCTGTAGCCACATTTCAAAATCCAGAAGGAAATGGCCTTATTGTGTTCTTCCAGGACAGTACTGCGATGTGGCAGAAACCTGATCTCTCTGCTGGGTTATGGGAGCTACCTTATATCACAGGGTGTGCGCGAGCTGTGGGCAAATGGCAGAGGTTAACCTGGGTTGTGTCTAGTCTTCTCTGCCTGGTGGAAATGGCTGTGATAATGTTCTTAGGGTTTGTTCAAACTATTAATTGCCAAATAAATCTTAAATCTTTGATTAAAGTACACTTTACAGCTATGAAGCCTGCCAATTGTCTTAGTTTGCTTTCTGAGCTATAACAAAATACTTGAAGCTGGCTGATTGAGAAAAAAAGAGGTTTGTGAAGCTCACAGTTCTGGAGCTTTGAGAATATGGTGCTGCCATCCAGTTGGCTCTGGTAAGGATTCGATGGCTGGGAAGCAGAAAGGGAAATAGCTCCATGCTCAAGAGATTAAGCTTGTGGGGTGATCCACTTTCCAACAACCTGCATTGGAGGGAAATTACCCAGTCCTGTAGAGTGCTGCAGAAATCCCTGCTGAAGGTGGTATCTCATGATCTAATCATCTTTCAAAGGTCTTACCTCCTCCACATTGCCACACTGGGGCCCAAGCTTCTAGCTCATGAACCTTTGGGAGACCACAGCCAAGCCACAGCATCTACCTCAACTGAAAGCTTGATGCACTTGTTCCTATTTATGCAGATCACTATCAGAATATACCCATCAGCCTGGAAACTTCTCTCAGGCTCTTTTCTTCCCCATCTTCGCAGGTAACCATTATTTATCTATGGGCAATGATTTTGAGCTTTCAAATTCTATAGTGTGTACTCTCGAATCTGACTTCTTCGGTTTGGCATACCATTTTTGAGATTCATTCATTTCATGCATTAATCACTAGTTCCTTCTTTTTATAGCTAAGTAATATTCTTTTGTGTGAATATACCACAGTTTGTCCATTCACCAAATGATGAACATTTATTCTGTTTTTAACTGTGTTTTTTTTTTTTTTTTGAGGTACTGGGGTTGGAACCTAGGAGCATTCTACCTCCGAGCTACACCCCCCAGCCCTCCCTAAGTAGCTGAGGCTGTCCATGATCCGTGATCCTCCTGTCTCAGCCTCCCGAGTGCTGGAGTTACAAATGTGTGCCACCATGCCTGACTCTGTTCTTAATTTTGAACTATCATAAATAAAAAGTTATGAACAGCCAGGTGTGGTGGTGCATGCTTATAATTCCAGCATTTGGGAGGCTGAGACAGGAGGATCGTGGTTCACAGCCAGCCTCAGCTACTCAGTGAGGCTCTTGTAACTCATTGAGACCCTGTTTCAAAATAAAGAATAAAATATAGGGCTGGGGGTATATATCAGAGGTAGAATGCCCCTGAGTTCCATTCCCAGTACAGAAAAAATAAGATACTAACATTTACGTGCAACTCTTTTGGGCAGGTGTACACATTCATTTCTCTTGAATTTTACCTAGGAGTAGTATTGCCAGGTCAAATGGAAAGTGCATGATTAGCTGTATCAGAAACTGTCAACTATTTTTCCAAAATAGTTTTAGCATTTTACGCCCTACCAGCAATGCACAAGAATTCCAGGTGCTCCACATTCTTACAGATTCAAGTCCAGCTTTTTAGAAAGCCAGTTGATGGTCTATTTCCTATATCCATTTCCTATGCCTGCAAAAACTGCTGCTATTTATGGATGACCTCCTAGAAGCCTTTAAACGTTATTTACTCTAGGTGTCACAACCAGCCCACAAAGCAAGTATTTTTATTTTCTTTTCACAGATGAAGGAAGTGAAATAATCACTTATTTCTCCTAACTAATGGGGCTGCCCGCCAAGACCCACCATCTGTGTCCCTAGCTTTGGGCAGTGACCAGGGTGAGAGGGAGTGGGAATCCTCTACCTGCCTCCTGAACCCGCTGCTCTGGGAGGGGCTGAGACATGAGGACGTGTGTGGAGCCCTCAACTTCAAGCCTGTTTATCAAGTGAGGCTTGGCTTCATTTCTCTCTGCAATCAGATATAAATGAGTCCAATTATAAGGGGACCTGCTTCAAAGACCCGCACAAAATGTGCCATCATTTACATTGCTTATTTCTTTCTAACCTATATGGACGTGGATTTCAGTCTCTAACATCAACTGAAATTGCTTTTGCCACCATGGGAGATAACTTTTAAAAAGTGAGATGACTTTTGTGTAAAAATACCTTGAAAGTTCACACACTGCTGATTCTGCGTCAGTGGTCTTCGACCTTGTTGAAAAGGACCAGGAGGAGGGGCGCGGCCCTCGGAGTGGGGGAGCCTGCACGTTTTCTAAATGAATAGCTCTACTCCGGTGGGTTAGGAGAGATTGTCGCCCTAAAACACAGCCTGTGGCAAGAGTGACCCAAGGAGACAATGACACAATTCTGTGACAAACAGAAAGGTGACTTAGTTTGTTCAATCCAACTGTTATAGTTAGATAGAAAATGTCCCCTAAAGAGTGCATTTATCAATGTTTGGAGGTGACGTAATTGAGTCATGAGAGCAATAATCCCTCACGAGAAGAGGATAAGTTCATTTAAATGGATTTACCTGGGTGGAGACCCTGGCCAGCAGGGCATGCATGGCGATGGTGCCTGGGGGGCGCAACCTTGGGGATTTTATAAATGGCTCCTCCTACCCTGGCTCTCTCTCTTGCTTCCGGCCGCCATTATTTGAGGAGTGCAGCCCTGTAATCTTCCTCTGTCCACCTCCTGCCCCTGCCTCCATGCCCTGAGATCTGGGGTCTCCAGCCTCATGTGGATTAACCCCAAACCACAAGAAAATCAATCTTCCTTTTTCTTTTCCTTCTTTTTTTTTTTTTTTGTGGGTCTGGGATGAAACTGAGCAGCATTTGACCTCTGAGCCACACCTCCTGCCCTATTTTTTATTTGTTATTTTGAAACAGGGTCTCACTAAGTTATGAGGGCCTTACCAGGTAGCTGAGGCTGTCCACGAACCATGATCCTCCGGCCTCAGCCTTCCGGATGCTGGGTTTACAAGCGTGTACCACCACACCCAGCTCAGTCTTCCTTTTTCTATGTTACATGGTCAGTGTCTAGATTAGGGCTGTGAGCATGGTGACGGGAACACCAACATATGATACAATTTTTTTTTTTTTTTTTTTTTTTTTTTGGTACTGGGGTTCCTGGAAACCCTTCTACCTCCGGGCTACACTCCCAGACCTATTTTATATTTTTATTTGAAAACAGGGTCTCTTAAGCCAGTGTGGCCGGCTTCGAACCTGCACGATCCTCCTGTCTCCGCCTCCCAAGCATGGGGATTACAAGTGTGCGCCATCATGCCTGGCTAATATGATACAGTTTTGAAGTAATGATCTGACTTTTCTTCACCAGCTACCAGGCACTGGGCACTTACTCATATTCTCTCATTTGATCAAGCTCTGGTCTTCTAAGAGGGGTTTTATCTTCATTTTTTTTTCTTCTAGATGAGAATGGCGAGGTTCAGAGTGGTTAACTAATGTATTAGTTGGCTTTCCATTACTGTAATGAGACATCTGAGATAATAAGCTTATGAGGAGGAAAGGTTGACTTTGGCCCATGGTTTCAGAGGCCCATGGTCGCTTGGCCATGTTGCTTTGGGCCTGGGGTGGCATTGCATATCATGCCAGGAGTGTGGGAGGGGTCTGCTCACCTCAAGACATTCTTGTGAATGAGTGGGGGGCACTGCCAGGTGACAGGCGGCGGATACCTGCTCTGGAACACCATGAAACCACAGGAAGCGACAAACCAAGCGTGGCAAGAGTCACTCAGGGAAGACAGCGTGGAGAAAAGACATAAAACCACTGAAGAGGCGGAACAAGAGTTACAGCATGCTACCAATTATGCAAATTAAAGCAGGCACAAATATTTTATAGGGACGCATGCATATTTAAGGATGCATATATTTTTGGATCTGGATAAAGAAGAAAAATAAAATAAGAACCATGCATGGACCTGCATGGATCAGTGTTGGTCATACCGAGTAGTATCATGACTGGGGAGTGAGGTTTACTGGTCTTCTGTATCTAAGGACCAAATACGAGGGCTGTTGTGGGAAGGAACAGAGATAGAATAGATGTGGCCAGACTTGGGCTGGTTTCAATCAGCACATATTTTTTGGAGGGATCATCCTGTGGTAACTATAGGTACTGTGGTTTGTTTAAGGGTCACTTAGACATCTTAGAGCAAGGTAGGCCGGGTAATGCTTTACTAAATAAAATTCAGTCAAGCAGGGCATAGTGGTGCATGACTGTGATCCCAGTACTTGGGAGGCTGAGACAGGAGGACCACAAGTTTGAGGTTAGCCTCAGCAACACAGTGAAACTCTCAGCAACCTAGCAAGACCCTGTTTCAAAAAAAAATGATTAAAAAGAGCCAGGGAGAGAATACCCCTGGGTTCGATCCCCAGTAAAACACACACACACACACACACACACACACACACACACACACACACACACACAGAGTCGAATCTGAGAGGTTTAAAAGAATCAATGCTCTATGTCCGTCACAGTATGGCTGTGGTCTCTGCCTCGCATGGAATGCTCCGGGACCCAGGCTCTGGAACAGCCACATAGAACGTCTGGTTACTGGTGTCTGCGGCGACAGAAAGGGGACCTCAGGTGAATTGCACATCATTTCTCAAATCTCCTGACCACAAATAACACCTGTCATTTCCACTTACATTTGGCCAGCAGAGTGCATCTCCTGGCCCCCCCTAACCGGGAGAACGCCTAGAACAACGGCAGCCAGAAATTTCTGCTGGAAAACATGAATGGCGCCCTGCTACCCTGATGAGCATACCCATCTTGGATTTTTCCTGTGTTCTCATGCATGTTGTGTGGCCATGAGCAAGTTAGTCTCTTCACTGAAATTTTCTTTTCTATGGAGTGCATGCTTGATCAGCTAAGCCCACCACCTTGCTGCAGAGACAGGTGAGATAGTGCAGTCCCTATGCCCAGCAGTGGCTCGATACCCATACGCCCTCAGTAAGCTATGGTTGCCATGGTCCTTATTACCATTGGTCTCACATCCTCCGATCATTCCTTCCCCGGATCTACCCTATTTAACCTTCCTTTTGCATGGTTCCAGTTCCATCTCCTCTGAGGTCCAAGGCAGGCACTGGGCCCCCATGGGTACATGCTTTACCTAGATCCCTGCCTGCCTGCAGCATGGAGGCTTCTGTGCCGCACTCCATCTGCCAGCGGAGCCCACCTGCCAGCTCCCGCGCTGCCTGACCTGCATCTGCGTGCGGCCCACCAATGCAGGCTCCAGTCCAACTTCCCGACGTCAGCTCCCGCGGCAGACTAAGCTATGCAGTGGAAACTACTCTTGTTTTCATTCTTTTCTCGCTCATCCATCCATATAGACATCCATCCGTCCGTCCATCCATCCATCTATCCATCCATCCGTTCAGTGAGCACGAACTGTCCTACGTGCTAGCAATACTTAAATGAGAAGACAGACACTGCTCAGTCTCATGGAACTTGACCCAAACGTGGGTACTGGAAGCACGGCTGTTTTTATCATTGATGTGTACTGCACAGGACGCCGTTTACTGTCTGTAGCGGTGACAGGGGAGACAGACGTGGGTGGGGTTTGTCAGGGTGGCAGGGAGGGCCTCAGGGAAGAGGAGACCCCGGGCCAAGGAACTGCAGGAAAGGCAGGACTGAGCCAACCCAGTGGACGAGGAGAGGAGACAGATGGGTCACTGATGAGAACACAGGACGAATAAGCCGAGGGTGGTGGTGTCCACCTGTCGTGTCAGCTACTCAGGATGCTGAGACTGGAGGATTCCTTGAGCCCAGGAGTTCTAGACCAGCCTGAGCAACATAGGGAGAACCTTTCTCAAAAAAAGTAGAAGTCAGGCGTAGTGACACACACTTTTAATCCCAGCATTTGGGAGGCTGAGACAGGAAGATCGTGGATCGTGGGCAGCCTCAGCTACTTAGGCCCTCTGCAAAATTGTGAGACCCTGTTTCAAAATAAAGAATAAAAGTAGTAGGAGTGGGGGAATAGCTCAGAGGTAGAATGCCCTTGGGTTCCATCTCTGCTACTGCACAAAAAAACAAAACAAAAATAAAAAAACCCCAAGAATTAGAATGTATGACAATTAAAAGCCTTTTGAGCCCTACCTCATGGTGCACACCTGTAATCCTGGTAATTGGGAGGCTGAGACAAGAGGGTCGCAAGTTCAAGGTCAGCCTCAGCAAATTGGTGAGCCCTTCAGGATCTTAGTGAGATCATGTTCCAAATAAAAAGTAAAAAGGGTTGAGAGTGTAGCTCAGAGGTGGAAGGTCCCTGAATTCACTCCCCAATACCACACACACAAATGTCTTTTAGTCTTTTGACTCTAAAGTTTTATACTTTTGCTCTTGCCTCTGGGTCCACACCTTCAATATCCACGTAACCAAATCTAACCATCCTTTTCTGATTTTTGTCCCTTCTTTACACTACTTTTTTTAAAAAAAAAAAATCAGTTTCTCCACCTTTAAACACAGGGTAATTTATCAATTCTGGGGGTTTATATCCATTTACCTAGATAAACACTTCCAAGTAGCTCCGTGATTTCAACTCTATGAAACAAACGTGGCTTTGTTAAGAATACCCAAGCATTGGACTCTTCCTTGGCTGTAGGCATAAAAGCAATACTGATCTCTACATACAATTCAACTTAAAGTCATAGAGAAAAAGCTTCAGAAAAGCAGGCAAGAACAGTTCTAGAAACTGGAACCTGTCATTCATTGTCTGGGGGTGAATTTCAGAGGCTGAAAGTCCTTGAATCCAATCCCCAGCACCAAAAATAAGCTCTACGCATGAAGTAGGGTTAGGATTTGTTCCTTCCCATACTTACCGTTGGGGGTTCTGACACTATCTGTACCAGGAGCTCCCTTTCCCCACTGGATTTCTTTGGGGCCTGGAAGGACATCATGTGACCAGGGAGAAGCCATAGGCGACCTAGGAGAGCATTTTAAAAGAGAGAGAGAGCCAGGCGTGGTGGCACCTTGTAATCCCCGCGCTTGGGAGGCGGAGACAGGAGGATCACGCAGGTTCGAAGCCAGCCGCGCTGGCTTAAGAGAGCCTGTTTCCAAAAAATAAAAAGAAACATAAAATAGGTCTGGGAGTGTAGCCCGAAGGTAGAAGGGCTTCCAGGAACCCCAGTACCACCAAAAAAAGAGAGAGAGAGAGAAGCCAGTCGTGAAGTGTAAAGGGAAAGAGTTGGAGCCAATGGAAAGAGCAGAGATCACATGTCTAATGAAGGTAAAGATAACCCAGCAACTGAAACAACTGTGTGCAGGTCAAAATATAAGAAGAATGTTTTGATTGGACAGTGGGTGAGAGATATTATAATAATAATAATAATAATAATAACAACAACAACAATAATAATAACAATGATAATAATCTAAAATGCTTTGGCTGGCGATAGCTCAGATAACATGCTTTTCGTAGAGACCTTGCCACTCACATAGAAACCAGAGGAGCTTATTGAGACGTGTACATTTGTTGACCTATAGCTAATCAATATACATGACTTTCAGCCGTGCATGGTAGCACACACTTGTAATCCCCGCGCTTGGGAGGCTGAGACAGGAGGATCGCGCAGGTTCGAAGCCAGCCTCAGCTGGGTTAAGGGACCCTGTTTCGAAATAAAATATAAAATAGGTCTGGGAGTGAAGCCCGGAGGTAGAAGGCCCCTGGGTTCCATCCCCAGTACCCCCCCACACTGTGTGTATACACACACACACACACACACACACACACACACACACACATGACTTTCTTGGCAAAGGCACAGGATGTGGAAGTGAGCTGTCTGAATTAGGGCGGGTCTCCCAGGAGCCGCTGTGGCTCTACGGTTGTGAACAGGCCTCCCTGGGGCTGAAGAATTGTCCAAGGAGCCACTGTCCTCCGCCATTGATGCCTCTGCTGCTATCAGCTAGAAATTTCAACTTCCAGAGGACACCAGCAGAGCTCCTTGCCACCTGCTCGGATGCCCATCAGTGTGGTGGCCTCAGTATCAAGAGAGTCGGCTGAGTTCCTGAAGCCACCCTGTGAAACAGACATCACTCTGTCCATTCCGTAGATGGGAGAATGATGCTCCCCCAAGGTCATTCTGTTGGGAGGTAGCAGAGACATAATGTGTAGGTCTGCAGGTTCCATAAGGTGAACTTATTGATGGCTGTGACATTGTAGGCCGACAAGGATCATCTTTAGAAGCCAGGCAAGTAGACTGTTTTGATGGAACCAGCAGCTTTCAGGAAGGGCATGAAATAAAATATACCACTGGACTGGAGAGAGTGGAAGAAGCCCTAGAAACTCTCAGTGCAGCTAGAGAGATAAGGGCCGGAGTTGGCAGGGCTGAAGGAGCAGATGGTCCGGCAGCCGAGGCACTCCCACCCATATGGCGAAGAACAGAGCCAACTGCAAATATCAGGCCGGCCAGCCTGACTGATTTGGGACACCCCCAAATGGGTCAATTCAATAAATTAGGGTATTAAGGATGGGGACTCACGGGACTATCCCTTGGATTGAACAGAAACGCCCAGTGCTTGCCGGAGCCCTCCTGTGTCCTCTTGAGAAGGTAACCTGGCTCAGAGAAAAAAATAAAGGTCAGCGGGGCATGGTGGAGCCCATCTGTAATCTCAGTATTTGGGAGGCTGAGACGGGAGGATCACAGATTCAAGACCAGCCTCAGCAACTTAGCAACTTGGTGAGACCCCATTGAAAAATAAAAAATAAAAATAGGAGTAGGGGTGTCACTTGGAGGTAGGATGCCCCTGGATTCAATCTCTTCAGTACCAAAACAAATAAACAAATATATAAATACTTATAACTTACAAATCAAATCTTGATTCTCATGTTCCTAGGTGTGAAGCTTTGGGGACATTACTGCGTCTCTCATCTGTACCGTGGGATGTTAGTATCCACCTATGCAGCTGTTTTGGTGATTAACTGAGATAATGTACCTTATGTGCATAATCATTTTGTAATAAGCACTAGTCCCCCTGGGGCTTGGAGTCCAGGGCTCTTGGCCTTCTCTGACCTTCAGATACAGTCAGGAGAAAGTGCTGGAACTCACGTGCTGCCCTGTGCCATAGTGGCTTATGTTTGTCTCTTTAAAAAGAGTTCTTTAAAAAGCTGCATGAGGTGGCACATGCTTGTAATGTCAGTATTTGGGAGGCTGGGATAGGAGGACTGCAGATTTTCAGCCAGCCTCAGCAACTCACCTTAGTCAGAATCTGTTTCAAAATAAAACATAAAACTAGGGCTTGGGGGTGTAGCTCAGAGGTATAATGTCTCTGAGTTCAATCCTTAGTACTACAAGGAGAGAGAGAGAGAGAGAGAGAGAGAGAGAGAGAGAGAGAGAGAGAGAGAGAGAGAGAGAGAAAGAGAGGTATCTTATCTATCTATCTATCTTTCATTTATCTTCATGCATTTCTAATCTCTCTCTTTATCCAGAATGCCATACACATCAGAACAGCATCTTAAAGTGACCCTCTCTCCTCCAAACAGGCAGAGGTATGTAATTTGACCTTTTGCTCTGAAAAACTCCAAACTCCTGAAAGGGAGAAGGTCTTCTTGTTCATTTGTACATCCTCAGAGCTTGGAACCTGGAGGCCCCTCCTGAGTGCTGGCTGAATGACCCGCTAGCTACCATGCCCGCTGGCCTGCCCCTGGACCTCAGTCCCGGCATAGGTAGGGCCTGTGAGTTTGGGTGGATGCTGGGGTGGGGAACTTCAGGCCAGAGTGCTATAGTAGGATGAGAAACCTGGATGCATCAAAATGCTTTGGAGCCAGACTCACTTTGCAAGCCATCTCAGCTTTACCTGCACACCAAAACCCTAGACGGGGTAAGCAGATGCCTGGCAGCCCATTTTTGGATGGCAGCTATGCCCACTGGGCACCCGGAGCACAGGCCCTCATTGTGCATGAGCTGTCATGTCAGCCCAGAAATCAACCTTTCCTTTCTCTGGACATTAAAGGAACCGAACGGCTGAAGAGAGATGGAAAATCAAATCCACCAGCTCTGCCCCTGTGGAAAATCTCTCTCCTCCCTCCTTGTGAGACCAAACAAGGCTGACCCTGCTGCTCCATCTGAATTAGTCACTGGTTGGTGCCAAGGGGACAAAAGTCTTGATGGAAGAGGTCAGCTCTACAAGGTTGAGCAGCAAACCCCGGGGGTGGATAGCTTCTCATCAGAAACGACCTAGGACACGAGCAAAGCCTTCAAACTTCCAGTCAATGTGATGCTAAAATACTCAGCCATTTGGATATTAATGGCTGAATATTAATCCAATTATCCTTGCCTCCTGTTGCCCATGCACTGGTGGTACGGATAGGGATGGGCTACAGAGCGAGGTGGGACTTCCTGCTACCAATCACGATTCCAGATACAGGAAAATGCAGCTCTTGAGTTTCGGAGTTTGGAGAAGAAATAAAATTCAGCTCTCAGTTATGAAGGCAGCAATAACCTATGATTAGGTTGCGAACAAATATGATTTTCATTTTATCAGCCATATAATTTTGTCAGATCATCAGCACGTGGGACACCAGGTTCTGATGAGCAGTGATAATGGGAATTGGGTTTTAGTGTTCTGCTGTTGAAATGACCCTGTTAGTAGTAAAATAAAAGTGGCACACGGAGATGTTTTCTTGAGGAGTTTTTTTTTAAATAATGTTCATTGAATTTTGTTTTATTTTTCCAGTTGCTTTATAAAAAGGGAAACATGTTTCTTTTACAGCAGCCCTTTTTTTCTTTATTTTCTCCCTTTCCCTCCCTCCTTCCTTCCTCTTTCTCTTTCTCTTTCGCTTTCTCTTTCTGTTTCTCTCTCTCTTTCCCTCCCTTTCTCTCTCTCTCTTTCTTTCTTTCTTTCTTTCTTTCTTTCTTTCTTTCTTTCTTTCTTTCTCTTCTTTCTTCAGTACTGGGGATGGAACCCAGGGGCATTCTACCTTTGAGCTACCTACACCCCAGCCCTATTGTTTATTCTTTTTATTTTGAAGCAGGTCTCACTGAGTTACAGAGGGCCTCACTAAGTAGCTGAGGCTGTCCATGAACCATGGTCCTCCTGTCTCAGCCTCCCAAGTGCTGGGATGACAAGTGTGGGCCACGTTGCCTGGCAACTCTGCTTTCTTAAAATTGCACTTTCTGATTAAGATGAGGAGCATGAAGTACACGCTGAAGCTATCACTAGTTCTACCGTTGGTGTTTTTGAATATTTTCTAAAGCTGATTTTATAAATATTTTACACACCCCCTTTAAAAAAAGACAGATGAGAGGGGAAATTGACAACATTTTCTAGTAACTATTCGGACTTTGGCATTATTTTGGCTTGATTTATCTACCTATCTATCTACCTGTATATGTAGCAAATATTTTTCATGGCAACTCTTCTACAAGTAAGACTGTGGCTGAAGTTATTATTACTTTACTTAGTCTACAGGTTCTATGTATAAGGCTCATGGAAATTTTGGCAGAATAGGACAAAATCAAGAAATTTGATTTGGTGTTTCTGTTTCAATTCATAAGATTTAAACATCAGCTCTTAGTAATCCTCAATCAAAACAAAATACAGACTTCCAAAAAGGTTCCTAAACTCTATGAAATTTAAATCTCCACTTTGAAGGGCAAAGGAAGTAGTTTTCGTTTTAGTGTTTTTCGAAATCACTGGAAACTTTATTAAAAGCCTATTATATTTGTGGTGTTTGTTCCAGGCTTAGTAGTCCAACCACCATTTCTCTATAAAACATTTTTCTGTAACTTTTTTTTTTTTGGTGGTACTGGGGTTCCTGGAAGCCCTTCTATCTCCGGGCTACACTCCCAGACCTATTTTTACATTTTTTTTTAAATTTGGAAACAGGGTCTCCTAAGCCAGCGCGCGCGCGGCTAGCTTCAAACCTGCGCGATCCTCCTGTCTCTGCCTCCCAAGCGCGGGGATTACAAGCGTGCACCACCATGCCCGGCTTTCTGTAACTTTTAAACCTGAACTATTACTACTTATGGACAATGAGATATTTTCCTGACATGGTTTGTACTTTAGGTATAGGTGAGAGTCAGAATGATTTGAGAGCCTGAGATTAATCATTCTGGCTCTGGCTCACTAATAAAAGGGATTTATTGAATCGGGGGGTGGCTGGTGCCGACGGGTCCAGCTTGAAGCTTCAGAAATGTCAGGGCACATTAATGGCAAGACAAGGGGAACGAAGAAGAAAAGAGGTTTTTCTCTGAAATCAGTGAGTGCGGGAGACCTGGAGAAGACTGGGGAGGGAGTCAGACGTGCCCGGGCCAAGGCCACACTCAGTGTAGTGACTGGGCACAACACTCGTGCCACCCAGGACCCTGGTAGGTGTCTGCTGCTGTTCTCATAGATTTCTCAGTAAAATGGGAGAACCGTGAGGCTAGGATTTTAACTATGAGTGGTTGGCCCACTGTAGGTCCTCTGAAATGTTCTAGAATAAATATAAATCAAGCACTTTGCTGGCAGTTTGGAGAGGATGGTTGAAGAAGAGGCGCCAAGCGGGTGCAGTGGTGCACGCCTGTAATCCCAGGTCTTGGGAAGCTGAGACAGGAGGATCACAGGTTCAAGGCTAGCCACAGCAACTTAGTGAGACCCGAAGCAACTTGGAGAACTCCTGTTTCAAAACAAAACAAAACAAAAATAAAAAGGGATGGGATGTATCTTGGAGATAGAATGCCCTGTGTTCGTAGTTGGCACACACCTATAATCCTAGACAGAGGTAAGGCTGAGATGGAAGGATGGCAGGTTCATGGATGGCCTCAGCAACTTAGTGAGAACCTATTTCAAAAATAAAAAGTAAGCAGGGCATGTGGCATGTGCTTATAATCCCAGTACTTGAGAGGCTGAGACAGGAGAGATGCAGGTTGGAGGGCAGCTTCAGCAAGTGGTGAGACTGTCATCAACCTGTTTCCTAATAAGAAAAGAAATCAGGCTGTGGCTATTGGTCAAAGATAGGATGCTTCTGGGCTCAATCCCCAGTATAAATAAGTGAACAAAGAAGTAAGTAAGTAAGTAAGTAAGTAAGTAAGTAAGTAAGTAAATGGCTAAGGTATAGCTCAAAGGTAGAATATCACTGGGTTGAATCCCAGCTACCAAAACAAAGCAAAACAAAAAGCCCACTTGAATGTAGAATAGTGATTAGAACAGGGAGTGAGGTGGATAAAGGGAAACTATGCAGGTGCTGAAATATCACACCGAATCCCATCAAGATGTATAACTAAGCCAGGTGTCCTGGTGCACGCTTGTAATCCCAGTGCTTGGGAGGCTGAGATCGGAGGACCTGGATTTGTGGCCAGCCTCAGCTACTTTAGTCAGGCTCTCCGCAACTCAGTAAGACCCTGTTTCAAAATAAAGAATAAATATAGGGCTGGAGGTATAGCTCATGGCTAGAATGCCTTTGGGTTCTATCCCCAGTACCACAAAAAAGATGTATAATTAATATGCCTTAATAAAAGAAAATAATATAAAAGGAAAATACGTAAATGACATCATCTAGGTATGAGAGTTGGCTGGTTAGAATAAATCAATTATGAATTCCTAGTAACCTAGTTAGAGACTGCTTATTGTTTTTTCCTCCTTGTGTTTACATTCATTCTTGGGTTCGGTACCTGATGTGGAGCAGGAGTCTACAGCTCTGCTGAGCCACTGTGTAATGAATAGACACAGGGCTCTGGAAGGGAGGGAGACTTGGAGGGCCGGAGGGGCAGGAATGGCAGATGCAGTAGGATAATTTCTCAGCCCAGGGAGATCCCTGCAGAGACCTCAGCAGAGGTGCCAGGGAGGAGGAGTGCGGGGAGGAGGTCAGAAGCCGAGGCTGACCGCCGGCCCGTGGGCAGGACCCCTCTGCCATCTACCACCTGTAGGACTGGGACCTCTTGGAGGCGGACACAGGCTCTTGTGTGGTTGAAACCGATTTCTAGGGAGCTAGACATGGCCACAACTAGGTTGAACTGAGACAGGATTAGGGCCGAGGCAGGAGGCTGGGGGTTGTGTGGAGCCTGGGGCTGCACATGTCCCTTGCAAGGTTGGGCAAGGGGAAACCAGGCGGTGTGCTGGGCCAGGCAGGGAGTCTCCTTACAGCAGTGAGGGGCAGGGGAAAGGACAGAAACAGCCCTGGGACA
Source organism: Muscardinus avellanarius (assembly GCF_963383645.1). Taxonomy (NCBI): domain Eukaryota; kingdom Metazoa; phylum Chordata; class Mammalia; order Rodentia; family Gliridae; genus Muscardinus; species Muscardinus avellanarius. The sequence continues at coordinate 59,464,962 of NC_137803.1, forward strand.
TCAAGCAGGGGGTGGGAAGCTCTGAGGAGCTGTCAAAGGTGGGGCAGGGGCGGGGTGGCACTGGCCCGGAGCCGGGAGGGGACAGCTGAGCCTGGGAGCCCAGGAGAAGCTGGGAGGAGGACGGCCAAGCCTAGAGGAAGCAGGAGCGGCCAGCAGACAGACAAGAGTCAGGCCAGTGCTTCCCACGCGCAGGTGCAGGGCGGACCGGGCACCACAGGCAGCGACGCGGGCGGGGGCCCCGTGGCGTGTTGGCGCTCAGCTCCAACTGTCCCTGGCTCAGATTTCTACCCTTCCTGAAAGCCTGTCTTCTCAGTCAGCAGAGAGTGAAACCCTTGTAATGGCCTGTGTGGTTTAATAGGGAAGGATAAATAACTGTAATTTCCGAACACTTGTTTTTCTTAAAGGGACACGCATAAGGGCTTCTCAGCAAATGTATCATTGCTTAGCGTGGAGTTTCTGCTGGAAAATGGAACAGAGAGGACCCAGCACGTTCATTTTTAGTTCTGACAGGGATGAAAGACCATCCCCTGGGGTTTAACGATTATTTAAGTAGGCATTTTGGCTGCAGCCTGCAAAATCCATCTATGGTTAGCACAGTTTAGTCTGTTTAAAAGGGACTGTTGTTGCTTTTATCTCTAGAGAGTAGAGTTGGTGAGCTGGCAACAGGGAAGGAGAGCTTGCCTTAAAACCCAAAGTATGAGACAGGTGCATACTGTAATCCCAGTACTTGGGAGGCTGAGACAGGAGCATCGTAGGTCTGAGGCCAGCCTCTGCCACTTAGCAAGACCCCGAGTAACATAGCTAGACTGTTTCAAAAATATGAAAAAATAAAAAAAAGCTGGAGGTGTACCTTGGACGTAGAATGCCTCTGGGTTCAAGGGCCTGTATCAAAATAAAAACAAAACAACAACAATAACAAAAACCCCAAGCCGCGAAGGTGTGATTGGGTTCTAGGCTCTAAGGTATGCAGGCATCTTTTTTGTACTTCCGTCCATCCATCTGCAGAGTACACTGTCTGCTCCAGGTCCCCCTCACAATGAAATTATCATGATGTGTAGGTCATAAAGGAAGTTTCTTTCTACCCAGTAGTTGAAAGAAAGATGGAAGAATTGCATACACTAACACACTAACATAAAATGATACCAGGATAGCTGAGAGAAAAAGCGAGTTGTAAAACTGTCATCTATCTGTCACTCACTATCTTTTATCTTCTGTCAGTCATGCATAACCAGTATATCCTTGGATTCAACCAACAACAGATTGAAAATTAAAAAAAAAATAAGTTGTGTGTGTACAAAACACATACAGACATATTTTGTCCTTATTCCCCAACCAAAACAGTCTAACAACTATTGCATAGTATTTACATTGTGTTAGGTATTATAAGCAATCTGGAGATGACAAGTATATAGACAGATGTGGATAAATTGTATGCAAAGATTATGTCATTTTATATAGGGATCTGAGCCTTGTGGATTTGAGTATCTGCAGGAGTCCCAGAGCCAGAGCCCCATGAATACCAAGGAACAACCGACCGCACACACTCACACATGCACACACATGCACATATACATATATATGTATAAAAACTACATAGGATAATAACTGTGGCTATTTCTGTTACAGTTGTTTATGGGGAACATTAACTTTATTTCTTTCATTTTTATCATTTGTATTTAATAATGAACTTAAGAATATAAATAGGGAAATGAGGCCATTTTCGGTTCCAGAAGTCCGTTTTGCTCTGTCCCTCAATACTTACTCTGAAAAAACTCTGGCACAGCTGTGGTGCAAGACCTCACCGGGCCTTTGCCCCCGTTGACTTGCTTTAATGTCCACACTTCGTATTCTGGGGCTCTAATGCCAAGGGGCTATGCTGAGGCCAGCTCATGCGAGATGCCCGCACGCAACTCTAGTTTGTCAGAATCTTAATGCCCACTCAACTTTTCTCTGACAAGAAAAAAATCACTAAGACAAACATGGAAGGAGGGATGGGGAGGGAATGGGGTGAGGGTTGGGTATGGGCTAATGGGTGATGTGTGCATGGATGTCTCCACAAGTGTTTTATCCTATTAAGATGTATGACTACAGTGCACCAATAAAAAAAAAGAAAAAAGTCCTTACCAGAAATAAGTAAATATTTTTAAAAAAACACATCCCTTTGCCTTGCAATGGATGAGGAGCATACTTGCAGGGGACTTCTTTTTTTATTGATGTATTATAATTATACACCAGGAGAGGCTCGGTGTGTCAGACAGAAGCATGCATGCACATGGTCCTTGGGTTGTTTCTTTTACCCCGATCTTACCCCACGCCCGCCCCGTCCCCATACACAATATTGAAATCGGTACTGATAACTTCATATGTGCCCAGAGCAGTATTTAAGTGGTTTCCTTCATCAAGTGTACCCTCTCAGCCCCCACCTCCCTGCACAAACCCCCTTTACTCTTCCTCAAGTTTCTCTGCTCATTTATCTGTGGTCCCTTCGGTTTCCCAACTGCTCTCTGGCTTCCCCAGATGAGTGAAAACTTATGACCCTTCTGAGACTGCTGACCACACTCAGCGTAATAACCTCTAGTTCCATCCATTTTCCTTCAAATGACATAATTTTTGTCTTCTTTATGGCTGAGTGAAATTCCATTGTGTGCATAGACTACACTCTCATAATTGAGGGCTCCTTTAAAAAATCTATGTCAAGAGCTATTTAACATAAGATTTAGCAAAATGTGTGTTTCTCCAGGTAGGATTTAGGACCCAGAGCCAGAGCCCGGACGTGGTTAAGGTCCCCTTGGCCCAAGTCCTGAAAGGACCCAAAGGCTCATTAAATACCCACTTAAGCCTGCTTTATGCATCACCTGGGTCTAGCATGAGTCCAGTCATGGTGGGTGATATGAAATCAACGCAGCTCTGTTTGCCTACCTGCTGACCCAAATGAATCCTGGTCTGTGATAACTAGGCTGTAACTTTTAAGATACTTAAGAGGACAATAAAAACGCACACTCATAGACACTGTGCATCTGGAGGATGTGCTGGGAGGGAGTGGCAGAAAATGGCTCTTGAAAATCCCTGGCAATTTTTCCACATTAAGATATTTTAATCGAGCAGTGAACTATCAACCTTGATTTGTGTTATTCAAAATTCTAGGCATTTCTCACATGGGTCTTATTTAACTGAACTCATAAAGGGAGTCCACATCTTATAATTTTCACGTCATCCTTCTCAGACTCCAGGCCATTTGATGTTGAGAGTTCCATGACATCTTTCTTTGGGACTCTCAAGAAACTTTAGAAAGCATTAGTAAGACACACACACACACACACACACACACACACACACACACACACGAACAAACAAAAGAAACCTTCTGAGAAGAGTTCCATTTTATCCTGGCTTGTAAATTACTTACTGTAAATTATTTACAGAAAATGATGTCTTAAAAAAATAATGGATGTTCATTTCTTCTAAAGGTTCTCAAGATCTTGCCATATTGATCCTTCCTGTTCCAAGAAACAAACACAATTGTCAAAGTGTTGGATCTTCTGGCAGAGCCAGCTGCAGACCTGGCGTGCTAGTCCAGGCTGGGAGGGCTGCCTCATATAGAGGGGATCGGCAGCATGTCAGCTGGGCACGGGACAGGACACCATTCTGTCCATAAGAGAAGAAGGCTCAGAAGTTGAAGTGGCTAGCCACATGTCACACACTCCGTGACTTGGAAACCAGGATTAGAGCCCCCCTTGACCTGCTCAGCCAGAGTTCGTCCACTGGGACAAGCTGCCTGTTGTTTATAAGAAGCTCAACTCGCACCTGTCTCAGAGAACACTGGCATTTTAACTAGGCTCTTCTGAGACGTGGTGATTTAACCTGCAAGAATGATACCAACGAAGGGAATTTAAACCTCAGAACAGAAATGCACCAGGAGCCGCGTGGAGCTGCAGGACTTCTGGCGCTCTTCCAAGGGGCTGCTCCTGCTCCAGCACGATCACTCTGTCTGTTGCTTTCCCCCTCAGAAGCTCATTATTTGCCTTTCAGCTCTGTTAGACTTGGTGAGACCCCGCCGATGTGGGCTTTCGGAGCCCTAGGACACATACCAGGACTCTGTTTTCTGTGATTGACAGATAAGAAGGTCCAGCACTGTTCACATTGTCTATATCTTGTTTCAAGGATGAGTTTTTCCATCACTAAAGACACCTGTCCATATCAGCGGTATGCCGGGCATGGCTCCTATCTCGCACAAGAGCCAAGCCTGTGCGTCGCATACCAACTCATTTTCGGTGACTTTATATTGATGCCCTGAGATTAGCCATGGGGAGAATATTACATCACAGAACTTGGCAAACACGGAAAGCAAAAATTTCTTTCCCCAGGGAAACTGTTTACCAGCATACCATTGGTTCTGAATATGCATTTTTCTACTGTAGCAAGAAACATCATTCTTTTGTTAAACTATTACCAGCCAGTGCTTGATACCTGGTAGGTACACAAGAGAGCTCCGTTAAAGAAAGGTTGAATAAAAAAATACAAGGAGCCTCTTCCATATAGTGCTCTGTGCTAGTGATTGAGACTTATCAGGGCATTGCAGCTTGATTAATGTTGGATTCTCTGTTTCCTTTTTAGTTTCACCTTATGTTCTTATAAACCTCTCAAACACTACCTTCCAGTATGGGGAAAAGGTCAATAGATCTCTTTCTTCAGGCAAGAGAAAAGTCATTCCTTCTGCTCAAACGAGGAAGTATGATTTAATTGTCATGAAGGGTAATTTTCATTTTCATAGTACAATGGAAAAGAGAACTTATTTTTACTCAGGTTATTTTTATTGTTAAAAGAAGAGGCAAATCTGAACCATAAAAGCCGAAGTGTCTGACGTCGTCTCATTAATATTCTGCTCCTCTGATGACGAGCTCCAGAAGTTATGAAGAGCTGCTTTTAGAATTGATGTTCAAGTTCAATATGATTGTGCTTTGCATCTTGTTCCAGTAACATCTCTTGTTGGTGTGCTTGTTGGAAGCCAAGAACAGCAGCAATTTTTGCCTTGGAAAATCCTGTGAATATTTATATAGTAGCTCTAAGCTTCAGGGAATTTAAGAGGCTTAGAAGAATTTTGCAAAGTTTCTAAAGCAGGGAATCACTGCAGTAGCGTGGGTAGGACCACACTCACGTCACAGCTGCAATGATGTGAGTGCCTGCCCGTACCCCGTCGGACTGGGGCTCACGCGACCCTTGGAATGTTCCTGATCTAATCTGACCTGACAGTTTCTACTTACCTAAAGTATGCTGGTCAGGATTAACTACACTGGTGGGTACGTGTCCTAAACTCCTTTTAATAAAGGGCTAGGGGCTCGGTCTTTGCTTTTCAAATGTTTGTCAAAATCAATTCATATTGATACATCAAATAGCATGTCCCAGGTAATTTAACCTGGACATTCTGTTGCTCTTGTTTGAATCTTTGTAAAGAGAATACTGAGTAAACGAAACAAACACTTAGCCTTATGTTATTCCATTTATATAAAGGTCAAAAATAGGCAAAATTAATCTATTGTGTTAGATGTTCACATCATGGTCAACCTGTGTGGGGACAGTCATCGGGACATTTTATGGGGTTCTGGTAATGCTCCTTTTGGCCTGTGTTTGGGTACAGGGATGTGTTCACATTGAAAAAAAATATAAACCATGAGCTTGTGCTTTGGGCATATTTCTGTATATAACTTGTATTTCAATACTGAGTCAACCTTTAAGAAGTGGGCAGTTCCCTGATTCCTTCTGGAATTCTGAAGTGTTTCAAAGAGTGACTCTAGGTGACAAAAGTGGCCTCCAAGAGGATGTTATTTAAATGAGGTTTACGTCTAAAAGTGAAAAGAAGTCTCTACATAGCAAAAGACTTGCCGAGACCGTAAGGGTTCAATTACTTGACTGCATGTTTAGAAAGTGGCACATTGTGACGTTAGAGATTTGCTTCAGGGGACCCTATGACACTCTCATCTGCAGGCAGCTGTTTGTGAATAAGAATGAAACATCTTTCCACTCTTTAAAATGTGATTAAGAGCAGGATGTGTGGCCCATACCTGCAATTTCCACATGGAGGCTGAGATAGGAGGATTGCAGGTTTTAGGCCAGCCTCAGCAATTTTAGCAAGACCTTGTTTCAAATTTAAAAGGGCTGAGGGTGTAGTTTGGATTCAATTCCCAGTACCATGAAAAAATGTGCTGGGAAACTAAGAAATACCTTTAAGGATCACACAGAACTCTGCAAGGGTTTTGAGAATTCTGTCCTGATATCCTGGCCCCCCATCCCAAAGTCTGCTAGGGAAAGCCAGGCTAATTAGAAGTGGCCATCTAGCATTTAGTCAATAAGGAGCTTGGCTCAGCAGAGAGTTAATGCAATGCCAGATCAATAGCAAGTCTGAAAATTATTTCTTCATTTCCTTCTACGGCAAGAGAGAGTTACTCAGGAAGGACAGAATGTCAGCCTTCAGTCAAAGAAGAGCGGGGCTTTTCATGATTGTGACCTTGGGTGTGGAGGGGGCAATCGTAAACAGTTCCAAGCTCCTTTTTGATGTGATGTCAGCTTTTCATTTTGAAATGGAACAGGCACCAAGAACCTCTTGCAGGGAAGGCCCAGTCTTCTCTATCCAAAGTACTTCCCTTTCCAGGAGAGATGCACTGGAAATGAGAACCGTGTTGTCATTTAGAACCACTCTTGTGACTTGGCTTTGGGGAAGTGGTGAATAGCTCTCTGTCCTCATCTTCTATAGTGAGAGAGAAGTTAAGAGATACTGAAAGATGGGTGAAAACATTTTGGAAGAAAGATACTAAAATTTTTCTTTATGGGAACTTTTAATAATTCATGTGGAATACCATTTATGTTTCAATTTTATGGCTATATATCTAAATAAAAATGAACCTTCTTTTTAGTTCTGTACTCTCCAAAAGAGGCCTTAGAGCACCACTGTTGACCACAATCTGTGGCAAGGATATGGCTTTGGCTGTTCGGAAGACAATGACTCCACTACCAAATGGGGGATAACATAGCCCCTAAAACTAATCACCCCTCCAGCCAGGAAGAAGTCCAGGTGGAGCCGGGATGGCTGTGTTGGCTTTTCAGAAGCGAGAAAAACGTAGAGTGAGATTGCAGGCTACCAGAGTTTGTTCATTTTTATGATTAACTTCCAACTGATAACTGAAGCATATTTTTATTCCCACACACAATTGGAGGCCTCCTTTGCGGCGTCCGAGATGTGGAAAGACATCTACACCTCAGGAGCAGTTTCTGCTCCATTTATTTCTTTGGAGGCTTCTACCTCCTTGGCAGCACGGGAGCGTTTCCCTCGGGGCGAGCAATCTGGAACCAGACGGTGGGGTTTGGGTTTCTTCCTTTCTTAGGGAAATAAACAAGACAACAAAATTCCTTCATCTCGGAAGATGAAATTGAATTCTCCTGCAGTGTCATCAGTTCAGGCAACCACCTAAGGACAGGCCTGCCGGGGCATCCAGGTTTTCATGGGTGCTCTCTTTCCTTCTCTACTTCTTTCTCCATCCATTCCCTGGGTTTGTAATCATGGCGGCACACTGGTGGGCTCCCGAGGAACTGCTTTTCACTACTTCTTTTTGTTTGTTGTTTTCAGTTACAGACCACAGTGTTGAAACACAGTCCACCCGAGGGAACAGTCTTGCGTGTGAGCTGATGAGTGTTCAGATGTGTGCCTTGGTGTAGACCATCCTTGGGTAGAGAGGACCCGTGGCCGGCAGGGTGGAGGTCCGCTCCCTGCTGCGCGGTCGCCTCTTCCACCGTCTCGCTGTCTTCTTCCTCTGACCTCCTACTGCCTCCCTGCCCAGTTCAAGTTCAGCAGTGATTATGCTCCTTTGCATACACTTTTCCTCTGACAACTCTCACATTTCCACGCTTCCCCAGCTACTCCTTTGTCCTTCCTTTCTCCCATTTATTTATTTATATAATTTTGTGGTCTTGCCGGGCGTGGTGGCGCACGCTTGTAATCCCCGCACTTGGGAGGCAGAGACAGGAGGATCGCGCAGGTTCGAAGCCAGCCGCGCGCGCTGGCTTAGGAGACCCTGTTTCCAAATAAAAAAAGTATTAAAAAAATAGGTCTGGGAGTGTAGCCTGGAGGTAGAAGGGCTTCCAGGAACCCCAGTACCATAATAAAATAAATACATAATTTTGTGGTCTTGGTGATTGAACTCAGGGGCATCCTACTTCTGGGCTATACCCTCAGCCCCTGTATTACTTTCTATTTTGAACAAGGTCTAAGTTGCTGAACCTGGCCTTGAGCCTTTGGTCCTCCTGTCTCAGCCTCTGGAGTACTGGGATTACAGGCGTGCGCCAGCATGCCGGGGTCCACAGTTAAGTCTTTCTTCTACCGAGATCCAAGTGGAATGCTGCTTCTCTTGACCACTCTCTGTGAAGGAAGGCTCCGTGCGTTCTGGTTCCTTGTCACCCACCCCTGCCACCAAGTTGTTGAGGGTCTCGTGCCATGCCCCCTTCCTTTTTCCTTCACAGTGCTATTTTTGTCTTTGCCATTTTCCTTAATTAAATTTGTCCATTCCTCTAGCTAGGGCTTGAGAGCCATCAAGCCTCAGATCACGCCTCTGCGCCCAGAGCCTGCCATGGCGCCTGGTGCTCGGTAGATACTTGGTAAATACGCACACACAGTTATGTTTCCTCTATCATGTTAGGGCAGACCAGGAGAACGCTAGACCAAGATCGGTTATGGGCCTCCCAACAACTCTTAACTGCTTTTTATTTTTTTAATGGTACTAGAGATTGAACTCAAGGACATTTACCTCTGAGCTACACACCCAGGCCTATTTTATTTTATATTTTGAAATAGGGTCTCAATAAGCGTTAAGGCTGAACTCAAACTTGTGATCCTCCCGTCTCAGCCTCCAAAGTACTCGAATTAAAGGCATACTGTGCCACCCTGCCAGCTCCTGCTTTTTTTTTTTCCAAAATGACTTTTGAATGAGTAAATTCAATTTTAATAATTTCTTTGTGGTGATTGAATATATATCTAACCAAAAGAACTTTAAATCTTATCTTTCAGGCGGGGTTAATTCTGCTATTAACCTTGTTGAGTGAAATTAAACTCATGGTTTTAAATTCATGGAATAATAATTTCCAACAGATAAAATAAAACTAATAGGGCTGGGGGCATAGCTCAGTGGTAGAGCACTTGCCTAGCATGTGTGAGGCCCTGGGTTTCATCCCCAGCACTGCAAAAACAATACAATAAAACAAAACTAATGACTTCATCTAACTGGGAGCCTCCGGGGACCGGCTGGGCTGATGGAGTGAGACAGTCATTGGTCTCTTCTGTACTAATTTGCACCTTACCTTTCTTGCCTAGACCCTTCCATTTCACTGTCCTATGCTTTGGTATTCTTCCTCTCTGGATATAAAAACGAGTCCTTGGACCCTTTATTTACTACAAAAAAAATACATGTTTAAAAATTATTATTCCTTGTAAGGGCATTTCAGTTGTTAGAACTGAAGTGACATCCTGGAACAGACAGATCAATTTCCTTTTTTGTCCTGATTTGCATTTTCACATATAAATGAGATGATATCATACCCTTGCACAAGGACGTCTCCTTCCAGAATCCTCCACCCAGCAAGCTAGGTCCAGACCCAGCTTTTTCCGGTCTCCACCCTCTGCGCCCACTTCATGCTGAACTCTGCTCCACCACGCATGCGCGCGGACATCTCCCTCCCTCTCTGCCTCCCCGGCTCGCTGTTGGCTTTCAATCTCCAGCATGTTCTCTAGGACCCGGCACAGGCTCTTCTCCTGCTTTCTGTATCTGCAGAGCAGCGTCGGCCCGCCAAAGGTGCCATTGAAACGAGCAGCGCGAATGAAGGAAGAAGCCAAAGAGAAGTTCAGAGCGAGGAATTTCAGGAATCAGCCAGTTAAGGGCTGAGATGTTGAGACCCCCGCACTGTACCCCCAGCCCCAACATCTCTGTCTTCACCCACCCTCTGGTCCTTCCAGCACTTTAAGTGGTTTCTTCTGGTAATAAATGTCACACCCCTGAAGGGTATCGGGTGGGATCAGTCCATCAGTCAATGAAGAAGTGAATTTATACAAATTTGCCAGATGCTACTTAGAGTTCCAATTTTATCGCGATATCGAAGTGAAAATGAGCCTTCTTTTTAGTTCTGTATGCTCCAAAAGGGGCCTTAAAGTACCACTGTTGGCCACAAACTGTGGCAAAGTTATGGCTTTGGACCTTGGGGAGACAATGACTCCACTATTACATGGGGGATAATATAACCCCTAAAACTACTAACCCTTCCATTCAGGTAAGAAGTCCAGACATGGCTCCAGAAATCATCGCTTATCTGTGCTGTGCCTTTGCAGAGGGAACACATCATCCCGGCGCAGCCTGGGATGGCCCTCCGCCTCCCTGGCCGGGCCCAACAGAATGTCTGTGAGCAAAACTAAAGTGTACTTGTACGCTGAACACCTTCTCTACTCTAGCAGAAGGACCTGAAGACAGAGAGGAGGGTGACTTTGGAAGCAGCGTGGTTTTGGAGTCGGGAGGGTCTGGCCAGAGTGGTAACCCTTCTTTCTTCTTGGCCATCGCAATCCTCCTGAGAGATACAGGAGGCAGTGCAGGAAGAGGGGGTGCTCCTGGCCCACAGGGGGAGTGCGCCGTGCCATCTTCATCCCTGAAGGGAGGCACCGGGGTATCAGAAGTCATGGAATTTGGAAATGGATAAAAAGTTCCCAGATGCCAGGAACCACTGAGCCTTGGGCCACACTGGATTACTCCGTTTTCCTTAAAGAACAAGCAGAATGAGATCCCAACTGCCTCACTCAACTTGTCTCTGTACTCACAATCCCCCCAACCTCCTGGATAGCCCAGGCCCTCCTTGCACCTCCCTGCCGGGAGTCCTTGGTGAATTAGCTTCAAAGGCTGGGATGCTGGCAGGCGCCTGGCCCTGGGCTTCTGTGAGTCAGGATCCAACCTGTCTGTTCCTCGGGGAGGGCAGGTGGTTTTCTGGGTGGGTATTGCTATTCAGCAGAGCTCCATCCTGTGAAGCCACTTAGACATTCATGATCGTGTATGAATTATGAATGAAGGCTGTATAACCTCTGTCAGTGCCCCGCAGTCCACCTCACACAGACTCCCAACTGTGTGTGTGCACACCAGTGTGAGTGAGCATGCTTGTGTGCAAAAAGTGTGCATGCATGGGCATGAGCATGTGCGCAAGAGGGCATATGTGTGCTAGGGCATATGTGTGCGAGTACCCTGTGTGTAAACACATGTGTGTAGAAGAGGATGTCTGTGTGTGAGAAAGCCAGTGTATATGTGGGTCTGTGGATGTGTGTGGGTGCAGGAGGGCGTCTGTGTGCGAGGGTAGGTGTGCATAGGTCTCCAGGAGAGCTCTGGGGATGGAGCACACATTCGTGTGCACACAGTTCAGCTTGTCTCTAGGTCCCACACAGTGGGATGCGGGCTCCTTAGAACTATCCTGCCTTTGTGGGATTCGACGCCTCTATCCTCATGATTTTTCTTTCAAGAGGTCTTTCCAGGGGTGACACTTGTGCCTCATGGCTGCCTGTCCTCTCTCCGTGCCCAGCCCCACCTCAGAGGACTCAGCGACCCTCCAGCGGAGCCCTCAAGGCTGCCAATTCCTCCATCACCTCTGGGGGCGGAGAGGAGATGGATCCCACGGCCTTAGGCTGTAAGAACAGGCTCTGCACCAGAGCCACCTCCACCATAAGGGGCGCCCCCACACTTACACTGTGGGAGAAGCGGGTCCTCCATTTGGGTACTGGGGACTGAAGCCAGGGGCATTCTGGCACGGAGCTACAAACCCGGCCCTTTTTATTCTGAAACAGGTCTCTCTAAGTTGCTGAGGCTGGCCTGGAACCTGTGATCCTTCTGTTGCAGCCTCCCAAGTATTTGGCTTACAGGCATGCACCACCACACCCAACTGTTTTGCTCTTTTAAATTGATGGGAGTTAAAGCTCAGAGAGGCGAATAGCGGGTGCTCGGGCTACCAGACTATCTGGAGTGGAGCCAGAACCAGCCATGCTTAGCCTGGACCTCTAGCGTCTCCCTCCTATTGATAGTCAGGGGTTGAGCCTCTTGTTTTCCTGGTGACCACATGAGCCTAGAGATGACCTGGGCCAACACCTGCATTTCGAAGCCACAGCTGGGCTGACATTGTAAGTGTCCTAGCCCCAGCCAGTATTTAGAACAGTGTAGTCCTCGGGAAGTCACTTCCTGAGGCCACAGCAGGTCCCCGAAGAAGGCATCTTGCTTTCTTAACTGCTCCGGGACACAGCATGACCCTGCCCGCTCTCCTGGAGAGCAAAGAATAGATCTTAGAAGAGCAAGAAGCACATCCATCGCAGGACCACGCAGCCTTGACGCTATAAAACCGAGGAGAAAGCGCCCTACCACACAGACAAATATTTTGCCTAATATTAGCTTTCTTGCCTTGCTTCTGCAGAACTCTTTCTTTCTTCTTTCTTTCTTTCTTTCTTTCTTTCTTTCTTTCTTTCTTTCTTTCTTTCTTTCTTTCCTTCCTTCCTTCCTTCCTTTCCCTTCCCTTCCCTTTCCCTCCCTCCCTCCCTCCCTCTCTTTCTTTCTTTCTTTCTTTCTTTTTTTCTTTTTTCTTTCTTTCTCTTTCTACTGTACTAGGGATGGAACCCAGAGACACTCTACCTCCAGGCTATACCTCAGCCCTATTTTTATTCTTTCTTTTGAAACAGGGTCTCAATGAGTTGCAGAGGGCCTCACTAAGTAGCTGAGGCTGTCCTTGAACCACAACCCTCCTGTCTCAGCCTCCTGAATGCTGGGATTACAAACATACACCACCATTCCTAGCCAGAAGTTGCTTTCTTTCTAAAAAGAAGCAGTTCTGTGTAGATGAGAATTATCAACCGGTAGTTCACGCGAGGGTGACTCTGGAGATGATGGAGTCGGCAGGGATTGGTTGAGTTTTTTTGGGATGATTCCAGAGATCGCCTTCCTGGTGGCACGAGCCTGCCTTGGGGGATGAAGAGGGAAGGGTTGGGAAGTGCTGCACCCCATTAGTAGACTTCCATTTATCCCCATTAGTTTTAGCAGGGCGCATCACCTTCCAGTTCGGCTCTCCTGGTGTTTCCAATCTCCAAAGATCTTTGGTTCAAGCTCCCCAGAGAGTGAAGGGGACCAAGGCTCAGAGAGGTGCAAAGCTGGCTTGGGCCTCTGTGGCCAACAGTGAAATGAGATGATTGGCTCTCTCCATTTTCTTCACCAATGTATTCTGATCTGTTTCACCCCCCCCCCACCCCCAAATCCCTGAGTATAAATACTAGAGCATCATGGAAGAGGAGGTCCAGGTTAAGCAGGGCTGGATCTGGTCCCAGATGTTCTAGTAACCTGGGAGCTCTTCTTCAGCACCTTCAGATTTCAGCTGGGGTATGGGAGAGTGGTACTGTCTGGCTGTACACACCAGGGAGGGGGTCTAGAGATTAGGCACTTTTTAAGGAAGTTCATCTTTCTCTCTCTCTCTTTCTTTCTTTCTTTCTTTCTTTCTTTCTTTCTTTCTTTCTTTCTTCTTTTTTCCTTTGGTACTAGGGATTGAACCCAGGGGCATTCTACCTCCATTTTTAAATTTTGAAACAGGGTCCTGCTAAGTTGACGAGGATCTCACTAAGTTGCCAAAGCTGGCCTTGAACCTGCAGTCCTGTGTCTCAGTCTGACAAGTACTGGGATTACAGGTGTGTGCCACCCTCCCTGACTCAATAAAATCTCCTTTAAGAAAAAACCGAAGCCTCCCCACACACATTTGCCTCTGAAGTTTCCAGGTACCTGCAGTTTCTGAGCATCCCACAAGCCAGCCTCCTGCGTCAGCTCTCTGGTTACTGTTTCCCTTCTTGCAGGCTGATGGTGCAGCCAATCATTTTTGTTCCATGAGCATTCTGAGTTTCAAAGACTTTTTGCTACTGTTCTCCACTGAGAGAAACTTTTAAAATAAACTCTGTCCTTCTAAGTTTATAACTTTCCCATTAAAGAAATGTTGGGTGTAAACCAGGCATAGTGGCAAATGCCTGTAATCCCAGTACTTGGGAAGCCGAGACAGGAGGATCACAGGTTTGAGGTCAGCCCCAGCAACTTAGTGAGACCCTGTTTCAAAATAAAAAATAAAAAGGACTAGAGGATGTAGCTCAGAGATAGAATGCCCCTGTGCTCAACCTCCAGTACCAAAAATATTTCAGTGTAGTTGTAGCAGAATTTTAAAGAGTGGACTTAACCGGTGTTTCTGTCTGTCATGCTCTACTGGCCTTATCTCCGTCACCTGCCCTAAAGAGATTAAAAATGTGCACAAGGCCATGCAATTTGGCCTGCAGCATGGTTGGGATCTCAGCTCTACAGGAAAGGGAGGAAAAGAAGACCAAACAAAAATCAGGGTTGAGCCTGTGGGCTGTCTGGTTTGCGGGTGTGCGTGGTGGTGTGCTGAGCTGGTCCAGGAGGGTGTCGCTGGTACAGGCCACCTGGGGGCCAGAGGGTCTTGTCTTGAGTAACAACTTCACCCGGCCTTCCTCCCCTTCTTTCCTTCTGCTTCTCTTTCCTCTGTCTTTTCTTCTTCACCCATTCCCTCTCTTCATGAACACGTATGAAGACACTATCAGGTGTTAGGCTTAGGGAAAGTCCTGGGGCTCCGGGGGCATGAGGCCGCTTTGTGCTGCAGGGCTCATCATTTAAAGGGATCCGGCAGGGCAGCCGTGCCCACCCACCTGCGCAGCAGACAGCAGAGGCTCTCCTCCACAACCACAGGCCTGTGGCCCACCTGTGCTTATCGTGAACGTCACCTTATCACAGTCCTCTTTATCAACTTCCTAAGTGTGTACGGAAACCCTCCTACTAGCCACTACTGCAGGACACCTCGTATACAGTGTACATGACTCCAGCCTCCTAACAATTCAGCAAGGTAAGGGTCATGAGCTTGAGAAAACTGAGGTCTGGTAATTCAGCCAAAGTTGTCTGTATGAAGCAGGACTCCTGGCTTGTTCCTCTGTCTGACTTTTAGCCTGTGCATTTTTTCTGTGCCTCCTTATTTTCCAATGTAGGTCAGTAGTGTTGTGCTTAGCCAGTACAAATTAAAAATATTTTTGTATGATCATAGGCATTATTATTTACTTATCTCTGTATCCCAAATGCCTAACTCAGTATTTGGCACAAGATTAGAAATATACATACATATATATATATATATATATATATATATATATATATATATATATGTATGTATTGCTGTTGGCATTTTTCTTTATCTCTTCTTCTTCCTCCTCCTTCTTCTCGTTCTCCTTTTTTGCATAATGCAGAGTCAGAATCTGCACCCCAATTTTTCTCACACATGGCGTTGTTCTCCAATTGGGAATTTTTCTCACTGGTGTTCCTCTCCCCCTTCTAAACAAAGAAACAACCTTGGCTCACTCTCACCTCCTGATCTAAAGTGCCCAGGCCCTGCTGACAATTCTCTTCTCTCAGGAGGACTGGTTATTAAACCAACAAGCACAGGCACATTTTTTGTAAAACTAAATAAACGCCTTTTGGGAAAAAAATTCTCATTGCCTTCGAGTGCCGTTACAGCACAAATTTAAGCATCAAAACAAACTTTTTTGTTATAAATATTTACTACATTATGGATAGAGACTTGGGATTCCATCTGTTTTATGGGATTTTCATTTTAGTAGAGTCTTTTGAAACCAGATCAGCAAATCATTGTTGCCATTGGCCACACATGGCGATATCTTGCTTAAACAGAACCCTGTGTTTGAATGGCATCTGTCATGAACCTCGAGTTTGTCTACACGGAGCTGCAGAAGGCAGCAAAGATAAGCAATGGCGGGCACCGACTCACCAGCAATCACAAGGTTGCGTTTCCTGGAGAGCGCCCCACCCCCTTGCCAGATCTGGAAAGCCAGGTGGTATCAAGGCACCACTGCCCCCCTCCAGCCCCTGGACAATTTCCTTTTTGCCAGATTTGCAAATTCCCGCTTCTGGAGGCAGAATAGCAGAGGCACAATCCTGGTTATATTCTGTCTCTTGACTTTGAAAACAATGGTCTTGGCATGTGTTGAAGTCCTTCAGAAAAGCCCATGTATTGGCGAGGCAGAGATGCTCAGAGGTGAAAGAGCTGATAGGTTAATAATCTGAATGGGTTTACTGGCTGGTGACTGTAGGCAGGCAGGGCATGGCTGGAGGCAGACTTCATCTGTCCCTGACCCCCCTCTCCTTCTGGCCTCCATGATCTGAGCAGATTTCCTCCACAGCACACTGCTACCGTGAGGTTTTGCCTCGGAGCCAGGCAACCATGGACTGAACCGCTGAAACTGTGAACCAAATAAACCTTTTCTCCTCTAAATTATTGTCAGGCATTTGGTCACAGTAATGCTAAAGCTAATTGATATCGCATACTTGAAACATTTTAATTCGAATTCCCTATTTTCTCATCTGAAAAACAAGGCTATTATAAAAACTAAATGAAAGAATACAATAAAACACTCCATCTTCCAAGAACAATCAGGGCAGGACAGCTCCTGAATGGAAATGAAAGGCTCACATGGGGAGTATCCATAAGATAAACCATGCCCAAATATTTTGGTTTAGTGTGAGTATGAGCAACTGTATGTCTTAGGTATCCTGGGTAGAGCTAGGTGGAGAGCCACTGCCTTAAGCAAGATATGGAGCCAGCTTTCCCAGTGACAACACACATTTTTTTTTTTTTTTTTTTTGGTGGTACTGGGGGTGGAACCCAGGGGCTTTTCTACCTCCAGGCTATACTCCCAGACCTACTTTATACTTTATTTGGAAACAAGTTCTCACTAAGTTGCTGAGAGCCTCAGTAAGTAGCTGAGGCTGGCTTCCAACCTGTGGGATCCTCCTGTCTCAGCCTCCCGAGAGCTGGGATTACAAGGGTGCGCCACCACGCCCGGCGACAACACACATTTTTTTACTTCCAATCTGGGAGTAGAGTTCAGAAAGTAGCAAGGAATAGCATTCTGTATTTATAAAACATTTTATAACAATGATGCTTATTCTTTCTGTTTCCTGGAGGACAAATTAAGCTCATGAGCCAGACATTCAGCTTGGGAACACAAAGATAGAAAGGGTGCTTAGAATCTCAGTGGTAGCAACAGGACTGGAATCCAGAATACTTATCACTCTGAAGAGCAGAACTTACGCAAACAGCACATCCATCCTCAATCTGAATAACCGGCTGCACTAAAAGCTTTGTCAAATCGGGCTCACAAATTACGTTCTAATAAGATATTATAAGTTGATTGAGGTGAACAAAGCAAACATCAATCTTATGCTTAGTATTTAAAAATAAGTTGAAAAAATGTCATTCGCCCATTCATGGAGATGATAAAAAACTTGTTCTCCGCTAAAAATTTTTAGGAGGAATAGAGTGAAACCCAGAAGTATGCACAATGAAAAGAAGCAGTTGGTATCAAATATTGATTTCTAGGTACTAAAAATAAAACGAAATACTACTAACAGATCGTGGGGAAATCCCAGTTTTCATCTAATGAGAATGTAAAGAGGTCTTCTAGGAATGGAATATCAAGCTCTTCATCAAAGCAGATCATTTTAGGCTAAACTCATGAGAGTTTAGCATTTCCTGTCTTGTTTTCACAAATGCTTTGTGTAAAGAAATCAAATTAGAAACTCAAGGACAGGACAGGTGCCCAGAGGTTCTCGATGGCTGATATTTTTTAGTGCAATTTGCTTCCCTATTCTTCTGTCAGACGGAGGAGATACACAGAGTTAGTGTAGAGCATGTGCAGAAATCATTTGACGGGTCATAAGGGGCTAAAAGAATTCAAATAGTAAAGCTCCTCCTACAGCACAATTAGCTTTCAAAGTTGCTTTTATAGAATTCCTCCTCCGTCCAATGTAAAGAGATAAAGAATATAGTGCTCACTATTCTAGGTGCTTCGGCTATAATTTTTGCAATAAAATATCACGAAGAGTGTCATAATACAGAGGCATTTAATTAGAGTCATTTAACACATTGTAACTCACCAATGATTTTTATATTCAGCATGTTTCAAACAGCTGAGGTTTTGAAATGTGGAGATTTGTTCACCACTAACTATCAATGGGCTGGCGCAGCTGCACAGCCCCTTAAATCTGGCTCGCCTGCCTAGCTTAATGAGGCCTCAGGAACGAGAGAGAAGAACCAAGGAAACAGCAGCTAAGAACCCCCCCCCCCAGGAGAGAGGGAGTTAACCCAGACTTGGAAGTGGCCCTGGTCCACAGAACCTGGGCTCAACAACCTCAGGACAGCCAGAAGGGAAGCAGGTAGCGAACAGAAAGAAAGGTGCCCTCCTCCCTCCCATCTCGAGTTTGAGCAGAGTTCTGGGGAGGTTGAGGAACTCAGTCCCAAGCACCTTGCCTAGGAAGGCCACTCCTGTCACTCAAGCGAATTCTCTCTCCTGTCTGTTTCCATAGCAACTTGCCCCTCCCTTCCCATCTGACTTGAAATTCCCAGTGTTGAGGCTACTCCCTGAGCATCTCTGACACTGGGATGACAACACCTTGTGTTCCATCCCCAGTACCAAACTACACACACACACACACACACACACACACACACACACACACACACACCTTAAAAATAAGCTAAAAGTATCATTATTAGTCAGGCATGGTGACATACACGTCTGTAATCCCAGGACTCGGGAGACTGAGAGAGATCACAGATTAGAGGCCGGTCTCAGCTACTTAGACCCTCAGCCACTTAGTGAGACCCTGTTTCAAAATAAGGCTGGGGATGTAGCTCAGAGGTGAAATGCCCCTGGGCTTAATTTCCTGTGCACATGAAAATATATATCATTATAAGTATTGGCACATGTTAATTGTACAAATGAATGGGCAACACAGTGGTGTTTCTAAACATGCATACACTGAATATTGACCATGACCCCTCCTTTCTCCTTTTTTTTTTTTAATTTATAAATGCTCATCCCTCTGTATTTACCAGTTCTGCATCTGAGGATTTACCCAACCACAGATGGAAAATATTTTGGGGAAAAATCACATCACACATTTTTTCTAATCGTTATTACCTCAAGAATACAGCATGGCAACTATTTACATAGTATTTACGTTGCATTAGATATCATAAGTAAATCTAGAGTGGATTAAAGTATATGGAGAATGTGTGTAGTTTATATGCAAATACTATACCATTTTACATAAGGGACTTGAGTGCAGTAGATTTGGGCCTGGGATGTGTGTGTGTGGGTGTCCTGGAAGAACCAATCCTCCATAGATATCGAGGGACCACTGTAAATTTTTTTCAAAAGTTTAGACAGAGATTAGCCGGGCGTGGTGGCGCACGCTTGTAATCCCCGCGCTTGGGAGGCGGAGACAGGAGGATCGTGCAGGTTCGAAGCCAGCCTCGTTGGCTTAAGAGACCCTGTTTCCAAATAAAAATATAAAAAATAGGTCTGGGAGTGTAGCCTGGAGGTAGAAGGGCTTTCTGGAACCCCAGTGCCACCACCAAAAGTTTAGAGAGATTAAAAAAAAGAAGAAAAAGATATGAAAAAAATCACATTAATTCCATAGACCAGATATAAGCACAGCTAATACTGTGAAGTTCATCTCAGTCCTCATTCCATGTGAGAATATCTTTTTACATATACTTTATGCATATCTATTATTATTCTCCTAGGAATACAGCCCTGCAGGGGATTTTACTACCTCAAATGCTGTGCATGTTCTAAGCCTTTTTGTTAAATATTATAAAACTGTCCTCTGGAAAACCAATTATTTTGTATTTGCACCAGAGAAGCGTATGAGTGACCATTTCTTAACACACTTGCTTACAGGGAACATTATATTTAACTTGCTAATGTGAAAGGTGGAAGTCATTTTATAGTTGTTTCAATTCACATTATTTAACACCTCCCTTGTCAAACCCCAGGGGTTGGTCTGCAGTGAAGACTCCTGGATATATCCTCCTGTCTCTCCATCCCCTGTCTTAATTCTTTAGCAAAGTTAGGGCAGGCTGACATTTCCCAAAAGATATTACTGGAGAATGAAGAGGAAATAATTATAGAAAATTAAACAGCATAAAAACTCATATATCTAAAGACTAAGTTGGAGAACTCAGGAATATTTATAATTAGAAAAGAACTTTCCCAAAATTTCCACCCCGTCTTGTCTGGATTTCTTCCCTCCTAGGTTCTGTACGTAGAAAAACTAACTGCTTTTCAAAGATAAATGGCAAGTGCTCAAAGCACCAACATGTCGCTGGTCCAAATTTTCAAACTCTTCAAAGTCAGTCCTCTCAACTTTGGGGAAGTCAGTACACCGAGCAATGATCATCCATGATTACATATTTAACACATTGCCTCTGTGTATAAAAAAATAGAATTACATGCCATTTTGAAGAAATTTCAGACAAATGCTTAAGAAGTCCTGGAAAGTGAAATTTGACTTAAATTCCTTGACTTCCCAAACTAACTTCCATGTCCCTAACTAGCTCTCACTAGTGCTTTATTTTTCCTATATGTTAGTCGCACAATTAGCAATTTTGTATTTATTTGTAGTGTAGATTTTTTTTTTTTTTTTGGTGGTACTGGGGTTCCTGGAAGCCCTTTTACCTCCGGGCTACACTCTCAGACCTATTTTATATTTTTGAAACAGGGTCTCTTACGCCAGCACGGCTGGCTTCGATCCTGTGTGATCCTCCTGTCTCCGCCTCCCAAGCGCAGGGATTACAAGCGTGCGCCACCACGCCCGGCGTTGTAGTGTAGATTTTTTAATGCCCATCACGTCCAGATTGTGTGCTCCCAAAGGCAGATGGTATACCTCAGTATCCAATCTTTATTCCTATGTTGTAGCAGTGAGCAAGGCATTTGGTAAGCACCCAAGATATAAGCAATATTTGTTGAATGATGGTTTGAATAAATATGTGGATGGGAGGCTAAGAAGAGACAGTACTTAGAAATTTTATAGGATGAGGGCAGTACAAATACTTTAGACTTCTGTTGGACCCACCAAAAGGCCCAAGAATTTCCCAAACGGCATGTATCAGCCAGTTTAGGTTACGTATAATGGCAGTAACAAACATTCCCAGAATCTCAGTGGTTGGCAAAAATAAGAGCTAATTTCTTGCCTGCATCACAGCCTATCATAAGGCAGCTGTGTGCTGTCTTCTTCATGCAGGCTGTTCCAATACTACTTGTGTCTTTGCTGAGGGAATTAGAGAATGATAGAACCATGACGTGGCCCTTCCAGGTGGTGCTCATAGGGAGCATCCTTCACTTCTGTTTCCATTTCATTGGCCAAAGCAGGTGACCTGATATGGATGGGGCAGGGAGGTACAACCCTTTCATTAGGATACATTGTAGAAGGGGGCATGAGAAATCAGAATATTTTAACATAAACATTGGGGTGCTGGTGAGTGAACCCACAGACATTCTACATCCAGGCTACACCCTTCGCCCTATTTTATTTTCATTTTGAAACAGGGTCTTGCTAAGCTGATGAGAGTCTCACTACTTTCTGAGGGTCTCCTCAAACCTGCAACCCTCTGGTCTCAGCCTCCCAAGTTCTGGCATTACCAGTGTATGCCATCCTGCCTGGCTTATTTTTTAATTTTGAAACAGTCTCACTAGGTTGGTGAGAGTCTTGTTGAATTGCTAGTCTTGAGCCTGTAACCCTCTTCCCTCAGCCTCCCGAGTACTGGGATTATAAGTGTATACCACAATATGCACAGCTCCCTATTTTATTTTTTTATTTGGAAATAGGGTCTCATTAAGTTGCTGAGGGCCTTGTTAGGTAGCTGAGGCTGTCTGCAAACCGTAATCCTCTTATCTCAGCCTCCCAAATGCTGGGATTACAAGCGTGCGCCACCACTCTTAGGTCTGGCTAATATTTTAAAATATAAAACCTGTACAGTGCATAAGTATCTAATACTTTGTGTAGATAAACTAAATAAAGTTTTCTTGTTTGCATTTAAAAATTTTGGGGGGACTAGAAATGGAACTCAGGGTATTCTACCTCTAAGCCTCAGTCTTTTTTTTTTTTTTTTTTTTTTTTTGTAGGTCTGGGGATGGAATCCAGGGGCATTCGACCTCCGAGCTACAACTCCTGCTCTATTTTTTATTCTTAATTTTGAGACAGGGTTTCACTAAGTTGCGGAGGGCCTCACTAAGTAGCTGAGGCTGTCTGCAAACTGCGATCCTCCAGTCTCAGCCTCCCAAATGCTGGGATTACAAGCGTGCGCCACCACGCCCGGCTTTATCCTCAGTCTTTTTTATATTTCATTTTGAAACAGGGCTTCACCAACTTGCTGAGGCTGACCTCGAACCTGTGATCTTCCTGTCTCAGCCTTCCAGGTACTGGAATTACAGGCATGTGCCACTATCCCTGGCTTGCTTGAATATTTTGGTAATGTCTGGTAGAAAAAGAGAGAAACTGACCACTCCAAGTTTACTCTTGGGGAAACCAGGCCCCTACACAGTGAGGCAGTGCCCTGAGACCAAAGAACACGCTGCCTGGGAGTCCCGCCTGCGAATCACTGACCCTCCATGAGAGGGTATTTCCTGTGCACTCACCCCCGTCTCTGAATCTGAGTCATCCACAGGGCTTCATGGTTTCCTCCAATATCTTTTTCACTTGCGGGCATTTCCTTCATATTAACGTTAGGCTTTTGTGTGAAAGAGAAAGATAAATGCGGAAAACCCAACCTTCAGCTTTCTAGTAGACAAATTCTGTTCTTCCACCTTCCACAGACCATTAATATCTCATTTCTTAGAAGAAAATTGAAGTGTTCTGCTGGGTGGGTTGGTCCATCGCTCTCTTGATTTCTGCTTCCATCTAGATCTGTTGGAATAAGACTAATAAAAATTAAACTCAACGCTTCTGGCAAACCTCATCCTTCCCTCCTTTTTTTTTTTTAAATGAAATGGGCAGAAATACTAAAGAATAAAGAAGCGGGTTCAATCACGGCCCTGGAACAATAATACAACCGGCATCTTCTTGGTCTGAAGCACTACCTAGAGTTTTGAGGCATCATCTGAACTTCTCTTTGGATATGGAAGGATACTTCAGAAATAAAAGTCTGAGATCAAAAATCAAATGGGGTGAGGCTGAGAGGAAGCCCGGTCACGTGGCCAGCTAAAGAGCCTCTTTAAAAATGTCTGTGGGCGAAGGCCAGCATGGCGGTGCAGGCTCGTAATTCCAGCATTTGGGAGGCTGAGACAGGAGGATCGCAGTAGCAGTTGGTGGACAGCCTTAGCTAATTAGTGAGGCCCTTTGCACTCAGTGAGTGAGACCCTGTTTCATAAAAAAAAATAGGGGTGGGGTATAGCTGGCTTCCATCCCCAGTACTGCAAAAACAACAACAACAACAACAACAAAAGAATGTCTATGGGCAGGAAATGTGACAAACAAGAATTTTTATTATTATTATTTTTTACTCCTGGCAAATGAGGCTCTGCTCCTACAACTTTCATACATAGTTAACTGCAGTTGACCTCAGTTGACCTCAACCACCTGCAGCCCCGTTTATGTCACCTCCGAGGTGACCAAAGCAAAATCAAAGGTAAAACTTGGAAAGCCAGAGAGAGCAAGCGAGGATGATGGCAGACGTCGTGGAAGAACGATTCCACCAGCGGCGAAGCTCGCAGTTAGGATCGCCAAGGGAAATCTTGGAGCCGGAGAATGCCCATTGATCTTAAGGAGCTGCCGGGCCTGCACCAAGAGCCGTATGAGACACTGAACCGCTTGGAAGCGCTGGGGAAGGGCAAGCATCTCTTTATGTTATGACAGCTTTGGTTTCAGCTCTATCTAAATGTGATGTTTCTTGCATTTTCAAGGAGTGCCCAGTGCAGGAGGGCCGGCTTCTCTCTTTGAGCACAGCCACCTGCACCGTGGGACGGGTGTGAGACGGCAGGGAACCTCAGCTGTGCCCTCCAGTTCTCAACATTAGCCAGTGACTATGGGAAACTGTCGATCAAGAAGAATATTCTAAGTATTTGGAGTGAAACTGCATTGGCTGAACCCTTGGTATGGATTAGCTAAGGGACAGATGAATAAGACAAAACCACTGAGGAGCAAGACTTAGAGAAATTGCATTAAGTAGACACGCCAGGATGTTTCTGGTGGCCTGAAATAGTCACCTTGACTCTCCGGTGACAACTTGTTACAGCACCCTGGATTCTCAGATTCCACCATCGTTCCTTGTCACTTGCCTGATGGCACCGACGCGATCTACTTGACACGGGCGTGTTGAGGGTTAGATGTGTAGCTGGGTTTTTAACCTCAGGGTGTGTTGAGAGTGGTGGTGCACACCTCTAACCCCAGACAGTCTGGAGGCGGAGGCAGGAGGATCACAAGCTCAAAGTCATCCCGGGCAACTCAAAAGACCCCGTGTTGAAATAAAAATCAAAAGGTCTGGAATGTAGCTTAGTAATAGAGTGTCCCTAGGTTCAATCCCTGGTGTCACCAAACATTAAAACATAAAAGTAGCTGGGCGTGGTGGCGCACGCTTGTAATCCCCGCGCTTGGGAGGCGGAGGCAGGAGGATCGCGCAGGTTCAAAGCCAGCCGCGCTGGCTTAAGATACCCTGTTTCCAAATAAAAAGTATAAAATAGGTCTGGGAGTGTAGCCCAGAGGTAAAAGGTCTTCCAGGAATCCCAGTACCACCAAAAAAAAAAAGAAAGAAAGAAAGAAAGAAAGAAAGAAAGAAAGAAAGAAAGAAAGGGAAAGAAAAGAAAAGAAAGAAAAGAAAAGAAAAAGTCAATTCAGGGTTTTAAACAGATGTTTACTTAATTTATTTGCATAAATACAGTTACATTATAGTTGTAGTAATGAATATAGGATATAAATCTTTATTTCAATGGTGTTCTTTATTTTAAATGGTTAGAGATCCGGGTGTGGTGATGCACACTTGTAATTTCAGCACTTGGGAGGCTGAGACAGGAGGCTCACACAGGTTTGAAGTCAGCCTCAGCTACTTAGTGAGGCTCTCAGAAACTTAGTGAGACCTTGTTTCCAAATAAAGTATAATAGGTCTGGGAGTATAGCCCAGAGGTAGAGAAGCTGCTGAATTCCACTCCCAGTAAAACACACACACACACACACACACACACACACACACACACACCAAAAAAAAAAAAAAACCTGGTAAGAGTAGATATCCTATCTTTTGTCTTTACCAATGCTATCCTGTGCTCCTACTTTTTAAGGAATAAATCCAGCTTTATGGCCAGGGAACTTGGGTGGCCTCTCTGTGTACACACACACACACACACACACACACACACACACACACACACACACTTTCTTAACCACCATGGCGTCCAGGAGAAACACAGTGTCAGTATTCCATTTTCTTTATACTTATAATGTAGCTCACATTCCATCTTGTATTTGAAAATTTGGGGTATATGTCTTTTTTCTCCAGAGGCATTATATTATACTTAATTGTAGAATGTTTGGCATGTTGTTTCTGGAAAGGACCAGGTAGTGCATTTTAGACTTTGCAGTCTATTTGGACAACTTTTCAACCCAGCAATTGCGATGTGAAAATAGCCGAAGACAATATGTAATCAAATGGGCATTTTTCAATAAAACTTTATTTACAAAACAGGTAGCGAGCTCAGTTTGGGCTTTGGGTGGTAGTTTGCCGGCCCTGGGCACAGAACATGGGCTCTGCAGACCTACTTCCTTGCTTGCTAGCTCTCTCCCCTTGAACAATAGCCCAAACTCTCTGGGCCTTTATTTTCTCATCTTCATGGGAATAATAACAAAACCTATTCTGTACGGTGCTTTTGAAGGTTAAATTAACTGCTACATATAAGGTTGGTTAAATTTGTGTTTTAAATAGGATAAAATCAATATAGTATATGGAAGGATGGAAGGGGAAAAATACTCTCACGGTGTGTGTGTGTGTGTGTGTGTGTGTGTGTGTGTGTGTGTGTGTTTTACTGAGGATTATTAAACCTGGGGCATTCTATCTCTGAGCTATACTCCCAGCCTTACTTTATTTTTTTTATTTTGAAACAGGGTCTAGCTCAGTTGCTTAGAGTCTCACTAAATTGTTGGGGCTAGCCGACATCTCAGTCTCTCACGTACTGGGATTACAGGTGTGTACCACTGTGCCAGGATAAAACCATATTTTATTTATCTTTTTTATATCTTCACAATCTTCCTCACTCTCTAGCATGTGGAAATTACATAGATGCTCAATAAATATGCGTTGAATTAGATTTGTCTGGCTTGTTTTTCGTTCTTATTTCTTTGTAAAGAATGACGAATTTCTTTTTCTACTCCTTCCCTCTGAGCAGTTATCTTCTTATTCTTGCAGAAAAAACAAATTTGAGCTGCTTCAATATACCCCGCCCTTATGGTTTAAACTTAAACCTTTAGTGGCGAGTTTTCCAAAGAGAGCCAGTCTTTTGTACTTTCTGAGTGTTTTCATGGGTGAAAGGCTCTAAGACAGCCCCATAATGACTCTTCCTCATGGTTTCAATGCTCATAACCAATGCTTTCTTCAAGGTGTAGGTGTGACTTGCGGGTCACTTCTAATTAATAAATTAGAGCAACGATGGTGCAGTGCCACCCCTATGCCTATGTTAAATCAGTTAATACACCAAGAGGTGTGCACATATGCACGCACCACTTTGAATCTCACTATGATGTAGAACTACATACCACCAATATGAGAAAAATAGTGATGTGTAGCTCCTGCCTAGCTACTAGACGCCCTGACCCTCTCTCTTTTCCTGGCTAATAGAGTGAGTTGTCACAGGCAAGGAACTGGAGGTGACCTCTGCTCAGCAGCCAGCAAAGAACTGAAGCCCTCAGATGACAGTTCACAAGAAATTGAATCCTGCCAGCAGTCATGTGCACTTAGAAGAAGATTCTTCCTGAGTTAAGCTTTGGTGAGACCCAGCCCTGCTCAACACCTCGGCTGTAGCCTCATGAGAATCCCTGCAGCAGGGTCCCTGGCAGAGTTCCTCCCAGATTCCTGACTTACAAAATCCGTGTGATAACAAGTGTGTGCCACATTAGGCTGCAAAGTCTGTGGCACTATTGTGATGTAGAAATAGATAACAAAATGATACTAAGCTATTGGGCCATAACAGTAATTATTCAACATAATTAAGAGGATTCTTATCCATGATTTGCTTTTGTGTTTCAAAACTGACTTTTAACGGCATTGTCTTACTCAACTTGGCCGATTGCCAATGCCAAGGTAATTAATAATCTGCAGTAACACTTGCATAATCTAGCCTTCTGGGAACTTTTCTTTCCAAAGGAATTCTAAATCTAGGAGACAATATCAGAGAAAGGAGCAAATTCAAATATTTGTGAAATAAAAGAACACAGCTAGGGAAACCTGAAGGTTGAAATGTTGCAACTGCTTTGTGATCAGCTGGCTCATGACACAATAAGAAATGAGTCATATTTCTTCCGTGTGTGTGTGTGTGTGTGTGTGTGTGTGTGTGTGTGTTACTGGGGATTGAACCCAGGGACAATCTACCTTCCAGCTTCACCCCCAGATCTATTTTATTTTTGTTTTGGTACAGGGTCTTGCTAGGTTGCTGAGGTCTTGCTAAGTTGGTGAGGCTGTCCTTGAGCCTTCAATCGCCCTGTCTCGGCTTCTCAACTACCGGGGTTACAAGCACGCAATTTCTGTGCCCAGCTTAGTCTTACTTCTAAAAGTGGACAGTGGTGGCTGGGCTTGATGGGTGTCAGTACCATCACTGCTATTCCACCTAAACATGGCCTCGGTTTGGCATGGAGCATTTGGCACAGCAATAATCTGCATGAGCATCCCGTGATCCGCAGCTTTCACAGACACTAATAGCCTGAGTGGCCCACTTCCCACTGTGCAGTGCTTTAACACAGTGGGAAATAAGCCCTGGATAACTAAGTCACAGTAAGTCAGCTCGCATTCCCTCTAGCCTGCCAGTGGGAATGGATGTACATAGGCCCGAGTTGGGTAAACCAAATCATTTTCTTCCATGCCAAGGTGATGTGAGCAGACCCTTCCATCCAGGGACAGATGCGTCAAAGCCAGATTTCTTACTCTTGGCACTATTTTTTCTTGTTTTTTTATAATATAAGGGATAATGGAGCCTCGTTTAAGTGGAATTGGGGTGATGGTATAGATTCAGAATATGGGCTTCTTCGTTAGGACGTCTATGTTTACTTGGATACTGGGAATAGATCACTAGAGGAATTTCTGGTATAACCTGGGAGTGATGGGGATGCTAGAAGTTTTGCCCTTCACACATCGATGTGACTCATAAGTACTGTGCCATCTCTCAGACAGTTGGCTCATTCTGTATTTTCAAATCCAAGATGATGAAAGTCTAGAGGCCTAAAGGCTAACAGTGATCTCTTCTCTTATTCTCTCTTAGAACCTTGGGGAACACACTTTTAAGAAAAAATAGAAGGAAGCTATGATATGAAAAATACCTACAGCAAAGCACAGTGGTACATGCCTATAATCCTAGTACTTGAGAGGTTGAGATAGGAGCATTGCAAGTTTGAGGCCAGTCTCAGTAACTTAGTGATAATTTCAGCAACTTGGTGAGAATCTGTTTCAAATAAAAAATTAAAAGGGCCAGGAACAGCCGGGTGTGGTGGTGCACGCTTGTAATCCCCGTGCTTGGGAGGCTGAGACAGGAGGATCGCCAGGAACAGCCGGGTGTGGTGGTGCACGCTTGTAATCCCCGTGCTTGGGAGGCTGAGACAGGAGGATCGCATGGGTTCGAAGCCACCCTCAGCTACTTAGTGAGGCTATCAGCAACTTAGTGAGACCCTGTTTCCAAATAAAATATAAAAAAAAGGTCTGGGAATATAGCCTGGAGGTAGAAAGCCTCTGGGTTCCACCCCCAGTACCACCAAAAAATAAAAAATAAAAAAGGGGCTGGGAACATATGGTAGAGAGAGGGAGAGAGAAAAGAAGAAGAAAATTAAGAAGGAGGAAGAGGAAGAGAAGGAGGAGGAGAAAATAAAGAAGAAAAAGGAAGAAAAGGAAGAAGGGTAATGAATAATCTAGAAAGCCACTCCAGGCTTCTTGGAAGAGTTATCACTTATAGTTCCCTTTGCCAATAGGCAGCAGGCACAGAACTGAGCACACAGCAGGAGAGTGGCCTTGCTTAGTCAGAGGTTGTAGAATGAGACTTCCATGCAATCCTTTCGTGGAGTCCTTTTTATGGATATGGAGTTCTATTTAACTGACTGCAGCGTCAATTTCCACTTGTCTTTGTCTTTATTAAAGAAAGGCCCAATTGTGACTTAGATTCAGATTAATTCAGTCCGTATTCAATTGTTTTGCTTTTGTATTTCTTTTCAGTACTGGGACTTGGTCTTGTGGGTGCTCTGTCACAGTACATCCCAAGCCTCTTTTGATTTTTTTTAAAATTTTGAGACAAGGTCTTACTAAGTTACCAAGCCTGCCATCCAATGTGTGATCCTTCGCCTCAGCCTCTGGAGTCACTGGGATTCGCGGGCCCAGGGATTTTTTTTGTTCATCCAAAAGAGCTTCCAAAAGCCGCAATTCATGGATCCATCACATCTGGATTATTAGAACTCACTGTGTAACGACGACGGGAAGGACATTGCAGGTAGATGAGTGCTGGGGTGTCATTCTAAATAAGCGTAGGAGCTTGTCGCTGTCAAAGCCATTGCTTACAACACTGCTGTCCTGGATAATTCCAAACTCAGTAAAGCTTTCCAAGGCTTTCAGGGCTGGTGTTGAGCAGAGTCCAGTGGCTGCTGGAACTGTCTTCTTTTCTGCTGTTTCTGCATGAACTAAACTGGAAAGGGGCCATGTATCTGAGAGTGCTGGTAGACCCAGACCCACTAAAGACCTAGCAGGGCCTCTACCCTCCTCGTTGCAAAAGAAATCACAACCCACCAACCAGTCCAAGGTTTCTCTGCCAATTGTCATCTAATTATTTTCCTGGCTGGCTATCTTGTTTATATAAAAAATGTGCTCTCTGTCAGGGTGGAGGTCAGCCTGACCACACGTTCAAATTATCAGAAGTGCATCAGTAGGGGATTTATGATAGACAGTTAATGTGAGGCTCTGGTTCTACGTGTGTATGTGAAACACAAGTTATAAATTCTGCTTTTGTTACCTGCAATTGGCTATAACTTTTTTTTAACAGTGTAATTACATTAAACCAGTTCCTGGAACCATCGGACAATGAAGTACCTTTACCTAACACATCTGCTTTATTGGTTTAATAACCAAGCCCAGGTCACATATATTATTGTTCCAACAAGCCATTCTCCTCTCTACTCAAGCCAGTGAATTTCCTGACCCTGGGGTGACTGCGATACCACCCAAAACAAATGTATTTATACGTCTCAGGAAATGTTTTCATTGCCTAGCCACTCTGGATCAGCACATCACTATCTTCGGCTGTCTCACATCTGTCTGACTCCTCAAGTCTCACCTCCCCGTTTTTCCACCAGTCACCTTCCACTTCTCTCTCCTGGGACCCTGTGTCAGTCCCACCAACATCCAATGAAACACGGAGTCAAAATGAGACCTTTTAACAGAGTCTCACTCCCTACTTGTATCAGTTTTTCATCACTATAATGAAATACCAGAGAATGCTAACCTTATTTAAAAAAAAAACAGGTTTATTTGTCTCACACTTTTGGAGGCTCAAGGGCAAGCTGCCTTTGAGAACAGGGTGGCATCACATCCTGGCAGGTAGCAATGGTGGCGGTACATGTATCATAGATTCTTCTCCAGGGCGAGCAGAGAGGAACAGGACCAGCAGGGCCAGGCTGGCTCCGTTCATTACAATTCTCTCTCCAGAATGCAAAGGGTTGCATGTCAACTACCGCATGTCCCTATTGGCCTAAGGACCTCCCATCTGGCGCTGTCTCCCAAAGGGCCTAGCACCTCACAACAGAAGCCACTCTGCTGACCAAGCCTTAACTCACGATGAGGGACACTAACTCAGCCTCAGTCAGCAACAGATCACAGCAAGGAGAGCCAGCGCGTGAGCCCTTTAAACAAGTTTACCCAAACTCTCACCTCATACCCACTGGGGATTCCAAGGAGCAGTCCCCAGAACACGCCAGAAGGTATGATATAATTAGAAAAGGATTTTATTCCTTGTTTGAATTGAGAAAGTAAATAAAACTGTGGATGCGATTTTTCTCTGCCCCCCTGAATTATGTTCCAACAAAATGCACTTGCTTTATTTTCCACAGCAATGTAAGTAATAGCCTTCTTTAACACCATTTTCTACAGAGTTCTGAGATCAAAAGAAGTCAAATCCTGCTGCCCTTGATGCTAAGGCCTTTCCCCTCCCCCTCGGCTGCTCGCAAGCCGGGAATTGGATGAGGCACCTGGGCCTGTGCTGGGCCTTCGTCATCAGTGATGGCTGGTGATGTGCGGCGGCCAGCTTTGTGTATCACTCTCCAGAAGCCCCCTGACTGCTGTGTCAAGGGGCAAGTTGCTGCAAGGGATGGAGAGTAGAGAGTCTTTCCTTTTGTGTTCTGCCTCCTTGAAGAAGGATGTCTTGGGTGAATTCAGAATTCCTGAGGGGTGGTTGTGTTTCCCCCTGTGGCATAGTGGTTTTGAAAGGTGCCTTCCTGTCCTGCAGGACATCCTTCATCCTTTTAGGTGAGCACAGGCTCTGCTCCTGCAGGGGCAGACTCTGGCCTCCACAGGCTGGGATGGCCCCTCACTCTCTTGCAGGGCTTTCTGCTTTGTCCTCTGGCTGCACCAACCTTGCTGTGTTGTTGCGCACTCACTGAGCCTGCTGCCTGCCATTGGCTCTGAACTCCTGGAAATGAGAAAAATCTAGGTCAGGTGTACTTTTTAATTCTAGAGCCAGGGGATGCTCAGCACATATCTTTGAGTTTATTAATGAGTGAATGACAACAAAGACTGTCAAAAAGCAAAGTCATGGAATTGAATGTTCCAGAATAAAATTGCTCCCATGATTCTCTTCTAGCATGCACAGACCCTGGGGTCTTCTGGTCTCCTAGGAAGGGAAGTGGACAGATTCCACCAGTAGCTTCTGAGGAGATAAATGTGGGCAGCTGGATACACTATGGCCTGGATAGAGGCAGAAGGCCGCCGAGACAGGAAGAACCTGGCTCCTACCCCAAGACAAGTCCCTCTTGCTTCCCATCAGGCAGCTGGGGTTTCTAGTTTCCTGTGATCTCTGCTTCTAGTTTACTTATTCAGTAGAGATGACTTACTCCATGTTGTCAAGTTCTGGGGAAATGGACAACACTTCTTACCACTGATGAGTTCCTGGGTAAGGGCTAGTTGGGTGATATGTGCATGCATGCCTATACCATCTTGTACTGTACTAAGATGTATGACTACAATGCACCAATAAAAATTTTAAAAATAGGATTCAAGAATAGGAATGAGCTCTTAGGAAAAATATAAGGTGGATTTTGATCTTCTGGAATGTTGTCTAATGAAGAGAAGACACCTACTTATTCTCCTCACTTGTATTATGTGCTCTCCCACTCACTCTCTGGGAAGGCTCCATCTCTGTTTATCTTACTCTTTTCTTTTGAGCCAAGAGTCACCCTTTGGATCTTGCTCCCAGGCCAGGCAAGTTGGCTTTCCCACCCACGTCCCCAGACTTACTTCCAAAGGGAAGACTTCATAGAAACTGCAGGACACAGCCTGCAAAGGTCCCCTCCAACTGTAGGAGGGCAGATAGGAAATAGATGATAGACAGATAATAGATTGATGGATAATAGAGATCTATTGATAGATAATTGATGATAGACAGGCAGATGGAAAGATGGAATCAATAGAATCACCCACCTTGGCAGGCTTAGGACAGTGGATGGAGGGGCAGACATAGGGGTCCTACTAAAAGCTACAACACCAGCAAACTTGACCATCCCTAAGTTTGACAAACAGGTAGAAATGACTCTTCCCTCTTTTTTTATAACCTCACATTTCCATGCCCTGAGTGTTTATCTCACCAAGGAAAGGTTCTTTATGGCTAGAACTCTAAACCCACTTTTACCTGTGACAGCTGGAGTTGGGTCTGTGAACTCGGCTTGGCCAGTGAAAACCAAAGGGACAGCTGGATTGTGCCCTCAGTTGCCTGAAGGAAGAGGGGTGGGGTTCAGTAACAGGGCCCCACCCCAGCCTAACCGTAACCCTAACCCTAACCCTGACCCTAACCCCAACCCTGACCCTAACCCTGACCCTAACCCTAACCCTAACCCTGGCCCTGGCCCTGACCCTGACCCTGACCCTGACCCTCACTCTGGCCACCTGCTCCTGCTCCTTGCAGTTGTGCTCCTTGGTTTTCCAAGCCTGCCCCTCTCAGAGGCGGTGAGCACTCCATATTCTTCTGATAAATGCCCAAGTTGTCATTTATGCCAG
Organism: Muscardinus avellanarius; assembly: GCF_963383645.1. NCBI lineage: Eukaryota > Metazoa > Chordata > Mammalia > Rodentia > Gliridae > Muscardinus > Muscardinus avellanarius. The sequence goes on from NC_137803.1 coordinate 59,498,340, forward strand.
TGTGCACCATTTCAAGAGTTAAATAGTTCTGCAATATGTATTTTACAAAACGGAAGCCTCTCTCTCTCCTCCTCCACCCCTGCACAAAGTACTTCCAGCCGGGTCCCCATCTCTGCAATGTGATTCAGTATTTTCTTGGTAAAATTTTCAATGTTTATATTATTCAGAGTATGAGACATTATTTACGGCTGTGCACTTAGCATGCCACAATTACAATTCCTTTCTTTTACAATTCTTCCTGTCTGAAGTTAATAGTGGCTTTATTTATATCTTCATATGGTGTTCTATGTATCCATGGTTACTGCCAGGTCCTTGATAGAACTGTAAATCTTTTCTCAATATACTAGAACATGCTAGAAAACATATCCACCCACTCTATCTAAAATCCTGAATATCTTCCCCCCTCCCTCTGTCTCTGCAGTACTGGGGATGGAACCCAGGGGCATTCTACCTCTGAGCTATACCCCCAGCCCTATTTTTTATTCTTTATTTTGAAACAGGGTCTCACTGAATTACAAAGGGCCTCACTAAGTAGCTGAGGCTGTTGGAGAACACTGATCTTCCTGTCTCAGCCTCCTAAATGCTGGGATTACAAGTGTGCACTACCACACCCAGCTCTAAAATTTTAAATATCGTCTAATATCCTTTTTTCTTCTCTTTTTCCTTGCACTAATTTTTTTCTAGGCCTTTTCCACCATCCTCCTGGGGTAATATACTCTCTCTCTCTCTCTCTCTCTCTTTCTCTCTCTCTCATTCTGGTGTTAGATGTCCAGTTTGTTCAATGCCAGTTTTTTTTTTTTTAATGAAACAAAGCCTCCAGAAACTTCTTGAGGAGCATTAGTGCGATAAATTTCTGAAATATTTTATTTTACACTCGACTGGCAGTTTGCTTGGGAGATGAGCGTGAGGTCGGGAAGCATTTTGTGTGGAATTTTGAAGACACTGATTGACAGTCTTCATCTTCTAGGCTGCTCTAAGGAAGGCTGGGCCATTTTAATTCTTGGTATTTTGAACATAACCTACTTTTTCCTCTTGGACCTTTTAAGATAATACTCTTTGTCTTTGGTGTGTGATCATATATTTCATAATATATTTCGGTGGGGGTTTTGGCTTGCTATTTCGTTTTGTTTAATCTCTACCATGGTGGCCAATGGATGGACTCTTTCCCTCTAGAAACATAGGAGTTTTTTTGTGGGGAAGTGTCCTTGAAGTATGGCATTAATGATGCCCAATGCTCCATTTTCACTCTTTCTGCAGCTGTTATTAGTTGTGTATTGGACCTCCTGGTTTTCTCCCTTAATTTTTTCTTTAAATAGTGGTCATTTCCTTTAGAGAGTCTCTGAATACAGATACTTCTTAATAGATCTATTTCATTTTTCTCTTCAGGTCCTAGAACTTTGAGGGTTGAGGCCACCATAGCCCTTGCAGGCCCAGCTGGGTGGATGCTGGAGACACAGGCCAAGGAGATGTCTATGGACTGTGATTGACTTCATCTATCAGAACCTTCCAATGCACTGGCAATTTCTAGAAATGACCAAGAAGGAAAGCCATTTGCATGTAATTCACTCGCTCACAGTGCCCTGAGCCCCTCAGTGTTCACGATGCAAATCTTTCAAACTGTAAAGCAGAACTTCTCCAAAGAGACTGTATCTAATAACCCTGCTGACTGACCTTGGCTGGCTGAGCATCGGACGGTGCCGGGACGGACTATGACAGGTCTAGATCCTAAGTTACTTTGGGCTGTCTCAGGCCTGATAGAAACATTTTTAACTTGTGGAACCAGCCTAACATTCTCGTCTGGTGACTATTAAGTAAACTTCTCAGAGTGCATTGTTAAACTAGCCTTCACCAACCCTAAAGCTAAGAATGTTTTAAGGTGACATCTGAGATTTATAGAAAATACTTCTCCTCACTGTTGTAGCCTGCCTACTGGATGTCCCACCAATGTATGTGCTGAAGGCGTTTACTTATGTATTTACTTAAGTAGTCCCTACTTGTCACTAGGGACTGAGGCCAGGGTCATTCTACCTCTAAGATAACGACTTGCTTTATTATCACCTCGTCTCTCCTCTCCTTCCACTTGCAGGGTAATTTGAATCTGTGTTCTGGGGCCACTCATATTTGATTCAGAATACACGTAATTTATTCCCTTTAATGCAGAGAGACAGAACAGGTGTGCTCCCGTGTACAATCTCTAGCGTGTGTTCCCTGTGTGGTGAGCACCGCGCTAAGTGCTTTGTGTCATGACCCCCTGTGTGCTGACAGTCTGGAGCCAGTCAGCTCCCGAACACAGAAAAGGAGTCTGATGACGCTGAGCTGCCACCGGTTGCCTGCCCCACCAGCAGAACACTGTCAGCGCCTTTTTTGAAATCGTTCTCAGCCTTTGTGGAGTCACAATTACACTCTGGCTTTCTCCTTCTCCTCTGAAGATTAGACTGAGTGAAGAAAGTGGATCCCTTGGGGACACTCAGTCATTAAAGTATTAGGTTTCACATTGATCTGGTGGCTATTCTGATAGGGCTCTTCAGGACTCTAGCCACAGACACTCCAGCCTCTGCCCCACCCTTTTTGATCTGAGGTCTCCCCAGAACCAATGGCAAGGTCTTCCTGTTTGTCACCAGATTCCTAGTGAAAATTAGTCCCCTCCCAGAGGTTTAAAAAAATCCCTGATACTCAGAGATTTGTTGGCCCGTTTTAACTTTTAAGGCTGACCTAGGGGGATGCTCGAGATTATTATTTTATTTTCACTTCCATGAGTGGAAATGTAAGCTTTGAGAGTTGATTTGTCACTGCCTAGTTTTGAATTTCGGACAGGGAAAAAAAATGTCACCCTTTTGTTTTCTTGATTTTCTTCATGTCAGGAAACAGTAGGTGGCAGGGCCATCTTTAGGAATGATGCCAGTCCCGAGGGGTTTGTGTTTTAGGTGTGACAACTTGAGTAATTTACAGAGATTGTCTGGCTTTTATAAGGGATCTGGTTGTCTTTATAAAGCCAGCTTACAGGAGTTTGCGAAAAAGGATAATGGCATTGCATTTTAGCTCAGGGAAGGCTAGGAATAAATAATTTGAATGGTTTAAAATATATTGGTAGTTTTTAAAGAGAGTTTTGGTTATATCTGTCATAAAATTGTGTGGATGTGCAATGTCTCTACTTCTTTTACAAAAGGAAAGGCCGTGTTATTTTCTGTCATTAGTGTCCTGAAAAAGAAAAGAAACAAAGGAAAAAGAAATGGGGGGAAAATTGTATGAAATAGCACCCAAGCCACTCTCACAGAGCTCTTAAACAGTTAACCACTGCACAAGTTCCTAACCGAACAAAGGATGAGAATAAGAATAATCAAAGTAAGAATGGTTAAGAAAAAAACCCACATTTCTATAGAAGTCAATGTGAGAGACTATTTAAAACCAAAAGGTCTTCATCTGTGAAAGCTATAATCTGTTCTCTGGTTCAATTTAGGTAAAAAAAGAGGTTGGGCTACTGCAAAGTTCTGTCATCTTGATTTATGAGCTCCTGACATTTGACACAGCAAACGGCTTTGCTTGTACTCGCCAGGACAGGGATAACCGTGGAATTTCTACTATGGAAGAAAACTTGGTGTCCTGTGTTCAAATATCACAAGTCAGACCTGTTTTAACATTATGCTAGTTGAGATTAGTCAGGCACAAAAAGTAAAAAAATCACATGTTCTCCCTTATATTCGGATGCCAGGGAGAAAAGCGGTCATAGGAGGAACTCTAGACGACAAAGGAGAAACCACAGATGAGCAAATAAGGCGACTAACTGAGGGGATGGGAGGGGGAAGAGGGAAATTCCCTAATGCACATGATGTACATTCACAGACATGTCAAAGTCAATCGCTAAGCCAAACATGAGAAGGAGGGAGGGGGAGGGAATGGGGTGGGAATGGGGAAGGGCTAACTGGGTGATGTGTGCATGTGTGCCTCTACCAACTTGTACTCTATTTTTTTTTTTTTTTGGTGGTACTGGGGTTCCTGGAAGCCCTTCTACCTCCGGGCTACACTCCCAGACCTATTTTTTATACTTTTTTATTTGGAAACAGGGTCTCTTAAGCCAGCGCGCGCGGCTGGCTTCGAACCTGTGCGATCCTCCTGTCTCTGCCTCCCAAGCGCGGGGATTACAAGCGTGCGCCACCACGCCCGGCCAACTTGTACTCTATTATGACTACAGTGCACCAATACAAATTTTAAAAAATAGTAAAGTTATGGACTATCTAGAAATCTAGTTTATATTTACATCGCATTAATCATTTTCAAACATGATTAATAAACATAAATTAAAATTCTGCTCATATATTGGCTATGAAATATTAAAATGGTATATAATACATTTAAGATTAAAAACAACAACAACAAAGAAATGAAACTCAATTTGCTTTTAGAAGATGGATTTAAAGTTGCTAACATTTTCCCCCTGCTTTTAAAGACTGAACCAATGAGTATAATGTGGCTCAAAAAGTTCCACAGCTCGACAGCTAGTTACGAGTGGAGTCAGAACTAGACTCCTACTCCTCAGCCTGTTTCTATTTTATCTATCACTCCAGCTGAGCCAACTCTTCCTCCTCCTCTCCTTCCCTCCTCCTCCTCTTCCTCCTCCTCTTCTTCTCCTTTTATTGTGGTATTGGAGATTGAACCCAGGGCATTCCACCACTGAGCTGCAGCCTGGCTCTATTTTAATTTATTAATTTTGAAACAGGGTCTTGCTAGCTGTGGTTGGCCTCAAAGAACCTGAGACCCTCCTGTCTCAGCCTCTGAAGTACTGGGATTACAGGCGTGCACCACAGAATATGGCTCAGCTATTCATTCTTCAAGGATGGTCAGCTGTCCTTATCATGTATTTAAAGGGCATCACTCTCTAGCCTCTATAGCCTCTTTTTGGAGTCTTAAAACTGTAAGGTGTTGCCGGGCGTGGTGGCGCACGCTTGTAATCCCCGCGCTTGGGAGGCAGAGACAGGAGGATCGCGCAGGTTCGAAGCCAGCCGCGCGCGCTGGCTTAGGAGACCCTGTTTCCAAATAAAAATGTAAAAATAGGTCTGGGAGTGTAGCCCGGAGGTAGAAGGGCTTCCAGGAACCCCAGTACCAACAACAAAAAAAAAAACCACAAAACAAAACAAAACAAAAAAAACCTGTAAGGTGTTTAATCTCTCTCTCTCTCTCTCTCTCTCTCTCTCTCTCTCTCTCTCTCTCGTGTGTGTGTGTGTGTGGGCACTGGGGATTAAATCGAGGAACATTATACCTCTGAGCTACTCCCAAAAGCCATTTTATTTTATTTTATTTCATTTTGGTTTATTTTTGGAGCAAGCTCTCTCTAGGTGGCTGAGAGGCTCACTAAGATGCTGAGACTGGCCTCAAACCCGTGACCTTCCTGTCTCAGCCTCCCAAGTACTGGGATTACAGGTGTGCACCCCCACGCCCAGCTCATTTTCGTATTTGACTTCAAAGAATGCTAAACTGCCAGTTCCTCTCATGCTTTGCCTCGTTCCTGTGTAGACAGAGGCCGCACCCTCTTGATTTTCTCCAGTGGAGTCTTAGCAGCCTGGGATGTGCCCAGACAAGCTGGATTATTGTCCTCAAGAGGAAAGAGAAAGCTCTGCATTGATCGGGTAATTACTGGCAGCACCAGTCAGCTTCTTATCCGTCTGTAATTCTTACAACACACCACAGAGAGATAATATACACACACTTAATATTTACCCATTTATTCACCATTCATATTAATATTTGCATTTGTGGGCAAGTATCAAATGATCTAACATATATATGTAACTGGAATCCCAGAAAAAGAAATCAAATACATTCAATGAAATAATGACCAAATTTTTCCAAATTTGGTAAAAAAACATTGACCTATGGACCCAAGAAGATTCATAAGCCCCAAGCAGCTTAAATATGGAGAAAAACCCAACTAGGAACACAGGAAAGATTCCATTTTTGTGTGTGAGTATGGTACCAGATATTGAACCCATGCCACACACTCCAGCCCTTTTTATTTATTTTTCATTTTTGTTTTGAAACAGGGTCTTGTTAGGTTGCTGAGAGTGTCGATAAGTTGCTGAGGTTGTCTCAGCCTGTCTAAGCCTCCCAAGTACTATGATTCCAAGCATGTGCCACTATCCCCCCGTGCGAGATAATATTTTAATTGACAAGAAAATGGAAGTTCAGAGAGGGAACAGTGACCTGCTCAATCTTAGAGTTAGGAAATATCAGCTGTTGAGTTTGAACACAGGTCAGCTAGCCCCTGGAGTATTCCTGCTTTGTTCTGTGGGCTTCTTCTATCTTAGGGAGTAGGGTTATATGTTAAAGCCAGGAACCATCTTTCAGAAGATTGCAGTCTAAATGTGATCGGTAGTAACAGACACAGTGGACTCCATGTCTATGTCACTGACATCCCTGCACAAGGGAGAATGTCTAGCATAGTATCTCCAGCCTCTAAGCTGGCTGCCGAGGCTCAATAACTACAGAAAAGAGGCCTGAAATGCAGTGGAAGGTGAATGGGACATTGCTTATACACAGGCAAGTCCTACAGACATCATCGGGAGACAGATGTGCCCCTTTTTACTTCTATTCAAGTTAGAGCAATGGTTTTCAGCCTTTGTTTCCTGATAGATTCTCACATGAGGCGGAAGGTCAGAGAGAGGCGGTGGGCAGTGGGTAATGCTTGGAGGAAATTCCTGTGAGGCTGACTAAAGAATCTCCGGGTAGGACCAGGGAGGTGCTTTTAAAAGGTTCCCATTGTAGTGCTAATGTCTAACCAAGCCTGGACACCAGCAGTGAGTGTAGAACTAAGGCAATGTGAGGCAAAGAGTGGGCATTTCAGCAGCAGAGAGCCTCGTGGGTTCTTTGGAAGGGGTGGTTTGAATAGGGTCTATAAAGATGAATATGGCTTAATATGGGTGATACCAAGAAATGGACTTGGACCAGGAAACCAAGGAGGAGTTACAGGTCACCCATCATCAGGGCAGAGGCATCAGCTGAGGTCCCCAGACCAGGCCCAGGCCCTGCAAAAGGCAACTGTAGATTCCAGAATAGTGGGGTTGGCAGCCAAACAGAAAAATCATTCACTTAGGCCCTGCAGTTTGAATCACCCTTGGTAGTTCCCTGCAGGCAGCTGGAACTGGCCCCTGGAGGGGCTCAGCCTCTCTCCACACTGAGGTGCAGATATGGCTGTGCTCTGCACAGGGAGGTCTAGCTGCGTTCCCCTGGTGGAGACTCCAGAGCCTCCCCTATTGAACAAGAGGGATGTATAGAAGAGCTGATTTTAAACTAAGCTCTTGGAGTAACAGGCATTGGTTCTCAGATTTCATGAATATGAGATTCATTAGGGGAATTGAGTAGAATGAAGAGTCCCAGGCTCCCAGCTAAGTAAGTCTCTGATTCGGCAGGTCGTAGGTGGCCATGTGGAATGCAGAAACCCGTCTCCTGATAAGCACCAGGGAGAATCTGCTGTGGCCTTCCTTGGGAAGCACCTCTCAGGAGGCTACTGGTACCCTTGGGACTGCCATGCATGGGAGGATCAGCCCCCCGGGCAAATCTGGGCCCATCCCCTGGCAAACACAGAAGGCCCGTCTTTACTTTCCATAACAGACTATTTGCAAGACTTGATTTGAAGGGGAGTTCTCATGGAGAACATGAAAGGAAGCCTGGATCCGTGACTCTACGTCACCCCAACAGGTTACGAGCTGCCATGGAGATGGCCAAGGAACCAAGGAGGAGGGCGAGAGGAGGGGAAAGGCCAAAATGGAAATGATGCTAATATCTAAAGAATGGGCAGGGCAATGGCAAGTCAGGGGGAAGATGGGTACGCTTGGGAAAGGCTTGCGTGTGCTAATGCTTTTTTGCATCGACACGTTATATAGATAAACCAGAGAAACTGCAGACATATATCAAGGCAGCTTTGGCCTTATTCAAAGGGGTGCTTCTGAACACAGCTACCAGATCTGGGCAGCTCACCTGCTGATCTCCAAAAACCTGCCACCAAGTGCCCGCTGTCCAATCCCCTCACACCTGCCAAATGTCACCTGGGACCACCTCAGCCTTTCTCTGTCTAGGTCTAAGCCTGGCCATCCCAGCAGGCCCCTCTCCCTCTATGATGGGGACAACCTGTTTTTATCTCTTACCCAAGCCATTCCAGCATTGGAGAAGTGAACTGCTCATGACGTTACCTCTATTTTAATACCAGAATATGAAAGGCTTTGGAAAAAAAACACACACTGATTTTTGTTTGCAAGCAGTATTTTTTCTTGGGAGCATAATACTTTGACCTCATAAGCTTGAGGAGAAAGTACTATGTGGAGAAGATAGGAAAATAAGTTGGAGGACCCTCTAATTTGGGATCCCAGTGGCTGTGTATGTGCTTGTGTTGTATCTAAGTTCTCAGATTTGGGGAATCTGAGAAGGTAGGCTTCAGGATATGAAAATCTTTATTGCATCCATTCTAGGGAGGCCCCCGAAAGCACCAACAAGATGCCCTGCAGGTCGGAGAGATGAAGTTAGTGTCTACTGGCTCTGAGCCTCCTCTGATCTTTCACAGAAAGAAAACCTGCTTTCCAGAATGCAAGAGTGTGCTGTGAAATCTCTAGTGCTATAGCTGCCTGTTATTTGACCCTGCATTTAAATAGTCCTTCTCCCCAAGCTTATAAGGTCAAGATAGATGATTCCAAGAAGAAATACTACTCCCAAACAAGTGTGTGTGTGTGTGTGTGTGTGTGTATGTGTGTGTGTGTGTGTGTGTGTGTGTGTGTGTGTGAGAGAGAGAGAGAGAGAGAGAGAGAGAGAGAGAGATTGATTATGTGTTTGTGGGGTTTTTTTAGTCTAAAATCTTTTATCTTCTAGTTTAAAGATGGATAATAAGTTGGGTCCCTCCCCCACGTGAGGTCAGCAGGAACAGGAGGCGGAATCCCAGAAGTTAGAAGCAGAGCTATCGCGAGACTCCAGGTGCCTCGAGACTCCAAACATCACCAGACTGCAGATGTCGCAAGAGAATCGGCATGCCTATAAAACATTGGTGCTTCCGATCCACCACGTGACTCAGCCGGCCGATCATACTATGCCGAATTCTCCAGGCGCGTGGCCAGTCAGTCTCTTCCCCCACTGCCGGTTGACTCTCCGGAGGGTGCCGGGTCCGAATAAAACAGCGATCTCTGATAACCCGGTTGGTGTTTTTACCTCCCTCCTAAACTTCCTAACTCTATTTTAAACCTAACAATGGAGAAACATATATATATATATATATATATATATATATATATATATATATATATATATGCAAGATCGAGATCATGAGCAGTTTATTCATTCATCCAATGCTGGAATAGTTTGGATAAGAGATAAAATCTGATTATCTTTCATCAGCAACCAATTGTTGAAGACCCTGCTGGAGTAGGTAATAAACAGATATCTTCATTAAGGATGCGTCCTTCACTGCAAATGTTTGGGAATTCAAAGTCATGAAGCCATTGCTTCTGGCCTCCAGGTAGAACACGAGTCTGCAATCTCTTATAAGCTTCTGAAATCTCACATCCATATATTTGGACTCATCTTCCATTTCTCCCAGTCCTAACACACATCCAAAAAATGTGTGTGTAACAATGGATATTATCACCATGGGACTTTTAATTTTTTCGTACTATTGAAATCTTTGATTCTACATTTTATGCTATTATTCAGTTTCTACCTGTATTTCCTACTTTGCAAAGTTGAGGAACTGTTTCTGGTGCCTCAGATGGCTCTCAATCTATAATTTCAGTAGTGATCTCAGGAGGTTCATTTTTGGGACAAATCTGATTCACGGACACAACAGACTCAATTTTTGTACTTTTAAATGAAGTCATCAGCAGAAACAAGCAGGCCACAAAAGACAGCAGAGAGACGTTTACTCTCCATGGGACAAGTGTTCCTTCTTCATAAGTGACGGCAAATAGAAATAACGTCTAATTAAGAGGTTGTCTTTAAAATATACCTCGTTGCTTGGGAATCCAGTGCACTGAAGCGTACTTGAGCAGGGATCCGACTGGATATATTTCAGTGTCTTGACCTAATTGGTCAATAGCAGGGTGTGCTTGACTTCAGGGGGCTGAGACCTAGTTGAGGATTAAAAAAAAATGGACATAGAGCTGGACGTGGAGATGCACACTTGTGTGGTTTTTTATGGTGGGGAGGGGTACTGGGGATGGAACTCAGGGCCGTTCTACCTCTGAGCTACATGCCCTGCCCTATTTTTTATCCTTTATTTTGAAACAGGGTCTCACTGAGTTGCAAAAGGCCTCACAAAGTAGCTAAGGCTGGCCGCAAAACGCGATCCTCCTGTCTCAGCCTCCCAAATGCTGGGATTGCAGGCATGAGCCCCCACCTGTGGCTATTTAATATATACTTAATCCATTCTTCTCTCTCTGTTCCTGTGACCGCAGCCCACATTCAAGACTTTGCCTGCATTACGGGAACAGAACCTTTAATTCCAGTGGTCTCAGCTTAGTCTATTTTCCTCCTGGCAGCCTGCATGAGCTTTCAAAAATGCAAGCAACATCAGTGAGTTTCCTGCTTCCAGTTCTCCCACAGCTCTCCCTTGCCACAAGCTATAAACCCGCTCCTTCATCACGCCCCTGGGTGCTGTTGAGTCCTTCCCTGATCTGCCCTGGTATCTTCCTGGAGGTTAACTCTTACCAGCTTGAAAAATTTATGTCTTCATTCTTGTTCGCAGAACTTTGCACACCCAGACCTCATGGCCTCTGGTGGATCATCTTTTCTACTTGCAACTTTGCATGCAGAATTTCTACTCCAGTTTTAGACACAATCTTCCTTTCCCCGGGGACGTCTGCTCTGAAACAAGTACCCCCTACTGCGTAGCCTTCGATCATTCTACCAACTCCATGTCTCAGGGCAGACTACATCCTGTTGTGTTCCATTGTTAACAATTTCCTTTTTTTTTTTTTTAAAAACCAGGACTTAGAGAAGAAAACTGTTTCTCCATCTGTAAACAGGCCGCTAGCCCTGTTGGAAAAGGCTCCTCAACCTGTTGGTTGGGTCATTAAAAGTTCTTCATTTCTTGCCTCGGATGAACCTTGAGGGCGACTCAGAGTGCGGCCCATGGACCAGCAACATTGACATCACCCGTTAGAAATGTAGACACCAGAAGCCACACGTGGTGGCTCCTACCTGCAATCCCAGCCCTTGGAAGGCAAGACAGATTGAGGTCAGACTTCTGTAACTTAGTGAGACTCCCAGCAACTTAGCAAGACAGCTACAAAATTCAAAATTAACTGGGGGTACAGCTTAGAGGTAGAATGCACCTGGGTTCAATCTCCAGTATGAAAGAAAGAAAGTAAAGAAGAAAGGGAGGGAGGGAAGGAGAGAGAAAAAGAAACAGCATCCCAAGCCCCACCAGATCTGCTGAATTAGAATCTCTTCTCCCGGGGTCTCCAGATGCTCCCCACATGTATGAGAGCTGGAGAAGTCAGTACTCACTAGAAGACAGGGAGCCCCTTTCTTGCTCACTGTGATCTTGGAACTGCTCGAAGGCAAAGCCCATTTCGTAAAGAGATCAGTTAATTAATTAAGGACTCGGTTCTGAAGTCACGCTCAGGCTGTTACCTCCCTGTGGCTGGGCGCAGATTCTCCTCAGTCGAGTTTGCGAAGGGGTCTCAAGGGGTCAGGGGTCCTTGTGGAAGAGGAGGCAGAGGGAGCTGGAGCCGGCCCACTGTGGACCCGAGATGTGGGGCACAGCGCCTGGGCCTGGCTTCTGCGGGTACCTGTGATGGCCTGGAGAAACGCCTTCACCTCTCTCTGCCTTCTGACTCACCTGTACACTGGGTGGATTATAGGACCCGTGTTGCCCTCCTCCCTGAAGCTGGAGGATTCACTGAGACCGTGCACACGGAGATGCTTTGCAAAAATCAATTCTGCCAGAAGACGGATCGCCGTTTGATCCTGGCTGGAGCCTCACAGCACGCAGCAGCAGGTAGAATCGGGCTCTGGCGGAACAGCAGGCCCTGGCCCAGGAGGAGCCTTTCCAGGGTACAGCCAAGGCCAGGGTTGCTCAGGAGCCCTGCACCAGGTGCACCGGCGGGCACCCTCAGTATTGAATTGATTCCAACCATTCAATAGGGATAATGAGAAGAAAGAAATCCATCAGCCCGCCATCAGCCCGCCATCAGCCCGTAATCCTGACCCCATTTAGCAAATCTGATACTTAGTGTATGCCCGTGTTTGCGGTTTTTTTTTCCAGCAAACAGTCAAACATGATTAAATGCTTCCTTCATTTCCATATTAATAGCACACCCGTGTGAAGGATTTAGGAAAGCACATTTCTGGAATCTCGGTTTTGATTTAAAATGTTTCCAGCGTGGCGCTCTGAACAGGGGCACTGCCATGCTGAGCTCTCCCGGCTGTCAGGGCGCTGGGTGGCCTCCCTTGCTGGCAGCTTCTGGGGCCAGCGACTGGGCCACGTCCTGAGGCCTCTTCCTCTAGTAGTGTTTAATTAATTAATTCATTTAATTCATTTATTTTGGTGGTTCTGGGGTTCCTGGAAGCCCTTCTACCTCTGGGCTACACTCCCAGACCCATTTTATACTTTTTTTTATTTTTGAAAACAGGGTCTCTTAAGCCAGCGCACCTGGCTTCGAACCTGCGCGATCCTCCTGTGTCCGGCTCCCAAGCGCGGGGATTACAAGCGTGCGCCGCCACGCCCGTCGTAGTTTTTTATTTTAAATCGACACATGATGATTGTACGTACTTACCGGGCACAGTGTGATGTTTCCGTATATGGTGTAGTGATAGAGTTAAGGGCAGGAGCGTAGCCCTTAGCTTGAGCATTCATTGTGTGTGTGGTAAATAAAAACATTCACAGTCCTTTTAAAACTGTTTCTTAAAATCTATAACACATCATGAACTCTAGTCACCTTCAGTCAGTGCAATAGCAAAGCAGGGCTTTTCTTCCTATCCGTGCTTTGTGCGGGTGGACCAGCCTTGCCAGTTGATAGACGTGCTTAAGGAATTTCTGCCTCTCCTTCCAGGACACAAAGGAGGAGGCGTCCTCGTGGCCAGGACAAGGTCCTTCCTCATACTAGGGCTGACAGAGACCCATGCCATCCCCTCCCCGCCCCTCAGGCCTTTCTGCTCCCGGAGGGGTGCTTGCGTTTCCTCCTACAGCTCAGATTTGGGGCTGAGGAAAGTGCCACTGAGGAGTGCGGGGACCCCTTGAATGTGCGTAGGAATGAGCCCTCGACTTCCTGCACTGACCGTACGTGCTGGCAGCCCACGCACCCTCTTCTTCAGGAGACGTAGGTGCTCAAAAGCCCTCATGCCTGCCCACGGGAGGAGCTCGCCCAGCTGCAGACACCGGAGGCCAGCAGGGCTGGGTCTGCGGCTCGGCTCTGAGCGAGTAGCCCACCCAACACTATTCCTTCACCTGGAGAAACAGGAGCAATAGCAGTGTTCACCCCATAAAGCTCTAGTTATGAGGTATTTTAAATAAATGATGCATATGGAACACTTAGCTCCCTGCTAGGATGTAGTGAGCTCCCCATAGAACTTGGCTATTGTTGCTTTGTTTTTATTGCTCTAAATAATATATCACTGTTCACTGTTCCTTCCAGCGGTCAGATCAATAGCCCTGGAGAGAGAACTGTTCGTAGCTACAGTACACCTGGCTGGGCCCCTCCAGTTTCTCAAAACTAAAAATCAGGAATTTTTCTGAACTTTCTTCAAGCTTTTTGTATTATTTGTTTGTTTATTTATTTATTTTTGTGGTGCTGAGGATGGAACCCAGGGGCATTCTACCTGTGAGCTGCCCCCCCCCAGCTCTATTTTTTTTATTTCTTATTTGGAAACATGGTCTCACTGAGTTGCAAAGGGCCTCACTAAGTAGCTGAGGCTGGCTGTGAACCTGTGATCTTCCTGTCTCAGCCTCCTGAATACTGGGATTACAAGCGTGCACCACAATGCGTGGCTTAAGCTTCTTGTATTTTTTAAAAAATTGTTATTGGTGTACTGTAGTCATACATCTTAATGGGTTAAAAGACTTATGTAGACATACATGCTCACGTCACCCAATTAGTCCTTACCCAATCCCCATCCTGTTCCCTCCCCATCCCTCCTTCCTATGCTTGGCTTGGTGATTGACTTGATATGTTTCTTGTATTTTTTAATTGAGTATAGTAAATGTAATTTATTTGTAAAGGGCTTAACAGGGCACTGCGAGGCAGAGTTTACAAGGATTTCAAAAAATTGAGATCCAAACTGAGGTTAAACAACTTCAGATGAGAACATGGGTCTTCTGAGTGCAGACAAATTATTTCTCCAGATGGCCCCACTGTCGCTCAAAAGACCAGGAGCCTGTTGGCTGAGAGAAGCTATGCTCTATGTTGGCAGGTTTGTGACTGTTAGTCAACTTTCTATTATTGTGACAAAATACCTGGGGTAATCAACTTAAAAAGAGGAAAGGTTGACCTCGACTCAAGGTTCCACTCATGGTCACCTGACCTCGCTGCTTCGGCCTGTGGCAGAACACGGCATCATGGCCAGAGCAGTGGGAGCCAGGAAGTAAGAGAGGAACAGAGAGAGGGTGGGGTCCTGTAGCCCTTGTTTTTTCTTCTTTTTTGCAGTACTGGAGACTGAACCCAGGGGCATTCTACCTCCAAACTATACCTGGTTTTTATTGTTCATTTTATTTTTTGAAACAGGGCCTCACTGAGTTGCAGAGGGCCTCACTAAGTAGCCGAGGCTGTCTGTGAACCATGATCCTCCTGTCTCAGCCTCCCAAATGCTGGGATGACAAGCGTGCGCCAGCACACCCGGCTCCGATAGCCCCTTTTAGGACACACGGCCTCTCACCTTCTGATAGCACCGGAGACTGGAGACCAGCCTTCAACACCGGTACCTCTGGGGACACACCAGAGCCAAACCATAGCAGCAGCTACCTGCGCCCGGCCCTGTACCCTTCCCTGGCTGGATAGGCCTCCAGGATCTTTCACTATCGTGCTCCTGTCTCCAGGTGCCTCGCCCTGGGCTTGGAGTCACCGAACCACATTCCATTTCTGAGTTCTGTCATCTGTTCAGCCAGAAAACACTAGTGTCCTGTGTGTGCAGCGGGTCATACGTGACTCTGTGTGTACAGCGGGTCATATGTGACTCTGTGTGTGCAGCAGGTCATACGTGACTCTGGCTCCATGAGGCTCTCAGTGCAATTTGGAGCTTTTGCTCACAGAGCACAAAGCATTGCAAATGGCCGTTTATGTTTCGGGGCTTGGAGCTAAAGGGATGAGAAGAGGCCCTCCTCTCCCCTGGCTTTCCTCTCCTTCTCCTCTGGGCATGACTACACTTTGATTTGCAGATGACGGCCCCTGCACACCTCCATCCTATCCCCGCGGTTCCCAGAGGTCTCTGCTGCTGTGTCTTCTCAGTTTTGTCCCCATCACGGGCTTCCAGATCCCTGTGTCTTTGACTATTTGCCTGGAAACACCATATGTGTGAACTAAGTTTATAAAGCAGTTTGCTTAAGAATAAATTTCAAGATGCTATTTTTCAGCAGCCTGTGAATCACTTAAACTCATTTGCAAAATAAACTCTTTGCCAGGGGAAACTCATTTCTGATGGCCACGGAGAGAATGAAAGTCGTAAGACGTGGAGCTTTTCCTCCGGACAGCCGTGAGCTATTCAGCCAGGAGGCGTAAGAATGGACAGCTGTATAACTCTTAAATTCCAGTTCCAAGGAATAAAAATATATGTCACGTGTAATACTACAGACTCAGATTCTAGTTTCCAGAGCTGCCTGGCATTTTAGTCAAACAACTTGGGCTCTCTCTATTTGGTTCTTCCATCAGAAAAAGTAGGAAGACAAATATTATCACAATAAGAGATGAGTTCTGGCAGGGTGTCGTGGCACACACCGGTTATCCCAGTACTTGGGAGGCTGAGACAAGAGGGTGGCACATTTGAGGTTAGGCTCAGCAACTTAGTGATGCTCTGTTTCAAAATTAAGAAACTAAACCTCGTGTGGTGGCACATGATTGTCATCCCAGTACTTGGGAGGCTGGGACAGGAGGATCGCAGGTTCTTGGCTAGCCTCAGCTATTTAGTGAGGCCCTCTGCAACTGAGACTCTGTTTCAAAATGAAGAATAAAAACAAAATAGGGCTGTAGGTATAGGTCAGAGGTAGAATGCCCCTGGGTTCAATCGTCAGTACCAAAAAAAAAAAAAAAAAAAAAATCTAAAATAGGGCTGGAGGTATAGCTCAGAAGTATAATGCCCCCATATTCAATTCCTAGTACAGAAATAGAGATAGAGAGATAGAGATAGCGATAGAGATAGAGATAGAGAGAGAGAGAGGATATGAATGTGAGTTTTGTTTGAGTTCCTTTGTACCCTAACTTCCCCCAAAGCCATTTATTTCAACACCCTCTACTACCAACTAGGTCTGGGCGGGTGGGTTCGTGCGCAGCAGGAGCACGCCGGCAGGTGTGCTGTGGCCCTCGGGCGCGTTGTTTTTATTTTTTGCCTCCTTGTGCTGCCTCTGTGCCCGTGCGATTGCCCCCTGACTTGTGTGCCCTCAGCACTCTCTGCTCAGAGTGTTCTCTGTTGTATCCTTATCTAGAGAAGGAAAGCTGGGGCCGGCTAATGATGATGAAAGATGCGGACGCACCGCAATCAGCGCCGCTTCATCAGGAGCGGAGCTGGTATTTGGGTCAGCGCGCTGATCAGAGCCCTCTCATCGATCCCCCGCTTTCTTTGGGGAGGAGGCCAGGCTGTGCCGGGGAATTGTCTGGTGCGCGTCACAGCAAGGAGCAAGGTGTGCTGGGAATTGCTGACCCGCCCAGATGGGTTGCAGAAGCCAGGAGCTGCAGAAACTCTCTGTTCATGTGTACAAACCGGGCTGGCTTCTCTTCTCTAGCATTTTTTCCCCTTGTAGTCATTCCAGACAGGGCCACACTTCTAAATCCAATTGGGCCTCCAGGTATCAAACCAGCCAACCCCTCTCACCCTTAGTGATGGTGGGTGGATCCACTCGGTGTGATGCCAGGGGGGCCGAAAGGGTCCTGAGGAATGGAGTCGCTAGGCAGGCACGGAGGGAAGCGTGCTATTGGGTTTGATCTTAAAAGCAAGTCCCTGGTGTGTGTTGAATGGAATCAAGTCACCGTGGCTTGCTTACTGACCACAGCAGAAGGGAAACCGTGGCTCATGCTAATCTGGTTCCATATAGATTTATGAGTTGAAAGAACCTGCGTGCTTGGGCATCCCAGCAGCGTGCGTGCTACCTGATGTGCAGTGTGAACCAAATTTTTATTTTTAGTGTAAACATGGGAACAGCAGAAATGAATCCCTACTCAAGGAAGAATCGCATTATTTTTTACATTTTACTTTTACTCAGGGCCTTCAGCATTTCTGCATAGCAGGCTCTGGGCACAGGCCCCTCCCCAGGCAGAAGAGGAGGTGAAGGAGTTTCTCCCCACTGTGAGTTTGGAGTTTGAAAGTTGGGAGTTGGGTTAAGCTCCAGCCAGGGACTTAGCATTGTCGAAGGTGCTGTCCGAGTTGCGCAGGGGTGCTTCTGGACACCGACACCATCTGTCTGCGCGTGTATGTGTGACTCTGTGCTTGGGGACAAGAGCCGCGTGTATGTGTGACTGTGCTTGAGGACAAGAGCTGTCCTTGTCTTCCATCCATCCTCTATCCCAGGGGACAGCGTGGTGTTGCCCACTGATCCAAGGAGCTGGTACCGATTTCTTAGAAAGAATCCCAGAGAAATAACCCTGAATTAACATTGTGCCAAAACACATCCCCCAACACACACACACACACACACACACACACACACACACACACACAGAAAAGAGCAAAAACATATTCCTCCTGAAGACCTGCAGTCATAATCTCATAGGCAACAATTGATATTCCCAGATACAAACCACCACAGGTAGGTTAGGATATATATGTCAGGCAAGAAAACTTACTTGTGTTTAGAAAGGTCTGCATGAAAAGCATCCTTATATAGCTTTATACAGCCTTCGATGAAAGTCAGAATTCATTGATCCTGGAGTCTCAGGCTACGCTGACCCCACACTGCAGCCCTGGCTAAGAGCCACAGAGGCAGAGCTGTGTGGGTCATGCGGCAACACTAGGTGTTAAGGCAGAAGAAAACCGAGGCCGGGTGTGGTGGCACACACTTGTAATCCCAGTACTTGGGAGGCTGAGACAGGAGGGTCGTGGCTTGAAGACAGCCTCAGCTACTTAGTGAGGCTCTCAGCAACTTAGTGAGATTCTGTTTTCAAATAAAATATAAAATTGGTCTGGGAGTGTAGCTCGGAGATAGAAAATCCCCTAGGTTCCATCCCTAGTACAGAAGAAAGAGGAGGAGGAGGAGGAGGAGGAGGAGGAGGAGGAGGAGGAGGAGGAGAAAAGAAAGCTGAGAAGGCTGATAGGATTTTATATGGAGAGAGCACAGGGTAGCAGAAAGAGAGGAGCTTGGAAGCCGGGATAGGATGGGCAAGATAGAGAAGAGAAAGCAGGGAAGGTTGAGGGTGGGAATGAGAGGCGGCAGGTGCCAATCCAGGGACCCCCAAAGCACTGTGGGAGTGACCATGTCTTCCAGAGGCTCGAAGGACACTTAGGGCATAATTTGCTCCTGGTGGAGGTGGGTGGGCCAACCTGGAGCTGGTCCAGAGGCAGGTAAGGATGGTGTCCATGTTCCCCTGAGGGGCCTGTGTGTCTTTTCTTCAGAGCCATGAGTCCTGAGGCTCAGCAGCCTCCCCTCCAGGAGAATCCCTACCACAGGTTCCCTGTCTCCTACTCCCCAGGACTCAAAATCGAGAACTGCTTTCCCCATAGGTCAGTATGCACCCAGAGAAGCAGGGCTGAATCTCAACCTCTTCTTCCACGGACCAGAGGATGCAGCCACCCAGGGGAAGGGCTCCAGAGGCGGGCACTGTGCAGGAGAGGTGGCCAGGGGTCACTGAAAGGGCAACTCTGGACTCTGACACGGGAGACTGGTGAGCTGCCCCAGGGGTGGCCCATCCTCAGAAGGGCCTCCTCTCTTGAAGGCAGCTTTGGGGACAGCGGTGCTCTTATGTCTGCGTCTCAAGTCCTGCTCTGTGCAGTGAGGATGTACAAAGCCTGCCCAGGAAGACAGGGGGTGGATTCTGAGCAAAAGATACGGGGCTTTGGGTCACAGTGGAAGAACCCTAAAGATGACAACTCAAGACTTCTCCATCGTTAGTTTGTGTGGATTCAGCCTTCTCCTTCCCAGCTTGCCCCCAAGTGACCCTAACCAAATCCACCTCTCCTATGAGGAGTAGATACACACAGTTCTAGTTTGGAATGTCCCTCAGAGGCTCATGGACTTAAAGACGTGGTCCCCATTGCAGCAATGTCCAGAGGTGAGTCTTCTGGGAAGTGACTGGATTATTAGGGCTCTGAGCTCATCAGTGGGTCAATCATGTGATGGGTTAGTAATTTGACTGGCATACTGGGAGGCGGAGAAAACTGTAGTCAGGCGGGACACAGCTGGAGGAAGCAGGTCACTGGGGAAATCGCCCTGGGCCCTCCTTTTGTCTCTGTGCCTCCGGGCTGCCAGGAGCTGAGCACCTCCCTTCTATCCTGCACTTTGCCCTGGTATTCTACCTCAGGCCCAGAGTGACAAAGCCACCTGACCGTGGACTGGAAACAGCGATCAAAATATGTCTTCTCTCCTTTTAGTTTTGTTGTGTCAGGTGTTTTGTTACAGCAACGAAAAGCTGACTCACGTACTTCATAGTTTCAGTTGAGGGTTAGTGCTAGTTTTTGTTGTTGTTGTTGTTGTTGTTGTTTTGTTTTGGTGGCACTGGGGATGGAACCCAGGGGCATTTTACCTCCAAGCTACAGCCCCAGCCCAATTTTTTATTCTTCCTTTTGAAACAGGGTCTCACTAAGTTGCAGAGGGCCTTGCTAAGTAGCTGAGGTTGGCCGAGAACCTGCAATCCTCCTGTTTCAACCTCCCGAATGCTGGGATTACAAGCGAGTACCACCTCACCCGGCTTGAAGGTTTCCCTCGCGAAGGAGGAGGGCGTCCCCAAGGACACCTGTTTTGATGCACCCGTAGTGAATCTGTTGGTAATAGGGTCGTTTATAAGGGAATGTTCCTGCTTCAATTTTTCTTTAATCCAAATTGAAGTGGCAGTTCTGAAGACACTGTGGAAACTGCAGAGATAGTAGCAAGAACTCATTCATCATAATATCCATAAGTATCTAACTGTGAGTACTTTGAGGCATGAAGTACTTTGATTGTGATTAAGGCAGAAAAGCAGGTAGAGATGGAGTGGGCACGAGGATGGCTATTAGTGGCCCGGAGAGAAAGGAGAACATCCTTAAAATGAGATTATGCAGAAAGTGATTAAAAGTTCTTCTTACTGACTGTCTTCTCACCCCAAAGAAGAGATTTACATCCATGATATTTCTGCCTCAAGATGCATTTAATTTCTGGCTAATTGAGTCAGATTACAAATCAAAGCTGTTTAATGTAAACAGAAACCCAGTTAGGCTTTACCCTTTCCACCTGAGTTACTCTGATAATTAAGTTCCTGATTTATCAGTCTCTCTCTCTCTCTCTCTCTCTCTCTCTCTCTCTCTCTCCCTCCCTCCCTCGCTCCCTTCCTCTCTCTCACTCTTCTCCTCTCCCCCTTTCCCCCTCTCCCTCTCCCTCTCCCTCTCTCTCCCCTTTATCAAATTGCCTATAATCAGTCCCCTCAGACTTCTCAAGATGAGCACCAGCCCTGTGTATCAGACCATCTTAGATGCTCTTGTTCTGGGATGGACACTTCAAAGGCTACATTTAACTCTCCCAAGCTCACATCTCAACCAATACAGCAACACATAATAAGAAACACTTGATAGTTCTGCATAGATTTTTAATGTGAATTAATTTTCAGGATGCTTTTTCCAGTATGCAAAAGATCTTCTCATATTATCTTATAGATCCTTACATTGAAACAGCCATAGCTGGGGGCTGAGGGGTGTAGCTCAGAGGTAGATTGCCTCCTGAACGGAATCCCCAGTACTACAACAACAACAAAAATCCCTGTGAGTTAAAACCAGTGAAGTTACTATTATCACTGAAGTTTAGAGATGTTAATGGAAACTGTGTTAAGACCACAAAGGCAGAAAGTAGTAATGGTACAAAAAAAGATCTGATAGTCTTCTCATCCTAGGTGCCAGAAGGACTTTTCTTTTTTCAAACTACATCACAACAAAGAGGAAATGCTACTGTCCCTAATCATGAACATTCCTCTCCTTTCTACAGCTAGGTCCCACCTCTCGGTAGCGTGTTCAGCCATGAATGGGTTGAACCACTGATGAAGTCAGAGATCTCACAGTCTGAGATCTCCCCTCCCCGAGCTCCGCCTCTGGACATTGCAGCGTAGAGACAGTGAGACTCTGAGGGGCATTTCAGATTCAACCCACAACATTTGACCAAAGGAATTTTGTGTGTCTTGAGATCATCTTGGATTACCTGGGTGGGCCTGTCACCATCAAGTCGTTTTTATGAGAGGGAGCCAGAAGTCAGAGTTAGAGGAGAAGACAGTATATGAGAGAATCAGAGATTGGAAAGATGTCTGTTAAAAATGGCAGAAGGGCCCCCAGTGAATGATTCGAGGCAGGCACTGGCAACAGGAAAGGTGAGGAGCAGATTTTCCCCCAGATGGAGTCCGCACTGATAACACTTTCATCATAGCCCAGTGAAACCAGACTGGGACTCTGAACTCCAGAGCTGCAAGAGAGTAAGTGTGTAATGTTTTAAACCACTGAGTTTGAGTGTCCTGGCTGATCATGCTACATTCACACTTTTACAAATATTTGAGTGTAGCTCCTCCATTAATGAACCTCAGCTTTCTTCCTCTCTTACCCTTTGATGGGAGAGGAGGTGAGGGGAAGGGTGGGCACCAACCACTGTGTGAATCTATGCCATTTTCAATAAGATCCACATAACAATCAAATCAAACAAATAAAAAATAAACACTGAGTTTGGGGTAATTTGTAATAGCACCAGCACTCTAATGGAGTACTTGGGAAAAAGGTTGATGAATGAAAATAAACAGATATACATAATGAATGTGAAGAATGAATTCAGGAGGTTCTGAAATGAACCTCTGGCTTATGACACTTTCTCTCTTCCTATGTTTAGCCACAGTGTGAGGTAATTCTACAGATAAAGGAGTTCTTTAATGTGTCCAGATGTTTCTCTGGAGGTCCAATTAAAATACAAATGTTTCGGCTGAGTTCTGGAAGGGAACCACACCTGTTGACTGTCCTATGTTCTGCGATTCCTGAGACCTGAGAGAATGGGACGACAGAAGGCAGGCACAGTGTCACATACCCGTGACCCTGTAATCTCAGTTCTTGGGAGGCTGAGACAGGAGGATCACAGGTTCAAGGTCAGCCTCAACAACTTAAGGAGGCCCTCAACTATCATATTTATTTATATGTAAATAAATAAAGGCTTGGATGCAGCTCAGAGGTAGAACACACCTGGGTTCATTCCCCAGTACCAAAACAACAGCAACAACAAAAAAGACAGCAAAACTCAGCAGAGATAGAGAATTTGAAGGATCTGGTCCACAGATCTCCACTGAGGTAGGGGAGGAAGATGTTAATTCCACAGAGTGCTTTTTAACACCATATCCTGGTGATCCAGACTTAATCTGGAGAGGCCAGGAGATGCAGGGCAGGGAAGGACAAGTTAACAAAATGGCACTTTACCCCCTGGATTCTTCTTTGACCTACCAGGACAATGTTTTTTGGGGCAGAAACTATCATTTCCCTCTAAAGATAGGCAAATTCTCATTATTTGCAGGGATTGAAGATCAGGATAAAAGTATTTTTGTTCAATGTATATGTACTTTCCCTTACTAACTGGCATGTCTTCTTTTAGCATTAACTCGAAACAGAACTGAATAAAATTCTTGCCTTTGACATACAATAGTGTTCAAAAAGGACTTTTTAACTCCAGTAGCAAAATCCACAAAATAATAATTCAAAGAGCTGTTAATACAATGTTCCCACTAACTCATGTACACAAAGAAAGGCTACATTAATCAAAATGGTCATTGTGCCACAAATCAATTACTACCTAAGGTTACTCTCAGAAAACTCAACCATAAAACTCTTCACATCCCCTGTGGTCTTTTGCAAAAGGAAGCGGTCCTACTCTAAAAGTGCATGCATACACACACACACACACACACACACACACACACACACACACACCTTCATGGACTGTTGACTGAGAGCTGATCATCTTCCTCATTTTCTCAAACGAAGGCAGAGCATACTTTGAATGAAATCGAATGAGATTTTTCTCAGCTCCAAATAAATTGAAGTGGAAGATAAAAACTCATTATTTTTTATCCTGGCCAACAAGCTCAGCTAAATAAATAAAACAGAAAAGAGTCATCCATGTTTTAGATTTAAATACATTAGATTGGATGCAGTTCCTAGACTTTACTACTTCTGATTCTTTGAGTTGTTCAGAGGCATAGGGAGATTTTGAGATCTCATAATCCAGCTGAAATGAAGCCCACAGCACCAGCCCAAGCGGAGTGTGAGCCGACCTGTTTAAAAGGATCTCTGAAGCCAGGCGTGGTGGCGCACGCTTGTAATCCCAGCATTCGGGAGGCTAAGACCAGAGGATCACGGTTCGCGGACAGCCTCAGCTACTTAGTGAGGCCCTCTGCAACTCAGTGAGACCCGGTTTCAAAATAAAGAATAAAAAATAGGGTACGGGGTGTAGCTCAGAGGTCAAATGCCCCTGGGTTTCATCCCCAGACCCCCCCCCCTCCACACACACATAAATTAAAGGATCTCTGAGACCTTCAGAGATCCATGTTGGACATGTATCTTACTACCTAACTAAAAAACAATTTAAAAATGTAAATTTCAAGCAAATAAAATGACTTCAATAAGACGTCATCTAAGAAAAAGAGGAGAGAAGATTCTTGGATAGTTCCACGTAAACCACCTTTCACATCTGAACATAATTTTACGCTGTACTGAAATAGTGTTTTACTGATTACTATGAGCTGTTTTTGCCAGCAGGAAGAAATGCTTTGAGGAAGAATAAACAAGAACATTCTAAGTGAAGATGCATAAATAATTTCCGCATTTCTCCTCCAATGCCTATGCGTATTTCATCATCTTCCTTATTATGTGTGAAGGTGTAACCAACTGTTATATCTTTTGCCTAGTCAGATACTGCTGTCTGGTTTAAAATTGTGGCTGATGCTGTTTTTTTTTTTAAACTCAGGAATATTTTCTCCTCTGCCCCTTGGATCTCCTTATCTAACAGATTTCATTAGGTTCCCCAATTCCTGTCTCATTCTTATCCATGAGTTGATAACTATTGGCTTATTCTCATTGAGGAAGTTACCCCTATTTTATCTGTACTAATAAAAATGGAATAAAATATCTGTTCATAGCCTAGTATTTCTTTAGACTGCTGATTTTTCTAACAATAGAAATAACATCATAGGTACTTGTAAAGCAAACGGAAATGATCCTCGCATAAGATCACAGGTTCAATGATGTAACGACCATGAGTGCAGAGATATAATGATACTCTTAGAACAACTCAATTTATTAAAAGTTCTGGAGCTACTCATTTTAAGTAAAAATGATACATTAAGCAGAAAGTTCCAGGTCAGCTGAAGCCCACAGAAAAAAATTCTGTTATCTCTTATTCTGTCTTGAATTCTTCTAGAAGGGACCTCCGATCCTTGTGTTTTGGTTAAAGCATATGTTGGCAGCCACCTGCACATAGCACCAAACATAAACTTCAAGGGCAAGAAAGTCACATTTGGAAGAGAACCCACGTGCAGACTATAAATATTTCAGAGCAGATTGTCTCTGTAGATTCTGAGGAAGTTGTGCAGCTCTGACACTCTGCCAATAGTTTTGAGACCTTGATCTTCATTTTTCTGAGTTTCAGTGTCTGTTATTTTACCTTTCTGAGTCTTTATGGTCAGATGAGAATTAATCACAGCCTCAGCCCACCAAGTGTGGGTATAATAGTATACAGTGAATTGTGCGAAACATGACATTTGTTCATTCAACAAATATTTATTGAGCAAATACTTTGTTCCTGGTGCTATGCCAACTACCAGTGAATATAGCTATGGCCGCAACAGACATGATCTGCTCTTACAGATATAACGTAAAATGTAGCTACCAATTTTGTTAGAACTACAACCTTAACACCTATTATTCCCTTCAGTATCAGCAACCTTTAAAAACTATAATAGTTGGGGTATCTTCATAATTGTTAAATGATTTATTTTCATTTCCAAAACTTCTGTTGATGATTGTGTAGATAATAATGTAATCACCATCAATTCCACTAATTAAGTTTTAAATTGATTCATGTTGCATGTCTTAGCCCAGCTAGTCAGGACCAATAAGAACTAGATATCCAGGTGTGGTGGCTCACGCTTATAATCCTGGCATTTGGGGAGCTAAGAAAGGAGGATCATGATTCACTGACAGCCTCAGCTACTACTTTGTGAGGCCCTTTGCTATTCAGTGAGACCCTGTTTCAAAATAAAGCATAAGGAAATAGGGCTGGGGATATAACTCGGAGAGGTAGAATGCACCTGGGTTCCATCCCCAGTGCCGCCAAAAAAAAAAAAAAAAAAGAACTAGATATACAAAAAATATATCAGCCGAGCCTGGTGACACACGCCTGTGATCCCACTACCTGGAAGGCTGAGACAGGAGGATTGTAGATTCAAGGACAGCCTCAGTAATGTAGTGAGACTCTCAGAAACCTAATGAGACCCCATATCAAAGCAGAAGCATTAAAAGAGCTGGAAATATAGCTCAGAGGTAGAATGCCCTTGAATTTAATCCCCAGTACATATAACAATCTTAAATGAAATCATATATCAGTTCTCCATAAGTATATTCAGCTTCTCTGTATAATTTTATAAACTTTTATAAACATTTTATTTATTTATTTATTTATTTATTTATTTATTTTGGTGGTATTGGGGTTCCTGGAAACCCTTTTACCTCCGGGCTACACTCCCAGACCTATTTTTATACTTTTTTTTATTTGGAAACAGGGTCTCTTAAGCCAGCGCGGCTGGCTTTGAACCTGCGCGATCCTCCTGTCTCTGCTTCCCAAGCACGGGGATTACAAGCGTGCGCCACCACGCCCAGCTTAAACTTTTACAAACATTTTAATAAAAGTATTTGTTAAGGAAAACAAAGCGAGACTTGAAATCAGAATCTCCTCAGGCATCTACCATGTGCTAGGTGTTTTACGTCTCTGATCTCATGCAGACATCTTGCTGCTTCATGACAGGACTTACCACTCCCTGTCTGTGGGTGACGGGTGAGAATTTGTTGAAAATGAAGTGGCTTTTCAGACTCGTTCAACTGCACCTGAAGCCAATGCGCTTCCCGCTGTCCCTGGTTCTGTTCTACCCATTTGCTTAGCCGCCCACGAGGTTTTCAGAATGTGACTCCCTTCGTGTGAAAGATCAACAGGGTCCCGATGCCAGTTTAATTAATATCTTGTTAGTAAATAGGTGATTTTCCCAGCTTGATAACAAGATCAGGAGCTGTATTTTTGACCATTAAATGTAAGTCTTATCAATATATGGAGACCTTTACTGAAAAAAAAAAAGTGGCTTCAAGAATAATGGCATTTCCCACGTATCAGTTGTTCGGAAATTTTAACTACATCAGAATCAGCTCAAAAACTTGTTCAATACAGATTTCTGCCACCCCACTCTCTACCAGTCCCACTCCTCGAGGGTTTCTGACTCAGTGCATCTAGAATATCACCCAAGCATTTGTAATTCTGACATATTTCTGCATCACATTTGAAAACCAGCACATTAAGTTAAGCTGTCTGGGGGAGCTGTTAATACAGGCAATGAAGTTTCAAAGACATTGTCTCCAATATCAACCAAAAATGACTGATGGAATGAGTGGCCAGGCATGGTGGCTCACACTTGTAACCCCAGTACTTGGGACGCCGAGGCAGGAGGATCGCAGCTTTGAGGACAGCATTAGTCATCTAGTGAAACTCTCGGCTCTCTAGCAAGAGACCCTATTTCAAAACAGAAGCCAAATGGGCTGGGCATGTATCTTCAGGTAGAATGCTCTTGGATTTAATTTTCAGTACCAAAAAAAAGAGAGAGAGAGAGAGAGAGAGAGAGAGAGAGAGAGAGAGAGAGAGAGAGAGAGAAAAGAAAAAGAAAAGGGCTGATCTACACACACACACACACACACACACACACACACACACCACTAATGCTGATGAAACTGGTTTCTGTCAGAGGCAGATGTCTTAAAGACTTAATCTAAGGAAGAAAAAAATAAGAAGCCTAGGCATAAAAGGCTGCAGTGATATTTGGACTGAATTTTAGTATAAATGTCAGTGCCATCCTCCCTGTGCTAGTGTTTTAACTGGGGTTGCTATTATTTTGTTACTTTTTTAAAATATGAAGTTTAAAGGCCCACCATAGCCCTATTTTACCATAAATCCAGTCACTTTTAGCATATGTTTTTGCAGAGCATTAGGTTTTCCAGGAACATAGATATGGTTTTAGAGCAGATATGCTATGTCAAGAAATTCTCATCCAATCTAGTGATAATCATCCAAGATGTAGCAGACAGAACTGGCAAATGTAGGTGGGATGGATGAAATTAAAGGTATGTGGGCCGCATTAGTCAGCTTTCCTCGCTGTGACCAAAATACTCGACGAGAATAACTTAGAGGAGGGAGGGTTTATTTTGGTTTATGGCTTCAGCACACTCAGCGCATGGTCGACTGGATCCAAGGCAGAAACACCATGGTGGCCGGGTGTTGTAGAGGAAAGGTGCTCAGCTCCTGGCAGCCGGGAAGCAGGAAGAGAGAGAGAAGAGAAGAGAAGAGAAGAGGAGAGGAGAGGAGAGGAGAGGAGAGGAGAGGAGAGGAGGGGAGGGGGGAGGGGAGGGGAAGGGAGGGGAGGGGAGGGGAGGGGAGGGCAGGGGAGAGGAGGGGAGGGGAGGGGAGGGCAGGGGAGAGGAGAGAAGAGGAGAGAAGGAGAGAGACAGGGGTGGGAGGAGGCTGGGGAGAAGATAAACTCTTCCAGGGCATGCCTCCAGGGACCTACTTCTTCCAACTAGGTCCTACTTCCCAATAGCCACTTGGCTATTGATGGATTAGTCCACTGAGAAAGTCGGAGTTCTCATAATCCAATCATTGCGTCAGTTTTGGGGGACATGGAAGACACATAAGCCTTTGGGGACAGTCCAGACTCAAACCGTAACTTGGGCCCAGTGCATAATCCTTGCAAAGCCAGGTTAAAGACTCCCCCTGAATTTGTCAAAACATCATTGCCTGTAACTGAGCCAAACCAGCCCTCATGGTTCCCAGGATCAAAAAGAGTCTTGAGTGGGAAAATACCTTCAGGCACTCTGCTAATGAAATAAAGCCCTCTATCTTGCCTTAAATGAAACAAGCCTGGTATCTTTAACTATATTTTGAACATTGTGTGCCTTTCCAAATGTTTTCCCCTGGGGCTCTGTATTTTAATTCTGGTAGTACCAATCGGCTCATTTCAGGCACAGGGGGAACCTGTTCACTCCTCATGAAAACAATTAGCTGGTCGCCTTTCTGGGTGGTTATGAGGGGAGGGCGAGGGTGCGTAGAGCTAGTGGAAAATGAGGTGAGAGCTTGCAGGAGAGGGCACCTAAAGCCCCCGAGACTGAGACGTGGGGTCTTGTCCCCTCTGTCCTGTCCAAAGCCTTCCTTGCTTTCCCTGTATTTATGTAGGCAAAATGCAGCCCTCCAAGGTTAGCACACATAGGTAACGTGAATATAAGTTCCTGTGTGCCCAGCCCCAGGCCTTCCATGGAGCCATGTGTCCAGGAAGCCATCTCTGGGGTATCATTAGTGCTTCAACAGTTCACATTGTCACCTTAAATTATCTAGAAAGAGAATTTATCCTTGGACCACGGTGTAAGAGAATGCTAATATTTTAATGCCACGTAAGCTTCAAGGGGCTGATTTGGCTAAATCAGACAATGTGGAAATCGAATGAAGATTTGCTGAAAATGTACTTCTCAAATGAGCTAAAGTGAGTGAATTAAAGGCAGAAATCTGGTGAGCTGGCATCTACAAAGTCATCAGGAGAACAAAACTCATGGTTACAGAACAAAATCGGGATCTTGAAACGACAGAGCAAAGCTGCTGCTTTTTTTTTTTTTTTTTTTTTTTTTTTTGTCAAACACGGACTCTTATTAAATGACCTTAATCCTGGGCTGATACGGAGATTATCATGGGTTTGGTGAAAAGGAGTAGGTGGTGTCCTGAGCTAATTAACATGTCCACTTTGGTAAATGTACCAATGCTTCTGATGGTGACAGCCAATTGTTCATTAGTTAGAAGTGACTATTTGACAAGTAGCTGAATAAACCTTGACAAACCCAAGGTTCCAGGATACCTACAAATGTAGCAAGTTATGCATCTGCTGGAGTGTGAGGTCTCCCCGTGTACAGCCATGTCTTAAGTAACTAGAATGCAAGATGATTGTGTTAGCTTTCATCACTGTGACTAAAATATCTGAGAAGCATAACTGAGAGGTGGAGAGATTGATCTTGGTTCAGAGTTTCCAAGGATTCCGTGCATAGTGGGCTGGCTCCATTGCTCCGGTAGAAGGATGTGGCAGAAAAGAGCTCTTCAGCTCAGACATCTTGGAAGCTGAGGGAGAGAAAGAGGAGGAAGACAGGGAGAAGGTAAACAGGCCAGGATACACCCTGCTGACCTGCTTCCTCCAATTGGGTTCTACTCCCAGTAGTCTATTCGGCTATGCATGGTTTAATCCATTAATTAATTTACTGATGAGATCAAGGTCCTTATGATCAAATCATTTGCTAAAAGCCTCACCTCTGAACTTTGTAGTATTTAAGATCATACTCTCAACACGAGAGTTATTTTTTTTTTGGGGGGGGCAGGTTTCCAGACCCAAACCATAACAATTATTTACTTGTGGACTAAACTTGTATGATATGTAATTATGATCTTTGTTTCAGGATTCATTTCTTTTTTCTTTTTGGTAATGAAAGTTGAACCCAGCATATTACCTTTGAGCTATACTCCCAGGCCTATTTTACTTTTTTTATTTTGAAACAGGGTCTCACCAAGTTGCTGAGGCTGTCCTTAAATCTTCAGTGTTCCTGTCTCAGCCTCCCAAGCACTGAGATTACAGGTGTGCACCACCACGCCTAGGTCAGAATTCATTTTTTCTTTTTTTTTGGTGGTGGTACTGGGGTCTCTGGAAGCCCTTCACCTCCGGGCTACACTCCCAGAAATATTTTATACTTTTTTTATATTTGGAAACAGGGTCTCCTAAGCCAGCGCGGCTGGCTTCGAATCTGTGCGATTCTCCTGTCTCCTCCTTCCAAGCGCGGGGATTACAAGTGTGCGCCACCACTTTTGGCCAGAATTCATTATTTTATCTTGATATATATGGAATCTGTTAGGGAAACCATGCTGCATAAAAGGCATTCTAACACATGAATACACACTGGAATCACCTGGATGGTTTATTAAGACAGGTTGCTATCCAAAGCCCCTAGATTTTCTCACTCCATAGAGCAGAGTTGAGCTGTTAATATTTGCATTTACAGAAACTTGCCAGGCAATGTTGAAGCTGCGGGTTTAAACATAGACAAAAGACTGGGATGATGTGGCAGAGGCCTCCACCAGGAGTTGTGGGACCTTGAATCTCTTCTAGTTAGCTTTCAGTGTGACCAGGGTCATCTTGATGTTTTCTTACTGGCAAATGGAGAATTCTGTCCAAAAGTACTGATAAATTGTACTTCACCCACTCTCCCTGTAACTCTTACCTGATAGTAATTATTTTCCAACTGAATGCTTGAGGAGAAAAGAAACCTCAGTTGTCATTATCAATCAATTATTTCATATAATCAATTTCATATAATCAATTATTTCAATGAACATTCAACTTCCAAATCAATAGTCCGTGTTTTGGAGATGAGCTGAGTCTGTGTAGGACCAAGGCTGTGCCGGGCTCTACCACTCGGCCCCTCCCGACTCTCAGATGACTGCAGAGTTGGTCCGTGACCTTTTCATCTGATTTAGTCTGAGCCACTTTGATTCAACGCTGTTTGGCCCGGGGATTTTGAGGAACCGGGGAGGCTCATTGATTATTTTCTTTTGGATTATACCGCATATGTTAAAAGTCACTAAGCAATGATGTATGAAAAATCTGATTTGCCAAAGGAGAGGGAAACGACGACATTTGGGCCTCATGTTTCAGGTTAGAAATAGAAGCACAGACAGTCACTGGGTGGACTCTAGAAACCACGATTTACTGTGCTGTTATATGGATCCTCTAAATATTTTCTGAATTCTGACGCAGCTTCTAAAATTAAGTTGAGGAAGTCCTCTTCCTGGACATGCCAGGGTAGTGTGATGTAGATCAGTGCCTGAGATAAAGTACTCAGCCTCGTGGGTTTTATTTTATTCAGGAGTTGTTAGGCGATGGCTCATGAGGCAGGAACATAAGACAATAATTTTAAAGTCATTTTCACACTCCCTATCTGCAAGCACCATTTAACGCTACTTCTCATTAACATGTATGTTCCTGAACACTCTACCCTTGTCTCACACAGAAATCCCCACAGCCAACAAATGGCCAGACCTGGAGAATAGAGACACCGTTTCCACGTGGAGAGCTGCTGAGGCAGCCTTCTAGAAAACCAGTTTGGAGCACCATTATCTTTTGCATTTTCTACCATTATGGGCAAAGAAGAGAGCGTGCCTGGCTTCCCTTTGTGAAGAGTGATATTAGAAAAATATTTGCAAGTACCCAGTCATCCCATTCTAACTTGTCCTCATTTTTGCTTTGGGAATCATTTTCTGGAACAGACAAGCACTCATTTAGATTTAACATCTAAAAAACCAAACTCTCTTGATCAATGGGAAGAAAGCCATTGAGCTTGCAGATAGATAAGGAGGATGCTTTTCCTAGAGTTGTAATCACATTTCCAAGGCCAATATGAAAGTTATATCTTATTTCTGCAAAATTATTCCATCTCATATTTGAAAAGGACCCTCTGAATATTGTATGATGTGGCTCATTTAGAAAATGACAGGAACGAAAGAAAGCAAACTAGAACACGTTTATGAGGACGAACAAGCCACGAGCTGAACACACTTCTCCCTTAAACAGCCTTTCTACTAAGAACAGAAATCATCAAGACTAATATTAAAAGTATAGATTTTCTATAAAGTAGAACCAATTATCTCTCCATTTTAAATATCACAACCTGCATAAAATGGAAATTGCTTATAGCAATAATACAAGGAAATTTCCTTCCACCCAAAGCTTTTCATATACTTTACAATTTCACTGACCTATGAAAGCATTAAAAAAGCTTATTTCTGAGTGCTACGATGCTGCTGCACAATTAAGATTAAAAATGACAATGTAAGCCAGGCATGGTGGCATGTACCTGTAACTCCAGAACTTGGGAGGCCAACACAGGAGAATTGCAGGTTCGAGGCCAGTCCCAGCAACTTAGCAAGGCCCTCAGCACTTAGTGAGACCGTTTCAAACTGTAAAAGGGTTGGGGATGTAGCTTAAAAATAGAATGCCCCTTGGCTTAATTCCCAGCACCAAGATAAATACATAACAATGTAATTCAGGGAAAAAAAGAGATAATCACTTCCATTCGAACAGTACTTTAAAGGTTTTTATTTTAAAAAACTTATTAATATATAATTCATATACTATACAATTCACTCACATAAAATGTACAACTCAATCATTTTAGTGTATTCATAGGTATATGCAGCCATAGCCATGAGCAAATTTCAGAGCGTTTTGACATTTCAGAAAGAAGCCCTAACTTTCATCTACCCACCCCTCAGTCCCAGTCAATCACTCGTCAATCTCTATATGATTTCTCTGTTCAGAACATTCCTTCAAATGGAATCATAATATATAGTATTTGTGACTGGCTTCTTTTATTTAGCCTAATAGTTTCAGTGCTTTCAAGGTTAATCTGTAGCACACATCACCATGACTCCTTCATATTATCAAATAATATTTCATTGTATGAGTATATACAGTTTTGTTCACCCATTTGTCTACTGAAGGACATTGGGTTGCTTCTAGCTTTGGGGTATTATAAGCAATGCTGCTGTAAACATTAATATAGGTTTCTGTGTGGGCATATATTTCCATTTTTCTTGAATCTCTATCTAGGAAGAGAAGTGTTGGATCATATGATAATTTCATGTTTAATTGTGGAGGACCTGCTAGACTGTTTTCTGGAAAGAGCCAGTGTACATTTCCTACCAGCAGCATGTAAATATCCAGATTCCTTCACATTCATTACAAACGTGTTATTACCTGTTTGACTTGTTTGATTCTAGCCACCACAGTACTTATGAAAGGGTTCCTCGTTATGGCTTTGATTTGCATTTCCTCCTCAAACAAAACAAAACTGTTTTTAATGTTAATGAAATTCAGTTTACTTTTGTTTCTTTTTAATTTTTTTGGAGAGGGAAGTGTTGTTTTGTTCATACCTTTGGTGTTACATCTAGTAATCTTTAGCCTAATCTGAGGTCATGAAGACTTAGTCCTATGTTTTCTAATAAGTTTTATGGTGTTAGATCTTACCTTTAGGTCTTCAGCAGTTTAGGCTTAATTTTTTAATATGGCATGAAGAAACAATCCAGTCCTACCCTGAGCATGTGACTATCCAGGTATCCAGCGCTCTTGGTTGGGAAGATTATTCCTTTCTCACTGTATAGTCTCAGAAACCCTATGAAAATCAGTTGGCCATAGATGTATAGGTTTCTTCTCAGTTCTCGCAATTATGTTTCACTGATCTAAACATCCATCTCTCCTGGGGCCAGAACCCCACTATTTGATTGCCATTGCTCTTTGGCAAGTTTTGAACTTGGTAAGGAAGTCTAGGTCCTCTGATCTTATCCTCCTTGTTCAGAAATTCTTTGAATATTTTGGGTCCCTTGAAATTATGCACGCATTGTACAATCAGCTTGCCCATGTCTACAGAGAAATAAGATTCTCAGAGGAGTTGTGTTGACTAGGTAGACTAGTTCATGGCGTATAGCCATCTTAATGCTATGAAGTCTCTGTTTCGTGAGTATGTGATGGTTGAGTATTTAGATGGCCTTTAGTTTCTTTCAATGATATTTTATGGTTTTCAGAGTATAGGTTTTGCACTTCTTTTGTTAAATTTATTTCTGAATATACTTTTCAATACTGTTGTGAAAGCAATTGCTTTCTTAATTTAATTTTCACATTGTTCATTCAAGTGTATAGAACTATAATTGATTTTTTGTTTATTGCTTTTGTATCCATAACCTTCCTGAACTCACACATTAGCTTCGGTTGCTTTTAGTAAATTTCTCAGAATTTTCTATATATGAAATCATGTGATCTGAAAATAGAGATAATTTTACTTTTCCCTTTTCAATTCGACTGTGTTTCCATTAAATCCACGACTCTCCTCCCGGTTACCCTTCCCCGTAGCATCCACCGCTCTTGGGAGCGTCCTTAGCTTTGCACTTCCTCCGCTCTGTTGCAAATTAAGTCAGTTCCTTTGGGGAGAAATGAGGAGCTAGTTTTTGTGTGTTTGTTTGTTTTTGTGCATTGTAAGTATATGTCATAGTGAGGATTAGCATGATAGAAACATAAATGCACGAAGCACTTGGTATATTTCCCTCCAGAAAACACTCCCTTAGCCTCCTGTACACAATACTGAAATGGGTGTTGATAAGGTTATAGGTGACATAGCGTTATTTGAATGGTTTTCTTCATCAAGTCTCCTCTTTCAGCTCCCCACCGCCCTCCCCAAATCCGTTCCATGATTCCACTAATATCTCCCCTCGTTTATCTGATGTCGCTCTGGTTTCCCTGTTTCTCGCTAAGCTTTCTCAGATGAGTGGAAACATGTGACCCTTGACTTCCCGAGACTGGCTGATCTGGCTTAGCATAATAGCCTCTACTTCTATCCATCTTCCTGAAAATGACATCATTTTGTTCTTCGTCGTGGTCGACCAAAATTCCATTTCTGCATATACCATAGCGTTGTAACTCATCCTACTAAGCCAACATTGTCTTAAGACCCAAACCAAATAAAGATTCCTCAAGGAAATAGCTAACTTATGACTCTTTCTCCAGGAAAAATCCTCTGCGTTGAGGCTTGGAGGGGCAGTGACCGGGTCTCTCTGAGTGGCCCCTGCTCTGGGCTGGGCACTCGCTGGGGAAGGGAAGCAGCTGGTCGTCTCTGCTTGGATCTTCTGTATAGGCCTGTACCTCCCAAGCCAGGGCCTGTGGAAGGTCTTCTGGTCATGGAGGAGAAACCTCAGAGGGTGTTGTGGAACCTCAGTCTCTTGGTCCTCTTTTCTCTTCAGTTTCTGACCATGAGGTGAGCAGTTTGTTCTGCCATGAGCTCCCCACCAATGCCTGCTGGTTATGGTCAGGTAGGTCAATTGCTTTGAAGCATCTGGCAGGAGGCCTCTAAAACTGTGAGCCAGAATAAACCTTTCCACTTTATAAGCTGATTATCTCCTGAATTTGTTACAGTACCGAAAGCTGACTGACACAAGCCAGGGGTTTGACCTCATCTTAATTAAAGGGCCACAACTTGAAGTCCCAAACCTCTTGGGCCCTGGGGAAGGAAGGTATGGTTAGAGCAATCTTACCAAGAAGCTGACCCAGGGAAAAATAAAAAGAAAACAAACGCCAAAGGCTCAAGTCAGACACAGAGTGGGTCTGTGACTCTAAGAAGAGGTACAGGGGACATCACTCCTGACATTCATGGTCTTAGAAAAAAGAATGAGGAGAGTAATGTGTTCATGTTGGGAGAGAGAAACTTGGAAGAAATTATTAGTAAACTTACTAAAATCCCAACCTGCTGGAGAAGACACAGCAAGTAATAAGGCAAAAAATAGGTAGAAAGAATTTTCTGGGTTTTTGTTTGTTTGCTTGCTTGTTTTTGTAGTACTGAGGCTGAACACCTGGATATTCTACCTCTGAGATACATCCCCAGTTGTTTTATTTTGTGTTTGGAAACAGGAACTTACTAAGTTATCGAAGGCCTTGCCAAGTTGCTGAGGTTGACCACAAACCTGCGATCTCAGCCTCCCAAGTACTGGATTCATAAGCGTGCCTCACTGCACTCAGCTTTTCTGGGTTTTGTGGTACTGAGGATTGAATCCAGACAAGTTCTACCTTAAAGTTACATCCCAGCCCTATTTTATTTTATTGTTTTACTTTGAGACAGGATCTCGTTAAGTTTCTGTGGGCCTCACCCAGTTGCTGAGGCTGGCTAAAAACCTGAGAACCTCTTATCTTAGACTCCAAGTACTGGAATTATAAGTGTGCGCCACCACACCCAGATTTCTGTTTGGTTTTTTTTTTTGTGTGTGTGTGTGTGTGCGTGTGTGTGGTACTAGTGACTGAATCCAGACATGTTCTACCTCTAAACTATACCCCACCCTATTTCATTTTTTACTCTTTTAAACAGAGTCTAATTGGTAAGGGTCTTGCTGAGTTGCTAAGGCTGGCCTTGAACCTGCAATTCTTTGCCTCAACTTGCCAAGTACTGAGAGAGAGAGTTTTGAGAGCAGGAGCACAGTCTGCAAAGGGAGGTACTGTTAGGGGTACTGTGTAAGGGCAGCGCTGGACCCGTGGATGGGCCACATGCAGACCACAGGTTTTTGTTTTATTTTGTTTTCGTTGGTTGGTTGTTTTGTGGTTCTTTGGATTGAGCCTGAGGGCATTCTGTCTCTGAAATACACCTTCACACTTACTTCATTTTGAAACAGAGTCTTCATGAATTGCTGAGGGCCTTGCTCAACTGCTGAGTCTGGCCTCAAACCTGCATTCCTCCTCTTTTAGCCTCTCAAGTACTAGGATTATAAGCAGGCACACTCCTCCCAAATTTTCTTTCTTTTTCTGACCTCTCCTTCCTCAAATAGGCCATGATATCTGAGATTCTGCATTTTGACAACAATTAAAACCTTTTTTTCATATGGAAATTTGAGATGCACCGATCTAGGCTAGTATATATTCAAATTTATCACATTATTTAATGCAGTATTTTAAACTCTGAACTTGCATGTGCCAACTTTATGTAAGAAGCAGAGGTTCCCCTCTCTAAAGGACTATTTTTTAGGATTTTTAAAAAATTATGTAATTTATATATGACCATAATTATAAATTAAGTCATATTTTCTTAGTTTCATCTGCTTTATACTTAATTATTTAGGAGTTTTTTTTTTCATGTAAGTGACTGACATATTCTCTATCTCAGATTTCAACCGTAATTTCTCAAAGTAATAAAGGACTTGGCAGTTCCTTGGGGAGCAGAGTGGTTGGGTGGTTGGTGCAGCATCTAATCTAATGGACAAGCACATTAAATCTCCATAGATAGGGTTCAATACTGTGCAAAGGGATCTGGCCTGACGCCTAACAAAAAAATACTTAGCAATCTTTTAGAGAAAAAAAGTTTTATACTGGAAATGTTTAATGCATCTTGTTTATTCCAGGATGTCGTATTTATTACTACTCATTCGTCTGCCATCTCTTTTGCAATGTTTTAAATAAGTTTCACATCTTAAGTAATGGAAAGGAGTATATATGCGGAAGGACTGAAATTCAATTTTCATGATTGAATGGAGAAGTTAATGGCTTCACCCCATGCCCTGCTTACTAAAATTGAACGGCAAGAGGCCGTCCAAATTTGCAGCCAGGGTCTCTTAACCTGGCAGAAACATGTTAAGTTTGACCTGAAGAATAAAATAAGTACCTAAGCTATAGGCAAAGTTGAATGACAACCGTTGGCTAGAATTTGTTAAGAGAGTACCGTGTTTAGATGTGTGGTGGAAAGATGTAAGCTTGTAAGGCTGTCATAAAAAAGCACCACAAACACAATGGCTTGGAGAAGAAGTGTGTCCCATGGTTGTGGAAGCCAGAAGTCACAATCAGGGTAAAGGGCAGACCATGACCCCTTTGCTGGTGCTAAGAAAGGATTCGCTCCAGGCCTCCTGTGGTACCCGGGCTTTCCAGCGTAACTCCCTTCTTCACCTGCATTCTCCCCTGTGTGCATCTTTCTCTGTATCCAAATGTTTCAGCCAGCATTCTCACTGTTGTTACCAAAAATACATGATGATCACAACGTTTGTGAGGAAGGAAGATTTACTTGCTCACAGTTCAGGAGGTTTCAGAGGCTTCTTCGGTCCACGTTAGGCTGGGTCACGTTTGTA
This sequence comes from Muscardinus avellanarius, assembly GCF_963383645.1. Lineage (NCBI taxonomy): Eukaryota > Metazoa > Chordata > Mammalia > Rodentia > Gliridae > Muscardinus > Muscardinus avellanarius. The sequence goes on from NC_137803.1 coordinate 59,536,633, forward strand.
GAGCTCAGGGTATGGTGGCGGAAAGCAGAGAGAGCAAGGGCAGGGGGCGAAGGGCATTATATATATGGTCTCCAAGGCCAATTACCAGTGACATACCTCATCCAGTCACACCTACCTACCTATTTTACCGTCCAATAAGCTCATTAATCCATCAATGGAGTGATGAGGTTAGTGCCCCATGATTCAGTTATTTCACCTCTGGAAATCTTTCCATAGCCAATACATGAGATCGTCTAGGTGACATGAGATCGTCTAGGTGACATGAGGTCATCTAGGTGACATTCTACTTCTAAATCATAACACCAAATTTTCCCATGTTATGAGGATACCAGCTCGGTTGGGTTAGGGTTCCAGCCTACACCAATATAATCTTATCTTAACTAATTACATTTCCAGTAATCTTGTTTCCCCATAAGGTCTTATTCTGAGTTACTAAAAATTAGGAATTCAATATCTGGGTCTGAGGAGGATACAATTTAACCTATAACAAGAAACATGGAATTCTGTAAAATAGCCCAAGAGTAAAGGATGTGAATAATATATGAATAATGACAAACGGTTTATTCTTCTTCAGTTCTATCCAGGATGAATTCCAAATAAAAAACAAAATATAGCTGGGGGTATAGCTGGGAGGTAGAATACTCCTGGGTTCAATCCACAATACCACACACACACCAAAAAAGGATGTAAATATCCAATATTTGAGTAGCAAGATTATATCAAGCATTTAATGATATCTTTTGGTATAAATGGAAAAACTGAAATCTGAGTTAAAGCATGGTGCTCAGTTAAGCAGTAGAGTAATCTAGGCATCTTTATTTCTCAGTCTCTGTACCATGTGCCCATCTTACCAGGAGCTGGAATACTGTGCACAGCTTTGCCTTGGAAACCAAACCTTGGCAATCAGTCTATGAGTGTTACATGCAACGATCAACCATTTCTGGATATGAAATTGAACATTAAAGCACCAGCATCTTTTCGTAGGTGAAGAGTTTAGGTGAATCAGTACCAGGACTCTCCAAGCACATTGATGAAAGTTCCTGTTGGACCATGGATAGCATCCTGTGCTGGATAGATTGCTCCTCTGCCTCTTCATCTCCCCATCCCAAATTCCTCTGTTTCATTGTGTCAGAGCCTAGTGCAGCTTCAAGATGGTAGCCAAAAGGGTATTAACAATCTATTGCTTCTGAACAAGCAATGGACAACATTTCCATGGTAATCAGTCAGTCTCCACTCTCCTTTACTAGGAGTCTGGGTTTTCTGAGTGACTGTCTTTGGAGAATACAAGAAGACATCATATTTTCTTCCATTCTGTGAGTTACTTTTGAGTCTGTGGATTCTTTCCTTTCCTGTGCAGGAGATTTTGAGTTTGAGGTGACCCCACTTGTCTACTTTTGCTTGTGTTGCCTACATGAACTCATTGCTCACACCAACCTTATGAAGTTTTTCACCTGTGTTTTCTTCTAGGAGTTTTATAGTTGTAGCTCTTAAGTCCTTAAGCAAATCATTTGAGTTGCTCTTTTGAGCATGGTTTAAGATAGAGGCCTACTTTCATTATCATCATTATTGTTGATATTGGAAATTGAACCCAGGGGAATTCTACTGCCGAGCTATAACCTCAGTTTTTTCATTTTATTATTTTGAAATAGGATCTTGCTAAGTTGCAAAAGTTCTAAGTTGCTGAGGCTGGCTTTGAACATGAAATCTCTCTCTCGCTCTCTCCACTTTCCTAGCAATCTTCCCAACACTATTTATTGATAAGACTCCTTTTCCAAATTGCATATTCTTGGCATCCTTGTCAAAGATCAGTTGACTGTATGTATAAATTTATTTCTGAGTTCTCTGCTCTGTTCCATTGGCCCATATGTCTATTTTGATGACAGTGTCTTACTATTTTGGTTGTTGTCATTTTATAATATACTTTGAGATCAGGAAGTGTAATATCTGCAGCCTTGTTTCTGTTTAAGATTAATTGGAAAATTTATATTTATCTTGGAGATTCTATATAAATTTTAGAATTTTTCTATATTTATCAAAAACTCCATTTGGATTTTCACAAGCATTGCATTGAATCTTTAGCTTGCTTTGAGTAATATGGATGTCTTAATAATATTAAGTTTTATAATCATACATCTGATAGGGGGTTAATTTCCAGTTTTCTAAAAAATTCCTCTCAGTCATTAGTTTAAAAATAATTGAAAAATAGGCTAAGAACTTGAATAAACATTTCTCCAAAAGTAACATGAAAATGGCCAACCAGCAAGTCTATGGAAAACTGCTCACCATCACCAATGATCAGGGACACACAAATGAAAACCTCAATGAGATATCACCTCACATTTGTCAAGATGGCTATCATAGAAAATAAAGACAAGGTAAGTGTTGGTGAGCAGGCGGAGAAACTGAAACTGTTATACACTGTTGGTGGGAATGCAAAATGGTGCGTTGTTATGAAAAATGGTGTAAACATTTCTCAAAAAATATAAATCCCATATGATTTGGAAATCCCATTCTGTTCCTTATGGAAAAATAATTGAAATCAGGATCTCAAAGAGATATTAGCACCTTGGTGTTCATTGCAACACCATTTGCTGTAGCCAAGATGTGGAAATAAGCATCTCAGTCAACCACTATCACGAGGTGGAAGGATAAAGAAAGCGGGGTGTGTACATACTCCAGATCATTATTCAGCCTTAAAAGAGGAGAAAAATCCTATCACCTATAACAGTGTGGACGAACCTTCAGGAGATTATGCTAAATATGATAAGCCAGTCACAAAAAGGCAAGTACTACATAACTCCATATGGGTGAAATACTTAAAATAGTCAAATTCATGGACTTTAAGAGTGGAATGGTAGCTCTCAGAGACTAGGGGGAGGGTGAAGTAAGGGGTATAAGATCCAGTGAGGCCAGATAAAAGCACTCCAGAGATCTGCTTTACAACGTTGTAGCTATAGTAAGCAATAATGTATTGGACACTTGAAAGAAGACAAATCGGCCAGGTGTGGTAGTGTACATTTATAATCCTAGTACTAAGGAGGCGGAGACAGAAGATCGCAGGTTCTTGGCCAGCCTTGGCAAGTTAGTGAGGCTCTGTTTCAATAAATAAATAAATAAGGGCTCGAGGTGTAGCTCAGAGGTAGAAGGCTTCTGAGTTCAATCCCTAGTACAAAAGCAGGGGGAAAGTAGATCTCATGTTAAGTGCTCTTACTACAATAAAATGAAACGTTGATGAATAAAAGAATAAAAAGACATATAACCTGTATTTCCTTTTGGCCAAATGAAAGGGCTCAGATTCACCTGGTAGATGCAGGTAGTCACCACAGTTGTTGTTGTTGTTGTTGTTGTTGTTGTTGTTGTTCTTCTTCTTCTTCTTCTTCTTCTTCTTCTTCTTCTTCTCCTCCTCCTCCTCCTCCTCCTCCTCCTCCTCCTCCTCCTCCTCCTCCTCCTTCTTCTTCTTCTTCTTCTTCTTCTTCTTCTTCTTCTTCTTCTTCTTCTTTTTCCATTTGCAAAGAACTGATCTCTTTAGCTTTGTGCATAGGACTTCAAAAGGCAAAATATCGATCAGGCAGCTCTCCTGGATTGTCTCAGAAAATATTCCATTTCCTCAAACAAGTTATTATCTTCAGTTGCTATTGAAGACGCATCAGTTTCACTACATCAAATTTATAATTGAAAAATGGCATAAGATTAATTATGGAAACGCTTTCCATTTCAATAGTAAATTAACAGGCAACTGTATGAAGACCACAATAATGACATTGTTCTACAAGCTTTGATCTATGAGTCTTTAGTCCTATTTCAGTAGATTCAGACTTTTAAAAAGAGAATCTGATTAGCATTTATTTTATAATGAATTTGACATTCAAGGGATGCATGAATTTACTTTAGATATTGGATTAGAAATGAACGCTTATCAAGTTGACATTGATTTTTCTCTATAATCTAGGACTATCATCCAGAGAATTTTTTTCTGCATGAATCCTTGCTATGGTTGTCATCAGATTCAAATGTAAAACATCAGAAGAACATTAACTCTCAAAGATTTTAGTAAAAAAAAAAAATATCATTTGTACAAATCTCGAAGCTCTCTCTCTCATTCCATTAACTAAGGACATTGTTTTTCTCTGCTCTGACTCCAAAAAGAAAAATAAGAAGAAGCACAAGCCAGGGTGGTCGTGCACATCTGTAGTCCCTGTACTTGGGAGGCTGAGATAGGAAGATTGCAGGTTCAAGACCAGTCTCAGCAAGATAGGAAGACCCTCAGCAACTTAGTGAGACTTTGTTTCAAAATAAAAAATAATCCACGTGTGATGGTGCATGCCTATAATTCCAGTACTTGGGAGGCTGAGATTGGAGAATCACAGGTTCAGTTTGAGGCCGGTCTCAGCGACTTAGACCCTCAGCAATGTAGTGAGACCCTGATTCAAAAGAAAAAAATAAAATAATGCTAGGAATGTAGCTTAGAAGTAGAATGCCCCTGGATTCAAACCCAGTACCTAAAATAAAGTAAGGTAAGCCAGGCAGGTAATGCATGCATGCCGGAAAACCCAGGACTTGAGAGGCTGAGACAGGAAGATTGCATGTTCAAGGCAAACCTAAGCAAATTAGTGAGGCCCTTGGCAATTTAGTAAGGCCCTGTTTCAAATTTAAAAAAACATAAAATAAAATCAGGTTGGGGGTGTAGCCCAGAAGTAGAATAGCCCTGGATTCTACCTCAATCTCTAGTACACTGCCGCCCCTCCTCCCAAAATAAAGAAAAAGAAAAGAAAGATTCCTGAGGTTGATCCTGAAATTATTCTACTCAAAAAAGTCTATGACTTATGTTCATATTCTTCTTTGCTGTCAAGCCACAGGTCCTTAGCATGGAGCACGATGAGGGGCAACAGAGGTGTAGCAACATCCCACCAACTATGCACATCGCGTCTGCTCCCATCACCCTAGAAAATATCATGACATTTCACACAAGTGCCTTGGCTTGAGGTCGCTCTTCAGACCCAGCTCCTGTGGCCCCCACTCTCGGGGTATGGCTAGCCTTGTGTGGCCTCGTTCCTCCTTGGTGTTCGGAACAATGGAAAAAGGAGGCTCTTTTTTATGTAAGTCCTCATAGCGTGCCCTCTAACAGGTTCAGATTAGCTGGAGCACTGGCCTTGGAGTCTAAGAAACCAGGCCTGGCCCTTGGTTTTGTACCACTTCTTAGAGTTATTCAAAATCCCTGAGCCCTAATTTCTTCATCTATAAGGCGAACCTGCTACAGACTACTTCATAAGGTTGTTACAAAGATTAACAAAGATGTGTTCATGCATCTGCCACTCGGAACACGCTCAGCTGGTCCTCTGCTCAGTCTTTAGATAAAACTTTGGATGCTGTGTCTTTTCCTCCCTCTCCCCCACTCTACGCCACATGGAGTAGTCCAAGGGCTGGGGCTGCAGCATAGTTCACCTGTGTGAGGCCCTGGGCTTCACCCCCAGCACCATAAAAAGAAACAAAGGGGTGGGCAGTTATATCCCAGTCTTTGAGGACAGCACATTTGAAAAAGGACACATTTTCTAATCAGAAAAAATAATTTCTAGCCGGGTGTGGTGGCGCACGCTTGTAATCCCAGCATTCGGGAGGCTGAGACCGGAGGATCACGGTTCACTTAGTGAGGCCCTCTGCAACTCAGTGAGATCCGGTTTCAAAATAAAGAATAAAAAATAGGACAGGGGCTGTAGCTTGGAGGTCTAATGCCCCTGGGTTCCATCCCCAGACCCGCAAAAAAATAAAAAAAAGAAAAAAAAAAGAAAAAAAATAATTTCTGCTAGTGCATGAGCAAACTTGACTTATTTCCCCTTCCAGGTAATATATTTTCATTTTAATTTGAAACTTTAGGAGATATTATTTTAGCCCAAATGAGGGAAAGTCAGGAGATTGTGGAATGGTGCGACATTTGGGCCGGGCAGCTCTTGTTCTAAATTTCAGACAGCTGTCCGTCTGCCTGTGTGCACAGCTGCCTACGTTTCATGTTGCTGGCTTTTCTCACGAAAGGATTAGGTGTGCAGGTTTCAGACAATTTTGGACAAGCTGCTTTAAACAGACTCATGCCAGCATTAAAGTTAGAGCCTAGAATCTCAGTGGTAGCACAAGGAAGCTGCTTTCCCCTGCTCCCAAAGACAGCTGACAATTGTTGCTTAGCCAATGAGAAGTTGAGATCTGCAGGTCAGTACCAGGTAGGTTGGGGCAGCAAGCCCTCCGTGCTCTTAGTGAAGACTACCTTGTGCTTTCTCACTGGAAGCACAGGAACTCATCGGCAAAGGGTACTGTTTATCCTCCATCTGAAGCCCACTTAAGGCTAGGCTAAGCCTGTAATCCCGGTACTTGGAGGTTAAGACAGGAGGATCACAAGTTCGAAGTCAGCCTGAGCAACTGAGCAGAACTCTCAGCAACCTAGTGAGACCCTGTTTCAAAACAAAATATGAAAAGGGGAAATAGATGGAACTGGAAAATATTCTGCTGAGATTAGTCAGTCACAAAAGGTGAAAGGTTGGATGGTTTCCTTCATATGTGGGAGCTGAGGAGAACCTGGAACACAGGAGGGTCCCCAGGCAGTGGAGGAGACTTAGTGGAGTGAAGGAGGGGACTTCACTGAGGGAGATGGAAGGGGGAGGAAGACTTGAAGAGGGGAAAACCTCAGTGGACATGGTGGACACTCACAGACTCATCAAAGCCATCACTGTGCTGAGCTGGGCCAGGGAAGGAGGGGAGGGGGGAATGAGGGAGGGCTTGGCAAGTGCTGAGTGCAGGTATGCCTCCATCACCCTGAACGTCATCAAGATGTATGAGTACAACGTACTGATAGGAAAGGAGGGGGATGGGTAGGGCTCAGAGGTAGAGCGCCCTGGGTTCAATCCCCAGTATCACAAAAAGAAAAGAAAAAAACAGAAAAGAAAAAAAGAAAGAAGGAAGAGAGAGAGAGAGAGAGAGAGAGAGAGAGAGAGAGAGAGAGAGGAGGAGAGGAGGAGAGGAGAGAGGAGAGAGGAGAGAGGAGAGAGGAGAGAGGAGAGAGGAGAGAGGAGAGAGAGAAAGATTGAGAGATTTAAGTCCAGACCCCAGGAGAGTCCTCACGGATGTGGTGGGCATTCTGGTGGGCTGCCCTTCAAGCCATGAGCTGAGAGGCATTGGGTGCACCTGTCTTCTCTTCTTTCCTTACCGATACTGCTAAAGAACCTTGCCAAGCAGCTATTACTGTGCAAAGATCTGCCTTCGAGTAATGAAATTTCCCCCTCTGCGGAATTGGGGATTGAGCCCAGGGGTGCTCTTCTTTTGAGCTATATATTTTTTAATTTTTATTTTTTATTTTGAGGTAGACTCTCATAAAGTTGCCCAGACTGGCCTCAAACTCGCTATCCTCCTGCCTCAACCTCCCTAGTAGCTGACATTTCAGGCATGTCCCACTGTGCCTGGCTTCCTTGTCATGGACGTCAAAGCCTTCTTCATGATTGGCTGGTCTTGATTTTATACTATTTTGTATTTCACATGTAGACTGACGCCCATTTATCATGGCTTTCCTCAAACTCTTCTAAAAATAAAATAGAATAAAATAAAATAAAATAAAATGTGTCTGGGCCACATAAAATACTCTGTGATCAATGTAGACTTACCTTCTTTTCTTTCCCTCTGTCACTTTGTATATCCATGAATGGGCATGTGGAGGTACTGGGGGTCGGACTCCGGCACATTCTACCTCTAAGATCTACCCCTAGCTCTGTTTTTTCTTTTTTCTTTTCTTTTCTTTTTTTTTTTTTTTTTTTTTTTTTTTTTTTTTTTTTTTTTTTGGTGGTACTGGGGTTCCTGGAAGCCCTTCTACTGCCGGGCTACACTCCCAGACCTATTTTTACATTTTTTATTTGGAAACAGGGTCTCTTACGCCAGCGCGGCTGGCTTCAAACCTGCGCGATCCTCCCGTCTCTGCCTACCAAGCGCAGGGATTACAAGCGTGCGCCACCACGCCCGGCTTTTCTTCTTTTTTTTGAAATAGGCTCTCACTAAGTTGCCAAGGCTATCCTTAAGCCAGCGGTGATCCTCCTGTCTCACCCTCCCAAGTATGGGGATAACAGGCATTTGTCAGCATCCCCAGTGGCTTTGAACATTCTGAATTAAATTGGAGAACTTTAGGAATTTGTATACAAACAGGTCCAAACCTGCTGCAAGCAGTAATCCCAAAGTGGATACGGTGCTGTGATAGTTGCTCAACTCAAGAATAATGATGATCGAAGAGTGTTAAAACTACATATAAATTTGACCTATGTTTTCCCAACACATTTAGCCATGACCCTTTATTTGCCTTCTTTTTTTTTGGTATGGTATTTGAAATTCATAATGAACGGGACATGTGTTGGTGAACTGTGTATTGTGACCATGGGCACAAACATTTAAAAAAACAAAAAAAAATAGGCACTTAATACTATTAAATCTTCAGGTCCAATTTACTGTCTTTATACTCAGCTAGACAGCAGCAAGTTGTCAATAGAATAGATGGGTGGAAACTTCAAAGAACAGAAAATAGTTAATTTTGTTTTGTTTTGTTTTGTTTTTTTTAGTGGTACTGGGGTTTCTAGAAGCCCTTCTACCTCCGGGCTACACTCTCAGACCTATTTTATATTTTTATTTGGAAACAGGGTCTCCTAAGCCAGTGCGCGCGGCTGGCTTCGAACCTCTGCAATCCTCCTGTCTCCGCCTCCCAAGTGTGGGGATTACAAGGGTGCCCACCATGCCCGGCTATAGTTAATTTCTTAGACCAATAAATTGGGGACCAAAGTCAATAAACTATGTATTCTCTTGACCATTAGTCTAGTTTAGGAAAAGCTGCTTCAATGTAGATTTCCTTATGTTGTGACACTGCCCGTCATTTAGAACCAATTGTCAATGTCAACTGGTATTAGCCAATTAACTAGGAAGATTATGAGTGTCTGGCTATTGTAAAAAATATGTCAAAGCAGATTTTTCTTTAGTACTGTGACTGTACCTTCAATTTTTCTGGTGTTCAAGAAAGGAAAGATGGTAATCAATGTGATAATTAGGTGAGAAATTTTAGGGATCAATGAGTAATCAGTTTCTCAGTTTTTCTTTAATCATTTTGGAGAAATTAAGTGAATATATGCTTTGACACACATTACTAAAATACACCCTCAGGTATTTTAGCAGTCTGCATAGTTTCAGCCCTCTTTTTAAGACAAAATACCAAGAAAATAGTGACAGTGACATTTTGAAATCTCTGCTTGAAATAAGCCATTGGACGTGTCAGTGATAACCAGTTCTGCAGAACTATTCCATTTTCAAGCTCAGTACTCTCTGCTAAGTTTAAAGCCACCTTTGGTCCTTCGAGGTTCTAAATGGGCTATGGGATAATTCTGATTGCTCATACAGTTAAACTGCTCGGCATAGGCAGGCAAGAGGTCCTGTGTTGACTCCTTTGGCCCTGGTATCCCAAGCCCCTGCAGGCCCTATTATAAAAGATGAATGAGAAATGTTTTTCACTATCTGTCCTTGGTTTCCACAGAGTGAACCTTAAATCAGATTTTTAGCCTTATGTCGCTTGAGAGAATTGTGAAAAGGGCTTTCAGGTGGAAGGAGAACTATGACTAAAGCTTGCAAAGAGCTGAGAACAGGTAGCAATTGGGTTGTTGTTTTCAATGGCGTTGGACATTTACAATAAACAACCTTACCTGGAACAAAAGACAAAGGAGGAGGAGTCAGCAGTGTGCCCTATTTACATAAGAGAAAGAGAAGAGTATGTATTCAATAAAGAACAATTTTCTTCCATTATAAATAAATGTGATGGCCATATTTGCCAATACAAAATATCAGGGAAAAATATAAGTGGAACCCAATACATGTAAAATTTTAATAGATCTAATTCATTACTATGTGCAAAAGATTGTACTAGAATATTATGGTTTGAGTTTGGAACGTCCTCCTGCATGGTATCCCCATGCAACAGGGCTCAGAGGTGGGGCTTTTAGGCAACAATTGGATCAGGAAAGTTGTGGTCTCGCTCATGGATTATCCTTTGGTGTGTTAATTCATTGACACCTACTGGGAGGTAAGACTTAGTTGGAGGAAATAGGTAAACCAGGATGTGCCAGGAAGGGCTTGTCTTTGCTCTCTTCTCTCTCTCTTTTCTCTCCTCTTTTCTCCTCCTCCTCCTCCCCCTCCTCCTTTTCTTTTTCTCTCTCTCTTTCTCTCTCTCTTTCTCTCTCTCTTTCTCCCCACTCCTGCTTCCTGAGTGCCGTGACCTAAGGAGATTCCCTCTGCAATGCCTTTCTGCCATCACACTTCTGCCTTCTGCCGTGGAGCCAGCAGACCCTGGGCTGAACCCTCTTAAATGATGAGGCAAACAAATCTTTCTCCCTCTAAGTTCTTGTAAATATTTTTATTTTGGCCACAGTTAGGAGAAGCTAATACATGGAATAAGGAATAAAAAGCACCAAATTTAAAAAAGAAAAAAAACTTGTCTTAATTTTCCTGGGATCAGAGGTCAGAGTGTCTCTTTGGAGAACAGCAGGTGTCTGTGGATATTATAGGCCAACTATCATGATTTGGACACATTCTGCATGCAGGGAGCTTCCCATGGACAGAGTGCTCACAGGCCAAAGTGGCCTGGGATGGTTGAGCTTTGGGTACCAAACTTTTCCACATTCATGAGGTCCAGAACAAGATGCCTTTTGAGCTCTCTCTCTCTACTTTGGTAGACGTTAAGTGGTAGAAAAGGTATAGGCTGGAGTAAAGTCTTCTTTATCTTTCTCCTGATGTTTACACTGGAGAGTGGGTTTTGCTGGGCTATGCTCATCAAAATGTTCTCATGAAAACTTGTTAGAATTAGCAAGTTTGTGGACAGGCCTGTACTTTTGGGGATGTGTGCACAGAAGGGTGTTCTTCAACTTGGAAATACCACTCTATACTTTTACCTCAATAGTTTTATTACCGCAGATTTTACATGTAGAGTGCTTAGGTTTCATATCCTCAGGTTTTGTGTTCATACATTCAACCATCAGAAAATGAAAAATATTAGAATAAAAATCGTGTCTGTACTGAATATGTACAGATATTTTTCTTGTCATTATTTCCTGAACAATACAGTATCACAGCTACTCACATTGAATTATATTGTATTAGGCATTTGAAGTAATCTAGAAATGATTTAAGACATAAAGGGAGATGTGTAGAGGTTATATGCAAATATTACCCCATTTTATATGAAGGGCATGTGCATTAACAGACTTCAGTACCCACTAGGGCTCTGGAAATAATTCCCCCTAGATACCAAGGGATGGCTGTATCTTATTTCAGCATCTTTAAAAATAGATTTTAAACCACATAAGTAAAACTCTCTAGCCTTCATGTTAAATTGAATGTGGTCAGATGCATGGTCAGCAGTACACACAACCCAAGGTAACCGGTGAGCTCAGACTCAGGTGGTGCGTACTGGACACAGCGAGGATCCGTGCAAGAGCGCTCAGCTGGGAGCGTGCCTGGGCTGAACCCACAGCACTGACCTGGCCATGCGCCTGCCCGGCCTCTGGAAGAAGCGGCATCTTGCTTTCTGCCCACTCATGAGGTGTAAATACGAGTCCATGGTTCAGGTAAGTGGAAGGCTGGCTAAGAAGCATTTGTCAAGGAGAAGTAGGCACCGTTCAAGCTAAAATGGAAAGAGGGTCAAAATCATTTGATCTGTGTACATGAAATTAACTAGACCGGGACTTAATCATTAACAAATAATTAAAGTGGGTCAGACAGTGGATGCGGGTTGGCAGAGCACTTGGTCCTTACATTTCAGGGAGCAGAGGGTAGGGGGGCAGTCACACGGACAGAAGAAGTGATATCATACAGTTAGTGCCCAACGTTCACATAAGACACTAATCATGTAGGCCTTGCATCACTGTGACCAAGATATCTAACAAGAACCACTTACAGGAGGAAAGGTTACTTGGCCCACAGTCTCAGGGGTCAGTCCATGGTCAGGAGGATCCACGGCAGAGACATCATGGTGGCAAAGCAGAAGAAAGCGGCTCCACTCCTGGCAGCCAGGAGAAAGGGAAGAAGGGAGAGGCAGAGGGAGAGGTAAAGGGAGAGGGAGAGGGGGGGAGAGAGAGAGAGAGAGAGAGAGAGAGAGAGGAAAAAGAAGAAGAAGAAGAAGGAGGAGGAGGAAGAGGAGGAGGAGGAGGAGGAGGAGAAGGAAGAGGAGGAGGAGGAGGAGAAGAGGAGGAGGAGGAGGAGAAGAGGAGGAGGAGGAGGAGGAGGAGGAAGAAGTAGTAGGAGCAGAAAGGGAGGAGAAGGGAGAGGAGAGACCAGGTAGAGACGTAGTCCTCAAGGCTGTGTCCCAGGGACTCACCTCTGTAGTCATGTCCCACCTCTGAACCTCCTTGCTTCAGAGACCAGGCTTCAACACGTGAACTTCTGGGGAGACATTTCCGATGAAAACCATAGCAAGAAGGAGAGGTTTAGATCAGCACTTTAGTCAGGAATGGAGGAAGGAGAGGTAGGTTCTCCAAAGCCCTGTCCTTCGAGGAATATTCAATTCAAGAATCACGCTCAGGATTCAGCCACCTCCAGGGGGACTTAGCCCTTGGGTAGCCCTTTGTCCCACTCTCTGAGGATGTTTTCTCTTCATCTCAAGGATCTTAAAAAGAAAAAGTAATGAGCCTCCACCACCTAGTTGCACCCCATCCAACCTATCTATCATAGGTCTAGTTCTTCAGTGCCCCTGAACTGACACAGAGCTAGCTGGACGGAGGGTCCTTCCTAACACCCTAAGGGAGGATTGTGCCTTATGCGTTGTCTCTGGGGAGCACGGGTTTTAATGGGGCCTCCGGTCCTTGGCCTGAAAGCTTCATGGAGACGGGTTAGCAGGCTGGCGAGGAAAGAGCTGGGAGCCATTGGCCCTGACGGATCTCTTCAATCAGCCCAACAGCAGATGCTTCACCAATCAAATGAAGTTATAAAAAGTTTATCCCAAGCTAGGAAAAAAACAGTTCCAATTTAAAACCACAGAGCTCATACATTCATTAGCATATTTTTTGATTTCTCAAAAGAATTACTGAGAAGGCCTTTGATGTATCAAATATTAAGCCTTTGATGTATCAAATGCTATACGCCTGGAGGGATTAGTTCTGATTAGAAAATTCTAGTCTCTGCTCTATCTCCCAGCCTTCAGCGACTTGTGCATCCTCTTGTTAAGAGGCAAATAATGGCAGCTGTCATTCTTTGGGGAGGGTGTTCGTCTTGGAGATGACTACATCTGTGCCACACCCCCAGCCCTGTTTTCATTCTTTATTTTGAAACAGGGTCTCACTGAGTTGAAAGGGCGTCACTAAGTAGCTGAGGCTGTCTGTGAACCATGATCCTCCTGACTCAGCCTCCCATACTAAGAACAAAGTAGAGTTCTTAATATGGCATTTCGTGGAATGGACCATTTTTGCAGTTGAGTGGCATTTGCGATTTGTCCACAGCACATCGTGTGTCAAGCCTTCGAAGATACTTTAGTGTCCATCTTTTGGGGTGGCAGGCAGAAGAACTTACTGGTCGTGGGGATGCTGTTCACAATATTATGATGGTATCTTTCCATGTCTTCCTGAAGGATGATTTCTGAGGCCCCAAAACCTCAAAGTTTCACTGTTTTTGTTTCCTGAAAATGAGGACAATGTGGTCGACTTGAGGTGTCTGATGGTTCTCTTTTTGTATAAGTCTATCACTAGGGCTCTTTGATAGGAGAACAGAGAAATACTGAAGTATAAGGACTGTTGGTGTGTGTGTGTGTGTGTGTGTGTGTGTGTGTGTGTGTGTGTGTGAGAGAGAGAGAGAGAGAGAGAAAGAGAGAGAGAGAGAGAGAGACAGACAGACAGACAGACTATGGACTTAACTCAGGGCTGTACAACTACTGAGGTACACACTAGCCTCATTTTTTTATTTATATATATTTTAAAACTAATTTGCTTAGGCTGTCCTCAAATCTGCAGTCTTCCTGTCTCAGTCTCCCAAGTACTGGGATTACAGGTATTTACCATCATGCCCAGGTTAAAGTAGGGCTTTTGTTGGGAGGATAAGACAGGAGGATCATGGTTCTCAGACAGCCCCAGGTACTTAGTGAGGCCCTTTGCAACTCGGTGAGACCTTGTTTCAAAATAAAGAATAAAAAACAGGGCTGAAAGGTGTAGCTTGGAAGTAAAATGCTCCTGGGTTCTATCCCTATTACTGCAAAAAACAAAAGTAGGACTTTTTAAAGGTGTTTTTTGTTCATTTATTTATTTGTTTGTTTGCTTTTGTACTGGAGTTGAACTGAGAGAAATTCCACCTCTAAACTATAACCCTAGCTATTCTTATATTTTGTTTTGAATAAGGGTCTTGCTAAGCTGCTGACGGTCTAGCTGAGTTGTTGATCCTCCTGTTTCAGACTCCCAAGTACTAGGATTACAGGCATGCACCACCACATCCGGCTTGAAGTAGGACTTTTGCAGAGTCAAGTTGTTAATATGGCATTTCGTGGGATGGACCATTTTTGCAGTTGAGTGCTGAAAGGTTTGAGTCCCCCTGCCCCGCAGGGGGCAGGGCCGGAAGCTAGGAGGTGGAGCTCTGCCTAGGAGGTGGGGACCAGGCCTCCGGTCAGGAAGAAGAGAGTGCAGAGTTCAGAGAGGAGCCCGAGAGGGAGGGAGGCACTCTCCCCCCCGCCACCAGCCCCCGCGGCGACGCGGGGGCTGGAGGCCGATCTCCCACGAATAAAGGCATCCATAATATCTACTATGGATCTCCGCGTGTCTCTAGGCGACTGGGGGACACACACGCTCATCAACCTTTTAAGTGGTTATTTGCGATTTGTCCACAGAACAGCTGAACCGGGCAGGGCTTCGAAGCAAATCCCCGATGCTGAGTTGCTTGTCATTTGTAAAGAATCAGTCTTGGTTCATTTATCACCATCTTTTATTTTATTTTTGAGGTACTAGGGATGGAACCCAGGGGCATTCTGCCTCCAAGCTACACCCCAGCCCTATTTTTTATTCTTTATTTTGAAACAGGGGCTCACTGAGTTGCAGGGGGCCTCACTAAGCAGCTGAGGCTGTCTGCGAACTGTGATACTACTGACTCAGCCGCCTGAATGCTGGGATTACAAGCGTGCGCCACCACGCCCGGCTTTTTATCTGTCATCTTAAACAACTCTGTTTCAGTGGTTTTATCCTTATGTAATTATTCACTTTATATTAAAAAAAAGAAGACATATCTTTACAGGAAAAAGCAGGCACTAGTTGATTTCCCTGGTGCTCTGGGGAGCTGTTATCTGAGATCTGAAGTTGGTGGGCCTTCAGGCTCTCCTCCTCCAATGGAAACCACTCTGGGTTGCAGGCCTGGGAGCCTCCCGTGGTGCAGAACACAAAGGCTAGAACAATTTCAGCCATTGGCCGCCTCCTGTGAAGGCTGCTGCCCAGGGACCTCTGCAACTTAGCTGCAGGAAAAATGGAAAGCCTTTGGCTGGTGGGGTGCCATGACTCCAATTCCGCTCTCCTAGGGCTATGTACTATTTTAAGAGCAAGCAATTAAGCCATGTTTAGTTTATGGCTCACCAGATGAACCTGGAATGATTCATTTATTCTCTCTAAATAACTACCCGCTCCACAGAGGTGAGGTGTGTGTGTGTGTGTGTGTGTGTGTGTGTGTTTGCTACAAGTGAACTTCAGGGCACTTTACACGACTTGTATTTTAGGAAGCACCTATATTGGTTTGATTAAAATATCCTTCAGAGGCCGGGCGTGGTAGTGCACGCTTGTAATCCCCGCGCTTGGGAGGCTGAGACAGGAGGATTGCACAGGTTCAAAGCCAGCCTCAGCTACTTAGTGAGGCTCTCAGCAACTTAGTGAGACCCTGTTTCCAAATAAAGTATAAAATAAGTCTGGAGTATAGCCCGGAGGTAGAAAGCCTCTGGGTTTCACCACCAGTACCACCAAAAAATATATATATCCTTCAGTTGCCAGCTGGGTGTAGTGGTACACGCTTGTAATCCCAGCATTTGGGAGGTTGAGATAGAAGGATCATGGTTCACAGACAGTCTCAGCGCTATGTAGTGATAGCGAGGCCCTATGCAACTCAGTGAGACCCTGTCTCAAAATAAAAAAATAGAAAATAGGGAAGGGAGTGTAGCTCAGAAATAGAATGCCCCTGGGTTGAATCCCCAATACCGCAAAAAAAAAAAAAAAAAAAAAAAAATAGAAGAAGAACGTAATGATGTCGTTGGCAGGAAAACGGGTGGCACTGGAGAATGCCGTGCTAAGCGAGACCAGGCAGTCTCAGAAAGCCAAAGGTTGTGTGTTTTCTCCTGTAAGTGGGAGCTAGAGAGGAAATAGGAAACAACGAGGACTTTAGATGAACGAGAAGAGAGACCAGAAGATTAGTGGACGGGACTGGGGAGGTAGACAAGGAGGGGAACGGAGAACTGGTGGAGAAGTCAGTTCAAGTAATGCCGTCCATATCGAAGGGTATCGCTACCGATCGCACTGACGTGTGGGGCAGGGAGGGGAGGGATGCAGGGAGACACCAGATCACTGTGCGTATGTGTTCATGTCACCTGGAACCTCGCTATGATGTATAATTACAACACGCCAAGAAAGTATATTAAAAAAAGAAAGTCTTGGTGCTCAGACTCTCACCCTTACGGTGGGGAGCAGCAGCCCTGCACCCCACAGAGGCGCCCACCCATGACTCCCCAGGAGGCAGGGGCCAAGCGTCGCATGCTTGGCTGCCTTTCCACTTACTGTCTTCCAGGAGGTTCTCCTAAGGAGGGGCTGTGGCTCCAAAGAGCATTTTTCTTGCTTGGTCCTTACTTTATGCCACTAGAACGGCTCCCATCTGGGCGCTGGGTTTTGTAGTCAGTGGAGACTTATGGAGCTGGCCAGAGAGAAAAGTTGACATGGGTCTCACAGGAGGGATGTGTCTGCCCCCCCTGGAGTATTACAGACAGCCCTGCCCTGAGCTAAGGCAGAGCCGAGTTGGCGCAGGAGCAAGAGAAGCCAGAGGGAGAGTTGTGTTTGTTAGACACTTGGAAGGGAGAGAGAAGCCAGAGGGAGGGTTGTGTTACGTTTTCAAGTTAAAGATCATTTTTTGTGCCTCTTGTTCAGTAGCTTTCCTCCATAATTAATAGGCACATTTCCTCTTGTATTTTGTTTTCTTCTGGAATAAAAAAAGTAGTGGTTTTTTTTCTGATTTATGGCTCTTCATATCATGAGAGTAACTGCAGAGTGGAATTACTTTGTTATTTGTGGTACTGGGGATGGAACTCTGAGCTATATCCCCAGCTCTATTCTATTCTTTTTTATTGTTTTTTAAATTTTTTCTTTTTTTTCTTTTTGAAGTACTGAGGATTGAATTCAGGGGCATTCTACGCTGTAGCTGTATTTTTATTCTCTCTTTTTGTGTGTGTGTGGTACTGGGGATGGAACCCCAGGACATTCTACCTCCAAGCTACACTCCCAGGCTTACCTTTTACTCTTTTTTTTTTTTTTTTTTTAAACAGGGTCTCACTGAGTTGCGAAGGGCCTCCCTAAGTAGCTGAGGTTGTCTGCGAACTGCAATCCCCCAGTCTCCGCGTCCTGAATGCTGGGATTATAAGCGTCTGCCACCATGCCTGACTTTTATTCTTTTCCTTTTTCTTTTGAGACAGGGTCTAAGTTGTGAAGGTCTCACTAAGGAGCTGAGTCTGGTTGTGAATCTGAGACCCTCTCGCCTCAGCTTCCCAGGTATCGGGATCACAAGCGTGCGCCACCACGCCCTGTCTTTCTTTTCTTTTGAAACAGGGTCTAAGTTTCCAAGAACCTTGCTCTGCTCCTCCAGCTGGCCTCAATCCTCCAGTCCTCTGGCCTTAGCCTACCAGTTACTGGGATTAGGCATGCACTACCACGTGTGTTGAGCAGAATCATTTTGAAGGGGGGGTAGACCATTCCCTCTTTTCACCCTGGGCATTCTGAGGTGGTGCAGAGCCCCACATGGCCCATGAGGTGGACCCACTTTTCACAGAGGGACCAACCTCTTCCCAAGATTCCACAGGTATGGTATCTGTTTGGGGCCTTATCCCAAGTGCTATAGGAAAGTCTGTTGATTAAAGCTCCTAAATGTCTTTTCTCCAAATTATTAGGGAAAATCAAGTCTTGGATACTGATGTTTTTCATTCAAAAATTTTTAAAAACACTTCTATATAGATATCTCCAAAGTTTTCTCGTTCGCCACCCCTTGGGGGAATACTATACAGTCATAAATAGAAACAAGGAATCCTGTGGACTATCCTCAAGACAGAACGAGTGGGAAGAGTCATCAAGGAGTTCCTTTGTCCTTGGGGTCTAAATGCTGCCCTTTCCCACCCCAAATGGAACACAGCATTGTTCCACGGCCATTGCATGATTTCACATCATGCACTTTGATATTTTGTAAGTGATCCCAAGGCTAGTATTTGAATACCTCAGGCTGGTTTGAGGGTAGTCAGTGGGATACATATAGATTCCTCTCTACCATGGTTCTTGTGTGGCTGAGACAGGAAGATTGCAGATTCAAGGTTAGGGCCAGCAACTTAGTGTGACCCTCAGCAACTTAGTGAGACCCCATTTCAAAATAAAGAATAAAAAATATGGGAATGTCACTTGAAGGTAGAATACCTCTGGGTTCAATCCCCAGAACCAACAAAACAAAGCAAAAATAATGGAATAATATGTACGGCCTTTTGGAAATAAATGGCTAAGGAGTAAACAAAGGCTCCTTTTCTAGAAACAGATTCTTATGCAACCAAATGATGAACTGTCTGTCTCACTAACCCCTGGGACCTTTTTGAGGACTATCAGATGACAGTCATAGGAACTGGACTGTGCCATAGATCCCAGGCTGTATTCTGAGTCCCAGGAGGGCTGGGGCTCCTGAGGCCTGAGCTTGGGTCCTAGGATAAGTGTCTGCTGGTCGAGGCCGCAGAGGTGCCGCTGTGCTTTGCGCTGCAGCTGCCTTCGCATTAGCCCCGGCCCGGGGGCTCACAGAAGCAAAACTGCTCCTGAAGGTGCCACCCTTAAAGCAGATCAGCACTCCAGGCTGTCAGCCTCAGGCTTGTTCGCAGCCTGCCCTGACGGTAACTCAGCAGAGAGAGGGAAGAGTTGTTCTATCTCACCGTCGAGCAGATCCTCGGTGCTCCCCCTGACTCCTCACTCCTGGAGTGCAGCAAGAAGTTCAGAGGCCCAGGCCCTGCCCTGGCCTACCCAACCCAGCCCGCAGGGTGGTCCTCAGGGGATGCAAGTGAGTGTGAGCGGCCAAGGCGGGGGACCCTGCCGGGTATTCTAGGATTCCTAGTAGCATCTCATTCTCAGCATGGAAATGAGACATTTCCACACAGCGCAGGTAGAGAGCTCAGCTGCGTTTGCACAGGTATTTCCTAAGAAAGAAGTTAAAGACCATGACAACAGCTCAGAAGATGCACGTTCTCCCACGAGAGCAAGTTCAGCAGAGAGCAAGTTCCTGGCTCTTTTCTTGGGTGAGTGCATTGCTAAGGAAGGAGGAAAGTCCTAATCATCCGAATCGTGGCTGCAAGTGCCAAGCCTCCCTCCGCTCTAAACATCTTGAACGACCCAACAGTGTGGCAGAGCCCCATTGCATCGAATGGGCCTTAACACCAACCTCAAACAAACAGATTCCTGGTGTCACGTCCACACCACCTACCCAAAGGCCAGACTGCAGAGTGGGCCTCCGCCCAGCTAGTTAAACCCACTGTCTTGTTCTTCTCCATGGCTGGCGTTTCCCTAGTGATGGTGATAGTAAACTATGCAGGCTAAACTAAAGAGTTTCTGTTTATGTCAACGTACAGTTGTCTAGGAGATCAGGACAGCAGATAGAGTCTTTGATCACCAGATAATTCAGATGCACAGATGAACTGTATAGAAATCATTTTCTACTGGAAGTAGATCCTTAGAGGAAGATGTCCTTGCTAAGGACTATAAAATATGGTGCTGATTTGCACTGACTTTTTCTGACTTATGGCCCATGATCATTGACCTCCTATATTTGAACATTTGACCCTGAAAGTAATTATCATTCCTTCAAATCCACAGAATTAAGTATATGGGGCTTAGTAGTCCCCAGTTTTAAACATGAGAAAGCAAAACTCTAAGAGTTTCTTAGTTATTGAAGTACAAATGCAGCTGGGCTTGGTGGCACATGCTTGTATTCCCGGCATTCGGGAGGCTGAGACAGGATTGAGGTTTGTGGACAGCCTCAGCTGCTTAGTGAGGCCCTTTGCAACTCATAGAGACCCTCTTTCAAAATAAAGAATAAAAAACAAGGCTGGGGTGTGTGGCTTGGAGGTAGAATGTCCCTGGGTTCCATCCCCAGCACCACACACACACACACACACACACACACACACACACACACACACACTAAATAAATAAATAAATAAATAAATAAATAAATAAATAAAATAAAAATAATAATGATAAAAGAAATAACAAATGTATAAGTATACATGCACATAGCTTATTTTCTGACTTCTATTAGGTAGTTTTTCCTGTAACATTAAGATGTTTTCCAAACTAGTGGCTGAATATATGAAGTGAAAGTATTTACCAATCATTGGGTATTGGTCAGGCTAAGAGAGGATGTGCTGCAATAACAAAACCCCTCACATCCCAACAGCTTCAAACAAAAGTATTTATGTTTCAATCACCTCTGAAGTTTTTGCAGAAGCTCTGTTTTCTTTCTTCCACAAGTTACTAGATCTCCAGAGGCACTACCATAATTACATGTTGCTACAGTATATGCCCCCAAATCCAGATCTCACACTTTCTAGGTGCATAAATAAAACGCCGCTAATCACTTCCGCTCTCATTCAACTGAAAAAGATGCCTAGGCCCCTGTGGCTAGTGAACTAGGAATCTTCATCATCTGTGTGTGAAAGAGGAGAGAAGACACTGAGTGTGTGTGTGTGTGTGTGTGTGTGTGTGTGTGTGTGTGTGTGTTTGTGTGTTTTACTGGAGATTGAGCCCAGCTATCTTTGATCTGTACCCTCACCCCCTTAAAAATTTTTTTTTAATTGTGAAACAGGGTCTCACTCCGTTACCACATTCTAGCTTCAAACCTGCAATTCTCCTGCCTCAGCCTCCTGAGCACTGAGTTCACAGGCATGCACCACCAGACTCAGCAGCTCCATCACAGTTAGCAAGCACTTTTGGGGTTCTAACCAGTCTGGTATATGCTCTATGAGTTGCTGACACTACTCAAAGAAATCCCTATAATGGAGAGGGGGGAGAAGGAGTGGAAGAGGGGAAGGGATTAGATGCACAGGTAGGGTAGACCAGTTGCACTATGCCAAAGGCCGCAATGAAAGTATTACCATGGTATTGTCCACTGCAGTTATGGGAAAAAACATAATTGGTAAAACTGAGAAAGGTTAAGAAAGTAGGTAATGTTTGAGCTGGCCTTGACAAAAGAATAGTACTTCTTATAGACACACTATAGTCTCATATGAAATCTTTCCCTTGTGCATGTTCTTCTGGGGCTTGTTTTAGTCCTATAAGCTTTGGAACTAAAACAGAAACCTAACATTTTCTAGTTTTTCAGTGCAAGAAGTAGATTTAAACTTCTGAAGAATCAAGTAACCGATATAGGAGCACAGTAGTCTCATCACTAAAAGCTGGGATTGTGACTCAGAAGGAAGCTGGCAAGAGCTCAGGAGGTGTGAATGGAAACTGTACCAAGGTGGCCGTATTATATTTTCAACATAAAATCAGAATGTGAAGCTTTACAGGAATTTTGAGTTTCCTTTGTATGAAAGAACCATCTGGGAAATGTTCAGATGCCATGATTTTGGTATTTCTGTGCTATTCCAGAAGTTTACAGCAATATAGAAATGGAATGTCTTATATATGAGAGCTGTTGCTACTGTCACAAAAATATAGCCAGTGACTTGTACAATATCCACTTACTGAAAACCTCCACACAGATTCACAAAGGGTTAGAGTTTCAGTGGTGACAATGATAATAGCTAACAGGTATTCACAAAGTGCCAGTTACGATTTGATTCTAGGCGCGTTTTGACTTACACTCAAACCACAAACTGCCAATATCTTTAACTCATAAATAAATGACAATCGGGATGTGGTGATGCACATTTATAATTTCAATACTTGGGAGGCTGAGACAGGAGGATTGCAGATTTGGGGATAGCCTCAACCATGTAATGAGACGCTCAGCCACCTAGCAAGACCCTGTTTCAAAAAAAAGGGGGAGCTGGGTGTGTGGCTCAGAAGTAGAACATTTCTGGGTTCAATCTCCAGTAATACACACACACACACACACACACACACACACACACACAAAGTTACAAATAGTGTGGGTTATATATACTACTAAATGGTGAAAACTAGAATTTGTACCCCAAAGCCGAACTTCAGAGCCTAAATTCTTCATCATTCTACTATACCTCTTTCATAAAATGAGTTATCCTCTGAAAGAAGATGAATGGCAATCCCTCTCTTCATTAATTAAGAAAGAAATAAAAGGCTAACAGATTGGTCTTTAAATTACTTAGTGTTAAATAGAATTTATAGAGGCCACTGGTGTGGACTGAGATCCTATAGTAGGCCAACATGGAGTCACCTCTGCTAACATTCCACTTCACCTCCAGGTTGACTGAATTGCTTCTCTGACCTCCTGAGAGATCAGGAGATTGAGAGGTAGTATTTAAATCCCCAAACAAGTTGGTTTTAGCTCATCTGATAAGAAAGTCCCCTCTGATTTATCGTTTCCAAGGAAAGTAACTTTGAAAGAACCAGTCTATTTTTTGGTCTCTATTTCTGCTTTCTTCCATCTTCTCCAATCTTCTCTGCTCAGCTCTTTGGAACACTCATTCTATTTTATGGAAGGAAGAGTCACCTGATTCTGGAAGTGCAAACTAAAGCCAGTTGTCTTTGTCAACATTCTCAGTGCTATAATATAAAACGACTGACCACACAATGTAGAAGACAAGAGGTTTATTTGTTCACAGATTTTTGAGATTTGGAGTTTAGTCCATGTGAGGCTAGGTCTGTGGAGTTCAGGGCATGGCAGCAGGAAGTAGAGAGAGGGAGCGAACAAGGATCTGTCCTCACATTACGGAGGCTGGAAAGCAAGAGAGAGAGAGAGAGAGAGAGAGAGAGAGAGAGAGAGAGAGAGAGAATGAGAATGAATGAGCATTCAAAGATAGCAACACAGTCCCGAAGGCCACACCTTCGGGAACATACCTTTTCTAGCCACACCTCACCTGCCTAGGTGACCATCCAGTGAATCTATTACAATGGATTTGTCTACTGATGAGACTGCAAGCCTTATGACTGGGTTATATCAGTTCTAAACATGAATACATCAGCTCTTCAGGGGATAGTCTACGTCTAACCAATTAACATCATTTTTTGGTATTGGGAATTGAAGTCAGAGGCATTCTGTTTCTCGGCTATATTCCACCCCTAGCCTTATCTGGATTTTTATTTTCAAACAGCGTCTCACTGAGTTGCTGAAGTTCTTGCTCGGTTGCTGAGGATGGCCTGGAACCTGTGGTCCTCCTGTCCCAGCCTTTTAAGTAATGGCATTACAGGGGTGAGCCAACATCCCTGGGTCAATTAAAATCTTTAAATTTGTTATAATTTTGTCTTCTGACCCTAAGCTGCAAATATTTTCTTTGTATTTTTCCAAATCTTCGTAAGATCTATTATTATTAAGATTACTTTAAATAATAACATTTATCCACTCTCAAATACTTTCCTTATTTTCAAGGTTAAGGCCAAATAGATTCAGATATTCAATGCCATTATATATATTAGATATCTATTTGCTCTTTATATTTATAATAGTGATTGAACTCTGGGGCATCTTTACCTCTGAGTCACACCTCTAGGCCTTTGTATTTTTTATTTTGAAACATGTTCTTGCTACCTTGTTGAGACTGGCCTTGAACCTGTGATCTTCCTGTTTTATCCTTCCAACTATAGGGATTAAAGGCATGAGACACCACACCTGGCTAGATTTTCTATTTATTTCTAAGTTTTTCACTAGAGTCTCTGAAACTCTTATAATTTTCCAACCGATAGACTAGAGAATCTTTCATTATTACTAACAAACTTCTTTCAGATATGTCTGAGTTTATGTTAATAAGATAACTTTTGAAAATCCACTAAGAATGAGTAACTGGTTGCCAGAGGAACCAATCTTGTTGTCAGGGAGTTGAAATTTAAGTCCCATCCACCAATATTCAGGGAGGAGAAGGAGGCTGAAGATTGACCTAATCACTAAAGGCCAATGGGTCAATCAATACCTCTATAACAATGCCTCCATAATAATGTGCCTCTAAAATAATGCCTCCATAAACACATTAAAAGATGGGGATCCCAGGCTTCTGAATTCATGAAGACATGGGGGTGCCGGGAAGATGGTGTACTGGTATGGACATGACAGTTCCCTATCCCTCCATTGTAACTCACTCTGTGTATCTCTTCCATAAGAAATTTCCTGGATTGTATACCTTAAAATAAATCAGGAACCTAGTAAGTGAACTGTTCTCTTGAGCCCTCTGAGCCACCCTAGCAAACTATTAAACCTCAAAAAACCTTGAAGGTGTTTATGACAGCCAAGACTTCCAATTGGCCTCTGCAGCCAGGAGTTCTGTGGGGCTGAGCTGAACCCATGGTACCTGAGGTTACCCCAGGTAGTCCAGTGTTAAATTATTGGACACTTGAGAATTGAATTAAATTGTTCTGGTATTTGATCACAGAGGTGTTGCAAGTGTTATGTGGAAGCACAGAACAAAAAGAAATTTAGTTCTCTTTCAGATGGAAACTTTATGTTTCAAGTACCATAGAACCTGGCTGGTCAGGCTACATCAAGTATGAGCTCTCTCTACCTTTTATGTACCTTTTGTACATAAGGTACCATTATGTACCTTTTAGTAGGAAAGTAGGCAAAAGAAAAGAGGTGCCAATGGATTTTGATAATATTGATAAGTAGATTATCTGTATCAATAATATTGGTAGCTAGATTACCTATATCCCTTGTGCCCAGGACTGCTCCTATGGTCTGTGGTCAAAATTTTCCATCTGCTGCTTCTTCTTTATCTGGAATAACTACATGTAGCAAGTTGCCACTCAGTACCTTTCCAAGATAACATTCTTTATAAGCTACTCAAAGGTTTTTAAGAAGTCACCACTGGAATTATAGTCAGCATGCTGTAGAGAGTCATGCATACCTGTGTTTACAGCAGCACAACTCACAATAGCCAAGATATGGAACCAGCCTAGGTCTCCGTCCACAGGTGGATGGATAAAGAAAAGGTGAGATGTGTACATCATAAAGTCTTACTCAGCCATAGAGAAGAACCAATTTTTTTCTTTTGCAGGAAAATAAATGGAAGTGAAGAGCCTCGTGTAAAACAAGGAAGCCTGGCTCCGAAAGTCAAGGGTCTTGTGTTTCCTCTCCCATGTGAAAGCTATAGGGAAAAAAGGATTTTCGAAAATAGAAAGAAGACCAGTGAAGTAGAGGAAGGGGGTGGGGTAGGGAAGAAGTAGGTGCTAGGGAATGAAACTGATCAAATTAGCTATGTATCTGGGTTTGGGGTCACATACCTGTAATCCCAGTACTTAGGAGGCCAAGACAGAAGGATTGCAAGGTTGACGCCAGCCCCAGCAACTTAGCAAGTCTCTCAGCAACTTAGTGAGACCCTTTTTCAAAATAAGAATTAAGTAATCCCATACTTGGGAGGCTGAGACAGGGGGGTCTCAGTTCAAGGACAGCCTCAAAAACATAATAAAACTCTATGCAATCTTGGGAGACCATTCCAAAATTAAAAAATAAAATTGATAAGGGCATAGTTTGGAGGTAGAATACTCCTGGGTTCAAGATCCCGTCTCTTTCTCTTTTTCTCTCTCTCTTTTTTATATTTTTATTGGTGCATTGTAATCATACATCACATTGGAACAAGACTTGAGAGGATATACAAGCACACATCATCCAGTTAGCCCTCATCCAATCCCCATCCCATTCCCTCCCCCTCCCTCGATCCCATGCTTGATTGGTGATTATCTTTGATGCATTTGTTTATGTACCTCCTTAGTTTTAAAGAGGTTCCATCCTCCCCATCCCATCCCCTCTGATTGGTCATCTTAATTGCTTCACTATAGGGCCCTTTCTATAACTTGACCTCCTCATGTTACCCCTTTCCTCCTAGTTTTTGCTAATTAGGGGAAGCATCTGGTTTTTATTTTCTGTGATATTTCTCTGTGCATGCTGCATTGCAAGTTCCGATCCCACTCTTGACAGCCCCAATAGTGGCCTGGCCACCCGGAGGACTCTGATCCCGACTTCACTGGCTCTAGCTCTGGCCTTGCCTCATGGGAGGCCCTGATTCTGGCCTCACTGGCACCCGCACCAGAATCACCCCTCGGCTGGCTCCGATCCCAGCTTCAGAGGCCCCAGCACTGGCCTTGCCTCAAGGCAGGCTCTGATCCCAGCGTTGCTCACCCTGGCACCGGCCTAATCCCTCGGCAGGCTCCTATCCTGGCCTCAGAGGCCCCAGCACCAGCCTTGCCTCATGGCAGGCTCTGATCCTAGCCTTGCTGGCCCCGGCACCAGCCTAACCCCTCGGCAGGCTCTGATCCCGGCCACAGAGGCCTCAGTAGCAGCCTTGAGTCTTGGCAGGCTCTGATCCTGGCCTCGCTGGCCCTGGTAATGGCAAAACCCCTTGCCAGGCTCCAATCCTGGTCTCCAAGGCCCCAGCATCGGCCTTGCCTCATGGCAGGCTCCAATCCCGGCCTTGGAGGCCTCAGTAGCGGCCTTGCCTCACGGCAGGCTCCAATCCCAGCCTCACTGGCCCCAGCACCAGCCTAACCCCTCGGCAGGCTCCGATCCCAGCCTCAGAGGCCTCAGTAGCAGCCTTGCCTCATGGCAGGCTCCAATCCCAGCCTTACTGGCCCCGGCACTGACCTAACCCCTTGGCAGGCTCCGATCCTGGCCTCGGAGGCCTCAGTAGCAGCCTTGCCTCATGGCAGGCTCCGATCCCAGCCTCGCTGGCCCCAGCACCAGCCTAACCGCTTGGCAGGCTCCAATCCCAGCCTCGGAGGCCCCAGAACCAGCCTCGCCTCACAGAAGGCTCTGACCCCAGCCTTGATGGCCCTGGCACCGGCCTAACCCCTCCCTGGGCAGGCTCCAATCCTGGCCTCGCTGACCCCAGCACCGGCCTAACCCCTCAGTAGGCTCCTATCCTGGCCTCAGTGGCCCCAGCACTGGCCCTGCTTCACAACAGGCTCCAATTCCGGCTTTGCTGTCTCCATCACTGGCCTCACCCCTCGGCAGGCTCCAATCCGATCACCATCTTCACCCAGCAGGTTGTCCCATGTTTCTGAGGGTGCATGGTGGTAGCATTCTGCCTCTGGGGTTATTTCTTCAAAGGTTCCAAGTGTAATACATCAGATCTCTGCCTCCCCTGAGTAATGGCCGCTGCCATTGCCACTGCCTCCACCATTTCAAAACTTTCCCAAGCTCCTTTTCCACTCTGCATGTTGTCCAGTATTCCTAAGCATGTGTGACAGTAGCATTCAACATTTGGGGTAATTTCTCCAGAAGATAAGGTTGGTAGTATCAGATATCTGCCTCTCCCGAATACAAGTCTCCACCGCCATCGCGGTGACTGCTTCCAACACCGCCTTCCTCCTAGGTCTCTGCTAAACTCTCTCTCTCCTTACAGGTGATGTCCAGGGTTCTTAAGGATGAAGAGAAGAAACAGTCCTCCTTCGTGGGGAATTTTTCCAAAAGTTCCAGTTCAGTTGGATAAGTTTTGTCTGCATCTTCAGTATCCTGGCAGCCACCGCGGCCCTCTTGACACCTCTCTGATATTTTTCTTTTCCTTTTATATATATATATATATATATATATATTTTTTTTTTTTTTTTTTAATAAGAGAAGATAGTATGTGTGGTTTGAGGAGGTTGTGGGATCAGGCACTCGGTAGCACTGCGGCCTGGGCCCTAGTTCTTCTGGGGGTCTGGGGTGCCCCCCCCCTTTATAAGACACACACACACACACACACACACACACACACACACATGTTATGTGCATATATGAATATGTCACAGTGAATCCTACTATTATATACAACTATTATGTACCCATTATTGTTTTTAAAAAGGAAGGCAGCAATGAAGTACCAGTGGGAATATCAGGTTGGTTGAAAGGGAGGCATTTTTCAAAGGAAGAATTTCCGTTGTCTTTTTTAGCATTGATTCTTTTATACAATGTTGGCCTTTCTGAAGAGACTTGCTTCTTTTGAACTCAGAGGCCCATTCTGCTGCAGCCCTTGATTACATTTGCATATATTGCAGAACCTATTTCTGGGTTCCATGAAACTGCTGCCTACACAGCCAATCTGCCTCTTCTCCTGGCAGGGGCCACGGAGGGTGGAGTGAGCACACTGCACCAAACAGGGCTGGGAATGCTGCCTCACAATCCAGCTCCTTAGGAAAACACCTGGCCTTTCTAAGGTCCCTCCTAAGAAAGTAGACCAGGAGGGAACGAGACCTGGTGAGCAGAAGTTCCAGATGGTGGTGTTGGTCTCCAGAAGGTGAGAGAGAGGGGCTTAGAAGTGTGATGGCAGAGTGGGAGAGCTCATGGGTGACACAGGCTCAGGGCTGGAATCCTCAGCTTTTTCTCTCTGGCCTAAGGTGGGGAGATGCTAACCAGAGAGGATTTTGTTAGAACAAAGTAATTTTACAGACACTGCTTACGCGACGTGGGGTGCTGTAGGCTGGGAATTTTCCGTGTGAAATAACAAAGAGATCCTTGTAACAACTTTGACTATTTCACCGTTCTATCTTATGTTTCCCCTGCACCCGCTGGTGATAATTCGCGGCACCCATCCCAGGAGCTGCATGTAAGTCATGCACCAGAGCAGTCGTGGGGAGAGCCGTCCACGAGCCGAGCAGAGACTTCTTCACAAGCAGAGAAGGCTTTGAGTCCCACCTGACGGTCCTCGAGCTACCCAGAGCTCTTCCTGCAGAAGAGTGGCAATTACCTTGATTGAATGCTTGTGCCTGAGTTTTTTTCCAGCCGTTCTGATGTATTCTTCTGAGTATAAATGCATTTTCAATGCATATTACAGAATGGCTGATACCTAGGGAAAGAGCATCCTGAAGATCGGATTCCAGATGCCCTTCCAAACTCATTTGGCGCACAGAATGATTAACTCTCCGAAACCCCGTCCAGCTCTCCCTGCTCCTCTCATCCCGGATGCTTGGGAGTAAGGAAGAAGTCTGGGATCGTAGAAAATCTGTCTGGCTCTTGTGAGTATTAAACCCTGACCTTTGTCTTGGTAGCAATAGGCTTTAAATAGGGCAGGGGTACAGCCCAATATATATATATATATATATATATATATATATATATATATATATCCTTGTTGGTTTCTTATATGACTATAATATATATAAATGTTTTTAAAGGAAGCCTTCATGCTTTGAAGCCATAAACCTTTTAAAAATGGGATTACCAGCCAGGTGTGGTAGGGCACACCTATAATCCTGGTACTTGGGAAGCTGAGACAGGAAGCTCACACATTTGAGCTTAGCTTCAGCAACTTAGTGAGACCCTGTTTCCATTTTTTTTAAGTGCTGGGGGTACAGCACCCCTGAGTCTATTACTCAGTACCCAAAACATGGGGTCACCCACTTATTCTGACTTACCTAGAACTTCACTGTTTTTTTTTTTTTTTTGGTGGTGGTACTGGGGTTCCTGGAAGCCCTTCTACCTCCAGGCTACACTCCCAGACCTATTTTTACATTTTTATTTGGAAACAGGGTCTCCTAAGCCAGCGTGCACGGCTGGCTTCGAACCTGCGCGATCCTCCTGTCTCTGCCTCCCAAGCGCGAGGATTACAAGCGTGCGCCACCACGCCTGGCTGTTTTTAACACCAGAAGCCCCACGTCCGTTGAAGGAGAGAGATATGGATGGGTAGTTTCAAAATACACTAAATTGAGATATTGATTCTTTGAAGCTAAGATCACTTGAGGAACCTTAACTTCAGAAGGGCCAGGTAGTAGCCAGTCTTTTCCTACATACAGTAAAGCAAGCCGAAAAGATTCTTGGGGGAGGGATGGCCTTCACATACCAAAGATTCCCTCAACGGATTCCTCACCAGAGTCCACCTTGCTCACCAGAGACTGATCACTGGGGCTATAGTTAACCCAAGCAAACAAACTCATTGGAGAAAACCTTATATTCCAAGAGCTTCCACCTCTGCAACCCCAATATCTCTCAGTAGCATCCCTAGAACTTAGGACACTAGGCCAAAGAGCTATCTGTCCTGGCATTCCTTCACACATTTGTATGTTGTCTAAAAAGCACAAATGCACCATGTTATTGTCATTTCTTTGGACTTTATTCTCATGGGATGACCCCGTTTTCATGTAAATTTAACAGAACTTCTCTACTTTTCAATCAGTACCAGTAAAGTTGGGCCGCTAGAGCTAGGCATGGTGGCACACACCTGTTATCCCAGAACTCGGGAGGCTATGACAGGAGGATTGCAGGTTGGTGTCCAACGTCAGCAACGGAGACCCTGCATTAGTATTTAAGAAAGTAAAAATAGTATGGACTAGGGATATGACTCAAAAGTAGCATGCCCTGGGTTCATTCTCCAGTACTGAAAATAATTACTTAAATTTTTAAATTTAAAAGATAAATGTTAAATTTAAGTTATAAGTAGAAATTGAGTTCTTAGACGCAGCCCAAACACCTACTTAAGGACTAAGAGGGAAAGGGTGGTGGGTATCTCTCTCTCCCCTCTACCAGCAAGGCCCTTGGTTGGAGCAACCTGGGTGGTCAGTTCCCTTCGTTGAAGGCACGGTGCAGGCCCATAGGATCTGATAGAGTGCCATATATCTGTTGTATGGTCCAGATTTCTGGTTACACAATACTCTATATAGGCAGTTATCTCCCTTATCAGACTGCTTTCAGGAAACACATTTAGCTGACAGGAGGAATGGGAGGGTGGAATGAAGGATAACAAAAGCATAATGATTAATGTCATACTGGAGTTGGACTGCAGGGCTTCTTTTACACCATAAATATTGGATGAAGTGCTGATGTAACCTTTACTGCGGCATGACATGGGATTTGACTGTTTTTATGGCTCATGATTAAAGTCAGAAACAAGTCTCTGATTAGATTACTCTTTTTCACCCACAGACCTTTGTCCTTCACTTTTCCAAGAATGCTATTTTATTTATGCAATCAATCTATCTCAAAGTCAAACACCAAAACCTATGTAGCTTGCCACCTAAGAGTGTCCTTTTTATTCTTGACCTCTAATTGTTTCTAATCAAAGATACTGGCTCTCTGATAAGCATTACAGTGAAAAGAAAAGGTTGAGACTGGCAGAGCCGGGCTCTCCTTAAAACGTCTTATTATCTATAGGTGATGACGCCCACTGATCCTCTGTCGAGGGTTACATAAGAAAACGGATGGGTTTTAATGACTTTCATCTGTTGCAAATGCAGATAGCTTAATAGAGTCAACCCAAAAGCCAACTGAGCTCTAAGGAACAAAATTCAATCTATTGGCTTTCTCCTTCTGGTCTATCCTATTTAGTAATTTAATTATTTGTGAAACTTTTAAACTCAATTGACTTCCGTGGAATCCATCCAAGTTGGAGAGGGTTTGGTGTTACGCTCATTACATCCTTTGGTCCTGGTCCAGCAATTAGCAACTTGGCTTTATTGAATCATAGCGAATCAACTATATTTGAAATGCCTGTGTTCCCTGTTTAATGTCTTTAAATGATATCCACTTAAAAAATTTTGGAACATTAGTCTGCTTATGATGTGGAATTGCAGTAAAGCTATCAGGTTCAAACTGAGGGATTTTTTTTTTTTTAGTTTTACTTTATATAAATCTACTGAAGAGAAAATTTTAAATTTAACTGTGGTGAGTAGGGTTGAAAATGTAAGTGTTCTAATACAAATACAATAAAAGGGCAAGCCCTCATACATCAGCAAGTCTGATGTTAAATATAAGTCCAAAATATTATGCTAGCAGTTAGATGCCACCTACTGGCTGCAATAACTGTTGGTCCAACTGGCCACAGTTTCAATATAGAGGGAGAATGTTCAAGACATTAGACTTTAAATCATGTTTTCTGGCATTCATTTCTTTTGTGCAAATCAGTCACTGAAGAACATGGCTCTGTTTTGAAACTCAGGCAGCATTTAGAAAAAAACCTACTGTGAACTGGAAAGTTTGATTTAGATGATATTTGTATTTGTGCATCGCCGTCACCCAAGAACATCCATGTGGTGAGACACGTGTGAGTGCCGTGCATCTACATCGTAGCTTTCTTCCAGATGTAGCCCAGTGTGGAGGCATCTGGACATCTTTTCTTTGTCTCAATACCTGAATACATTTTGCAAAAGCAGTCAGATCCCAGCTGTTCTCCATGTAGGCTGTGTCTGTGTGCCAAACATACTGGCTTATGTGCTACTGATTAAAACACACAGGCTGTAGCTGCATTTCTTTACTTAAGAACTAATAGTACCAGCATCATCATAAAGGAAGTTGATTGCACAAACCAGTCTCATGTGCTTCCATGCACTTCATGTCTGTCATTCTTGAGGATGAAGATAATGCTTGTGGTCCAGGTAGGAATAACAAGATACATTATGAACAGAGCTGTGATTGCCTGGTGTGAATGTGTCCCTCCCTAAAAGCATGTACTGGACACTTAATTCCAGGTGCGACAGTGTTGGGGGGTGGGTCTGATGGGAGGTGTTTAGGTCACAAGGGACCCACTTCCTGATGAGATTCATGTTAACCGTGAAAGGGCCTGAGGCTGAGCTCATGTTGTCTACTTCCCTCTTTTTGCTCTTCCGTCGCAGAAAGATGCAGCAAGCTGGCCCTGGTCCCTTGATCTTGTACTTTCAAGTCTCCAGAACCATAGGCCAGTTATTTCCATTCATTATAAATTACCCAGCCTGTAGTATTCTGGGATGACAGTGCAAAATGGATTAAGACGCCTGGGTGTCTTGAGAGGAAAAACAGATAGCAAGGCCAGCTAATGTTCCAGAACAGGCACTGGCAATGTGCAGCCTATAAGCCAAATCCACTTTGATGCCTGTTTTTGTGACTAATGTTTTGCTGGAACACAGCCACGCCCATTTGTTTGCATATAAGTCTAAAGCCATTTGCCCACTACAGCAGCAGAGCTGAGTCATTGAGACAGATGCCATATGGCCGATAAAGACTTAACTATTTACTATCTGGTCCTTTACAGAAACTTTGCTTTCTCTTGTTCTAGTAACTTAAACCCTTCATTCAGGTTAGCTGTTAGCTAAAATTATAAATCAGTATCTTTGCTTCAATCAGCATAAACTCTGCAATAGCTCTAGCTTGTCCCCCAAAAAAGATACGACTCAAAGAGTCTCCCCACCCCAAATTCATGCGTTGGAAGCTTACCCCCCAAAATCACATGTGAATTGATTTCGAGGTAGAGCCTTTGGGAGGTAACTAGGATTAGGTAATCAGTCACAAGAATGGGGCCTCCATTATGGTATTAGTAGTTTTATAAGAAGAGGAGGTGCTGGGTACCTTGGTACATGCCCATTGTGCCAGTACCGGAAGACTGAGACAGGAGGATTGCAGGTCCAAGCTCAGCCTCAGCAAGTCAGCAAGACCCTGTTTCAAAGTAAAAAATAAACTAGGGCTGGAGATGTAGCTCAAATGGGGAATGTCCCTGGGTTCAACACACACACACACACACACACACACGAAGCAAGACCCTAGCACAACTGCTCTGTCACTGTGTGGTGACAGCAATCGGCAAAGTGCATCCTACAAACCAAATCCACTTTGCTGACTGTTTTTGTGACCAGCACTCCATTGAACCACATTTGCTTGCATGTAAGTCTAAGGCCACGTGGTCACTACAGTCACTGAGGCTCATAATCATAATATGGCCCTCTGTCATATTGAGCTGTAGCAAGAATGCCCTCACCAGATGCCAGTGCCATGATGTAGGGTTTTCCAACCTCCATGAGCTAAATAAGCCTCTATTCTTTACAAATCACCTGTTGCCGTGCATTTTGTTATAGCAACAGAGAATAAAAACAAAGAGAACTCTTCTTTGGAGTTTTTGCAGGCAGCCTTCTAGCTGCATCAACCTACCATGCTTTTCTCCTGGGCTCCAGTGAGAGACTATGTACTTTTGTAGGCATCTGCCTTTATCTTAAAAAAAAAAATGCTACATGGTAAAAATAAGCAGAGCTGTTATTTACTTCTAACTTTAGTTAAAAAAAATGAAGATCCAGAACAGGATGTGTCTGAACTGAGCTGTGAGTTTGAATGATAGCTCTCTATTCACCAGATGTGTGGTGTTGGATAAATTATCTCTTGGAGTAAAAAAAAAAAAAATTTTTTTTTTCTAAGTCTCAAATTCTCCCAGCTTTAAAATGATTTTTCCTACATCATGGAGTTGCTGTAAGAATATACGAGAGAATGTATATGGAAATGTTTAGTACAGTGATTGTCCATGCATAAGTGCTGCGTAGAATGTCAGTGATGGTGACGAGTTACTACATGCATCAGAAGTCTTACTGTTGTGGCCCAAGATACCATCCACCACAAGCCTCCTCGTAAGGCTGGCCCCTGTCCAGTGTCTCCATCAACATCCAAACAACTGGCCACACAACTTGGAGGAAGGTAGATTTAATTGTTCACAGGTTTTGGAGGCTTCAAGGATTAGTCCATGTTAGGCCAGGCCAGTGGAGCTCAGAGTATGGGGGCAGGAAGCAGAGAGGAGATAGCACAGGGCTCTGCTCTCACATCATGGAGACTGAAAGCAGAGAGAGCAGGAAGGAGAGACCTTACATAATCTCCAAGGGTCCCTCTTTAGCAAACAAGCCCCATTTCCAACATTGCTTCCTTGTTTCTCTGAGGGTTAAGGGGGCATTCTAAATCCAAACCATTACAGCTGGCATCTGGAGATTTGATGGGCAAACAGTTCCTTGTAATGAGTTAAACTTGTCCAAACTGAGCAGAGTGCTTCATGGTGATTCAACTCTCTGCTCCAACAATGTGGTTGTGCACTAAACACCTGTACTACTAGATCCTTTGACAGCCTTTTAAATTTTATTTCAAGATTTTATATTTATATAAAAGATGCAAGAATAGTAGAGAGAAGTAGGGCATGGTAAAACACACCTGTAATCACAGTCCTTGGGAGGTCAAGACAGGAGGACTACAAGTTTGAAACTGGTTTTAGCAGTGTAGCAAGACTCTCAACAACCACGTGAGATCCCATTTAAAAATAATAAATGAAGAAGGAAAGGAAGGAAATAATTAAGGGAGGGAGGGAGGAAGGAAGGAAGGAAGAAAATGAAGAATAAAGGAAGGAAGGGAGGGAGGGAGGAAGGAAGGAAGGAGTAAAGGAAGGAAGGAACACAGATCTGGGGATGTAGCTCAGAAGTAAAAATGCCGCTGGGTTCATTCAATCCCCTGTACCACAAAAAAACTAAATCAAATAAGAATAGTATGGCAAACCTGGGCATCTTTGCCTGAATCCTCGGTGTTAATATATCATATTTAGTCATCTTGTCACCTTTGTCTCCCCAATTCATGAACGTTCCCCAATATTTCCTTGTCTCTCATGACCTTGAGCCTTCTGAGGAGTGATGGTTTTGGTACATTGTCTCTCAATTTGGTTTTGATGTTCTCATAATTAGGTTTAGGTAATGCATTATCAATAAACACTACATAAGCGATATAGCTTTCTCAGCATGTTGCAACAGGAATATACAATGTTGACACACCTTTCATTAGTAGTTGCCTGTTATAAGGTATTGCCTTCTGGCATTTTTACCATAAACTTACAATTTTTCTATATGTTTAATAAATTTCTGGTGAAGAAACTCTGAGGTTGTGCAAATATCTTGTTTACTTATTACTTTTGTCCACTAATTCTAGCATCTATTGATGGCTCTTTCCTATAACATTCTAAAGGTAATTTCCACCTTTCCAGTGTTTGTGTATAGTTATTCTTGTCTTTGTCTCTGCCATCTTTGTCAAACTGGAGACCCTTCTCTGGTCATTCTAGTGTCTGGACCATGCGGGCCTGCTGCTATTAATTTTTCCCCTATTTTGGGGGTGGAACCCAGGGGCTTTTCTACCTCTGGGCTATACTCCCAGACCTATTTTATACTTTATTTGGAAACAGGGTCTCACTAAGTTGCTGAGAGCCTCACTAAGTAGCTGAGGCTGGCTTCGAACCTGCGATCCTCCTGTCTCAGCTTCCCAAACGCTGGGATTACAAGCGTGTGCCACCATGCCTGGCTTTTATCTGAATATTTTGTTATAAAAGAATACTAGAGATAAAAGTAAGTGACATTTGCTCCATAAAAAGGCACGCTCCTACTTGGAGTGGGTGCCAAGTTAGGAGGGGCGACTTGGTCTGGCGCGCAGTGATAACAGGTCTGGGCTTTGTGGACGCCTTGGTTTGGCTCAGTTCACCACCAATTTCAAATCAGCATGGAGACATAGGCTCTGGTGAAACCCTGGGGACTCTTGTTTGATGTTTGAACCGGCAGCTTTCTGGGCTGCTGGGAGACTTCCCTCTGCTTTCCACCCCAGCTGCCAGCTGCTATGGTGGCTGAGACAGGGAGATCTTGGTTCTCAGCCAGCCTCAGCTACTTATTGAGGCCCTCTGCAACTTAGTGAGAACTTGTTTCAAAATAAAGAATAAAAAATAGGGCTGGAGATGTTTCTCAGAGGTAGAATGTCCATGAGTTCCATCTCCAGTACCACATTAAAAAAAGAAGTTTGTTGTATTAATCAGGTTTCTCCAGAGAGACCAACAGGGCTGGGTTCTCCCTATTCCTATCTATAGAAGGCGACATATCTGCCTGCCACTCCGCACGGAGGTTTCTCATCTCCTGTTAAAGGTCCGTGGACTTCTGAAATTTAGCTCATTGAAGTTTCTTCCTATGTGGTTTTAAAAATGAAACAAGCTTGGCCAGGTGTAGGGCCACACCCATGTAACCCCAGCACTTGGGAGACAGGAGGATTGCATAGGTTCAGAGCCAGCCTCAGCTACTTAGTGAGGCTCTCAGCAACTTGGTGAGACCCTGTTTTCAAATAAAATAGAAAACAGGTCTGGGAGTATAGCCCAAAGGTAGAAAGCCTCTAGGTTCTATCCCCAACACCACACACACACACACACACACACAGCCCAGCATGGCGCTTGGGAGGCGGAGACAGGAGGATCACGCAGGTTCGAAGCCTTACTGGCTTAAGAGACCCTGTTTCCAAATACACACACATATATATATATATATATATATATATATATATATATGTATGTATGTATATGTATATGTATATATATAGTAATATATATTTCCAAAATAATATATATATATATATAGTATTATAATATATATATTAGGTCTGGGAATGTAGCCCGGAGGTAGAAGGGTTTCCAGGAACACCAGTAACACCAAAAAAAAAAAAAAAAAAAAAAAAGAAGAAGAAGAAAGAAAGAAAAGAAAAGAAAGAAAGAAAAAAGAAAAAGAAAAGAAACAAGCTCGCTGGGCGTGGTGGCACACACCTTTAATCCAAGTACCTGGGAGGCTGAAACAGAAGGATCACAGGTCCTCCGCCAGCCTCAGCTATACTTAGTGAGACCCTCCACAAATTAGTGAGACCCTGCTTCAAAATAAAGAATAAAGAAAGTAGGGCTAGTGATGTAGATAGGAGGCAGAATGCCCCTGGGTTCAATCCTCAGTACCACAAAAAAAAAAGAAAGAAAAAAGAAAGAAAAGAAACCTGCTAATTTTGTCATCTATTTAGCTTGTTTTGATTGGTGGGGACACAATTTAGGTCATCAACACCAGTCTAACTCTTAGTGAACTCTTTGTTCCACTTTGAATATGGCTCTGCTCCAGTGTTTTGGAAGAGTTGAAGGTACAACCAGGATGAAAACCCCCATAGCTAAGACTGCCCCTAAACTAACAAATTCCACAGATTCTCAAAACTCAGGGCACCAAACAACTAGAAAGCGTCATAGTGGGGTCCGGGATGTAGCTCAGTGGCAAAGCGCCTGCTTTGCAGCTGTGGTGCCCTGGGTTCCATCTCAGGTTCCAAAAAGACAAAAGAATAAAAAAAAAAAAAAAAAGAAGGCATCATAGTACCAACCTCCACATCACCCATGGGGAAGCGGATACTGCGAGGGAGTGCGGCGGGGAAGCCCACCAGGTGCCGTGTGCAATATGTCATCGTCACTCTGAGTTTCGTTATGATGTGAGTCTTCAGTGCACGAAAAATTATATAAAAAAGAGGTAGAAAAGCAAGTGGCAGACACTCCCTCTTGCTTCCACCTCTCTAGAAGTCTTGTGATAAATGCTCTTTGGCCCGTGATAGAATATTTGAACCCTGTTTTAGGTCACCAGTGAACACACAAATTTTAAAAAATTATCATTGTTATCTTTATTAATAACAACAATGAACACATTACCAAGATGACCGAGACATGATCTCTTCCTTTCTGAATCTTTTTGATATTCTTATTGGTGCATATAATTATACACCATAGTGAGACTTACAGTGTTGCAAACGTGGATGCACACACCACTTGTTGAATTTTTCTCCCTATACCCACCACCCCCTGAAATCCCCTTTTCTCCTCCCCCATACATGTTAGAGAGATTGGGGGGTGAAACCTTTTATGGACATAACCTTATCTGAGCTGTGCTTTTCCTCAGTCCTTGTTTTTCTTTTCCCATCTCCCTCCTCCTCCAATCTTCCCACTGTTTTACTGTTTTAATCTCGTCATTTGACTGACGTTCCCTTTGCTTCTCATTTTTTATTCTAGCTTCCACATATGAGAGAAAAGACGTGACCTTTGACTTTCTGATATTGGCTGATCTCACTTAACATAATATTGCCTAGTTCCAACCATTTCCCTGCAAGTTGACATCATTTTGTTCTTTATGGTTGAGTAAAACTTCATTGTGTGTATTGGACACTTCTTGTTATCCATTCATCTGTCAATGGACAATTAGGTTTGTTCCATAATTTGGCTATTGAGAATTGGCACACATTTGGCTTTTTTTTTTTGGGGGGGGAGACTGGGAGCTGTTTCCAATAATATCTGGTCAATCAACCTTCCTTCCTTCCTTCCTCTTTCCCTCTCTCCATCCCTTCTTCCCTTCCTCCCTCCCTCCCTTCCTTTCTTCCTTTCTTCTTTACTTCCTTCCTTTTCTTTTTTCCTACTTTACTACTAAGACGTAACAGAATTATAGTAGACTACTAGATTACATTAAAGGGCATAAGCTTCTGGAAATTACACTTATGTGGTAAGAAAAGAAACCAACCCAAAGCTCACATCCTTATGAATTTCTGATGATGGTGTACTCTGTAGTGAAAAGTGAAATTTATCACAAGTTTAACACTTGAATATCTTTTGTATAGATATCCACTGCAGTACATGTTTGCTTTTGAGACATATTTGAGCTATGTTTCAGATAGTTCTTAAGGGGACTTTCGCCCTCTAAAAATGGGTGAGGATTCTCTCAGAGTTTTCCTAGAATGCAAAAAATTTATGTTCATATTTATAAAATGTTTTGGTATTAGGCAATGAACCCAGGGGCGTTCTACCACCAAGATACACCCCTAGTCCCTTTTATTTTTTATTTTGAAACAGAGTCTTAACTAAGTTGATGAGGGTCTCACTAAGTTGCTGAGACTGGCCTTAATCCTGTGATCTTGTCTTAGCCTTCAAAGTACTAGGATTACAGGCATGCACCACCTTGCTCAGCTCCATATTTATATATTTTTAATAACAAAATTTTTCTGAGCATCTCACTACTTAAGAGAAAGAAACAATAATACTCAGAAGCCTAAGATCCTCACCCGATGAATGCATGATTATAGTTATCAGTAGGTTAGATTAATAAAGGAAAGTTCTTAACTTAGTGGCAAAAAGCAAAGAATTTAAACCTTGAAGAAACATGGAAGGCTGTGCTAGAAAGTGTGTCTGCGTTCAGTTGTCTCACCTATAAGTCACTGAGACAGAATCCCCTTGGAAGGCCTCGTCCTTAGCTCTACCAGCCACAAGCTGCTTCTCGCTCCTGAGGCATTTTTCAAATGGCCACACACTCATTCAACCTTCAGAGTGGGCACAGGTGTCCTGTGCTGTGAGCCCTGCCACCTCCAGTGGACCACGGCATCCATGACGCTGGGCTGGTGTGTATGCTCTGGGTAGAAGAGTGGGTGGCTGTCACTTGGTAAGGCCCTGTGACACCGATGCCTATCACACAATTAAATAGTGAAATATAGGAGCTCAGAGCTACTGAGCCCTTGCTGCTGTGTGCGGAAAGCAGAACCATGGTTCGTGTCTCTATCTTATTCAACTCTCATACCAAACCCGAGAAGCAAGAGACTATTACTCCACTCCATTTTAGAGATGTAAAAGCTGAGCTTTAGGAAAGTCTCATCATGTGTGTGTGTGTGTGTGTGTGTGTGTGTGTGTGTGTGTGTGTGTTTACAGTACTGGAGATTGAACCCAGGGGCATCTACTTCCAAGCTACACCCCTGGCCTTATTTTTTATTCTTTATTTTGAAGCAGGGTCTCACTAAGTTGCAAATGGCCTCACTAAGTAGCTGAGGCTGGCTGGAGACCTACGATCCTCCTGTCTAAGCCTTCCAAGTACAGGGAACACACGCATGTGGCACCATACCCAGCTCACCTATGTTTTTAAGTTGTTTTTACCAACCACGATGGGCATGATCCAAATTACATAGGCAAGTATGATTCTGTGGTCAATACTGAATGATCTGGATGACCATGTGCAATGTAATTCTTCTATGATGCAAGGGTTTGGGTTAGACTTACACTTCTGTTTCAGAACTAATCATGTGATAGCAGAATTTGGGTCTGTGGGCTTTTATATTTCACAAGCGTGATTTAGCTCATGGTACAGCCAACTTCACAAATTAAGACACTTTCTTTTCGTTGAGTGCAACTGTATATATTAACATGCTCATTGGAAAAGCCAATGGAGCTAAAATGGAATTAGAACCCCACCCTTAATTGGGGTGAGGTTGAAGGCCACAGCAGAGCTGTTTGATGGATACTTGGAGAGTAAGTACTTTTTTTTTTTCCCCAGGAAATGCCTGGAATTCCAGCGATGACAGGCTCTCAGGAAGGACCTAATGAGAAGGCTCACAGCCCAGAACCAGGCCATCTTCATAGCCCACTGGAGAGACTGTCTCCTTTGGCCACTCTGACTTGGCCATAAACCAGTGGTTCTGAAAGCACTTAGCCACTGGCGGTGACCTGTGACAACTTTTCACAGATTCCTGGTTTCTAATAAAGAAACAAATATGTCGTGAAATATCTCTGCTAGAACATTTGACAATACGTCCTGTATCCCGGCCCCAGGATTTGTGGGGAGAGTATCCAGCGCCCTCAGTCCTGAGCTACATCTCAATCCTCATTTCTGGATAAAATATTCCCTTATTCCTCTCCAATGTGAAGTTTTTACATTTCTGTTACATTTAAACTGCTCCTGTCATTTCTCTTACAGTGAGGTCATTTGGAAGTTGAACGGCTCAGGTTCTAATCTGTTCTTTTATTAATATCCATCTATAACGACCGTGTTTCACAACAAGGAGAACCACAACGTGTGTAGCAGTATCTGGAAATATTCTTGGTTGTCACAACTTGAGGTGAAAAAAAATGCTATTGATGTCCGGGACATAGAAGCCATGAAGGCTGATAAATATCCTACTATGCACAGGGGCAGTGGCTCCCCACCCACCACACACCACCAGCAAAGAATTATTTGGCCCCAAATACCAATGATGTCAAATTTGAGAAATCTTGGTTTAGGGAAAGCACTTCTAAAAACACTCAAATTTATTTATAAGTAGCTTTAGCCTGCCAATATAGAGATTTTGATCACGCCAAATATTCTTTTCTTTTTTTTCAGTACTTGGGATGGAACCCAGGGGCATTTTACCTCCGAACTCCAACCCCAGCCCTATTCTATATTCTTTATTTCAAAACAGGGTCTCACTGAGTTGCAAAGGGTCTCACTAAATAGTGGCTGAGGCTGTCCATGAACCGCCATCCTCCTGTCTCAGCCTCCCAAATGCTGGGATTACAAGCATGTACCATCA
This sequence comes from Muscardinus avellanarius, assembly GCF_963383645.1. Lineage (NCBI taxonomy): Eukaryota > Metazoa > Chordata > Mammalia > Rodentia > Gliridae > Muscardinus > Muscardinus avellanarius. Next base: position 59,578,858 of record NC_137803.1, read on the forward strand.
TGTCTGGCTTCAATACTCTTATTAATTGAATGACACCTTTCTATTTCCTAATTAGCCTTAAACAGTGTTTCCTTGTTCTAGGGCTATAGAAAGATTTGTTCAGATCTTTACAAAGAATATAAAGAAAGCTTCTTTGGGATGGAAATCTTTAATGAAATTGATCTGGGCTCTAGGCACAGGAAGAAGAGGAATCTGAGCACCAGCCCTGTGAATATTCCATCTAGCTAGTTCCTGGAAGCAGCAGCAAGACTAGAGGACACCAGCAAAGAGAATATTTGGAAAATATAGATGCCAGAGTGCCTCCAATCCAGGCCCAGAGCCAGCCACATCGGCAGGTGCTCGCACTTGATGTCGGTGTCGTCGTAGAGAATGATGAAAAACAAAATGAAAACACTGGCGCTGTTGAGATGGAAAAGAAGGTAATTCCATGAAGTGGGTGTGGGTTTCAAAGAAGATCTTCACTATTGACGAAGAGACTTTGCTCCAAACCAACACCTGAGCTTCAGCCAGCTCGACCCAATGCAACGAAGGAAGGTGGCGAGGAAGTAGCAAAGCAAACTGGCAGATGGCAACGTGCGAAGAGTTGAATCAACATAAATTATGTCTCATCAGTGAGCAGAGGAAAGGGGGATGTGTTCCAACAGCCGGCTAACCGCTGGGATGGTAAGCTTGCAGCAGTGCAGCCAGCAAACCATGGGGCACCATTCACAGCTTTATGTAAGCACAGAGGTGGAGAAATATCCTTTTATTGGAAAGCCATCTGGATTACAAGTCACGGAGAGACATTTATCTGAAACAATACAGTACATAAAATGAGTAAACATCTGGGATTTCAGAAGGCATTAATCAGAGACTACAGAAATCCAGAATGAAATTTCTGAGAATCAGAGACAGCAATGCAAGAAGCCTCTACAAGTCATGGGTTCAAAACCCACCTGCTTAATAGTGTGGAGAATAAGTACAAATGTCATTTTATGTGATTGGGAATATTTCACTTAAAACACACATGAAATGCTCAAGTAAGCAATTTTTTTTCTGTCACCTTAAACTTTTTTTTCTTAGAAATTATGTCATTGAAGATTAATATTAAATTTCCCCAATTTTATAACTATCAAGGGCAATTCAAATGTCAACCTCCTAACACATTAAAATAATTATGTGATAGTAATTATAATACATTATAATAATATGCAATATAAGATAATATAATATGGATGTGACTATACATACAAATGACTGAAAGTCATGATCATTATAACTTTGAGGATTAAGTAACAAGGCTCTGTGGATTTAGACGCAGCAAATATCAGACACATACAAAATAAAAATCTTTCAATGAGATGTCTGAGAAAGGGTTTTCATTACATGTAAAACCAAAGGTTATTGAAAAATCCTTAGTGTATTGAAAGTTACAAAGTAGAAGCAATCAGAACGTCAGGACCAGCAGATGGCAGTAAAAGGAAGCCCAACTGCTTGTGAGATTTTCCAAGAGCTGAAAATTATAAAAGGAGAAAATTTCAAGGTGATAAATAAAATAGATGAAAAATCTTTATTTCCAATTATATATGTAAAGGAAAATAAATATATTTTGAGAAAAAGCAATACGAGGCTGACAGTGCATCTACGTTTTTCTCTCATTTTGAATGACTGACTCTTAGACAAATACATTTCACATATATAGAAGATCATTTCCAATGAAAAAATATGTTGTCTTTAGTTAAGACAATTATGTATAGATGCATCATAATAATTGTTCAAACTGGAATAGCAGCAGGTGGTTAACTGTTCGTAAGAAGCCGAGATGCAGCCATGGTCTACCTTCTTGAAAGGAGCACCTTATGGATGATGAAGTTGTTATTTTGTTGTTGTTTAGTACTGGAGGCTGAACTAAGGGGCAGTCTACCTCCAAGGTACACCCCAGCCCTATATAGCTTCATTTTTTCCATTTTAATTTTTTTATTTCAACTTATTTTTTAACAATTTTTTATTGAACATAAATAGTATACATTTAAACTATATTTGGTGCCCTCTCCCCCCGCCCCTGTTTTCCCTTCCCCCCTCCCACCAATGGTTGTCCAGGTTAACCATGTCTTATTCATAATTTTACACATGTTCAGATGTAGACCCTCATTAATCAAGATCAGCCTTCCTCCTCTCCTATCTTTCCATTCAAACTTTGCTGGTATTTCCCCTCCATTATCTGGAGTCCCACTGGTATCCTTTGTGTTTCCTAGTTTGGGCATATTAGAGGAAACATATGTACCTTCTCCTTCTGTGCTTGGCTGATCTCACTTAACATAATGTTCTCCAGGGCTTTCCATCTTCTTGCAAATGATATAATTTTATTCTTCTTTATGGCTGAATAGAATTCCATTGTGTGCATTTCCCACAGTTTTGCTATCCATTCATCTGTTGATGGTGATCTGGGTTGGTTCCATATTTAACTGGGTCTCACTTGAAAGGTGATCCTCTCATCTCAGACTTTCAAGTCCTGGTATTACAGTACCACACCCTGCTCTGGTTCATAAATTTTGTTTGTTTATAAGGATTTTGTACAGGACACTCACAAACGCAGAAGACAGCATTTACTATTTAATAAAGTCTTTCTCCACTGACATCTCATGATAGGTGTGCTCTGTTTCACAGATATGTCAGAAAGAAAACAAAGACACATTGAAAATGAAAGCTCTCATCGCTGTCCTTGAAGGGGTCTCTGAATGGCAATTAACTTGCCCCACGATGGGAATTAAAAGAGCAAAACACATCTGAGTACCAAAAGACGAGAGATGATTGCACTATTGGCAGAAGTCATATGCCTCCAATGTATTATTTTTTGCTACTTCCAGTTTTTCCTTTTTTCTAAGATGAATTCTGCATTATATATAGGACTCACAGCAGAACAATAGGGATATGTTTAATAATTCATTCTGAGAAGAGTGAAAAGAGAAGGGCACATCGTGTCATGAAGACATCAAATGGATTACTTATTCTAGCACATAGGAGAACACTATCTTCTGACTGAAAAGACATGTTCTTTTCTGTCCTGAAAATTTGTGATACTGGAGGCCTAAAATTCTCGAACAAAAATCTTTTAAATTCTTTTTTGGCAGGGGTACTAGGGATTGAACCCAGGGGCATTCTACCTCTGCACTACACATACCCCTAGTCCTTTTTATTTTTTATTTTGAAACAGTGTCTTCCAATTTGCCCGACATCTCACTAAATTGCTGAGGCTGGTCTTGAACCCGTGATCCTCTTGTCTCAGTATACTGAGGATTGGTATCACAGGTGGGCACCACAACCACCAGGCCCCTTTTGATTTTTAATGGTTTGTTTCCTTTGGAGTTCAAAATTAAGATCTAAGTATAATTTTGTCATCCAGTCAGAATTGCAAGGGGACAGAAGAAGAGAAGAAGAAAATGAGTTGGTGAGCCCAAAGGTCAGTTTCCGCTTTGTGCTAAACGTACGCCTTGATGTAAGCTGGCAGAGGTTCTTGCCCCAGGAAGCAGCATTGCAAGGGTATCAGTACAGCCTCGCTGAACAACTTTAGTGTGCAGGCTGCTTCCTCCAGACCGAATTCTGTTATCTGAATCCGAAATGGCAGCTGTGTCAAAACAAGTTTGCGTTACGTAGACCCAATTCCACTTTTAAAATGCTGATTCAAAAATCGATGTAACTTGGTCACCATCCCTTCTCTTTGTCACTTTCTTTGAATAGCTGTTTATGAATTTCTCAGCACTCCAGGACTGGACTCCATGCAGCCCCCTGGCTTTAATTAGATGTCTAACACCCAACAATATTGTAGAATGAATGCTTTGAAGGGTTGGTTAGATAATGCACGGCTAGGTTCTGAATAGATTATAATAAACATGTTTTCTCAAGCACTTCTGAGCTGAAAAGCAAATAAAGGAAATCCAGTTACCAGAAAAAGCAAAGACAAAAAGCACAGAAGAATAGGCTGAGAAGGGGCTTGAGCGTACCGGGTTTTCTAGGGACAAGTGCCCACACCAAGTACTGATCTGTAATCTAAGCCTGAGACTCACTACTGATGAGAATGTTGGGAGTTCCTCATAGGCACCTGCTCCGTGGAGGAAAATAAGCTGGGAATTTGTAGCTCTCATGGATAACCATACCAAACAAAAACACATAAAATGTAATCATCAGACACCCAAAGAAACAAACTGCCTCCCATATGCCCTGCTGAATTTTCTTTTAAAAACTAGTGTGAAATAATGGTATATTTTCATACAAACAAAACAGAGTTTATGATCTAAAAAAAAAAAAGAAAATTTCAGGAAGGGGAAAATTATCCCAACAAGAAGGTCCAGGATTAAAGAAGGAATAGTTGATTAAAAAAAAATACTGGTAAACAGTAGGCAAATTGGAAGAAATAAAAACCAATTTTTCACAAAACAAAAACATTTAAATTGTGGAGATAAAGAATGAGCTGAGATACTGATTTTAAGTACTCTATACATTGGATAGGAGTTGGTGGATTTAGTATCTTTCACTCCCTGGTTCTAGAGATCAGCACCACAGTGTCATCAGTACTACGCAGGTGCCCTGCCACTGAGCATGCTTTCACCTGTTTAACTAACTATTTATTTATTTACTTACTTATTTATTTTTGAGACAGGGTCTTGCTAATTTTCACAGACTGGCCTTGAACTTGGGAATCCTCCAGCCTCAGCCTCCTGAATAGCTGGGGTTACAGGGGTACACCACTCCACCCTAGCTTGAATTTATTCTTCCAAGATTCTGTTATTATTTAAGAGCAAGGTTAATATACCTGTGAAGGATAACATTTGGGGCTAAATACTAAAGGAATATTAAATCACAAATACTTGCAAAGAAAAGGAGAAATATAAAAAATTCATTCTAAAGAAGAAAAACCAGAGGAAACAAATAATGATTTTACAAGCGGGATATAGAAAGTACAAGGTAGAAAATCTTGGGACAAGTGTAGGGCCTTTGTTTTTGGCTGTAGAAATGCTCTGATACCTGGGATGCCACTCTCAGTGTGAACAAGTAGAAGTTTGGATGGAATAAAAATAAATTATTTAAGTGCATGAACTATGGAATATGATATGGTGTAAGATGAAGACATCCCCAGATCCCTACTGTTGAGTGAAAGCAGGAACACAGAAAGGATGGAGGCAGCAGAGCCCTCAGTAATCCTGTGGGTTTCCACCAGACTGAGGGCATTTGTGCCCACACCCCTGGGCACAGAGGTTATGCATGGGATGCCAGGGCCTGCCCAGGGTGCAGACATCGAATAGCAGTTCTCTGCGTAGATTTGTGGTCCTATAGAACACCACCCTATGAGGCAAACTTAATAGGAGGTAATCCTTAGCACAAAGAAGAGCTGAATGATAAAAGAGTTTGCTCTGTCCTAAGTGCTGGGCAAAGAGAGAAACTCTTGATGATTCATGTCCACAAGTTGTCTTCATCAAGGCTTTTGGTCCAATTTCAAATTATAAATGAGTTCCAGCAGGATCGCAATAAAAACAATTTGAAACAATGATATTAGCAGTATGTTCAAGCAGAAGATAGAAGCTAATCAATCTCTGAAAGAACCCAACTTGACTTTGCACCTTGTTGCAGGACTTAGCACGCCCCCCAAGAAATGAATGCCCCCCATGTTGAAATCATGCACCCAATGTGGCAATATTCAGAGGCAAAATAATTGTATCAGGGCTCCAGTGATGAGTCAGTGGGTGGATCCACTCAAGGGTTAATAGCTTGAATGGATTTAGTGGGTGATCACTTAGGCAAGTGTCATGTGTCTGGAAGAGGTAGGTGTCTGAGGGTCTTGTCTTGGGGACTAAATCTGCCCTGGTCACTGTCGCTCTCGGCTTTCAGGCTGCCCTGAGATGAGCTAGTGTCCTCTGCCATAGACTGAGCCACCATGATGTCTGCCTTGGAGCCAGCCAACTGTGGACTGAACCTCTGAAATCTTAACCCCAATAAACCTTTCCTCCTCTCCGTTGCTCAAGTCAGGTATTTGGGTCACAGAGATGGAAAGTGAAGTAAACCACAGCTCAGAGTATTCCTGATGATCAAATTCTACAGGAAATTATCATCTTTCAGCAAAAACACCACTTATAAGTGAGGATGTCTCAGTAAACAGGCAGTGGCAAGCGTTTCAGATTGGGGCTATCACGCCCAGAGTACAAGAGAACTTTAGCATGTCTAATGAAATGCAAGACAGGGTTGAAATGTGAATAGAAAGTCTACTCAGAATGATCATGGGGATTTGAAAGAGAACCAAATAGACTTCTGCCACTGAAAAATAGAATGGTTAAAAATTTAAAACTTGGACACATTGAACAAATTATACCAAGGAGATTAGTGAATGAGAAAATGGATCTAAAACATTATCTAGAATTCAGTAAAAGAGACAAAGATTGAAAATACAAAAGAAAGATTGAGATGAGAATTGAACAAGATTTAACACACTTAATTGTTCCAGAAAGAGATAATGTTACTATGGAGACATTTTCATCACTTGCCTTGGTCCACAAAAGCTTGAGAGATAGGTTAGTGGGAAAGTAGGCTTATTCAAAACCAGGTTTGAGAAAGATAGAGGAGATCCTTCTGCCTCAACTCTCCATTTTGGGGGGCTCAGAGTGAGAAAACCTTCTTGGGGGGGGCAAGTACTGGGATTCAACCCAGGGGCATTCTACCTCTGAGCTCCACTCCAGCCCTATTTTACTTTTTATTTCAAATTGGAGTCTCACTAAAGTTGCCAAGGCTGGCCTTGAACCTTCAATCCTCCTGTCTCAGCCTCTTTAGTACTGAGATTATGAGCATGAGGTCACTGCACCTGGCTCAAGGAAAGCTTTTATAAAAGAAAGTATAATGGGATAAATGGCTGGAGATATTCACACACGAGTTCCTCTAGGCTGTGCTAGTCAGGAACTCATCAGTCTCGGGTTCCCAGGGATGGATGACCTGGTAGGCCAGGGCTGGGGCAGCCCTTCAGCCTCTGCGTTCAGTCTGAGGAAGTACAGGCTACAGAAAAGCAGGTATCAAGAAACTGCCCTGATTTCAAAGGGAGTCTGCTCAATGAGATCAAGCAGAGACAACATTTAGAAAGAGAACATCATATCCAGGAAGCCTAAGAAAAACCAAGATACATAATTTTTTGTTTTATTTTTGGTTTTGTTGTTGTTTTAATCTAGACATAAAATAAAACTCCAGAATACCCAAAAAAATTTTAAATAGGCCTAAGTATTTTAACCTTACTATTTCAATGGTATATTTAAACTATTGTTTGCATGTAGGAATAAAATTAAATTTCATATTTTTACTTTATCTCCATAAATCTCCATAAGCACTTAATTCCAATTTTTATAGATTATTTAGATATTCTTGAGAAATCTACCATCTCCAAATGATGAACTTTGTGAGTCTTATATTTTTCTTTCCAAACACATACAATTTTATTTTTAATTTTTATTTAATTCACTGTATCCTCTAGATTCTCCTGTGTATTGTGGAGTATAGCTAGAAGACATCTTTATTTTGTTACTGATTGTAAAAGGAATCTTTTCACTATGTTATCATTAAGAATTATACCTGATTTAGGTTTTCTCAAGTGTCCTTTGTCAGGTTTTAAAACACTACCAAAACTTTTCACCATGGAAAAGAAGGGTTTTTTTTTGTGTGTGGTACTGGGGTTCCTGGAAACCCTTCTATATCCGGGCTACACTCACAGACCTATTTTATATCTTTATTTGGAAACAGGGTCTTTTAAGCCAGAGAGGATGGCTTCGAACCTGTGCGATCCTCCTGTCTCAGCCTCCCAAATGCAGGGATTAGCAGGGATTAAAAGCGTGCGCCACCATGCCTGGCGGTTTTATTCTTCGTTTTGAAACAGGGTCTCACTGAGTAGCTGAGGCTGGCCTCAAACCATGATCTCAGCCTCCCAAATGGTGGGTTTACAAGCATGTGCCACCACGCCCAGTTTAGAATTTTTTATTTTATTTTTTCTTCCCTGTTTAATTTTTGGTATTCAGATCATTCTTGTAATCCCAGTAATTGGGAAACTGAGGACCGTAGGTTTGAAGCCAATCTCAGCAACTGAAGGAGACCGTCATCAACTTAGTGAGAGCCTATTTCAAAATTTAAAAAATAGAAAGGGAATTGAGGTCTAGCTCAGGGGTAGAATACCCTTGAGTGCAACCTTCAGTACCCCCAAAAAGGAAAGAAAGAAAGAAAGAAGAAATTTAGTGTCCGCTTGGAATTGTTCTTGAACTTACCTGTGAAGTCAGATGAGCCTTTGTGCAGTTTTCTCTGCAAAGTTTCTGACTACTGATTCAATTTTCTTTAATGCTTACAAGCATATTCAGATTTTTTTTCTTCCAGAGTCAGTGCGGTGAGTTGTATTTTAAGAATTGTCCCATTGTATTTAAATTTTCAAGTTAATGGGCTTTAAATTGGCCATAGTATATTCTTATCTACTAAATCCCTGAAGCGTCTCTAATTAAGTTCCCCTTTCATCCTAATATTTCTTGTCTTCTTCCTCTCTCTTTGATTAACCTTTTCAGATTCTTGTCTGCTTTATTGATCTTTTTCAAAGAAACAACTTTTGGCATCCGTGCAGTCATTTCTGTCTGTTTTCTATTTCATTAATTGGGCTTTTATCTTTATGATTACCTTTCTCTTGTCTACTTCCTTTGCACAAGCGAGGGATGGACATGAAAATGTAGAATCCTGAAAGGGCCCTTCCAACAGAAGCAATGATTCCTCCAGCCAAGGATAGTCTCGGACCAAAGGACCAGGCTAAAAGAAGAGGCGATGGGCGGGGCCCACCGTAGCCAGGTCCAAATGAGCCCGGGCTTCTGTTACTGACATGGCGGTTCTCTAAAGTGTGGTCTTAGAGATGGGCTGCGTAGTAAGTGTTCAACAGTGGTAGGGATTTCACTATCGCCACGCGTGAAATGGCATTCAACTGTGCAAGCAACTAAGATAAAACATAATTTAGAATTTAGTTATATGAAAATGAATTCATGATTTAGTTATTAAAATGTTAACAAGGCTGCCTATGCAGCCTATCTCTATTTTTTGTAAAGATTAAAATTTAGCAAAAAAAAAATCTGCAAAGATATATTCAAGTTGCCGGCAGTAAGGATTACAAGTTATTTATGATGTGCATGTCTCTCTCTCTCTCTCTCTCTCTCTCTCTCTCTCTCTCTCTCTCTCTCTCCTCTCTCTCTCTCTCTCTCTCTCTCTGTGTGTATGTGTGTGTGTGTGTGTGTGTGTGTGTGTGTGTGTGTGTGTGTGTTACTGGGGATTTAACTACTCAGGGGCGTTCCACCTCTGAGCTTCATCCCTAGCATTTAAAAAATTTTTGTTTGTAACAGGCTCTCCCTAACTGGCAGAATGTCTCGCTAACTTGCTATGGCTAGCCTCAAACCTGTGATTCTCCCGTCTCAGCCTCTCAAGTCCCGGGATTACAGGTTTGTGCCGCAACCCCAGGCTGTTTTTTCTTGTGCATCTTAATTTCTTCTTTGGCTATCACTTAAGTAGGCGATCTGTGTTTTCTTTAAGAACTGTACAGCATGATGTCTGGCACCAGGGGGCGTGGTAGGACTCTTGTGAATTTTTCCTGAGCTCCTGTGAGGATGATAACCAGGCTAACCAGGCTGAACTGTCCCAGCCAGAAGAAGGTCAATGCTTCAACCCCTAAGACAGAATGAGCCAAGACTAGTTTCCCACCAAAAAACAAACTGAAAAACACCCGCACATTAGGAGCTACTAATGCTGGGATGTGCAGACTGTTTTTAATCAGACTCTGGGATTCATTCAGAAATGGGCATTAAATTTCTTTTCTAAAATATGATATATATATATATATATATATATATATATATATATATATCATACATGTTAGGATTGTTTGGGATAGGATATGTACGTATATCCTACTGTGCAGCCAGAGTGGAGAAGTCCTGATGTATAAAGAAACAGAAAGTGCCTGACTCCAGGAGCCATGGGGGATTGGAGGGGGCTGCGTCAGTCACCCTCCTGTCCTCAAAGGCGTGGCCGGCTGTGGATGGCTCTGCCTGTGCTCCTCCTCCCCTCACACCAATAAGCCTCCTCCCCTGCAGCTCTGGAACTTTCTCTTGGAGAGATCTTGACTGCCTGGTCTCCAACACACAGCCCTGGAAGATAGCAGAGCAGAAGCCCCCGGGCGGGGCTTGCAGCCACAGTCTCTGTTGGGTGGGGAGGGGAGGGCTGTCCTGCCTACTGTGGGAAGCTTGCCTGGCTTCTGTCCACAAGCTAGTGCACACAACACGTACTCACCAATTGTGATGGTAAAATATGGCTCCAGTCTCCAGGTGTGGCTGCACATACTTGGGAGGCTGAGAGAATGGGGTAACAGGTTTGAGACCAGCTTCACCAACTTAGTGAGATGCTGTTTCAAAATAAAAAACTAAAATAGGACTGAGGGTGTAGCTCAGAGGTAGAACACCCTTGGGTTCAATCTCCAGTCACATGCGCACACACACACACACACACACACACACACACAACTTCAGTCATTCTTCAATGTCTTCTTTGGGACCCAAAATTATTATTATTCTTGATTGAGAACCACTGATTTACTACAAATGGCAATCTTTTATTTACTTTTTAGACAGATTCTCACATGCTTTAGAATCACCACCTACTTTTTCACACGCTACATTGACTCAAACGTGCTCTTATAAAGTAGAGCCCCCATCTTGGCTATCCCATTTGGTTGGAATGACAAGTTGATGGAACGATTTGTGGATGGACTCCCAAGTTCCCTCTGCTGAGTTCTGTGAAGTCCACCACCAAACGCGGACAGACAGTCAAACACGTTAAGGAGCAATCAGCCTGACATTTTATGTTTCCCACCAACACAGCTCCAGACCTGGGCCTGAATTTAGAAGGCAAGACCACACTGGAAATAAGAGGGGTGCTGGATGGGGTGGCACACACCTGTAATTCCAGTACTTGGGAGGCTGGGGCAGGAGGATCAAAGGTTCGAAGCCAGCCTCAGCAACTTAGACCCACAGCAACCTGGTACAACCCTGTTTCAAGATAAAAATTAAACCAAGGGCTGGGGGTGTAGTGCAGAGGCAGAGCCCTCCTGAGTTCAATCCCTAGTACCAAATAAAGAAATAAATCAACAAGTGAAAAGAGGCTCAGCTTACAGGTAGGATGGGAGTAGCACGGCACACTTTGTTGAGTTTTTAGTTCATTTTGTACACACACACACACACACACACACACACACACACACACGTGACATTTCTGAGCCACTTGGCTTGGGGGTATAATTTGCGAAATAGCGTTTCTCATAAATGCTTTTTGTTATTTACACCGTTCTCTTTTCCCCGGGATAATTAATTTTCAGGGTTTTCTTCTACTTCATTGTTCCCTTCCCCAAATATCTGGTACACAGTAATCATTCCAAGCTAACAGAAAATCTTAACATCTTCAAATGCCAGATGTGGTTCTCAGTGGAAAGTGGCCTATCTGTTCGTGCAGGAACAAACCGGCTTTCCCCAGCTGGTTAGGGCTGTTAGCGATGATGCTAATCTTAGCTGAGAGGTGTTGCTGACAGTATTATTTCATGAAAGAGACTGAAGGACCCAGCCTCTTTGTGTTCAGAAAGCATCCGATTTTGTTATCTCTGTTCTTTGATGTTGCCAGGAATCACTGAACTGTGAGACGCACAGGGGAAAAAAAATCATATTCCGCAGAAAATATATCTTTGCTCAATACAGAAGGAGAACTATGTTGGGTTGGACTTCCTGCTGATGGAACCGGACACCTAGGCAGGAGCCAGTGCTGAGCTCCATCCTGAAGATGGTCAAGATATTGTGTTCTGTGGCCCAGCCCTTATAAATAAATGGCTCCAGAATTTATTTATTTATTTTTTACTGAGCAAGAAATGGAGCTATGGGAGTTGGTGCCAGGTTGCAGGAGTAATCTGTGACGTCAGCACAGACACAGCATTTCTTTCGCGGGGCTGATGATTTGCTTCCAGATTTTAATTGGAACCTACACGTGAAAAAGACAGCTTCTTTTGACTGCCTATAAATAATCACAACACAGCGGAAATGGAGCAGCTATAGAAATAATTACAGCAAATGAGAACTTCCCTTTGGAATCTGCGACGTCCCTTTTATCTTTCTCTCTTTTTCTCTTCATCTCCCTCATCAGTTCTTTCTTAGCTTTGCTTCCTTGAACTTAGAATTACCGCCTGACCGAGGTTTGCAGTTCTGTCCAGATTATGTTCCCTTGGTTCTGGTTTTCTTCAGTGCTTGGCTCTGTAGTATTTGCCTTGGTTTTCAGAAGTTCTGGCATATAATATTTAAAACTTCATTTTCAGTAACATATTGGTTTAGATTCTTTACTCCATGTACAGAGCATCCTGGACTATTGAATTGCTAAATAGGGTCTTACCTTCTTAGAGGTTCTATCTGATACCCACATGTTCTTCATCCCTGTGGTGAGCCCTTGAAATCAGAGGCCACATGAGGGTCTAGTACATGTGTGTGATGTTAGGATGGCTCCTCAGAAGCCAGGGGCCTCTTGGAATGCTTTGGGAACATGAGAACCTAGTACCAGTGAAAATCTGTTTATTGAAAATAAGTTAACACTTACGGATCGCCAGGCAGGCTTAGGGTCCCTAATCTTTAGGGCTTTGGTTTTGAGTTGGTCAGTTTTCAAAGGGTAGAAGCTAACTTACCTTGGTGACTTGAGGCCATTTCACCAAAACCAGCATGGCAAGGCAGTGGGAAGACCAAGCCTCAACACTTGGCCAGGAAAGCAGAGTGTCAGAAGGTAATGGAAGATTCACATGTAAGTCCTTATCTCAGGTTCTGTAGTCCCAGGTTTCTTAAGCCTAAAATAGTTACTTGTGCAACCCAGAGCTGTAGACCATATTGGCCTTCCAACCCTACAACATCACACAGGTAAAACTTCTAGATGGAAACCCAGACAAAAAGAGGCAGAACCCCTCGAAAACAGAGAGGCACTCTTCCTGGAAAATAAACTACCGAGGGAAGGCATCTTGTATTCTGTTTATTGGAAAAAGCAAGGTGTTCTAGCAGTAAGAAGATGTCGGGATTTATGTTCTGTTCTTTAGAACCATAGTCTGTGAGTCTAAATGCAGGCTGGTTTAGACTCCCATGGAAGGCATCATGGGAAGATGAGAGTCAGATGCTATGCCTGGATAATAACAACAACAGAAATAATCCAGGGAGAAACAATTCAGCCAAAAGGATTTGCAGTTCTACTCATTTTTATTATGTTGTATTTATTTGTATTATTCTTATTTTTTGGTACTAGGGATTGAACCCCAGGGCATTTTACCTCCAAGATACACCCTCAGTTTTATTGTTTAAATTTTTAAATTTTGAGAATTTTGAAACAGGTTTGCACTAAGTTGCTGAGGCTGGTCTAGTATCTGCGATCCTCCTGGTTCAGCCTCCCAAGCACTAGGATTACAGACAGGCACCACCATGCCTAGCTTTATTGTGTTGTATTTATACTGAAACTTCATTGTATGTCCACTTTGCACACCTGTGTGTGTACGTGTAACTGGACTTTTGTCAGGGGCAAAGTCCACTTGATTCTGGTGCTATGGAATAAGGTCGACTTGAATGACCCATGTTAATGATTGATTGCATTTTGGACTGTAATTCTCAGGCTGGGGCATGCATCAGAATCACTGTGAAGGTTTGTTAAAATTGTTTAAAATGACTGCACACACCTGTGATCTCAATACTTTAGGAGTCTGAGAAAGAAGGATCTCAGGATCGAGGTAAGATTCAGCAACACTGAGACCTTCAGCGACCTAGCGACCATGTTTCAAAATAAAAAATAAATTTGGGCAGGGGTTGTAGCTCAGAGGAAGAATGTCCCTGGGTTCAAGCCCTTGTTATACCCTGCCCCCAAAATTGTTTAAAACTCAGACTGCTGTTCTCCACCTCCAGAGTTCCTGATTCAGTAGGCTTAGGGTGGGGCCCAACAGTCTACATTTCCACTAATTCCTGGGTCCATAGTTTGAGAACCCGTTTTCTAGGATGCTGGAACAAAGGGAAACATGTGATTGATTGGTTCTGTTCCTCTGGCTTTGGTCCCAACTACCTTTGTTCACCTCAGTAGAGAAGGATAGGCATTTTTTTTGTTGTTGTACCTGTATTTTAAGTTAGGCTTCTACCAAGCTTGGTGATAACTTAGTATCAGAGAAGTTGCTTTACCGTGATTCATTTTGTCCTCAACTGAAGCCACTGAGGAGGCCAGCTGTATCCAATCAGAAGACATTCTTAAAAGCTGCGTTTAGAGAGGCTTCTTCTGTGGTATGAGCAACGAATGGGTTTCCATCATTATCCGAGGGGTTAGAACCAAGCCCAAGAATGGCCAAGTTCCTTATGTGAAACGTCATGGCATTGGCGCAGTCACTACACTTCCTCCTGTATACTTCAAATCACTGGCAGTATCCAATGCAAGAGAAATGCTATGGAAATACTTATCACACTATATTATTTAGGAAATGAAATTACAAAAATGTGCCCGTGTTTGGTATAGGTGTAGTATTTTTCTGAACCTTTTTTGTGGTACTGGGGATGGAACCCAGGGGCAATCTAACTTGGAGCTATAACCTCAGGCATAATTTTATTCTTTATTTTGAAACAGGGTCTCACTAAGTTGCAAAGGGCCACACTAAGTAGCTGAGTCTGTCTGCAAGCTGCGATCTTCCTGTCTCAGCCTCCCAAGTACTGGGATTAAAAGGGTGCACCACCACACTCAGCTTTTTCTGAGCATTTTTTAACAACAGTTGGTTGAATTGGTAAAGGCGACTGTATTGTGTAAGAAGGGCTGACACTACTATGGTAAATTTTATTAATAGCTTCTTTTTCTTTATTAAGAAACATATTTCTAAAAACCACTTCAGGTGCCGGGCATGGTGGTGCACACTTGTAATACCAGCATTTGGGAGGCTGAGACAGGACTGCGATTCGAGGACAGCCTCAGCTACTTAGTGAGGTCCTTTGCAACTCAGTGAGACCCTACTTCAAAATAAAAAGTAAAATTGGGCTGGGACTGTAGCAGAGAGAGAAAATGACCTGGGTTCAATCCTTAGTATATATAAAAAAAAGAATAAAGTGACCTATTTTTGTACACTTCAGCAGTCCTCTTGCCCAGCCCAACCTCTTCCCAATGGACTCATGAACAAAGAGATCATGGCAGCGGGGACAACAGTGTGTCCCAGTATGGTGGCCTGGTGGCAGGTTGATGGCAGTGGAGGGTCTCTGTCATGGGCTGGAAACTACTTCTTTTCACTGGGATGGAACTTACTTTGCTTATGGACTTCGCTTCGCTATTTGAAATGCTTCTGCCAAAGCCACCATCTTTGGACTCTCAGAATGTCTTTTTTACCATCCTGGTATGCCACATGGATGTTTATCCTGCCAACAAATAATTTTACAGCAGATGTAGTTCGCCGGTGAACTCATATGCACAAAATTCAGTAGTTTCCATCATCAAAATAACTGGCCTGGCCAGGCCTGGTGGCGCATACTTGTAATCTCCGTGCTTGGGAGGCGGAGACAGGAGGATCACCTTGGTTCGAAGCCAGCCTCGCTGGCTTAAGAGACCCTGTTTCCAAATAAAATATAAAATGGGTCTGGGAGTGTAGCCCGGAGGCAGAAGTGTTTCCAGGAACCCCATTACCACCAAATAAATAAATAAATAAATAAATAAATAAATAACTGGTCTGAAGGAACAGTGGAAGACTTAGTCACTACCCCAGCTGTGTGGGAACCCTTTGCCAACTGAGGTAACATTCTCTGGAGTCTGGAATATTCTCTGCGTCAGCAACCAGCATGTGTTGGTGTTTCTCCCATGGCCACAATTCATGTGTGCAACAATCAAGGGGAAGAAATGGGAGTGGTTTCTTTTCCTATTATCCCTAATGGCTTACTAGTAAATTGTTTTGCTTTTGGTATCTGTAACCCTTTAGGTTCTGCCAGACTACTAAAGATTTTAGTTCCCAAGAGAGGGATGCTTCCACCAAAGAATGTGGTTTTGGCACAGAGCTGAACGTTGAGATTGCCATCTGATCTCTGGCCACAGACCCTCCAGGCAGAGCGTGGAGTTACTGTGCTGTCTGGTATCATTCATTCTATCAGGGGGATTGTGCTGCTACGCAGTGGGGTAGGGAGGAAATCTGGAATGCAGAAGATTCTGATGGCCCCTGTTAACATCCTGAAAGAAAAGGTTCATCAGTCAAATATGGGCAGGATAGCTCCTGGCACAGACAATTTGGGAATGGAAGTCAGGTTCACCCAGCAGAAAAGGATTACAACCAGCCAGTGTGCTTGTGGAATCAGAAATATACAAAATATGGAATTATTTTTTCTATTTGCCTCTCTGGCTCTTCTACTGTTTAAAAGGAACAGTTAATGTGAGTTCTGTTAATTATATGCCAGTATTTCAGCTATAATAGCAGAGGGTTGGGTGGCTCAACTACAAGAGGGAAACACTCACTCACACATTCATGCACTGAATTGGAATCCTCTTCTGTGAAGAGTTGTGGCATGTTTTCAGATGTATGAGAGAGCTGCACCGTGCTAGGTAGACACGTGATGATGCTGGGTCCTTATCTGGAAATGAAATGTTGTTAAAGAGGTGTGCATGGGTGAGGTCGACAACAGTGGACACTGGCAGTTTGCTAAGCTCTGTCAGCAGAGTTAAGCTGGACCTATCATCTCAGAATGGATTGATGGAAAGATTTTGAGTTGGCCAAAAACAAACAAACAAACAAACAAACAAACAAACAAACAAACAAACACACTGTGTAGACCGCAGAAACAAAGTGGCAAGTGTTGCCTTTGGACGATTTTAGAGGGTGACAGAGCAGATACTGAGGTGGGGGTGGTATTGGCTTGTCTTTGCCTTCCTCCCCTTCACTGTGTAGACCAAGAGCAGCCCCAGGATTACCAGTGGGCACTTAGTGGTGGCCCTGTAAAGAGTTGTTTCACAGTAGCCTGGCTTTCTACAGAACTCCCAAGAGTCTTCAGTGGGCAATCCATTTTGGAGTGTCTACACACACTTACCTTCTCAAGTTGAATCTCAGATGAACCTGGCATGGTGGAGCATGCCTTAATCACAGAATGATTGCAGGTTCCAAGCCGGCCTCAGGAACTTAACAGGACCCTCAGAAACCTAGCCAGGCTTGCCTGCCTTCCTTTCCTTTCCTTTCCTTTCCTTCCCTTTCCTTTCCTTTCCTTTCCTTTCCTTTCCTTTCCTTTCCTTTCCTTTCCTTTCCTTTCCTTTCCTTTTCTCTTTCTGTCCTGGAGATGGAACCCAGGGGCATTCTATCTTTGAGCTACATCCCCAGCCCTATTTATTCTGTATTTTGAAACAGGGTCTCACTGAGTTGCAAAGGGCCTCACTAAGTAGCTGAGGCTGTCCGCAAACTGTGATCCTCCTGTCTCAGCCTCCCGCATGCTGGGATTACAAGAATGCACTACCACGCCCAGCTCAGACTTTTCTTTCAGAATAAAATTTTTAAAAATGACAAAGGGATGGAGGTGAAGGTCAGAGATAACATGCCCCTGGCTCCAATCCCCAGTATAATAAAAGATAAAAAATAAAATTCCACATGCCCCCTTAGACCTTCACTTTCCCCGGTTCCTCCTGTAGCCATGCAAGGTCCCACTGCGGTACGAAAGGCCTTGTTCTCGTAGTGCTTCTGCTGACTGAGAGGGCCCAAGGCCCTCAAAATGCTGCATCAAACCAGAGGAAGAAATTTCTGAGTAGTGAGGGACTGAGGGGCCAGTGCTACTCCAGGAAGCCCAGATACCTGATGATGATGATGAACTGGTAATAATAATAATAGCTGGAATTTACTGAGCCCCAAAGCCAGCAGAAGACAGGAAATTATTAAAATTCGAGCAGAAATAAATGAGAGAACAAAAAACAATTCAAAGAATCAACAAAACCCACAGTAGGCCAGGCACAGGGCCTTGCATGCCCTTTATTATCTATTGCTCACAAAATCCTTCTGAAGTCGGTGTACTTATCCTCTAGTACTGCAGGTGAGAAAGTTCTTAGGGCTATCTCAGAATCGAAAGTGCACATGCTAAGCAATTATGCTTTCTCTATAAAATGCCGCATATTAAAATTATTTCCCTGGGTATGGTAGTGGAACCTGTAACCCAGTACTTGGGATGCTGAGACAGAAAGATTGCAGGTTCAAAGACAGCCTCAGCAACTTAGTAAGGCCCTCAGCAACCTAGCACAACTCTGTTTTGAAACAAAAAATAAAATGGGCTGGGGTTATAGCTCAGAGGTAGAATGCCCCTGGGTTCAATATTCAGTAACACACACACACACACACACACACACACACACACACACACACATTACTTATTTGAAGATCAGTATCTTTCACTAGCATATGTTTATTTCAAGAGCAAGGAATATAACCACTTAATACCATAATTCTTAAGCCCACGATCTGAAAATTTTAAGTTTTAAGACAAATATTTACTGGAGGAATGGACAAATAAAAGGAGCAATGGGAGGAGGGTGGTAGCGTGGGTATTTTAGGGTAAGATTACTTTACAGTGAGTCTTGCAGTAGACATTTGTTTTCGGGATGTGATTGGAGCTACATAAAAGAATCCAGAAAGAATGCAGAGGGGGCGTAAGCAATTGAAGGGGATAATGGTGATAGGAAGACTTGTTTCAAATCTAAAACAAACCTTGGCGAGGGGAATGGAGTGGCAAAGGTGGACATTCATTTAACAGTGAAAGTATAAAATCCACCAAAACATGGCATTTATTTTGATGGGAAGGAGTACATCCACCGACTCAGCAGTAGGGGGAGTGAGATGTAGGGAAATTAAGATTTTAGAACAAATACTAAACATGAAAAATGCAAAGATATCTGAGTCATTTTGGGATAAAGCACGAGGAGGTGATTTGACACAAAGCAGCCTGCAGATGGGGTGTTGATAAATTTTATCTTATTCATTTACTTATTTTTGGTCCTGGAGGTTGAACCCAGGGTATATTTTCCTCTGATCTACACCCCAAGCTCTATCTTGCGTCTTATTTTGAAACAAGGTCTCACTAAGTTGCTGAGGCTGTCTCAGCCTCCCAAGTGCAGGGATTACAAGCGTGCACTACCACGCCCAGCTGATAAATCTGAAGCATTCCCCAACTTTAAATGGTTTTCAATCAATCACTGAAGCTCCAGCACGCAGTGAGTGGACGTTTAGATAATGATCACCGCAGGTGTTCAATAAGGATAAAACAGGACAGATGGTTTTGAACCCGAATTAACTGATTTGTTCATTGATGAGTCAATGAACCTTTATGCTGAGTAGATCCAGCCTTGAACTCTTTATTGTGGTCTAAAAAAACTAGAGTTGAAGTAAAGGCTAGTAAGACCATTTAAGGATCTTCCCTAGACATAAAGCAATGTGGTAAGATAAACTGTGTATTGCTACAGCAATGTTTTCTCATTTTATAAATAAGGAATATATTCTCGTTTGAAAAATCAAGGCGAAATTCATAAACTAGTTCATCGAAGACTAAACTGGAGAAAACATAGGTCACTCAGAGTGCATGGCATCTTCACAAATGAACACTGTTAGTATTAAATTTTAGAAGAGTTCTTTGAATGCTCTCCAGACAAATCCCCTGCTAAAAGTCCCCTCAACGGGCATAAGAACAAACTTGAGCTCCTTCAAAATTATTTCACCATCTCTAAACTTTTTAATTAGAATCTTGAGGGGGAAAGTCTTGTATATTCAAAGTGAGCAACTTAATTGCATAATGAATTATTCCCATTTCTGTTTTAATTTAATTATGCGATTTTCGTTTGAAATCAATTTCAGTGCCTGTAAAATTGACATATGTTTGGTTTGCTTGACTTCCAGGGCTTTTCCTAGTCTCATTAAGTCCTCAAGGCAAGGGCCAAACTCCAAAATACTCAGGTTTTCATGGTCATGAGATAGACCGTGGGAGGCATAATGGAAGCATCTGATATAAAATCCAAAATGTAATATAAAAATTGACCATGGGATTTGTCATCAAATCTCATCTTTTTGCACTGGTAATATAAAGAACCAAGTTCACTCCCAAGCCCAAGCTATGTCAGAATTCTATGAAAGAAATTATGATTTGGAATTAATTATTTTTTTAAAGCTTGCCATCCACGACAGAGGAACTATGGCATACAGGGCTTATCAGTCCTATTGACTGCTTGTAGCAAGGGTTTTCTTACTGTGCTTCGTAATTTATTTTTTTAGATGTCTTTACTTTTGCCCACGGGCCTCAAATAAAGTAGTAAGTTGCAAAGGTGACCTGTTTATGCTTCGGCGGTTCATTCATTGATGTATATGCTGGTGCCCACACATCAGTCATGGCTCTGGGATCTCCTTTTGCTCATAACTTTTTATTTATTTGTTTGTTTATTGGTACTGGGTATTGAACCTGGGGCATTCTACTTCTGAGCTATATCCCCAGCTCTATTTTATTTTGAAACAGGGTCTTGCTGAGTTGCTGAAGTTGTCCTCTAACCTGCAATCTTTCTATCTTAGCCTTCCAAGTACAGGGATGACAGGCATGTACCACCACCTCTGGCCAATCTATAACATTTGTAACTCAAAATCCTGGGGACCCTTCCACTGGTGATTCTATTATCGATACTCATTTTCATTTCAACAGCCTGATTCCCAACTCTACAATCCCAGACCGGGACCTGGAAATCAATCTCGTGCACTCATCAGTTTTAGACATTATGGCAAATCGTTCTGGATTTTAATAGAGTTTATGGCTCATATGCTCAACAATTTACTCCTTCTGCTTTCTTTACGATTACAAGGAGTGCTTATGGATCAAAGGTACCATAGCTGGATCAGGCAGGCATGCTGAGACCCAACCCTATATCTTATTGCTGTCTTTGGCCCATGAATTAAATGTGCTGAAAGACACCAGGCAGGGAAGAAACCGTTAAGGATGTAGATTCTCTTTGCTTTTTTAGGTGTTCTTTCTACCTTGTGTAGATGGCATCAGAGAAGAAAGGAGTAGCCTGCGACCCCTCATAGTCTTCAGTGGGTAGAAAGGTCTCCGTGTTCAATTCTCTGCTCTAGGGTTTCTAATCCAAAACAGCCTTTTAGAATCGGAATTCACAGTTTCCTTCCAAATGACGGTGGGAGTATGGCTAAATAATTATACATCTCAACCATCGCATAAACCGGTTTAATTAACATTTTCAGGCATGTCACATTTACACAATCACTGAATAATTTTCTAGAATGATGTTGCATTAGAAGTCTCCACACATCAACTTGGGCATTTTTAGTCATGGCCCTTATCATGCCTGAAATAAGTTTTTTTTTCTCTTTTCATATTGCTTTGTTTATTTTTTTGCTACGATTTGGTACTTCCAATGAAGATGATTCAAACGCGCTGGCCAGATGCTCTGTTCGATTTGCTTGTGTGATGTTTAATTGTGATTGACTTAATCGAAGCTGGCTGTTGTTTTTCCAGGCAGTTATAGCATTATCAAATTTCCTTTTCATTCGCGCAATAATAAAGGAAATCTCAGAAAACGTTCACACAATATCTCTGACTTAGTCAGAATATGCTGGATAGATAGAGGAAATCTCCTAGTGTCCAACGTCCATGGGATTTGAGGCATGAGGAGGTTGACAACATGCACTTTGCTTTGGATTTATCAGCAGGACATGTTTCAAGAAGGTATCAGTCAAATCATTCTCTATGCGAGAAGACATTAAAAATTGGGAAACAAACAATTGCTGTATTATTAGCAATGTACTCAAATTACTTTTGGGTCTCCAGTGAGACCACTATTATTATTACTGTTATTATAAATGCATTCATTTATTTCTCAAGTAGTAATCCCAAGCCCGCCTCATAAATCAAGAAATGTTCTCAGGCATGAAGAGGAAATGAAATTAGGAATACAAATGGAAGAAATTGTACAATCAAATAAACAAGCTGAAGTTGTATTTGGTGCTGCAAACGCATTGAGCCGGGTGGTTACATAAGCAGAAGAATTAGCATTTAGGTCACCAAATTAGTCTTTTGAATTTTCTTGCTCTTTATCAAGGATTCTATTTGCTTCCTGACATCATTTACCACGCTATATTAACTTCAGCACTTTCGCGGCCAGTATCTCCAAATTTTAAACCTCTTAACCAATAACTCTATCTCTGTGGAAGATTTATTACTGGCTCTGACAATAAAACTTCAATGGATAGCATCTATTAAATTTTATCTATAATGAAAAGTGCTTTTGCAAAATTCTCACTTGCAAAGATTAAAGAAAAAGAATAAACACATCTTATATCTTTGCCTTAACTGTTTATGCACTAAAATTATTTTGAAGAGTCAAGCACTTATGAGGAGGAATTCAAACAAATTAATACAATCTTTCTTACTTTAATAGGATATTCCTATAAAAAGTAAATTTTTTGTCTATATTCTATATCTGTTCATATGCAGCTTTATGAGTAAATAAAATCTTAAGCTGAATTTATATGGCACTATTCTGGTCAAATTTGTGTTCAGTGACTATCCCCAAATGACTGGCACCTCAGGAATGAAAAGGCACAGGCTCTTGGTGCTAGCCCACAAAGAATCTCCTCTGCAGCAGGATGACTGGGTCTTAAGTGACCTTTCCTTGTGCTGTGAACACATCTGTGGAAAAAAAAATAGAAATGGAATGCTTGCTATTAACAAAAGTAACTTAACTACGACATAAATTATGTTCAAATGGTGTAGAAATACATTCAGTTATCACAGGTAGAGTCTGAAAAGTGACCAGTCACCTGATAAAGGAGGTCCCAAGTACACACAGCACACAGATGGACACAGTATTAGCCACTATGCCACTAACAACACAGACAACATTGCCAAGTGACGGATTCTTCTCTCAGTTTTAGCTCTTTATATATACTCATCGACAGAAACGATTTCCAGAATTTGACATTTTAAGTGTCAATTTTCAAGCAATATAAACTCAACAAGAACCATTCTTGCTCACAAAAATAGGTCCAATAAGAATGTGGTTTGTTAGTTCTATGTACTAATACTTCTCAGGACATCCTGCTCGTTGAAGTCAGGTATAAATGGGGAATAATTAAATACCTAGTGGTGGGGAATATATATTTTGAGTATCTTAATGGCCCACATTAATCTTATGTTCAAATATGCTTCTACTACTTAAAAAGGAGATGTCTATTACTCTATAGATATAGATACATAGACAATATTAAGTTGTTCTCTTCAAAAGAAAGGCTGTTCTTACAGGGTTACCGGGGAAAAGTTAAATTTTGAGAGAGTTTAGCTTGTTACCCTGGGTTTTACCTCCTGCAGCTGCTCATGCTGGTCTCCCAGTGGAGACTCCTTCACCACCTTTCAGTACCTATCTGACATTCATTTCTCAGGATACACCTGAAAGGTGCACGTAGCACATAATTCTCTTGCAATATTTATATTGCATTGAAATGACTGTTTATATACTTGTCTCTGAAACAGCTGTCCTGCAAGTTGCTATGGCTAGAAATGACGTCGTACTCCTCCTCCTTTCATCCTTTGAACCTCCCAGAGTGCCTATTTGACTCATGATAGGGGGTTTAGAATGTTACTTGAATTGATCTGAAAACAATCCGTGTAGTTGAAACCTCTAACAAGTCAGAGAAACCTTCAACAGGTTAAGGAAACCTCTCACAAGCCACTCTTGTTAGAGTGGCCTCTAACAAGTCACTTCCTCCCACAGGTAAAATTCTTTCCTTTGGGGTTCTATCTCTACACTTGATCAGGTGATTATTAAGCAATCATGTTCATCCTACACTGAGGCAAAGTCTTTTTTTTTTTTTTTTTTTGGCCTGGTATCGTTCATTGACCTGGTATACCGGTAAAGAATAACTTGGAACTCTCTTCCTTTGAAAGCAAAAACATAGTTAAAAGACACTGGAGTTTCTCATAAACTTATTTTCCCATACGTTTCTTTTCAATGATTAAACAATATTAGAACTCTAGTATTTACTAGTACCAAGTGGATTCATGTCAATAATACAGTGTGTGTGTGTGTGTGTGTGTGTGTGTGTGTGAGTGTGTGTGTGTGTGTGTGTGTGTGTTTCTGAGGATTGACCCCAGGGGCATTCTGCCTCTGAGCTACCCCTCAAGCCCTATTTTATCCTTTATTTTGAAGCACGGTCTCACTAAGTTGCTGAGAACCTCCCTAAGCAGCTGAGGCTGGCTGTAAACCTGTGGTTCGCCTGTCTCAGCCTCCCAAGTATCAGGATTACAAGTGTGCGCCACCACGCCTGGCTACAATTTCTTAAATATTGAAAAATGTACAAATTAATGTCTAGCTATGCATTTGTTGAAAAAATATTCTATGGAATAAAAGCTATTATAATTTTTCATTTTAAGACTCTTGTCTATATACAAATCTATCCACAAAGGAGAATAACCAAGCATTCTTTCATGAGACAAAATGTTTCTAGGGACTTGAGTAAGACTTTATCCTTTTAGTCTTCCCATGGGACTCTCTCTTCCTTCTACTTCTGGGCCTGCTCCTGCTCTCTCCCCGTTATGAACGGCCAACCCTCTTGCACTTACAGAGACATAATGACATGTGGACTCAGAATCTCACGATAGGGAGACATGCTTCATCAGAGCCCTGGGTGTATCTGCATGAGACTTTTTTAGTCTTTTGGCCCCTGTCTATTATCTTAGTAATAAGTGGACCAAGTATCCTGTTTGTCTTGCAGGGCCATATTTTAACTGGCATTATTAAAGGGGCAAGAAAAGGACCCCACTTAAAACTAAATAATACTGTGTTTTCAGATGGCGGGAGCCCCAAAGGGGTGGAGTATAGGCTAAACCACTGGGATGGCAACTACTGGTATATAACTCCTACTGTGGTTTGAGCCAGAAGGGACCCCAGGCTAGTCCAGTGCTTCTCTGACATCACAGATGGACAGATGGCACACAGAAGATTAGGAGTTTACCAGGAATTTGGAGAATGACAGGCAGCTGTTTGACTAAAGTGGAAGTTCCCAACTTGTGGTGGTTTAGTAGAAAAAAACAAAATTTTCATATCCATTTAAAGAAATGCATTTCTTTTTGAAGAAAATACCCCCAAAGATGATTTCCCTGGAAAGGAAAAAAAAAGTCTTAGAATTCTTTTCAGAGTCACTCATTTAAAAACTTAGTCTAAATATTCAAATAGTCATTCAATGAATTTTAGCCTCTGTCTTCCCCCAACCCCCGCCAAAAAAATATATATATATATAGTAATCTGAGTCAATCAAAACCAAACTCCATAGCTGGGCAGGGTGGCATACACCTGTAATCCTAGTATTTGGAAGGCTGAGACAGGAGGATCTCAGGTTCAAGGTTAGCCTCGGCAACTTGGCGAGGACCTCAGCAACTTAGTGAGATCCTGCTTCAAAATAAAAAAATAAAATAGGGATAGAGGTATAGCTCAGATGTAAACTGTCCCTGGGTTTGATTTCACAAAACAATGCAAAAACTCAGTAAATAACTTTCCTGTTCTTTATTTGTTAGAAATGAGGAAAGTACCCACCTTTGACTATAACCCTTAATAGAGGATCTTATTTATAAATCATATGACCATGAGACATACTTTTATATCTTGATAAAAATACTATTCTAATCAAAATACAAATTCATATGCTGTTTGTACCAATTTATATCATTAGAGGATTTAAAAAAAAACAATTCTCTAACTCCAGAACAATTTCAAAATTTCATCTTTCTGAGAAATCAGAATTGACTAAAGAGAGGCATACAGAAAAACTTTTGTCTAGACAGTTCAAATAATGCAATATAGCTCCTGATCTTTTTTTTTTTTTTTTTTTTCAGGACTTTCTGAAAGACAGGGGCTGGGATCTCAGGGCTGGCTGGCCTTTCTCATGTGACCAGCTTCAATAAATGGAAATGGAGTGAGCTCTGTCAAATACAGCAATCTGAGCCAATCTGGGTTCTCATTCATTGTTATATGACACTGTGATGAGTGTCTATCTAGTCCTTGTTAGTTCTATGGTCTATCAGGAGATGTGGTAGCAGGACAAGCCCATGATTGTAAGGTCTATGTTTATTTTTCTGATATACATAAGCCATTAAGACTTTTCAGCACAGTAAATTTATCCTTGTCTCTAACAAATGAGTGGTACATTTAGCCTAATAATTTCTTTCCTGAATTTTGCCTTAATAGGAGTGGTTAGTATTTACAGGATTTTTGCATGCCAGGCATTGATTTAAGTCCCTTGAGCATAAAAGTTTATTTAGCCCTCATCTGAATAATTAACTCTATGAGTCAAATGCAATTATTTCCATTTACTAGAGGTAGAAACCCAGGCACAAAGTTACGTAAGCCCTCTAAGTCACACTCTGAGATACTGCGGTGTTGCTAACACATTGGATTTCATTGTTAACGAAAAGGAAGACCTTGGGAAATAATTCTATTTAGCAGTTGATTCTATTTGGAATAAAACTAAGGAAACTTCTCTAACGCTTTTGTGCGGAGCCTGCTATAAGCACTTAACACAGACATGAATTCATGTAGTCTCCCCTCGTTTCCTGTGAGGTAGGTTGGACCGTCGTTCCTATTGTATGGAAGGGGGCATTAGGATGCAGGAAGGAGGCCAGGCTGCGAGCCCCAGACCAAGCAACCAAGACAAGAGAGATTCAGGGGGAAAACTGTTGCCAATTACTGCAATTATTTTAACATCCTGTCTTGCTGCTGCTGTTAATTCTCCCATCCCTCTAAATCTTAGCAACCTCCTTTGTAAATAAGGGGTGGGGGACTCTGTCATCTGTAGGGTTCCTTCCCATACTCTTCTTGACTGATTGGGTACAAAAAGTCCTACAAAGTCACTTTGGAAAAAATACTCAGTTATTATCCCAGTCCAAAGGCTGAAACACGAGCTCCAGCTATCTGTCTGGCTGCGACTCTGTAATTTCTCCACATATCTCTCTGCGTAGTTCAGAAAAAAATGATACTGTGCGAAGCTGAAGAGGTCAAAGACATTTCTATGGTCTCCGAATTCTTATTTCACTGCAGAATCTCTCAGCGAGTCCATGTAATCATCAAAATTCTGGAAATCCTAGCTCCAACATCTGCCAGCTGTGTGACCCCAAGCACGTACTCTGTCCCTCTGGCCTCAGCATCTGTCTAAGATGGGGATGACGCTAATCCTACTTCAACAGAGTTGCTGTGAGGATTAAATGAGATAATAGCACTAAGCTGGAAGAACAGTACTTGGCCCACAGTCAATAGTGAGCAAAAGTTAGCATTACTTTTGCAGAAGATTCCTGCTCCTACGGCAGCTCTGGTTGTGAATGACGACAGTCATAGCTGCTAAGGATTCTCCTGGAGTCAGGGAATCTCAGACTTCTCACAAGGTCTGGAGAACTGAGCTCACCCTTTTTATCTTCAGGAGAAAAGCACAAGAATCTAATTAAATTGCTCAACAGTTAATGTAGATATGTATTGATATGGAAATAAATGAGCTTGCTGAAGTTATCTAATTTCAGAGGGCCTCTATGTATGAAAGCAATATGGATTAGAGGTGTTTACTTAATCTGACTAATGATACTAGGTGATCAGTATCACTACATATCTTTAAGTTGTTTAGAGTGAATTTTCTAAAGCTTGTAAGGGGTCAACAGCATCTTCTCACTCTCTGTTAGTTAAGCTAAGATATAGGGGCTTTATTATTTGTCATGATGGTGCATTTTCTGAGGCTGGGAAACAGCTCTGTAGAACACCAGAACAATTTTTCCTTTTAAATAACATACTCTCTTAGTCTAGAAAACAGGAAAATCTGGCATTTGGGGGGAAGTGTAACAAAGCAATTGGGACTGTTGAAACTTGAAATTACCCAGAGGCCTTGTTACACTCGCCTGCCACTTTTATTAGTGGAAACTTATTTTGACTTCAGTAGAACGGCTCAGTAAATTAATCCAGAGACTTAACATGAGTTAATATGTCAAAGTAGATCCAGTCTGGGATAAATTAGGTCTTTTAAAAATTGATTACAGAATGTTACCCTAATGGAAGTTTGTAAGGTATATTTACCCTTTGCAAAGTTTTATGCACACATATGATATGATTCTGTCCAGGATAAAAACCAATATCCTGAGCTTAAGTAAGGCTTTTAGAGCTGAAGAGGATCATGGAGATTCTATCATCCACTACAGGCCCAGAGGAATTAAGTGATTTTTCTTGTCTGAGGTTACACAGAGAATGAGCAGACAATATATATTCAGACAGTATATTCTCATGGTAGTCATGATTTCGTTAGCCACCACTTCTTGGATGCATATTCCAGGCCAAGTAGTCCAGCAGGCTCTGCACGCCTGACCTCTCCTCCTACCCCCTACCTTTCTCTGCTCTTGGTCATAACCCAGTATGGTCCGTCTAGTCTGATCTTTATCTTATGGATGAGATGACAGAGACTCAGCATCTGTGCCACTTCACAGCCTAGTAGAAGCCCACAGCTGGGGTCCACACACGCCCTAGCCTGCACTCTGAGCAGGACCGGCTGCTTCAATCCCTGGGACCCGCAGGACTTTTATCAGTTCCTCTTTAAAATCAGTCTTTTAATCCCCTGCAATGATAGTTTCCGCTGAACGAAGAACTTATATATCAATGGCCAAAAAAGAAAGCGATAGCATTAGCTAGACCCTCAGGTGTCACTCAAAGGGAGAGGCTTTCGAACTGTGAACTATTATTCTCCTGTTCCCAAAAACTATCTAGCTGACTTTTTAACAACATCAAGTGCTAACAATCTGGCCAAGTTATTGAAACACCACCTTTCTGCCTATGTGGGCCATGGATTCGAGACTAAAAACTTTAAAACCCAAACAGTAAGACCCCAAAAGATGAGACGGCCATCTATAAAAGACCGCTTTGAGGTAAACCAATACTATTATAGAAAAGTGCTATTAATTAGAGTTTCATTCTACTTGAAAGATAAACTCCCAAAGTATGTTTTTAAGTTAAAAACACACTGGAGATTGATTGATGTACTCATACTCTTTCCCTGACACTGGGGAAAGATAACTACAGTCACAAAAGCAATGTCATAACAAAATATTTGTATTTACTGGACCAGATGCTCAACGGTTACTGTGTCTTAGGAGCATTTATTCCCAAGCAAAATGAAGCAATATTATGTTTAACTGTTTGAAAATTTCTTTTATTATTAAAAAGATTTTAAATAGAAGTGCTATTTTCAGTACAGGGCTGATAATACTCAGTAAAGCGGGGTGTTCTTGGTACTGTGAACTTAGGGATGTTAACAGTCCATGTAGTCCCTGGCCCCTCCGGTCTGCACAACAGACCCTAGTAGCAACAGGCAAATACCCTCTTAAAAAATAAGGCCTTTACAAAAGAGCCCTGCAGAGTGGGACAGGGCACAGAACACATTTTTTTTTTTTTTTCCCCTGAATTACTCATGCTTTGGGCTTTGACTTCATTTTGAAAGATCAACTGTAAGAAAACTGAGACATATCCGTCTATGCTCCACAAAGGGATGGAGGGAAAAGAAAATATTAAAAAAAAAAAAAAAAAAGCTTGTCAATTCACAAGCAAGGAGAGACAGAGCTACCGGAAAGTATAGGGTTAGTAACACCGGAGCTCAACAAACTTTAAAGTGCGCAGTTACTGTCAAAAATAGATTAATCTGAGCCTTCCTAAGAAAATTAAAAGAATCTTATCTAATGAACTAGATCGCCGACCTTTTAATACATTTGGTTTTCGTGGAACATTACAATCACCATCGGACATAAAAAAAAGACTAGTTTTTTTTTTTTTTCTTAAAAAAAAAACTTGCTTGGAGTTATCTACAGGAATCTCATGATTGCAATTCAAGGATAACATTCAGCAGCTCTTTGGATAGTGAATGATTTCCGCGGATCAGTCCACAAAGAAATTAGGAGACCTTTTAACGCACTGGTCCCAATCCCCCGTGTTCTCTGGCCTTTGCCCGGGCTCGCTCCTCTTGCCCCTAAGTGCCCGTGTTTTCCAGTTCTTTATCTTCCGCTCCTAGCTCAGGGGACCGGGAAATCATGAAGAGTTTCTCCTTCTTCGTAAACGGCCTCTGCACGGGCTGGGGTTGCTCGGCCTGGGGCCTGGGCGGCTCTCCCGGGCGGGGGCCCTCGGAGGGGCTCGGCTGCCCCGCCAGGGCGTCGGCCTCGCAGCCCGGCCCTTTACTGGCTGCAGAGTCCAGCAGCGACTCGCAGGAGGTGCCGACCTCCCGCAGGGGGGTGTAGCCCTGGCTGCTGCCGCTCGGGTCCTCGGAGGGGGGGCTGGGCGAGCCCCGCGGGGCGCGGGGCGGGCTCTCCAGACGCAGGGGGGGCGAGGCGGCGGCCGCCGCGCCGGGGGGGCTGGCGTCCGGGTGCTCCGCGCGCCGGCGGGGCGGGGGCTCCGGGGACGGCGGCGCCCGGGGGTCCGGGAGCCCGCTCGTGCTGCGGCGGCGCAGGGCCGCGCACCTGCCGGTCCTGGGCGGGCGGCCGCCCCGCGCCCCGGCCGATCGCGCCGCCGCCGCCCCCTCGGGCTCGGGGGGCGCGTCCGGGGCGCCGCGGAGGTCGGTGAGGCTGAGGTCCAGCGGGGCCCGCGGGGCCTCCCGGGCGCCCTCCCCGTGCAGGGGCAGCAGCGCCAGGGCGCTGAGCGAGGAGCCCGCCAGGGAGCTGGCGGTGCTCGGGCGGCCCCAGCTCTCGGGGGGGCTGCGGGGCCCGGCCGGGCTGCTGCCGCCGCTGGCCGCGCCCGGGCGCCCGCGGGAGATGCTGAACACCGCGCCGGCGGCCGGGGACCCCCGCGGGCCGCGCGGGGACGAGGCCAGGTCGGGCGGGGACGCCAGCAGCGCCGCCGCCCCGAAGGCGTCCGCGGGCGGCAGCTCCAGCCCCCGCGGCTGCACGCAGCCCAGGAAGCCATTGAGCGGCGCCGGCCCGGGGGGCGCGGCGGGGCCGGAGGGCGAGGACGCGGCGGCGGCGGCGGCGGCGGCGGCGGCCGCCAGGTCCTTGGCGCGGAGGCTGTGCACGTCGATGACGGTGGAGTAGAGGTCCCGCAGGTTGATGACCTTGGTCTTCCTGTCGCGGTTCTCGTGCAGCACGGCGTTGGCGCAGATGAAGAGGAAGATGCCGATGCCCATGACGAGCGGCCCGAGCACCTTGAGCTTGTCGGAGTGCAGGTAGCGGGAGAAGATGCGGACGAAGAGGCCGGCCGACGCGGGGGCCGTCGAGGGCGCGGCGGCGGAGCGCGCCGCGGGGGGGGCCGTGCTTCTGGGCGCGCCCACCCAGGTGGAGTTGACAGCCCCCGGGGGGCTCCTGGACGGGTGGCTGCCGCCGCTGCCGCTGCTGGCCGCGGTGGGGGCGCGGGGGCCACTGCCCGCGGGCGGCAGCTGCCTGGCCCCCTCCCTGCTGGCTTCGCCCGCCTTGGGCCAGTAGCCCACCACCGCCAGGGCGATCCCCACCAGCAGCACCAGGACCCCGCAGAGCGCGACGAGCCCCGAGACGGAGCACAGCTTCAGCTTGCCCTTCACCACCACCACGTCGTTCTTGCGCCTCCTCTTGGCTCTCCGCCTGCGCTTGGGCACCTGGCTCGGGGGGCGGAGGGGATCCTGCTTTCGGGCGGAAATCCTCAGCAGGCCCCCCGTGGCGATCATGGCGAACTCGTGGAGAGCCGGGCCAGCCCCGGGGGCTGGGGCCGAGGAGGCTCGCGCTGGGGGGGCGCCAGCTGCCCACTAGCTGCTCCGCCACCTCCTCCTGCTGCAAAGCAGAGGGAGACAGTCAGAGAGAGTAGGCTGGGCTGCATCAGCATCCCACGTGCTGAGATTGCCGGCTCCAGGATCCCGCGCTCTACACGTGCCCACCCCCTCCGGTGCCTTTCACACTGACCCAGGAGCCCTGTAGACACCGGGTGTGGGACATCGGGGCGGGGGACCGGGACCCTTGTTGCAGTAACTTGTAGGTCGGGACGGAACAATTGGAGGGAAGCCTGTCCCCCTCCCTCCTGCCCCATCCCACACACACAGCATAGGTAATTGTCACACGCTCCTGGCTAGCAGCCTGTGGAGTTCCCACCACTGGTTAAAACTCCATGTGGCGACTCACAGTAGTGGCCGAGAACTTCCTTGGCAAAAGGGCCTTTCCCTTCCCTTTGTCCCCCTGGAATCGGAAGATTTCTCAAGGGAGAGGCCACAAGGGTTGCAAGTCTCTAGGCTCCTGGAATCTGTCAAAGTAGGGCCCCGGAGTTATGAAAACAGTCATGAAAGTTACTATTGTGTGAAGGTGAAGGAAATTCACCCCCCTTCCTCATGAAAATGAGGACTCTACCCTGGCAGGAAGACGGCTGATTTACTTCAGATAATTAACAGAGCTCATTCCTGAGAGAACACCAGAGATATTTCAATACTGGGACAATAAATCCCTGCACAAAGTTGCCTCTTGTTCCCACAGCTGAAGACAAGCAATTCCCTCTCACAGCCTCCTCGGCTCTATTCTGCAACATCTGGACAGCTTCTCGGGGTGGAATATTTAGTTCTAGGTAACTGGTTATGTAACTGGGCTCTTCTTTCTGGCCTTCTCTCCTCCCTCAGAGGGACTTCCTTAAAGGTATCTTGTGCTAGATTTCCTCAGGCATTTGAGAAGTCCTTTGGAAGCCCCAAGAAATCTTCTTATGCAGACATACTACAGTCTTAAAAAAAAAAAGTTGCTGTCATAATAGCTTTCTGACCTCTTACTAATGTGCCAACAGCACTTTCCAGAATCCCAGTATTCAGATGAGTAGGCAATGAATTAGGTAACGCAGGCCACAGGATAATAATGGCATTTCCCCAGGTGAAAACTCTTCATCTTTTTCTCACGAGGTCATTTTTGGGGAAGGTAGGTGTCAGAGATGGAGGTAACTAGTGCCTATCCTTAGGAAGTTTAGTTGTTAGCAATACAGCCCCAGAGGTAAAAAATCACAGATGCCCGTTTATGGTTGTCTGTGTTCGCTTCTTAAAATCCCAGCCTGGCAGGATGGTCCTCAGAGTAAAACACTGTGGGTTCCATTGGTTGCCTTAACTCCTCTTATAGAGATGCTAAAATTGAGGGCGGTGCATGAATCTGAAAGATGTTGCTATCACAGGCCTTTTGGTATTCTAGACTTCATAAGGTAATCCATGCTTTTGAATATATTACCCTTTGAAAACATGGGGTTACTTTGGGTAGATTTTTGCTTTTAATTAGTGTCTGGGTGAAAAGCTTTGGCCCTTGGTTCCTCTCATTATATCAACATAGGCAGGATCTTTTCTCCATGTGGGAAAGCAGGTGATAACCAGCTCTGTAGAGTGTTTGCAAATCAATGCCTCTTTGGACCCTAGTTGGGGGTTGAGAAACAGCAGGTAGGTTAGAGAAGGGTTAGTAGAGAGAATACATCTATAAACCTCTTTAAATTTTATTTTAAAAAATGAGCTGCCCCAATAAGTACAAACTGTGTGTGTGCATATGTGTGTGAAGAATTGTTTACTGTCCATCACCCTCCAATAATCACATTTACTGTGTAGTTGCAACACACAGACATAGACGCTGCTGTTTTGAGTGGACCCTGGGCTCCAGTATCTCTAATGATCTGGACATCTGTGGTTCTCTTCAGAAGGCTTTAAGGACGAGACATTTTGAAGCAAATCCAGACTCAGTCTGCAGGGCGGCTCTCCCAGGAGAGAAGGGCTGATGTTTTGATGGGCACCCAGGGGTGCGCTAGGGTGCGGATTGGAGAGGAGGGGGAGGCACTCCGCTTGTATTTCTCCACAGCAAGGCAGCTTTGGCTCGGGCAGAATGTAGGAAAGGTCGAAGAGGCTTTCAACAATCGTTTACTGAAGATCTTTAAAATTCGCGGAAGAGCTGGCAATTAGCTCCCTGGTTTATTATTCCTTTGGGGTCTGTTGAAAGCGGAACTCCTTTTCCACGTACCCTCGCGGGCATGAAATCCTGACCAGGGCCGGGTGCCCCGGGAGACCCAGCTCTGGGGTTCGCAGGTAGACCCGGTGCCAGAAAACCAACTTCGCAGCGGAGGAGGCTGCTGCCCTCGCCATGGGCTGCCTGGCGCTGGTCTCTGCGCGGCGGCTGAGGCATGGAGGATGGGAAAAGCAAAGGAGGGATGTCTAAAAATACAACTGCTTCCAAGAGAGACATTCAAGTTCTCCGCTCGTGATGGATGAAGCCCCGCTCGGTGGCGTCTGAGGCTCAGAGCCCGCAGGCTGCGAGCGCCATGCTGTGCCAGGCGCCCAGCCGGGCCCCCGACCCCGGCCCTCCAGGCCGGGCGGCGCCCCCGGCCCTCCAGGCCGGGCGGCGCCCCCGGCCCTGGGCTTCGGTCGGCTTGCTTGGGTCGGAGTCACATGAGCGCAGCAGCCGCGAGTCCGCGTCTGGAGAGAAGAGCGGCAGGAGCGAAGTGAGGGTGATCCCGAACTCGCTGCTTCTGGGCAGCGCATCTCCGGGAGCCCGCCCGGGGGACCCCCGGGCCCGGGCCGCAGCCGGGGGTCCGCAGCGGAGTCCCCGGGGCTGAGGGCGGCCCGGGGTCCCGGGGCCCATAGAATCGCTCAAAATGGCAGCACCGTAAGCAAACAATATCGCTCACTTACCCTGGGAGAGCCGGCGAGCTGGGGGCCGGCGGGCGGGCGCTCGGGCGACACAAAGGAACCATGGAGAAACTTTTTCAGCCCGAGCCGACGGCGGAGCGCGGGGACAGCGCCTCCGGGCCCTGCGGGCGGCCGCGGCTCAGCGGCGCGGCGGGGGCGAGGGGCCGCCCCGGGCTCGCAGCGCCCCGGGGCGCGGTGGCGGGAGCCATTTCCCAGAGTTTCCAAGAAGTGGCAGGTCCTCGGCCGGCTGCGAGCCGCGGCGGAGCCCCCCGGGCTCGGCTCTGCTGAGGCTGCGGCGCGCCGGGCTCCGCGGGATGGAGTGGAGCCCGCCGCGGAGGCTCCGGGCGGCCGGACTGGCGGCTGTTGCTAAGAGACCGGAGCCGTGACACAGGGAAATTGCGGCAGGATGGCAGCCGGTACCCGGCCGACCGCGGCTGGGGCGCCCGCCCCCCGCGCTCCCCGCCCCCCGCGCCGCCTCCTCTGCGCCCGCCGCGGCCCTTCCGAGGGGCGCCCGGCCCGCCGCCCGCCCCGGCCCGCAGCTGCGGGCTTTTCCTCCCAACTACCTGTCTGAGCAGCTGGCCAGAGAGCGCCCCCCCAAAAAGAGGTCCTTTGATGTCTGGGGGGTCCCCCGGCAGCAGCCCAGGGGCGCTCTCCCGGGAGCCTGGGGTTGTATCGCTGCCCGCCGCCCTCCTCTTTTGTCCCCCTTACTCTTGGACGCGACACTGCCCGGGCCGCTTTCCCCCTCCCGCTTGGGAGTTTGCGGTGTGGACCGCCGGCGAACGCAGTAAGTGGTCCCCGCGAACTCGGCCCCGGCGCGGAGGAGCGCCCCCGCGGAGCAGGCAGGGCGCCGCGGGACTCTGGAAGCACCCCGGGGATGGTAGGGCGCTGCAGCCCAGCAGGGCTCCGTGCCGGCCTCGTGGGAACCCAGGGGGCTCCCCCAGGACTGCTGGGGTCACTGGAGATTAGGATCGGCCCCCTGGGGCAGCCCCGCTGCTCCCACCCCGGGCCGGAATCAGCGAGTATTAAAAGGAAAAGGAACATTCTCCAGGAATCAGGATTAGCATCAAAGAGGGGCGGTGGGGGTAGGGAAGATGTCCAAACTCCCTACGTCATTTGCAAAAGAGAAGAGAGATCCTGTTTCCCAGCTCATCCCTCTCCTCTCAACTGTAAAGTCAAAATGACAGGGAAAAGAGGATGTCCAAGTGGAATTTCCCCACGGAGTATTGAGAAAGTAAGAAGGATTTCAATTACCTATTGAAACGAGGCAGCCGGAATTCAGGAGGGGTGGGGGAGACAAGAGCAGATAAAACAAGTGCTGTCTGCAATTTGGGGTCGGGACAGAAATATTTTGGCGCTGGTGGAGGCGGGTGTTGTGTATTTGGAGTTTTGCCCTTTAGGGTCCACAAAACCCAGGCGCGAGGTTTGCTGCCCACAATCCTAATGACAGCTTGTTGTCAATGTAAGCAGCATCCAACCGGTGTTTAACCCTAGAGCAGGGGGCATTCCAAAAGAACAATAAAGACGCACAACCCGCGCTTTCCTTGGTGTACATGTGGGCCAGGGTGGTGGATGAGGTGAGACGCGATGGGATGCCAGGGGGGTGGACAAGGATGGAGGAGAAATGGTTCTCTGGGCAGCCCTGCACCTGCCCTCTTGAAAGGTGGACTCTGTCACCCTTCCCAGCAAATGAGGGATCTGGGTCATGACAGAGCGTTCAGAACCCACCTCCTTCCACCTATCTATCCCCGCTCAGGTCCAGAATATTAGAACGTGAATCATAATGCAAGGAAAACTGTAAACCCCACATTGGATTTTAGGGAAATTACAGCATAGGAGAAATGAGACCAGCTCTAGTTATTTCCTAAAGCCTTTTTGACTCTGAACTTCTGGGTTTCTTGGATCCTGGTACTCATCTGGTGTTCTGGGCAAAGATTGGCCCCTGGGGTCTCATTTCATTGTGTAGCTGGCTGCCAAAGACCACGGCACAACTTCTCTGTGTGCTGGGCTGCACAGGCAGGGATTTTGTCAAAGAACTTCATTAGGATTTTTGATGGATGAAGCAGTCAGTAGTTTCAAATGTGGGCATAAATTATGGCCATGATTAACGCATTGAAAACTCACTTGAGGGCTTTGGAGAAGAGAAGAATCTCTTGGACACACCTGTCTCGGAGCACAGCTAGCTTTTTCTTATGTTGATGATGGTAGCAGAATTTATATTATTCCAAGGCCTCATTCCAAATTCCAATTCCTTTGGAACTTGGTCTACTCCATTTAACCAGAGTATTAACGTGTTAAGTAATTTTCTTTGTTTTCAGCTCAGGGTATCAGAGGAAATCAAACAGATCACATCTGTTTCTAGTGGAGTCCTTTATTCCCTCCACAATAGGGAATCGATAGATATTTCCAGGACTTTCCAGAGTTCAGTTATATTTTGAAGGAACAGCAATACTTTGGGGCTTTCTGGAGCTATTTTTCTTCTGGTTTCACACTTCTGAGATTGGGGACACTGCCCATCCTGTGGAGGACTGAAGGCATCGACCACTGGTGTTTCCAAACCTCACAGCTCAGCACCACTGTTTGAAAAGATTGTAAGAAGATTGTAGTAGAGATGGTCATGAAGGAAGACAGACAGACAGACAGAGAGAGAGAGAGAGAGAGAGAGAGAGAGAGAGAGAGAGAGAGAGGCTTAATTTAGTTGAATTAAATTCTGACCTGCAACCTTGCACCTGCTCTTTCTTTAAAAGAATTCTTTGATAATATATTCAGTTTCATGATTTATTCACAACACATTTACTTCCCCTGTTCATTTCATCCTCCTGGCCTGGCTGACCTGCCTGTGTCCCCGGGACCACTCCAGAGGAGACGGTGGCTTTCTACAGGCGTACTCCTCCGGCCCCTGGTCTTCGAGGGTCTGCTTACATCATGAGTTCTGCAGCCTCCATCTCTGCGCACACCTGCATCACCGACTGTTCAGGCTGTGGAAGAGGAGGAGTTTGGTGTAATGGTTCTGCAATCAGTTTTCCTCTTCCGTTCACTAGCACCTTATATAAATAAATCACTTAGTTGGCCTGCTTCTGT
Source organism: Muscardinus avellanarius (assembly GCF_963383645.1). Classification (NCBI taxonomy): domain Eukaryota; kingdom Metazoa; phylum Chordata; class Mammalia; order Rodentia; family Gliridae; genus Muscardinus; species Muscardinus avellanarius. The sequence goes on from NC_137803.1 coordinate 59,616,626, forward strand.
TTCTCCACCTGTGATAGGGATGATGACATTAATATTTGCCTCAAATTATTGTTGGGATGAGTTTTGAACAAGTGCATTTGATTTAAGGCAAGGCTTCCTTTCCCACTTTGTAAACACACGTGGCTAAGTCCTCTAGTCCTAACAGCTCCCAGCTCGATGTCCTCCCTGGCCGGGTCCATCCCTGTTCATCAGGATTTGCCTGGGACACTGTGTCTGCTTCCTCTCCTCAGTTCTCCTAAGTGGGGAATTGTCCCGCTCCAAAGGACATCACCTGGGGCCACTCCAGAGAGCTGGCTCTGCAGCATGAAAAGACTTTCTCCATTACTTTTTCTCTCTTTGCAATTAACCCAGACCCTTTCGTTTCAGTTTGTTCAAGAACCCACATTTCAAACTCATGTTGGTCTCTTTTGAAATCAGAAACATGTAAAAATACAACCCAGAAATTTGTAAAAATGCAACCCAGACATTCTTTACCCAGACTAAAACTTTAAGGGCTTGCTTCATAGAAAAAAAAAAAATCACACCTTTGCGTGGCATCTCTAGATAAGAAGAAAGGACGCATCTTCCTCAGGCTGAGAACAGACACCTAACCTTCCAGTCCTTCTCTTTGATCCTTCTTTACCCTTTTATTCTTCTGCCAATGAAAAATAAAATGACCAGAAAAGCATGAAAAAATAAAACAGTACACAAAGCACACAAGTAGACTCACTAGGGCTAACAAAAATATTACTCAAAAATATTACTCAAGGGAGACTGCCACTAAGATATATTTGTTGCTTATCTGAAATTTAACTGGGTGTCCTGTATTTTTATCCGCAAGCCAACCACAATGTATCTTGGTAGCCTCACAGGTTTTTTTCATGGTACACATAAAGGCTAAAAGAGCCAGAGAAGACAGAAAACAAGATATGCAAACATGGATTAAAGCCTCATTTAGTTTCTTGGGGGGATAGAATAGGCAGGGAAAGGAAACAGGAAGCCAAGCCTGGGTGGTATTTTCGCAGATGGCCGTGTTGATCACTGCTTACAGTTAGAAGTCGAGGGGCTGCACTTCCAGCCTTATTCTATAGAACACTGCTTGGGCTAGGACAGGGGTATGCCTCTGCCTCCAATCCCCAGGGTCCCACAATGACCCCTGAAGACATGGAACCCAGCCTCGCCTTCACGAACTTCAGTATTGGAACCAAAGATAAGTTCATGCCAGTGTCCAGACCAAAACTAAGCCAATTTCTCATGTTTCTGAGAGGCATCCAAGAGGCTCAAACTCCAAAAAAACTTCCATCACCAAGTCCCAGGTTAAAAAAAAAAAAAAGCCAAATTCAAAGTATGCGCCTTAGACTACATCAGGCAGGGAACCACAACCTTCTTTCTATCCTCAGTCCTACTCACTCATCATAGGTGACCATGCCCTCAATTGGAGACCTACCAGAGGCAGTTTTCTCTAACAAGTAGGTCCAGTTTTACACATTCAATTTTCCCCAACAGCCTGAATTTTCTACCATTTTCTGCGTATACCATCAAAGCTGGATTCCGTGCCTTACAAAATAATTGAGGTCTGAGATGAGAAGCTAGTGCATTGGCAGGCCTGAAAGCAGATCAAAGCTGAGCTGGGTGAGGTCTTTGCAGGGAAACGACCTTGGCAATGGAACAGTCAAGAAGAAACCCATTGCTAAATTCTCCCTGCGTTCTCCAGGTAGATCCATGTCCACTCTAATGTACATATCATTTTGTATAATCTACAGCATTATGGATAGATGGCTTGTCGTACTGAGGACTAGTAGTAACTCACCTGTCTGGTCTATCAAAATTAATTGCGATGTGAGCTGCTTTGAACAAGAGGAAAGAAGAAACATACAAGGAACTAGTTGTCAAAAAGAATCATAATATCCCGAGAATACTACTTGGGTGTCATATCTTTGATTCATCCAATAAATATTTTCTTAAATACCTCTTGTGTGCCTGGAACTGGATTCTGCATTAGTCACTGAACAAATATGTATTGAATTATAAGATATACCTATTAAATTATAGTCACCATCACAGGCACTAGGGATATTAGTGACACACATACAAAGCCCCTCTACCTGTTTATGTTTTGGGAGAAAGACAGTAAACAGCTAAACAAACAATAATATTTCAAATCTTGATGAGTGGTATGCAAAAAATTACAAAGGAGTCCTGGGACTGGTCAGAGGGAGCAGTCGAGAGAATACATTTGATTTGGTATTAGGTAAGAACTCACATATATCCTACAGAAAATTGAAAGCTGAGAATGAGCCAGGAATCACGAGCATTTATGGGACAAGAAAATAATGAGATCCCATGGTTTTATTAGTGTATAATCTACTTAGAGTCATCAAAACATAATTGGTGGCCAACATAAGGTCAAGGTAAACTCACTCTCTTTTAGTCAGCCTTTTCATAATAGCTGAGGAGCACAATTATAGACAGATTTGTTTTTTATTATATATATATATGATATATATCTTATATATACATATATATTTATTGTCACATTGTATTTATGTATTGTCGCATTGTCTTAATGGGATACAAGATGGCGGAGGCAGATGTGCACACATCACTCCTTCAGCCCTTCCCCACTCCCCCCCATTCCCTCGCCCTCCCTCCTTCTCATGTTTGGCTTAGTGATTGACTTTGATATGTTTGTGAATGTACATTAGGAAATTTCTCTTCCCTCCCCCTCCCATAACCTCCAGTTAGGCCGCCTTATTTGCTCATCTACGGTTTCTCCTTCTTCGTCTAGAGTTCCTCCCATGACCCATTTTCTCCCTAGCTTCTGCATATTAGGGAGAGCATCCGATGTCTTACTCTTTGTGACTGACTAATCTCATTTAGCATAATGTTCTCCAGTTCCATCCATTTTGCAGCAAATGACGTAATTTTGTTCTTCTTTATGGCTGATTAAAATTCCATTGTGTACATATCCCATAGTTTTGTAATCCATTCCTCTGTTGATGGAGATCTTGGCTGGTTAAATTGTTTGACAATTGTGAATTGTGCAGCTACGAACATAGATACGCATGCATTAGCCTGGTTGTGTGGTTTCCATTCTTTGGGGTAGATACCCAGAGGTGGTATTGCTGGATCATACGGTAGGTTCATTTCCTTTCTTCTGAGCAGTCTCCATACTGTTTTCCAAAGTGGTTGCACTAATTTGAAAGAAATATTTATTTGAGGCTTATGATTTCAGAGGTCATTCACTGGGTTTCCACACATGGCAGTAGGGGACAAAGAGACAGGCAGGAGGAGGAAGGACCAGACACAGGCTCTGAGGCTCCAATCCAGCTGTGCCCTGCCTCTGAACTTGGCTATATAGCCTAACCCATAAGTGAGAAACATAAATAAATCCAAATCACAACAGAAGCTGTATTTACAAATATAGAAAGAAAATGATAATTAGGTAAGACAACTGGGCAGTGCATCTTTATTTTCTTTTTCTTTTTCTTTTTTGCTTGTACTGGGGTTCCTGGAAGCCCTTGTACCCCCGGGCTACACTCCCAGACCTAATATATATATATATATATATATATATTTTTTTTTTTTTTGAAACAGGGTCTCTTAAGCCAGAGAGGCTGGCTCCGAACCAGCGCGATCCTCCTGTCTCCGCCTCCCAAGCACAGGGATTACAAGCATGTGCCACCATACCTGGCAAGGGCAGTGCATCTTTAATTAGCCTGAATACGCCCCACACACGTTGACCTGGAATAAATAACTTTTACCCAGGTAAGTGAAGGGGAGGGATAGAAAAGGCCTGTGAACAGGATCAGAGAGGTATAAGGGCCCCTGTGAACACCTGTGAACACCACGGGGAGACAGGATGCCCCAGGTAGTAGCTGGCTCAGCAGTTCACCAACAGAGGCCTCAGGAAGTTTGGAAGGGATGCTAAGAGACTCCAGCCCCTTATTTCTCAAAGTGTGGTCCTAGGAAAAACATTACCCTCTGGGAGCTTGTGGGAACGCCGGTTCAGGCTCCACCCCACACATGCGGAGTCAGATCTGCATTTTAACAGTTATCAGGTGATCTGTGGCCTGTAGAACTTGGCAGGCGAGGTGGCAGAACTCACTGGATCCCACGCTTTGCGTTCCTAGCCTTGGCGTGCGTGTTTGTTTATAGTTTCTGTGTTTGTGCCTGTGTGTGTGTGTGTGTACTTGCGTATGTCTGTGAGAGATAGAAAAGAGGAAGGGGAGAAAGAGAGATAATATGTATATTTTGCTTTAAAATATGCTGATTTGTTGGTATCCTGTATTTGACATATATATTACATATAATTCAAATAGTGACCCTGAGGTCAAATAGTGACATCTAACTCCAAATGCGGAGTCCTTACGTAGGGCAACAACATGGTTTTGTTCTGGTTTTTTTTTTTTTTTTTTTTTTTTGTTCTACTCAAACAAAAGGAGACAGTTAAAACCTGGTGAATCTTACAAGTTTATGGATTTGTCTAAGAAACGGGCTTGACAGATTTAGAGTCTGAATCTAGAAAGCCACTTAACTTTTCCCCCCATTTTTCGAGTGGGTACATGGGGAATGAACCCAAGGGGCACTCTACCTCTGAGCTATACCCCAGTCTTTTTTAGTTTTTGTCACTACGTTGCTGAGGCTGCCCTCCAACATGTGATCCTTCTGTCTCAGCCTCCTAAATACAGGGATTGGAGGCCTGAGCCACCACACTGACTCTGAATCTAGCTTTATAAAAGAAAAAAAGACTTCCTTTGCTCTCGGATTGCTCTTGGGATTCATATTCAAATAGCCCTGCCCCTTCCAGCCTTCTGATATTGAGAAGTTAATTAAGTATCTGAATGAGTGCATTATCTATAAGGAGCAGCTTATAATTCCTTATAACTTCTAGATCAAGGCAGTCGTAAGGAGACGAGCTTCAGTGGCAGTGCTGAGTAGCTGTGGTCAAGGGCTGTTCTGGCCCCTCATCATCTACTCCATCCCTACAGGGTATCCCCGAAACAACAGATGGAACTAAAGATTGTTTGCTACATGCAGGTTCCCTGTCCAACTCTAGCACTGTCTCTGTGCCTCTCCTATATAGAAACCACGAGCCATCACTGTGGACATGGCTTGGTGACAGGCCTGGGGACGGCAGGGCATGTTTCAGGGGTCGATGGTTGTGATGACGACCAGTGTGTATGGAGTGCTTGCTACCTGGCATGACCTGGCATGCAAGGTGACTGTGCCTTTGACACAAGGGTCATATCCAACAGACATGTGAAGGCTCCTGAGCTGCTCTGCAGTTTCACACCAGCTCCATCTAGAATCCCCACTCTCATCCCCTTATCAGGAGTCCCGCAGTCCTAGAGTAGTGATGTTTCACTGTAGGCTTAACTTTCCTTAATCCCCCCGCACCCAGTGCTATTGGGACCACTGTGTGGGAGCTGCGGTGGGTCTCTAGACCCTCACAATACTTTGGAGTCCCCACTGCCGAGTTATTAAGCATCTAACTATGGAATCATTCACACACACACACACACACACACATACACACACACACACACACACACACACACACACACTTGGCTGTACTGGGGATGGAACCCAGGGACATCTTCCTCTGAGCTACGCCCTCAGCCCTATTTTTTATTCTTTTTTTGAAACAGGGTCTCACTGAGTTGCAAAGGGCCTCACTAAGTAGATGAGGCTGTCTCCAAACCCGCGATCCTCCTGTCTCAGCCTCCCAGATGCTGGGATGACAAGTGTGTGCCACCATGCTGGGCTGGAATCATAATATTTAAGGCTCAAGATGATGAAGGAGCCAAAGGGCCACACTGAGGAGCTGAATTTCATGTCTGAAGGGATGCCACGCTGTTACTTTCTATTACACACATCTTCAGATAAATCATTGGCAACGGTGACAACACACTCATATTCTTTGGGGAGAGGGTATAGAGACTCATAGCAAGAGAGAAAATTGCTACCCTCGAATTACCATCACAAAGCACATATATCTAATAGTAATATCAATAAATCGGCATTCATATAATTCTTCTACCCAAAGGAACCCTTCTGAACTTATCAGAACCATAAACAGTGTATTAAGCAGTGTATGTTGGCACACACCTGTAGTCCCAGTACTTGAGAGGCTGAGACAGGTGGATTGCAGGTCCACAGCCAGCTTCAGCAACTTATCAAGGTCCTGCACAACTTAGTGAAACCATGTCTCAAAATAAAATAGGGTTGGGAGAATAGCTCAGGGGTGGGATGTCCTTAGGTTCAGTCCCCAGTACTACATACACACATGCATATGCACGTGCGTGCACACACACACACACACACACACACACACACACACGTTAAATGATTAAAATGAGCTCAGAGTAATATATGAATATTTTTTTCTCCTGAAGAGGAAAGCACACACCATTATTCACACTGAATCTGTTTCTGAATTCCTACAAAATCTTACTGACAACAATCTGAGCTGGCTTCTTTATTCTAAAGATTGCAGTAGCATTACACCGGGAAAGCATCACAAATATTTCTTTTCCAGCCAGAAAGACACCAACATCACTTCTTGACAGGCAAAGTAAAGCAATTACACAGTTTATATAGAGGCAAGATATTAGTATGGTACACTGGGAAATGAGATGCAGAAAAACCAGAGACAACATTTCAAAATATTCCTGATTTTTATTATTTTCCAAAGTCATTTCCCCTAGAGATCTGCATTTGGCTATGGAAAGGTCTGTAGAGAGAGCCAAGTTTCCAGGGCAAATTGTATCAGAGCTTAATATATTCACCTGACAAAGTGTGGCTCTGTCACAGATTTCCTTCACGTTCCTCCCAATCACTCACAGTGCCTAACTCTGATGGCATTAATATTAATGCAATGATAGAAAAAACGATACTTTCTGGAAATTGGATACCAATCAGCGTGATAGCTCCATTTTTATTTTTTAGTTCTTTCCGTCAAGGAAGTGATGGTTCCCCCCATTGGCAGAGATAAACACGTATTTAATCAAGACTCCCAAGGGAGGAGAATTAGGAAACATCCTAATGTGTTGCCCTCCCCCGATGAGCTTCCTTGTTCTCAGAACAGGTCTGTTTAAACGAGTCCTAAGTGTGAGCATCCAGAGACGCTACAGCTTCCGTGTTGTGAGCAGCAGAGGAGCCTCCTGGTCGCTCATCAGGCCTGAAGTCCAGGTGAAGATTGCTGGCTGGGCAGGGGTCAGGAGTGCGCCGCTCAGCCCCAGGGAAGTTACGGGACTCCAGGACTCGATCAAGGGAAAGCGCGCTCTGCTTTTCTCTGCCCACCTCCATAAAAATGTCGACTGGTTTCTGCATCTAAGCAAAGCAAGTTCGAATCCATGTCAGCACCGTGGCTTTTGTACCTTTTCCCTGGGCGTTCGCTCACCTCAGAGGTGAGGGGGAGACTGGCAATGCGCCATGTATTGAAAGGGTGCAGAAGGTCAAACTGGGTAATTTGATTCTTTCTTTGCTTTTGCTGCCATAGAAGTCTCAAGGGCACGTTGCATAACCTCTTGGACCCAATGCATATTAATGCACTACTTAAATGATGCATAATGTCGAACAGTTGATATTGAATTATGCGATTAAAAGATAGTACTAGATGGCTTTTAAAGATTCCTTCCTGGCCTCTAATCCCTCATATTTCTTACTTATACCTGTGGAAACCAGGGACAGGTCAATTGTGTCATGTTCCTTTTGCTACTTCTCTGGGAGAAGCAGAAACACTGGTATATAAACCCATCATAGCCGGGCGAGGTGGCACATGCTTGTAATCCCCACACTTGGGAGGCGGAGACAGGAAGATCTCCCTGGTTTGAAGCCAGCCTCACTGGCTTAAGAGAGACCCTAAAAATATAACATAGGACTGGGAGTGTAGCCCGGAGGTAGAAGGGTTTCCAGGAACCCCAGTACCACCAAAAAAACCCCCCAAAACCCCAAAAAACAAAAACAAAACCCATCATAAAACTACAGTGTTTCAGAACACAGAAAAGCTACTGGGTTTGGGTTGTGTGAACCTTGCCCTTACTTAGATTACTGACTCCCATACTTTTTCAGGAGATGAGATGTCTGAAAATCTCTGCTTCTTTTGGAACATCATGAGATTTGGGGGTTAAATCCATTTATTATGATTTTGGGTTGAATGGTGCTATGGTTCGGATTAGTGTCCCCCAAGTCCCATGTGTTAAAGGCATGGGCACAGTCTGTGAGCTCTACTGGGAAGGGCTGGAAGCTCTAAAAGACTGGGCCTGATGAGAGGTGTTCAAGGTGGAGCTGGAGGTGTGGCACAGTGGTAGGGAACTCGCCCAGCATGCCCGAGGCCTTCACTTCAATCCTCAGCACCACAACACAGTACAAAAGGAAACAAAACCTTTCTTATAAAGGTCTTTTGGCCATTTGGGGACTGTGTCTTTGAAGGGGAAATGGAGGATCTGGCTTTCTTCTCTTCCTCTCCTCTTCATCCCCACAATGACAGTAATGGCTCTGTTCACCATCTCTTAATAAGTTGATTATCTTAGGTTTTATTTGAGTGGCAGAAAGCAGATTAACACAAACCAAATCACAAACCACCTAACATTAGACTCTGAAATGGAAATATGAGAAACATTGAGCATATAAGCCATACTTCTGGAAAGAAAACCTTAGAACTGAACATTTTTCTGATATTTCCCCCCTAAGAATTGGAAAAGATCACCATCATTTTCTCTGAGCCTAGTTATGGAACAAGGCTTTGACCCAGGAACAGAACACCAGTATTTTTCAACAGCGTACGTGGTGGCGCACGCATGTTATCCCAGCATTTGGGAGGCTGAGGCAGGAGGATCATGACACCTTTTGCAACTCAGTGAAACCCTGCTTCAAAATAAAGAATACAAAATCGGGCTGGAGGTGTAGCTTGGAGGTAGAATGCCACTGAGTTGCACCCCTAGTACCACCAAAAAACAAAAAACAAAAAGAAAAGAAAAGAAAAAAAGAAAAGAAAAAAAAGAAAAGAAAAAGAACTCCATGTTGAAAGCAGGCTCAGCTCTCATGACGGTGAAGTAGCTGAGTCTCTGCCACCACACGTCATGTTTTTGCTTTAACCATTTACTACGTTGGCCTTAGAGTTCGCCCTAAAATGCCCACCTGCTTTCTTCTTCTCTGTACGCTCTGGCCTTGCTGAGCAGGGCTGCTTTTCAGGTGTATTCAGATCATTGTTTCCTTTGTTTCTCTGGACCATGCCCTGAGTTATTAGTTGGCGTCTTTCCCAGCTGGGTGTCATCTTTCCCCCTTAGCAATCCTTTGCAGTTACTAGACATCCTTCTAACGCCAATGGCACATTCTCAGTGTTGCCTCACTCTTCATTTGCATGCTGTTTACTCCCTTCTCCCATCATTAGTGAGCATGTCGGGATCACTGGGGAATTCCAGTTCTGGTTACTTGCATTCAAGACCTCACTATCCACAGGGGGACAAGCACCTCGGGACCTGTATTGTTTTAAAGCGGAGCAAGGGCTCAACCTCTTGTGTGTCTGTTTTTCAAGAAACATTCCATACGTCTTCACATAAACCAAGCACTATGCTTCCATCCACGTCAAACACTTCTACTCTATTACTATCTTCCGCATCCATAAATTGTGTTGGCTCCGTAGATTTTCTAGCTGTCTCTATAATCCCTTGTCTCTGCATGAGGGAGCTGGTGGTGGACAAGTGGTTTGCAGAATTCTCTATTCTCTCCAAGTCTATTGAGGCTGGTCCACCCTGCAGCCTCCACTCGGTGGGACAGAAGGATCATCCTCCCCGTGCCTCTGGACGGAAGCTCCTCTTCTTCCAGTGCCAGAGGTCCTCGCTCATCTGCACAGCCTCTGCGCTTTCTGTCTAGGACACCCGGGGACTCCAATTCCCTTCTCCTCCTGAAACCATCCCTGTGTTCTCTCCTTCTTGGGATTTTTCTCTCCTTGTACTTCTTCCTTGTACCACCTTTCTCATAAGCCTCCAAACAAAGGCAGCCACAGGTTTTAGAGTTTTGCTGTCAATGACACAGGCCAACCTCCCGTGTAATGTAAAGTTCACAGGGATTACAGGATCTTACAAACTGATGAGGTCGTGAATGGAACTTCAGCGGCTTTCATGCTGCTTATTTTATTTCTAAGAGTGTGACCCACTTCTCTCCCCTTCAGTCGTACGGCTAGCAAAGCCTACACAGATCCATGTTCTTTCTTTCCAGCACTGTGTTTGGTCATAGCTCTTTTGGTACTGTCCTTGGTCATGGACCTTCTCTCAAGCATTACGCTTGGTCATACCCTTTCTTTATAGTACTGTGGGCTGAAGGAGTTGATTAAAACCTTAGGTTTACACTAGTGTAAGCGATGTTGGTGATGTGTATCTCAGAGGCCTTCAAGGTTGGAAAGATAGACCCAGCCTCTACCTGGAGCCTGGATTCTTCCATTTCTCATTTGCATTCACAAGTGATGTCAATACTACCCTACTCTTTAGCCATTTTAAGGCTTCAGGCAAGTTGTCCCTTCATCCAACTAGAAAGCAAGCCCATTAAGAGAAGCAGCATGGTAGTGTCTGCTGATACGTCCTCAGCACCAAAAGAAAATGAATCACACACCTGTCACATACACCTGTCACATATGAATGGATTGGTGGACAAAACGGAAGAAATCACAAGTGAGCTAGAAATATTAGCATCCCGTGAATCAAGGAGCCATGTAACTAAGAATTCGAATGAGGTTCTACACTTAACCAATTGCATCAACATGCCGATTTTCTGGATGAAAAGATATTGTGATGATGTCAATTATTTCCAGTCAAAATATGACTGGTCTTTCTTCCTTCCTTGCTTCCTTCCTTCCTTCCTTCCTTTTTTTCTTTCTTCCTTTTTTTTTTTTTTTGGTGGTACTGGGGTTCCTGGAAACCCTTCTACCTCCAGGCTACACTCCCAGACCTCTTTTAATACTTTTGTAAATTTGGAAACAGGGTCTCTTAAGCCACTACGGCTGGCTTCGAACCTGCGCGATCCTCATGTCTCTGCCTCCCAAGTGCAGGGATTACAAGCGTGCGCCACCACGCCCGGTGACTGGTCTTTCTTTTAAACTTACCAACATGATTCTAGAGATGTACTCAAGGGGAGTGTAAAAATACTTCAATATAAAACTTGAACATAAGTGTTCATAGCAGTATTCTTGATGAGAACTTAAAAAGTGGTAACAACTCTTACAGCTATCAGTTAGTGAATGAATAATAAAAAAATGTGGCATATCCATTCCACGGAATAATATTTCACAATAGAAAGAATGAAGTACAGAAAATGATGAAATATAGTATGCTCAGTGGATGAAAACCAGACATAAAAGACCACATAATGGATCTTATCACTTCATTTATATTAAAAAAAATCTAGAAAAGACAAATCTATAGTGACAGAAAATAAATTGATTGCCTGGGACTGGTGGTGGTATGGAGGAGTCACAGACAAGAAGAATATTTTTCCTCCATAGGATTTCTTTGGGGGCTGACAGAAATGTTCTAAAATGAGATTATGGTGATGGGTACAATACTGTAAAAGACACAAAAATCTAATTACACATTTAAAATGGATTAATCTTATGTAAATAATATATATTGGATATATATTACTGGAGGTGAAACCCAGAGGCTTTCTACCTCTGGGCTATACTCCCAGACCTATTTTATTTTATATTTTTATTTGGAAACAGGGTCTCACTCAGTTGCTAAGAGCCTCACTAAGTAGCCACCATGCCCGGTTCTGTAAATTATGTTTTGATAAAGTAAAATAGAATATTCTGAAATTTATATGTAAGAATAAGGAGCTATGATTATTAATGGCACATTCAGGGAAGAAAGGTAATAATAGAATATGAGTTATTTGGTCTGGGAAAAGCCTTAGAAGAAGAATTTCTGGATTAAAGTTTATACCCAAAGTGAATAATAACAGTAAATAAGTAAATATGTACCCAGGGGTCCAATTTATAACCAACCTGGATCAAACCTCACACCTTAAACAAGTAAACCAAAATGAATCAAACTTAAAAAGAAACAAAGGTGTTAGGTATTTAAAAGAAAGTATAGGGAAGAATGTGTGAGTTACAGTGCTTAATGAGGAGTTCTTAGGCATGCCATCAAAAGCACAGTTCAGAAAAGAAAAGTTGTTAGGTGAGACTTCACCAAAATTAAAAACTTGTGCTCTGAAAAAGATCTTGTTAAAAGGATAGAAATTTAAGCTATGAACAATGAGAACATATTTCTAAAACACCTAGCTAAGAAAGGAATCATATCTAGAATATATATATATATATATAAATACCAAAGTTAGCCGGGTGTGGTGGCACACATTTGTAATCCCTGCGCTTTGGGGGGAGGAGACAGGAGGATCATGCTGGTTTGGAGCCAGCCTTGCTGGCTTAAGAGACCCTGTTTCCAAATAAAAAAATATAAAAAATAGGTCTGGGAGTGTAGCCCAGCGAGCGGTAGAAGGGCTTCCAGGAACCCCAGTACCACCAATAATAAATAAATAAATACCAAAGTTATACCAAGGTTATTGAGATGGAGAACAGACAAGTGATGATCAGGAGTTACAGATGGTAAGAAGAAAGGAAAGAGGGACCGACTACAAACTAGTAGGACAAGGGGTAATGGAATCATTCTGAATCTTGATTTTATTTTTTTAGTTTTTTGTGGTACTGGGGGTGGAACCCAGGGCTTTTTCTACCTCCAGGCTATACTCCCAGACCTATTTTATACTTTATTTGAAAACAGGGTCTCACTAAGTTGCTGAGAGCCTCACTAAGTAGCTGAGGCTGGCTTCGAACCTGCGTGATCCTCCTGTCTCGGCTTCCCAAGCGCGGGATTACAAGCGTGCGCCACCACGCCCGGCTTGAATTTCTATTTTAATGTGGCTACATGAATCACCACATGTGATAAAATGGCACAGAACTGTATACACACTTTGTACCAACATGCATTTGTTAGCTCTGAAATCCTGCTATAGTTATATAAGATGTAAGCAATGGAAGACACTGTATCAGAGGTACATGGAGTCATTCTGGACCATCTTTGCAATTTCTGTGAATCTATAATTATATTTTTAAAGTATAAAAATTAGTAAGAGGAATATAGATACAAATGTATCATAAAATTTTAATGATTAAAGACAGTTAAATTATAAGAACAAAGAATGTGGATAATTTATTTTTTCTTTTCTTTTTCTTTTTTGGTGGTACTGGGATTCCTTATACCTCCGGTTTGCACTCCCAGACCTATTTTATACTTTTTTAAAATTTGGAAACAGGGTCTCTTAAGCCAGTGTGGCTGCCTTCGAACCTGCGCGATCCTCCTGTCTCTGCCTCCCAAGTATGGGGATTTCAAGGGCGCGCCACCATGCCCAGCCAATGTGGATAATTTAAAAATACACAGAAAGGTAAATTGGCTAAGAGATTTATATGAGGGAAAGGTGACCCTTTTTTTCCAGAAGTTAAGATTTTTAAATAAACCTTTCGATGTTAGCTGCATAGTTAAGAAACGAAAGTTAGGTTTGTGCTGTCTACTATAATCCAGAAAGAGTTCCAGATTGATTAAAAGTTGAAAAGCAAAATAATTATACTGCTAAAAATCAAAGAAAATGCAAATGAATATATACTGGGTCTCAGGATGGAAATAATATTTCCAACTAGGAAGCCAGGACAGAATCCATGAAAAAGAATATTGCTAGTTTATACTGCATAAAAATATACTATCAAAAATGAAGAAAAAGGTTTGGAAAAAATTTCAACGTACACACCACAGAATAGACCTGAGGTGTCTTTTGAAGTTCTTGTGTCGAAGCTTTGGTCCCAGCTGGTGGTGTTACTTGGGAGGTGATAGAAATTAGGAGATAGGCCTAGGTAGAAAGAAGGACACGGGGCCCTCGAAGGTGTGTTTATGCCCATTCTCTCTCTGCATCTTGGCACCACGAGGTGACCAGCTTTGCTCAGCCCTGTGGGCCGGTCTCACCAGAGGCCAAAAGTGACCTCTCAACCTGTGAGCTAAAATACATTTTTCCTCTTTTAAGCTGTGTTCTCCAATATTTCATCACATCCATGGAAAGCTGACTACCACAGTATCTTTAATAAATAAAAATGTTTCAAATACCTAAGGAATACAAGCAAACTAGTTGAGGAAGCCAGTGGGGCTGGTCTGACCCAGTTCTCCTTGGTCCCTCCATTGTAGCCTTTCTTCCTTCTGGGTGTGGGGCAGGACCTTTTCTGAAATAAAGGCCCTATGACCTACAGCCAAACAAGGTAGGTCAGGAAACTTCCGAAGGGCCAATTCTTATGCAGAAAGGGGGGTAGAAATTGATAGTGGAATTTTTAGGCTATATGGCTGGTTTAGAGGAAAGGGGTTCTGGTTTCTACACCCCACTTTTGGGAAAAGGAATTGTAGTTTCTATAGTTTGAGTTGTGGAAGAATGAGGGGGAGAGAGAAAGGAGGGCAGAAGTCCCACAGAAACATTGTTTCTGGGTGCCATTTTATGAGCCCCAACAACCTATATAAAACAATTTTAAGTACTCCTCTTGAGTTCATGGAATTCTTTTCATGGCTTGATTGTCTTCAAATCATGAATGTTTCGTTTCCCTATTATTTCCTTTGTTTCAGTGCAAGTTAAAATAAATTGTCCTCTTGGTAGTTTGCTTTTTAAAGCAGACAGGGAGTTGAATATTAGTCCCAGGCACATTTTTTTTTAAAGTCTCTTTCCAGTCTCCTTTAAAAAATGCCCTCAATAAATTTTCCCTTACACGAGGCCAACTTGGGCGTTTGGGTCTTTGGCCCTTGTCTTTCCCTCTGAGGCACGAGGTTCCCAGCAAGATTCCTGAGACCACACAGGACTCTCAGCTTCCTGGGAGAGCAAAGTACACTGAGTTCCTTGTTCTAGGGGACATTTTTTCTTAGAAGGGTGAGGATTCTAGGACCTCCTCTTACCTGTAGGGCTTTCCTGGCTTTACCCCATAATTCCTAATCAGGACAGGGAAAGCTCCCCTTGTCCACTGGATATGGGTCTTTAGGACTTCCTAGGGATCATCCAGATAATTGGGGCAGCCAACTGAAATTAATAGAAAACATCTGGACGCTGCCCTGGGGAGGCTTACCAAAGATGTCTCTCTTTGGAGAGATCGCCCTCCTGTCCATACTTGTTTCCTACCTCCATGTGACTCAGGTGATTTGAACTTCAGAGAGCGGGTGCAGAGGGATCAGGTGGGTAGAGGTGCTATTTAAAATATCTGTGGAGATTTCCCATGCAATGGGGCTAAAGAGTTCTTTACAATTTTAGCCAAAGCTTTGGTCTGCTCGAAAGGTTCCAGATGGACGAGGAAGCAGTCTGTTCAGACACAGGGGAGCTGCTGCATGAATAATAGGATTTCTGGATTCTTTGTCAGCGTAAACATCAGCTTGTCAGTTCATTAGGACGATAATCTCCAATAACACCCCCAGCGTTTGTCTCTCTGCAGAGACCTTCCGGAACTTGCCTTTATCCCTGACAATGTTGACAGCGAGGTTTGATTGATTATTTCCATCAGACACATAGAGAAATTGAGGCAGAGATTCAGAGATTAGAGATGAGTCAGAGTGGAAATGTGCCCAGGGGAAGGTCTCGGTATTTCTTCCTGCTAGGCTGGCTACAGAAATATTATTTCTAAATTGTGTGAAATGATTATAGCACCAAGACCGCCAATTCAATCAAGAAACAGCACCTATGTTGTAGGTCCATTTATTTTTCTCTGGCCAGAGGTAGCAATTGCAAAGGTGGAAAGTCACAGCTTCCATTAGTGATCTCTGGGGCGACCTGCTGAAAAAAAGTGGGAGTTCATCTTCCAACACTGGCAAGAGGTGCTTCCTCCTCCCAAGCTCCGAGTAGCTTCCGGGAGAAGTTCCCTTCTCTCTTCAGAAATCTGAGCGTAGATGTTAACAGGCGGGCATAACATGTTTCTCAAATGAGCTGCTTAAAATGCAGGAAGTTACTTTAAAAACAGTGGCTGGAGTGTAGCTCAGTGGTACAACATTTGCCTAGCATGCTCAAGGCCCTGGAATTCATCCCAAGCATCACAAAAAGGAAGAAATAGATAAATAAATATCCACCCAAGCTCCTTAAATTAATGGCCAGGGGAAGGGAGGCAATAGACTTTATTAACATTTATGGGGGTGATAACAAGACTGATTCTGGCCCTCAGCATTGGTTTATTTTATTTTATTTATTTGCTACTGAGGTTGAGCCTAGGGACATTCTACCTCTGAGCTATACCCGCAGCTCTTTTTCATGGTTTAATTTGAAGCCGGGCCTCACTGAGTTGCTGAGGCTGCTTTGAACCTGCAATCCTCCCTTTGATCCTCCCAAGTACTGGGTTACAGGGCTACACCACCATAGCCAGCTCACATTTATTTTAAATCAGGAGTCCTCGAATGTTCCTGTATAAGAGGATTGACTGGAGAACTTAAGACACCCATCCCAGATTTTCTAATTTGGTGGATTCGGAGTGGTCCTCATAATCTGCATTTCAAACATATTTTCAGGTCTAGTCAGAGGTCCAAATCTAAATGCCTGTCACTTTTGCTATTTACTCTAGTAAGGCTGCAAGCTAATAATGAATTTTTACAATTGATTCCATGATAGGAAAAGCTAAATTTGAACCTAGGGTATGTGAATTGGTGTCCTCACCCCAAAAAAGAATTATATTCTTCTCATGAGTTAGACCTGTATCACAAATGACTGTACTCAGCATGTAGCTTAAATTTCACCAATAAAAACACAGTTGGCGTTATGCTTAGATATAGGATGTACAAGAAGGAGCTCATGTATTAATGTTCATAATTGGTATAATTAAGTTGTGAGGGTAGTAGTCTCATCAGCAGATATAATCATTGAAAGAGGTTTACTCGTGGGTAACCTAGGCAGGGGTCGTGGCTGGAGAAGATGGATGCTTGGGGGTGGCTGGCCTTGGGGATGGTGCTTCTGTCTTAGAATCTCCTTGCTTGCTTGCTCTCCTGCTTCCAGACTCCATGATGTGAAAGCAGAACCTCTGTGTATGTTCTCTTCTCTCTCTCTCTCCTTCCTACCCATGTTAAGCCTTGGGCTCTGCAGGTGTAATCGGCCTCACATGGACTGAAACTCTAAAATCTCCCCAAACTGTAAGCAAATAAATCTTTCTTCCTCTGAGTTGTGTGATCAGTTGTTTTGGATTATAACAGTGATGTTGACCAAGACAGTGGAGTTTGTTTATTCCCATCTTGATAGATAAGTACCCACATGATATCTTCCATTTTTCTCTGGGGACCACTGAGTCCAAAATATTTACTCTCTGACCCTTCACAGAGAAAGTTTGTTGGGTCCTGTTCTACCTGGGATGACTTTTATAACATCTAAACTACTTCTATCCAATCCCCTTTGGCTCACTGGTACAGCCAGTCCTGCAAGACAGACACATCAAGACAGACACCCCCCCTCAAGATGTGCCATTTCACCCTCAAACAGGGAGGCTGGTGGAGCCAAACAGAATGTGACAGTGACTCAGGATCTGTTTAGAAGTAGAGAAAAAAGGAATAAAAAAAAAAGCACGGTGTTATATGCCAAGTGCTGTTTGCAAACATGTTTGTATCACTTTGAATCTCACCATGATGTATGATTCCATTACACTAACAGCAGTATAAAAATAAATAAATGAAGTAAAAATATGGCAACCAGCCCTCAGCAGAGTTTTAATTCTGATTTGGGTCTTGCCACATCTCTCTTGCCAGGCTCTTGCCATCCTGTGTGCTCTGTGCTTGGGGCTCTGGGATCTGTCTTCAATGTTCAATGTCTCCAACCTCTGCTCTCCTGAGACACCTTCTCCCACACACCTGCAACTCGACAGTCACCTCCCAAGCCCAGTCTTGTATAAATCATCTGAGTGCAAAACCTTAGAATTTATAAGTCTGCGATTAATGTCTAATATTTATGGTGTACCTGCTCACTTCTGTCATCATTTAATATAGAATCATGTGTTGTAATACAGTTTGGAAATAATGCACTGAAAAATATTTTTTAAATGATCATGATTTTTTCTTTTCTCCCACTCTGTGATTCTGCTGACAGTATCAGGTTCCCAGCACTGCCCACGTTTCCTATTGTAGCTGGTCTTAGAGAAGAGCCTCCTCACTTCCACTTACTATGGAATACTGAAATTATCTCAAGGAAAGTCGTCTTCTCTTGACCTTGTGAACAATGGGTGAGTCAGCTCTGGAAGTCTTCCTTGTCCCTTCCCTGGGCTCAGATTCTGGGGAAAGCAGAGCATTCTCACAGCAGGATGAAAACTGCTTTTGGTATCATGCTGATCATGTTCCATGGAAGAAAAACGTGTATTATTTTTCTTTTTGACATTGGAACTCACAATGGGGAAACTTCTAGCTATTATGAAAGGAGAGAGGAAGACAGAGAAATAGAGAAAGAAAAAATAACAAAAGAAGAAAGAAAGAAGTAAAGAGACGAGAGAGCGAGAGAGCGAGAGAGCGAGAGAGCGAGAGAGAGAGAGAGAGAGAGAGAGAGAGAGAGAAACGCAGTGGTTAAGAGTCAGCAGACCTAAATCTGAGTTCTTACTTTTCCACTAACAGAGTGAACTTGAGCACGAAATAACTACCCCTAAGGAAACACCCACAAATTATATTCTTCTCATTTGTTAGACCTGCATTACACATTACTATTCAGTACATAGCTTGAAATTTATTCATAAAAGCAGAGGAATATATTTTCTGCCATCTTGATGTTTAGATACCCACATAATACCTTCAATTTTGCCTCTGGGACCACAAAGCCCCAAATACTTACTTTCCAGCCATAACTCTTTCCACACCATCTCCATGTGTGCAGTAATCAAAACTTGGAGGTGGTTGTAAGGATTAAAATAGATGATGTGGAGAGCCCATAGAGCAGTGACAGGCACATTTACTGTTGGCTCCATACGTTGTAGCTCCATGCAAAGTACTTTATTAACCAGAAGTTAGTCATATGTATCTGTGCTCCCCACTAAACTCATCCATCCATCCATCCATCCTTCCATCCATCCATCCATCCATCCTTCCATCCATCCATCCATCCATCCTTCCATCCATCCATCCATCCATCCATCCATCCATCCTTCCATCCATCCATCCATCCTTCCATCCATCCATCCATCCCTCCCTCCCTCCACTTGTCTGTCAGTCTTTCTATCCATCCATTCATTCATCTACCACCCACCCATTCATTCATTTGAGAAATATTTTTTATTGGTGCATTTTAATTACACATCATAAAGAGGTTCCAAGTAATAAAAACATACATGCACACAGCACTTGATGTGTTTCCCTCTTGATTTTCCCCTTTTCTTCCCCCTCCATGAATATCTTATTGAAATTGGTATTGATAACTTCATATATGGACAGGGCATTATTTGTACTGTTTTCTTCATCAAGTGTACCTCACACTCCCCACCATTTGATGTCCCTTTGATTTCCCAATTCCTCATTTGAGAAGATCTTGGGATCTGGGGACACAGTATGATCCAGCCCAATGAGGCCCCAGCCTGGAGGTCCTGTTCCTTTAGACCTACCTAGAGCTTAAAACAGCTTTTAGCTCAGATTAGAAGCTTAGAATGGCGCTTATGAATGCTGGGAAGTCAGCTCTGGTCACTTCCCCTCTGCGGGGACAAGGCCTGGGTCTCCATTGGCAGCAGCACCATCAAGGCCCCCACAGCTGGCTTTCCTGCATCCTGTGCCAGAAGCTGCATTCCCAGTGAGCACTTCCCGGAGAAAGGGACAGCCAGTGGAGAGACGGCGGTCACTCCCAGGATGGTCTCCATCCTAACTGCAGGATGTAATTCAGTGCTAAATTCCAAGTGGCAGCCACATGGTGGTTGTTTTTCTACTTAACTAAATGTTCTTTTCAGTGCTGTGGTATGCCGCACACAGTGTTCAGCTGTGCTTGAATTCCAGGGAAGGAAATATGATATTAGGCTGCCATGCGTGCTGAACGGCAGAGAGGCTTTCATATCATGGAGCAATTAATTAAAGAACAATCATGAAAATGTTCCGGATAATTCACATCAAGCAGCTACTCACTGTTACTTCAGTATTTTGGGTAATATTCATGATTATTGGTTAATTTGTTTTTAATATGGATGTACGGTTTTATGTAATCCTTCTGTAATTGAGAAGCAGCTAGACATCCAGGTGCTCTGAAATACTTCTTACTTCAATTACCCAATTTTTGGAAGAATCTCATTATGTAATTAACCCAGATTATTAACATAGACATACACATTCTGTCTCTCTATTGCATTCAGGCATAACTATAGATCTACCCAGTTTAAATCGTAAGCTTCATGGCAAAAGCCATATTGCCATTCCTGCGTGAGTCTAACTAAAGCTCACAGGTCTATATTTCCTATTAGGGAAATTTGTCAGCAGTCAGCTAGCAAATTTTTCTCAGATAGTTATCTTGTACAATGTATGGGAGTGGGGTTTTGGAGTAGGTATATAAAAAAATTACAGAGCTTTGTTCTCAATCTCTAGACACTTTTAGTTTTGTTTGGAAACTAAGACATATAGGCAATGGATGGTAATTAACAATAAAAGGTGATAAATGTTGAGTGTCAAATGATAGTATCACAAATGGCCACTACAGCAGTCCACGGGGCAGCACACCCTCTCTATGGTCATACTTGCTTGTGGGCGCCCTGCCTGCTGAATGCATCCATTTCATGAAAAGTTGCCCAATTCAGTGGAAGCAGGGTGTGCTAAATATCCCCCCTTGCTGCTCAGACTGTGATTTAAGAGCCAGCAGCTTCAGCAGCCTGTCAGACCTGCAGAATCTCAAGCACTGTCCCAGATCAAGATAGATGATGATGATGATGATGATGATGATGATGATAGATGATAGATAGATAGATAGATAGATAGATATAGATAGATAGATACTAAAAAAATAGGACGGGGAGTGTAGCTCAAAGGTAGAATGCCCCTGGGTTCCATCCCCAGTACAGCAAAAAAAAAGGTAAAAATTTAAAAATATGACTGTAGATTATCATTAAGACTATGAAATATATAAGGAGCACTGGAATTGTCAACCTGCAGAATTTTAGGAAAGACCTAATTCAGGGCACTTATTCTGAGACCTAAAAGAGCCAAGAGGCAGCCGCGTGAGGAGTCAGGCAGACTTATCTAGACAGTTCTAGGCGGTTCTAGGGAGTGAAAAAATCTTAAGGCAGAAAAGAGATGAGGGTGTTAAAAGACTAATTCCTATATTCGTTTGGCTGGTGCATGATTGGTAGATGATAGAAAATGGAGGGAGGGCAGAGGGACAGGACCCATCACCATCAGGCAAGGCCTGAGAGTTTCCTTTTATTGCTGTTGTTTGTTTTGTTGGGGTTTTGTCTTGTTTTACTTTGCTTTTGGTACTGGGGATTGAAGTCAGAGGCATTCTATCTCTGAGCTACACTCCCAGCCCTCTTTATTTTCTATATTGAAACAGGGTCTCACTAAGTTGCTGAGAGTTAGGCTAAGTCGCTGAGGATGGCCTCAAACCTGTGATCCTCTTGTCTCGGCCTACTTGGATCACAGGTGTGTGCTACACAACCATGTCTTTTCTTTTTTTTTTAAGAAAAATAGGAAATCATTAACATTTAAGACAGAGGAATGATATGAAGAGATTGTCATTTCCTAAGACCATTCTGTCTGCTATATAGAGATTGTTGGATAAGAGCAAGAAAAAAAACAAACAAACAGGAAAATCAAGTAGATAATTAGCACAGTCCTCAGGCAAGAAAGTCAGTAATGACCAAGGAGATGGACATATCTAAGACCATGATCTGAAGGCGGAATTGACAAAATGCTCATGGATTTTATGTGGTAAGTAGAGAATTCAGAATGATTTTTTTTGTGTGTGGGGGTTATTAACTGGGTAGACTTAGTAATATTTATCAAGACCAAGATCTGTGGAAAAATAGATTTGTGGCAGAAAGTTAACTATTCTCTTTACATTTTACAATTGTTATAATCAAGAAGTGTAGCCAGACCCGGGCGTGGTGACACAGGCTTGTAATCCCAGTACTTCGGAGGCTGAGACAAGAGGATTGTGGGTTCGCAGCCGGCCTCAGCTACTTAGTGAGGCCCTCTGCAACTTAGTGAGACCCTGTTTTAAAATACAGAATGACAAATAGGACTGGAGGTTTACCTTAGAGTTTGGAATGTCCCTGGGTTCACACACACACACACACACACACACACACACACACACACACAAAGGGAATCAGGCATGGTGATACACACCTGTAATCCCAGCACTTGGGAAGCTGAGACAGGAGGACTACAGGTTTGAGGCTAGCTTCTAATGAGAAAAAAATAATAGCAGTCAGGATATGTGCCGAGGAATGGCCGGTCTGGGAGAGAAGAAGACGAAGGGCCTACCCATGGCCGCAGGAGGCCGGCCACCCCGGTAACTGGAGCTCCAGGCTGAAGAGCTTGCTGACATCCGGACAGGTTGCTCCTGTGCGAATCATGACGCCGAGTTGTGCATAAAAGGCCAAGTCCGACCTAACAAACCACCCTAGATGTAGGGATATGCAGAGGTGTGTATATCAAAAGTACAAAAATCGAAATGATTTTATTTTTTTATTTATTTATTTTTTTGGTGGTACTGGGGTTCCTGGAAGCCCTTCTTCCTCCGGGCTACACTCCCAGACCTATTTTATATTTTTGAAACAGGGTCTCTTACGCCAGCGCGGCTGGCTTCGAACCTGCGCGATCCTCCTGTCTCCGCCTCCCAAGCGCGGGGATTACAAGCGTGCGCCACCACGCCCGGCGAAATGATTTTATTTTTAAAAATATCTGTTATTTTTATTTAAAGGTAGACAGTGAGGGTGATTCCTCAGTGACAGATAGTGTGGCCTTTCTGTGGATGTGAATATCTTCTTATAAAAAAGGTCCTGGGACATGGTTCTGTAGAAGATATTGAAGCATCCATCTAGGAATAGATTTCCACATCCTTCCTGGAAGACAGCGTGAAGTGATAGACGGACTGTGGATTGCAGTTAGGAAAGGCAGCTCCTGCCTCCCCATCCTCTGGAGAGAGCTGCCTGTTGAAAGAGGAATTCTCTGCAAGTGTCTGAGCTAAGTGCTTACAATACGGTTAGACAGCGGCACGGTTGACATTTAAACACTTTTCATTTTTCATTTTTAACCGCTCTGTAAGCATTAAGTAATTAAGCTTCATCAGGCACTGATGCAAAAGAATTGCCTCCAATATTCTGCCAATGAAAATAGTTCATGTGATACTTCTGGAAGTTCATCTGACAATGCAAAAGAGGAAACAAGCCTCATATGATGTCTACTGCGATCTTTTATTTATTTTATACTGTGCAGCGCTGGGGATAGAGAGCAAGATTCTGGGCATGCTAGTCTAACATGAGCTACACCTCCAGACCTATTGCCTTCTTTTAGGACGGTGGTGCTTAAGCCGGGCGCGGTGGCGCACGCTTGTAATCCCAGCATTCGGGAGACTGAGACCAGAGGGTCGTGGTTGGCAGACAGCCTCAGCTACTTAGTGAGGCCCTCCGCAACTTCATGAGAACCTGTTCCAAAATAAAGAATAAAAAATTCGCCAGAGGGCATAGCTTGGAGGTAGAATGTCCCTGATTTCCATCCCCAGGCCCACAAAAAATAAAAATAAAAAAATAAATCAATAAAACTGTTACTCAAGGGGGACCTGGTGTTTTTTAAAAGGAGCCAGTGTGTCCGCATATACAAACATACGCAGACCCAGTCATTAGTTCACTGGGGAGGTCGGTGCTGTGGACCCAGGGCCGGTCGTTTGAGCATCCATCATCTAAGGCACTGGTAAAAAAAGGAAACAGGTTATTAGTTCTTGTTTCTCTGGCACTAGGCCTGACCACTTTTATCACCTCAGCAGATTTTTTTTAAAAAATGCTGTGTCTATATTTTATTATTATTTTTCTTTGCAGTGCTGGGGATAAAACCCCGGGCCTCAGGCATGCTAGACAAGTACTCTACCATTGAGCTATGTCCACAGCCTATAGGCCTGTATTTTAAATCAGGCCTTGGTTAAGGTGGGTGAGAACTTAAGAGGGTATCAGAAAAGGAAGCTTTGTTGTGATGAAAAGTTTTCCTCAGAGAAAGCTGTTGAGGAGGCCAAGTGTATCCAACAGGAAGGTGTTCTTAAAAATTCCTTTTCACAGAGCTTCTTTTTTGTGGTTAATGAGCAATAAACATATAGCTACATAGTCAGGCATGGTGGCACACACCTCCAATCCTAATTCCTGGGAGGCTGAGATAAGAGGATCACAAGTTCAAGGCCCATCTCAGCAACTTGGTGAGACCCTTCTCAAAAATAAACAAACAAATAAATAGATGAACAAATAAGTAAATAAATAAGGGCCAAGGTATAACTCAGAGTTAGAACACCCCTGGGTTCAATCCCCAGTACCACGCACAAAAAAGTTCCCCAAATATATAGCTGTCCCTCAGTCTCCAAGGAGGATTGGTTCCAGGACCCTCTGCAGATCCCAAACTTGAAGAATGCGCAAGTCTTTTATAGAAAAATTACATACTGTCTTCAGATTACATATGCAAGCTTCCTGTATAATTTAAATCACATCCACATCACTTATCATCTGTAATACAATATGAATGCTATGTAAGTAATCATTAAACTGTATTGATTAGAGAGTAATGACAAGGAATGAAGTCGGTAGTATTTAGTACAGACACAGTTGGCTTTTTTCCCCCAAATATTTTTCATACACAGTTGGCTGAATCCACAGGCACAATCCTGCAGGGATGGAAGTCAGCTATATCTTGAAGGGGAGTAGCTGCATCCATCTGTGTGGCATCAACAGAGTGCACATTTGGTACCGTGTTGTGTGGTACACAAGTGTATGCCACCTATCCCCTCTTGCCTCCCTCCGTCCTCCTTGGCTACTCTTACTCCTGTCCAAGCCCCATTGTCTCCTGCCTGGGTGAGGCTGGTCGCTTCCTGATAGATCTCCTACATACTCCCCTCCTCCCTCAACCTTCAGCCAGAGAGCGCTCATAAAACCTTCCATCAATGCTACTCCTCTGAGGAAATCTTTCCATGATTGTGCCTTCATCCCACACCCAGTCTTCTTTCCTTGATTTCTGTGATGGGCCAAATGTCTGTGTCTGTCTCCAAATTCATATTCTGAAATCAAATCTCCAGTGGGATGCTATTTGGAGGTGGTTTTGAGTTGAGGGCATGAGGGTGGACAGTGGCGGTCATGAATGATAGTAGTGCCCTTATCATAGGAGGCCAGAGAATGCCTTCAGTTTCTTTCTGCCATGCATGGTCTGCAAGCCAGGAAGAGGGCCGTGGCCAGTACCCAGCCATGCCGGCACCTTGATCTCAAACTGCAAGAAGTAAATTTCTTCTCATAAGCTTCCAGTCTATGGTGCTTTGTCAGAGCAGCTCTCATAGGCAGAGGCAACTTCTAGGCCCTGGGGTGTCTGACCCCTGCCGGCCTCATGGGCGTGGATTCTTGCCCATTGTACCTGGCCACACTGGATTTCCCCATCCTCCAAGTGACCCAGGCTCACTCTCATCTCTGGATTGTTGTCCCCCTGCTCCTCTCCTCATCCCTCACCAGCCTGTCCACGTCTCAGCTCTGACGTCCCTTCTCAGAGGCCTAACAACCCAGTCAGCAGAGACTGTGGGGCCAGCCCGAGAACCGCCATCATTTATAAAATGCACCTTAACTTGAAAGGGTTGCTCACTTTATCAGTAGATTTTGACCAGTTGTAGTTTTTCCCCCATTAACATGTTCTTTAAAAGTGTTTGACTTGTGAAAAAGATGAAATCTACCACACAAGGAAATTACCATTAATGGGACCATTCTATGTTTTGAAAAAGCTACTTTTGACAATTTTTGGTACAAAAACGATGGCCCTCATATATCTTGAGATAGTCATTCAACACATTTCTGGAACATTTCTCATTAAAATACTCATTTTAATGCTGTTATGATGTGAAAACCTAGTATAATGTGGCATCAATTAACAATATTTTATCACCCTTAAACATGAGAACCTTTTTTTCCTGAGTTTCCCAAAGCCACGTTTATTCATCAAGACTTAAGAAAGATTCACAGAGACACAGGACCAATAAAGAAGAGAAAATTACTATCAGTCTCACTGTGGGCAATTTAATTATCAAATTGTAAGAGAAAATGTATCATGGTCTAAAATTTCCACTTCAGGAGTAAATAAGTTTGTTATGCCAATAAAATTGAGACTGAGAGTAAAAAACTGCAAAAAAGAGTAGATGTCTCTGAGAAAAAGTGAACAAGATGTACAATATTTTAAAAGCGATTAGAAACAAGAAAAAACCCCACTATGATTTAGGTTTGGAATATTCCCTGAAGAGCCACGTGTGGAAGGTTTAGTTTCAGAGCAGCAGCGTCCAGAGGTGGAGCTTGTAGGAAAACGTTGAGTCCCGAGGGCTAAGGCTTCAGCAGTGATCAGCCCACTGACACTCAGAATCTGAATGGGCAATAGGGCAGTGGTGGAAATCGTCAGAGGGGGGACTAGTTGAAGAAGTGGATGCTTGAGGGTCTGCCCTTGGGAATGTCTCTTGTCCCTGCTTCTTCCTCAACCCCTCATTCTCTGCTCCTGGCTACCATGTGAGGATCTTGGCTCTGCCAAAGCCTTCCACCATGGTGCTCAGCTCCACCACAGGCCCAGGGCATGGAGCCAGCCCACCGCGTATGGAGACCTCTGAAACTCTGAGCCGGAATTAACTTTTCCTCCTTTCAGTTGTTTTTTTTTTTTTCAGATGCTGTAACAGTGGCAAAAAGTTGACCAACACAAAACGTGGGGGAAATGTATTGTGTGATATCAAAATGAGGTGGATAACCCCATGGTCTTTCTACGGGGAAAGGTTTCTGGAACCCCATGGTGCTCTTGTCTGTGGAACACCTCATTGTATTTGAAAGCGGGGCCTAGAGAGAGCAGAACTTCTCTGAAAACCATCATGAAGAATTAGGGGAGGAATTCAGAGGGTGATCCAGGAAGTGCAGGGAGCGGGGATGACGAGAGGAGACTGAGTTAACGTGCACGAAGGAAGACTTAGTGAAAAACCTCCTTGAAAGGAGAGGATGGACAAGGGCTGGCCAAAGGGACATTTAAGGGCGATGCATATTATGGGATGCTATCTTGTTGGAAATATGCTGAGCCTGTCACCTTCCTAACGATCCTCCAACCTTTAGTAGAGTTGGCTTTGCATAATTGGGTGTGGGTGTGTTTAAGCTAAATTTCACATCTGTTTAGCAAGAAAGCAAGGAGAAACCATGGCCATGAGAATATAAGCCTTTTAAGAACTCACAGGCCTCCTGCCTTTAGACATCCTCAGAGAATTTAACTCAACCTGATTACAGTTGTTAGAGACGATGCAAGCCACAGCGGCCCCTCTGACTCCAGAGAAGCTTCTGGAGGGCCGTGGGTGGGTGGGAAGGAGTACTGAAGAACATATTCTTGTGCATTCTAATATGAAAGGTTTCTGGTTCTTTGCAGAAGATAATATTAACTGGGAAGCCACGGTTTTTATCTTATTGTTTGAAGGACAGAATGTTTTCAAGGCTACATATCAATACCAGGACATTTTTCATTGAGTTTTACAAAGCTACAACCTGCGCACTTGCTCAGGGAAAATAGAAACTTAAAATTAGTTGTACTGAGGAAAATTCCCTAAGGTGTGAAAGGAAGATGGTTTTACAAACATTTGAGGAATAACAGTAATTGGTGGGCAGAGGTTGTTAATCTTTCGGAAGTTATTGGAATTTTCAATGTGGTACTGGCTCAAAGGGATAGCAATGGCGGCTATAACCGGGATTAAGTCATCACAGTTTACATGGGGTGCTATTTATTTCACACAGCCTGTTTGTATATAAGTGGGGGAAGAAAACCAGGTTAGAAGTAATCTGATTAAAGATTGTTCCTTAGGGCACTATCTGAAAACAGTGGAAGCTAGTGTGTGAGGAGAGAGAAAGGGGTTCCAGCCTGCGCTTCAGTCCAATTCTGATTCCATGAGCCATCCTGGCTCTTTATTAAGCCAGCTTGTTAGCTTGAGGCTTGTAATACCTCCAGTTCTCAACAACTTTCTTTCATATACATTTCATATATTTTCAATGTGCCCTTTGAACAGATTATTATGAAATGTTATATGAGAATGTCAGTCTCCTGATAAAAAGAAAGAAGGTTTCTGCTTTGTGTTCTGGGAGGATATGACTCAGGGGCTTGGAGCAAAATCTACTCAGCAAACAAATGTAGATAGTGATGACAAAATAAGTCACACTTACATCTCCTTCCCGGTAGGAAGAAATGATCCTACTTCCCATGGCATACGATGGCAATAATAGTGGTCTGTGAAACTTTCTGGAAACGCGCAGGTAGAAAATGAACACCGGCAGGGACCTCCATGCGTGTGGAGAATGAAGCCTACACTAGCTGGTTGGAGTTTGCAATGAGTCATCACTGTCTGTCAACACTGAAAATTAGGGTGTGCTGCTGCTTTATGGAGCTTGACAGTGCAGCCTTCTGGAAACACACGGCAAGGTAGCTCGTGTGCAGCGAGGGACAGATAGGTTGTTGTTGTTGTTGTTGTTGTTGTTGTTGTTGTTGTTTTCTTTTCTTTTAAAAAATGTATTATCTTTTTATTGGTGCATTATAACCATACCTCATCATAAGGTTCAGAGTGATAGACAATACATGTATGTGGTACTAGCTAGGTTCCCCCTGCTTCCTCCCCCTCCTGTGTATGTTATTGAGATCGGTATTGCTAATTTTATGTGCATACGATTATTTGAACCTTTTCCTTCTTCAAGTCTCGTATATGTATCTTTAAGAAGATAATGGAGACAGTGATGAGACTCTCTGCTGCTTCTGAATTCCCTTATCCCCTCCACTTTTACTTTTTCCCAGTGAGTTTCATTGTTCCTGAATAATTGATAGTGAATACACACACACACACACACACACACACACACACACACACACACATGCTTTTTTGGCCTGGGGAAGCTCAGGCTAGAGATTTTCTAAAAGGTCTATTTAGGCTAATACTCTTTCTGTCTTGGACCCATGGAGTCTTCGGTTATGAATTTTTTTGCAAACTAATATGAAGCTCCTTCCAAATGAGTCGCCACTCTCAAACAGAGCAGGTCAACACTGGTTTCTCAGGGATGAATCTGCATTTGGCGGAACAGCTTGTTCCACGCCAGTGAGTCATACAAACATCTTGTTCACGGTGTGTAAAGGACAGCACGGATGGTCCTTGAGCTTAGAACGGACATTTCTAGAGACTTAGTGGCACTCCCCAGCAGCACTCAGGAACGTACCCTTCCTTTCTTGCACAGACATCAGAGTAGCTTTAGAAAGGACCACCACTTACCTGTGAAGTAGGGAAACTCACATCTTCGTTGGAGCTTTCGGTGAGTTATCACTAACCACCGACATTGAAAATGAGGGCGCGTTGCTGCTCTGTTGAGCCTGGTACTGCAGTGACAGTGGAGAGAAGAAGCGAGCTGTCTGCATCACGAAGATGGTCCGTGTGGTCAACAAATGATTGCGGGCTTCAGATTTCAATGAGGAAAAATTTTATGGATCAAAAACCTACTACGAGTCAGACCCTCTGCGTGGAAGTTGATATATTTGATCTTATAAAAATCATCACATCCTTCCTTTAAAATTTGTTATGGCTTGG
This sequence comes from Muscardinus avellanarius, assembly GCF_963383645.1. NCBI lineage: Eukaryota > Metazoa > Chordata > Mammalia > Rodentia > Gliridae > Muscardinus > Muscardinus avellanarius. Next base: position 59,646,398 of record NC_137803.1, read on the forward strand.
ATCTGGGAAATCCCTCCAAAGGCTGATGTGTTGAAGCGTGATTCCCCAGTGCAGCGTAGTTCAAAGGTGGGGCTTTTAGGCAGTGATCGGATCAGTAGGGGTCTGATCTTATCAGTAGATTAATCAACCAAGTGGGTGAATCTCTTGAGAGGTGAGTGGACTGCTGGGAGGTGGCGCATAGTTGGAGGAAGTAGGTCCTGGGGGCATGTCCCGGAAGGGTTTGTCTTCTCCCTAGCCACCCCCCATGCTGCTTCTCAGTTGCAATGAGCCGAGCAGCTTTCCTCTGCCGAATCTTCCCAGCATCATGTTCTGCTCCATCTCCAGCCCGAAGGACTCCAGTCGGCTGTGGACTGAGCCTCTGAAATTGTGAGCCAAAATAAATCTTTTCTCCTATAAATCGCTCTTGTTAAGTATTGTGGTCACAGTGATGAAAATCTGACAACCACAAGACTAATATGTTAACTCGGTGGATGAGAATCCTGAAGCCCAGGCCTGCCAAGTATCTGGCCTGGTTGGTTCATTAGTGGGTATCAGAACAGAGGGGGAGGGGACCCTGTAATGTGATTCTTTCATTATATGATGTTCCTTCTTACCAAGTCGAGAAATGCTGATGCAAAGCTGTAGAATAGCCAAGACCTTCACCACCAGTTAGGGAGTGAAGTGGGCACAGTTTGGTTTGCTATGAATAAGAAATCACCTTAATAAGAAATCAAAGGGAGAGGGAAAGATTGCTTCTCCAATGGAAAATGTTAAGAGAATGTTTAATCATTTTATAAGTGATTTGGCTCAGAGAGCACACAGTGAGGTCTCCAAAATTCAAGATGGAAGAGAAATGTCAAACTGACAGGGATAACCTTAGTGAGATCTCGTGAGGTTTCATGAGTGGGTAGAGAAATAGTAAGGGAGCGCCAGCATGGGTTAGTGTAAGGCAACAGAGTCAGGGAAAATAATACAAACATCGCTTTTGACACCACTTGGTTTCAACAAAGAAAAAGGAGCTTGGAATCAATATCAGATATTCTAGACATATAAAATATTTTGTGTTTTGACCCATTATGTTTTGGCTTCACAAGGAATCAGGGAGAAAAAAAATAATCATTACCCCATTTTATAGGGAAAGTAAAAACCAGGTTGTTCCAGTGACTTCCCAAGGCCATCCAGGTAGTTAATAAAGATAACTCGAACTAGAAACCAGTCCTACGGAAGCCCAGCAGATCGCCTTCCTCCTTCGGTCAGTTCTTAGATTGTGGAGCCAGTAACTTCGGGTTTTTACTGGGACACATCGTTTTGTCTTTGTCACGTGAAGGTCAAAATCTTGGGCTTTGTAGTCAGACACGCCTGGATTCAAGTCACATTATGCCAGAATGCATGCTACAGAATGGGTTATTTAACTCTAGAGAGTGCTGACTTCTTCTCACATAAAGTGAAGATTCAGAATAGCACCTGCCTCCCAGAACTTTCAAGGATTAAATCAGGTAAGATATGAAAAGACTTCGTGGCCAGCACATACATATTAAACAAATGTTTCTTTCTGCCCTTGTGAATGGGCAGGGCAGTAAACTCACTCTGAAGTCCCTTGTACCACTCCAGGTACACATGGGTGATAGGCGAGTTATAATAGCAATAAAGCTGATTGCCATCTCAGCCTTAAAGTTCCATACAATCCCTCCCCTAGGCCAGAAATGGACAAGAAGGAAGTATGAGTTGGGCTGGAGGTGGGGACCCCTGCCTCCCCTTGGGGTAAAGGAGAAAAGAGCCTCCTGCACCAAGGCAGGGCCAGCACCAGGCCCCATGCTTCCCACCCGGGGCCAGATGGTGCTAACCATCGCTTAGAAGAGGAAGCTGCGAAAATTGCTGCTGACAAGCCAGAGCTTAAAGGAAGTTGCAGACCACGGATGCCGCAGATATAGAGGGGGCGGCAAGGAGCCTCAGGACCTCTCTGTTGACTGGGAGAGGGAAACTGGTGACGATGTGACCATGACTATAATTTAGAGATGATGCGTTATGAGTTTTCAGTTTAGAGAGATGAAAACAGGAAAGGTCATTTTTGGGGTGAAGAAGCTTAAAGAGGGAGAGTGGCAGGTGAGGAAAAGATCTCAAAATAAGTAGAAGGAAGTGGAATAAACAGTTTAGTGCTCTGTCCACTCCTTCACACCTTCACTCACTCCTTCCTTCCTTCCCTCCCTCTCTTTCCTTCTTTCTTCTTTTAGTGATATTGGAGATTGAACCCAGGGGTATTCTATCTCTGAGATATATCTCCAACCCTATTTTTAAAAATTTGAAACAGGGTCTCACTAAGTTGCTGAGGGCTTCCCTAAGTTGCAGAGGCTGGCCTTGAACCTTTTGTCTCAGCCTCCTAAGTACTGGGGTTACAGGTGTGCGCTACCACTGTCTTTCTCATCTCTGGTTATCTGGGGAGTGATCATGGCATGCTGATAATCACCTCATGAGGACAGTAGAGTCAAAATTCTAGACATACCGAGATAACTACTTCTGCTTGTCATCATATGCTTCAATGTCTTAGAATGACTCTTAGCCCATGGATACGTTTTTCTCTTCCTCCAGAGAGAGAGAGAGAGAGAGAGAGAGAGAGAGAGAGAGAGAGAGAGGAAGAAGGAGGAGGAGGAGGAGGAGGAGGAGGAGGAGGAGGAGGAAGAAGAAGAAGAAGAAGAAGAAGAAGAAGAAGAAGAAGAAGAAGAAGAAGAAGAAGAAGAAGAAGAAGGAAGAGAGGGGGAAGGAAAGGGAAGAGGGGAGAGGAGAGAAAAAAAGAGAGGAGAGGAGAAAGGAGAGCAGAGATAGGGAAAGGAGAGAAAGAGTTGGCTCCAGGAAGACCCAATAGAGTACAGATGAATTTTCAGGACCCCTCCAAGGTCATGTGGTCTGTTAACATAGTAGTTGTTCACATTTAAGGCATTTGGATCTTTAACCAGGGTACTGACTCCTAATGTATTTGATGGGAAAGTTTTCCAGATAATTTTGAAATGACTGCATATTTATTCTATGTATAGATTTCACTTGCTTCAAATAGTTTTACACACAAAACTCCATGACCTACTAGAGAACTGCAGGGCTGAATTGTTTGGGCCTTAAAGTATTGGTCACAAGTCTCAGTGATTCTTTGTTTTGTTTTTTCTCTTTGGACCAATCAACTAGAGAAGTTTTTAGGATGGTATTTTTTCCTCTTCTCAATGCAGATTTGAATGATGGGTATAAAGAGAGCCAGGCAGTGAAGCCAACCACCAGCAACTTTGCAAAAGATCCTGGCACGAGAACTTTCAACCCTGTCCTTCAGTTTGTTTGATATGTTCAGAATTTTTTTTTTCAAGAAACATTGCTCTCCTGTTATGAAACATCCCCAGTACCCAAAGTTAGCTCCTGTATTTGCACATTTTCCTGTTACCTTTAATGATAAAACAGCAGCACAGAATTCGGGAGCCCGATATGTTAGAGGCTCGCTGTATGAAGTCGTTACACTTACAGCAACCAGGTTTCCTTCATTTTCAGGCCCGAACATCTATATTAATCCAAATGGCTTCTCTCACAATCAGCTAATAAGCACTTCTGTCTTCTGACAGTATCAAAGACACTTGAGTCACTCAACTGGATCTCACCAGGGATTCGGGGACATTTAGCTCATCTGGATGCCGAACCATTTTTTTTTTCCAGCAGCGGCAGCTATTCCTGACCACATGATCCTGAGTGAGTTATTTAACACCTTCCTGAACCTCAGTATTTTTGTCTCCAAGTCACGCTAATGATACATTCCACATCTCCCTAGGCTGTGCTGAACACCCAAATTAGCTGAAGAAATCATTTGGAAACCAGAAACCTCTCCATAATATCTTAATGAGAAGATTAAGACAGATCTTGGCTGATGAGAAAAGCAAAAATACTGTAGACTCTTGAGTCTCACACGCTGGTCCCCAGAGCTGGCGGAGTCCAATTCCCAGATCTGCCCCATGACATTTCTAGGAAATTTAGTGCACAAAGTGCAAGGGGAGCCGGGCGTGGTGGCACACTCCTGTAATCCCAGCATTTGGGAGGCTGAGACAGGAGGATCCGAGTTCACGGGCAGCCTCAGCTACTTAGCGAGACCCTTTGCAATTCAGTGAGACCCTGTTTCAAAATAAAGAATATAAAAATAGGACTGGGGATGTCTCTTGGAGGTAGAATACCCCTGGGTTTCATCCCCAGTACCCCACCAAAAAAAAAAATTGCAAGGAGTTTTGTTAAAATGAATCATTTCATCCTGGGAACACTTGGTGACATGTCATTTTATCAAATTTTCTTTGACATATAAATTATGAGAAAACAGAGATATATCATTTCCCACAGTCACTGACGCTTTCTCAACAAATACTGTGCAGCCCGATTGAAGCCACAATCTACATACGCACCCATGATCCAATGTCAGAGAAATTAAACAGAAAGCAGCAGCACATCTCGAAAACAAGTGTGTTTAAAAATAACTCAAGTTGTTTAAAGCAATTTCCCCAAGCTCCTCTTTATTTACTTATTTTTACACTTTTGTTTGAGCTTTGCCATGTCATAGTGACGTTCAACATGATAGGAGTGCTCACGCACCGTGTACAGTTAGTGGGAGTGGGAGTGACGCCTTCGTATATGGACAGCATTACTTGAACTGTTTTCTTCTTCAATTCTCCATTTTCCTTTCCCAACCCCTCTCCCAGTCCCCCTCCATTATTCTGCTGGTCTCTGTTTTTCTAAGTTAGGAAGTCTTGGCGGTTCTCACCTGGCACCTCTTCTCTCTCCACTCTGTTTCTCCCAACCCACATCGCAGGAACCTAAGTACCAAGTTGGCAAATCCTCAGGAGAGGGCAGATGGACAGGGCAAGGCTGACTGCACGAAGCCAGGGGATGCTGGGGTCAGGCATGATTCGTCACGTTTGACCCATCACGCAAGTAAAGCGGCAGCAAAGATTCACACCTGAGTCACATCAGGGCTCAGATGTGCCTGGGTTTGCCTGGAGTCCTGGGCCAAGGTAGGTCTGCTCAGGGTCTGTTTGTAGAGGAGCCGAGGAGAACTTTGCAAAAGAAGACAGGCAGAAGGAGGGACAGGACACATTTGGTTGGGGACACTGGGCAGAATTTGGAAGGCTGGGTGATTTCGAACAGGGTCGGTGTCCCTGTGGCTCATAGCCCTTGAGCTCACATCAGAAACTATAAGAGAATAAGGGAGAACAAAGGAGCAGGTACTGACTAAGGCTGGGGACAAGGCTGAGGGCTTTAGCTCAGAGTGGTGGAGGCTGGGAATGGAGAGGAAGCCAGTACCAACAAACAAACAAACAAACAAACAAACAAACAAACAAGCAAACTTGGAAGCAGTATGAGTGCAACCTACAGGTCTGGAGCTGAGGGAGGAGGGTCTCGAGGCTGAAGACTGTGGGTTTGAAGTCTTTGATCTCCACTCAGGTGGCATATGGAGCAACCCAGGCAGTTGGTGAGTAGAAACCCAAACTTACAGAGGGTGAAGGCCCGGCAGGGTGGCACACACCTGTAATATCCAAACTTGGGAGACTGAGACCAGAGGATCACAATTTCCAGGCCATCCTTGGCAACTTAGCAAAGACTCTCAGCAACTAGAGAGACCGTTTCAAAATAAAAAGGGCCAGGGGTGTGGCTCAGAAGTCGAATGGCCTGGAGTTCAGTCCCCAGTACAAGATGAGAGGGGCTAAAGGGACCCAGCATCAGAGACCACAATTGTCTTCTTAAAGAGTCTCACCAGGGAGGAGTATTTCTCAAGTATCAATGATAATCAATAGTTTGTTTCCGAGGAGGGTGTCTGATCATCTGTTGGGGTTTTGCTTTCTCTGTGCTGCTCTGCAAAGGTGCCCTTAAACACACGTCGACCAATTACTTAGGGAGTATTTTGGTGGAAGGTGCTCCCTCCCCTACCGCAAAGGAGGAAGGCTGAGGCCCCAGGAGGCCAGGGCAGGAGGGGAGAAAAGGAAGGACTTACTGATCTGTATATGTTGTGCTAGAAAATAAGGTCCAATGATGGCAGGGACCTTGGCATTGGGTTTAATAACAAGTATTCAAAGTTGTCTTCAGCATCACAGATTCTGTGCATGAACATGCCATATTGCTGGGTGTTGGCTCTTGCTCTTGGGGGTCAAGAGAGGAAGACAAGGAATTAGTTAGACAAGTCTTCTAAGAGATTTGCCTTCCATGAGGGAGAAGGAGCAGAAGCATGTCCACCTTACTGTGCACTGGCTCATGGCATGTGCACTCATCATTTAAAAAATGTTTCTGAGTCGAAGCATGGCGTTTCATTATTTGAATTTTTCCTCTTTTTATTTTTGGGTTCTAGGGATCGAACCCAAGGCCTTATGTACATATGCCAAGCATGTGCTCTACCACTTAGCTATGTCCCCAATCGATTATTTGAACTTCGATCTTTATCTGATGACCAGTAATAATGAGCAGTTCTTCTTATGATCATGTACAATTTTGCTGTTTATATCCTTTGTCCGGTAGTCTACGTTAGATTAGTCATCATCTTACTCACTTTAAAGATTCATTTATAGGTCATAACCTCTTTGCAGCTACATTTTGAGGCAAATATCTTTTCTCAATTGAAAATTATCAAAGGACAAAATTATCACAATGTAAAGATATCCATTGACAGCCTCAAAAAAAATTAAAGATCTCCATTGGTTTTATTTTCAGTTCTGGATTCAGACAACGCTCCGTTCCACAGAACAGAATAAGTGTTCCAATGAGCTGAGCCGGGGAGGTTGGTTTTACAGACAGAAACGGTGATAGAAAGCAGAAACAATGTGACTTAGAGTGAGGAAGGCATTTCATTTTCTCCCGGCCATGTGTGCCTGGGCTGCCACTCCTCCGGGGCTGACTTCTGAGTGTGCTCTTTCCCAGGTCTGTGATGTTGGGGTCTGTGAGGGCCCATTGTCCTGAGGTCTCCTTTTCCTCTGCCTCTTCTCACTCAGCTTAGACTCTCAGGGAACTCCAAAATGTCATCCTCAGCCTTAATTTCTCTTAGAAATGGCAAAATTAACCTAAGGAATGCCTGATGAAACAATACATAGGCATAGACATTTCTGATTTCATAACCTGAAAAGAAGGAAGAGCAGATAAAGCTGTCTTTAATTTAACTAAAGAGAAAAAAGATAAAGCACTAACGGACCCCATAAAGAAAATGGGAGAAAGGATAAAATTAGAAACGGGGGAATATTGCAAGAGACCACTTGGTTCCGGGCTTTGTTGACACTATTGAAAACTTAAATGGAAATTAAAATTTTCTAAGAAAATATTCATTACCAAAATTTGAGATATATTTATACTAAATAAAAGTATTTTTCCCTAAAATTTAAATTTACTCAGATGTCCTGCATTTTCTTTGATAGTTCCATTAAAACAGATAATTTATTATGGAGAAATATTAGGAACGTGTTATAAACTTCAAGAGAACCAAGATCAGATGTTTATTTTAAATTATGTGAATTAAAATCAAGGAATACTTTCAACTTTATTTAAACTATTCCAAGACATAAAAAAATAACAAATGCTAAATTATTTTTATAAAGCTACACAACACTGAAATAAAACCTGGCATTCATGAAAAAAGTGTGGGCAAATCTGTCATGAATATTCATGATAAAATCTTAGCTGTGATATTAACAAACATGGAGGAAATTATATTTTTCTTACAATTAAAATAAAAAAAATAACTGAAGAAAACTACCAAAAGTGATTCCAGTCAGGTATGGTCGCATGTGCCTATAATTTCAGTATCTGGGAGGCCGAGGCAAGAGGATTGCAGGTTCAAGACAGCCTTATCAACTAAGTTAAACCCTCTGCAACTTAGGGAGACTCTGTTTCAAAATAAATAAATTAATTTATTAACTAAACAAGTGCTGGGGAGCCGGGTGTGGTGGCGAATGCTTGTAATCACAGTACTTGGGAGGCTGAGACAGGAGGATCTCGGTTTGTGGACAGCCTTAGTCACTTAGTGAGGCCCTCTACAATTTAGTAAGACCTTGTTTCAAAAAAAAAAAAAAGAATAAAAACTAGGGCTGGGGGTATAGCTTGGCGGTAGAATGCTTCTGGGTTTAATCCCTAGTACCACACACACACACACACACACACACACACACACACACACGGCTGGGGGTGTGTTGTGCTTCTATAAACATGACACTGTAGACTTCATTATGATGTATGATTACCATGCACCAATTAAAAATTGTTTAGCATAGTCTAAAAAAAGGAGAGGAGGGTAGAGTATAGCTTGTAGGTAGAAGGCCCCTGGTTTTTATCCCCCACACCACACACACACACACGCACACATACACACACGTATTTTAAAGGAATATTTGCATTATGTAGTGTATCATCAGAAACATAGTGGAGGCTTAAACACAAAACATCCACCAGTGCTCTGGCCTTGCTCCCAGATTCTGACTCAAGTTGTCTGGGTTAAGGCCCAGAAATTGGCAGTTTTAAGAAGGCCCCAGTGAGTCTAATGTGTGTCTAGACCCAAGAAACTCTGCTACCCTGAAGCCCAGGGTTGAGCTCTTCACACCTGGTCACGACTCACTGATCATAAAATCAGTTTAACGGGATGGACCCAGTGTGTGGGGCATGGGATAGAAAACAGCGTTAGGGACTCATCAGCAACTTGTTCGGGCATGCTGGTGGTATAGAACATGGGACATAAACAACTTCAGGAAACCATAGAGCAACTTGTTTGGACATGCCAGCCTGTGGCTCAGACCAACACTCCTGTGATGCCGTTGATAATGGACCCTGGGATCATAAATCTCCCCCTGCATCAGATGGACGTGGGTCACCAATATATATGCATAAATGACAAGTGCCTGGTTCCCTAAGCCTAACAGAGACATGTGACAAGAACCCCATGACAGAGCAGCTGTTTTGACACCCAGTGCGCTGAGTACGACTCTGATCCGGAGACTCTGCTTCAGTCCTGCTCCTTGCTGACCAAGTTCAGCACAACTCTTTAGATTTCTGGCACCCACACCAACTTCAGAATCTCCTCTTCCGTTCCTGAACTTGATTCATTATCTACCTCTGCCTCCCTGTTTGTTTGCTAATAGCTTGAAGTGCCTGAATGATGGGATTTGTGTGTTGTGCGGCATACTTGTTTGACCTAAGTTGTTAGAATTATTAGTGTCAACTATATAATTTGGTGATCATTTATCACTTATTGGCTTTGGCAAAGTGACTTTACTTAGAGAATTTCCTAATAATCTCATGCATGCTCTAACCTTTGAGTGTTGAATAAAGCTCATGACATTGTGTAATGATGCAAATCGTGTGTGATGTGACTTATCGACCTTAGGACCCTGGTTGTAGTGTCATGTCGGGCTGTGATCTTTCTGTGGGATGTACTAAAAAAAAATTGGGAAACCATTGCTTGACATGACTCAAACATGTCCCAGCTTCCTGAAACACTTTATCAAAATTTCTGTGATCCATTAAAGGCTTTTCAGAGTTTGAATATCTTATTGTAGTTCATTTATTTAGTGGTGCCAACATTTGTTCATTGCATATGCAAAGTTCAAACATACCCTACATAGTTATTTGTGCTTATTTGATGAACACAGTAACCAGCATCAGTAGATGCCCAATAAAAGTTTAGTGAATGAAGGAATCCATTTTGTTTTGGTCACTACAATGAAACCTGACTACCATAGATGGAAATCCTGTTTGGTGTAACAATGGGCCAGAGCTTTCTCCTTGCTCACATTCTTATCCAGATGAGGATTCTGCTTGGATTGGAACAGGCTACGTGGATTCTGGACTCAATCATATCATCACAGACCACACTGGTCTGAATGCTTTACCAGGACATAAGATAATCAAGAAAGATAGAACCAAAAAGAATTTCCCTAATATGGGTTAGCTTTCTTCAAAGCAAGTGATTTCATTGACAGGTTCCTTGTTGGAAATCAGGTCTTCAGGAAAAAAAAAAAATTAATTCTCTTCATAGCCAACTTTACGTAACCAAGCCATTACTTATTGAGTTACCAGGTTCTCAGCCTTGAGCAAGGTGCTGCATGCAGCAAACATTAAACAAACAAACAAACAAAAAACTGTATCAGAAGCCAGGCGTGGTGGCGCACACTTGTAATCCCCGTGCTTGGGAGGCTGAGACAGGAGGATCACATAGGTTCGAAGCCAGCCTCACCTACTTAGTGAGGCTCTCAGCAACTTAGTGAGACCCTGTTTCCAAATAAAGTATAAAATAGGTCTGAGAATATAGCCCAGGGATAGAAAGTACCTCAGTTCCATCCCAGTACCACACACACACACACACACACACAAATAAATAAGCCAGGTGACATTAATTATACGCAAGAACAAAATTCAGATTGGACAGGAAGAAAACATGAAATGGGCCAAATGGAAAATGCTTCAAGCCAAATAGCTAGGCCGGTGAGGAATTGGACACAGGAGACGCACTGAGGAGCGCTAGTAACCCTCATGCCCGATCAGGAATTCTAATTTGCCTGAAGCCTCTGCATTAAGGGGTCTGTTTTGCATAGCTTTTTACAAACCATTAACACAATAGGTGTCCCTGGGAGTTTTGACTGATCATTAGCTGGCCCGGTACCTTTGTCTCGTGGAATCTCCTTGCGTGACTCACTGGCTTTCTGGGCTGTTCCCACCTCATAGCTCAGGGATTACACTTCTGCCGGAGTGCATGGATAGAGAGTAAAAGAATCTAAGGCAGCACTGGCTTTTTAGCAGAAACAAGCCAGGGATCAGAGTGTCAACAGCTGGCTTCGAAAGGACCAGTCCCAGCTTCGCAGCGGAACAAACAGCTGTGAAGTTAAGTGGGGACTGAGATTAGGAGCAAGGTAAAGTAGCAGGCAAAACTTGAAAGTTAAAAATCTAAGAAAAACAGTCACACTCGAAGGGGAGAGACTTAATTAAAAAGAAAATCAGCTGGATGTGGTGGGGCATGCCTGTAATCCCAGTATTTAGGAGGCTGATATAGGAACAGCAAGGGTTCAAGGTTAGCCTCAGCCATTTAGTAAGACTCTCAGCAATTTAGCAAGACTGTATTTCAAAATAAAAAATAAAAAGGGCTGGGGGCATAACTCAGAGGTAGAATGCCCTTGGGTTTAATCCCCAGTATCACAAAACCAATAAACAAACGAACAAACCAATCACAAAAAACACTAAGAGGTGACATCATTAAGATCTTCAAAAACATGAAAGCTGATTTTATAGGAATTTAAGTGCTCTTTCACATGTTAGGCAGAAATGGGAGGACGGACGCTAGAGCTGCACAGTGTGTCTTATGTTCTTTATTCAGTGAATATGTGTTAAGTGCTTCTTCTATACCATTCAGTTGTTAAAAGCTGGCTGTGGTGGTGCAGGACTGTAATCCTAGGACTGGGGAGGCTGAGACAAGAGGATCACAAGTTCAGGGCCAGTCTCAGCACCTTGGCGAGGCCCTCCTCAACCTGTTTCAAGATAATAATAAAAAAAAAAGAAAATAGGGCTGGGGTGTAACTTGGAGGAATAATGCTCCTAGGTTCAATCCCTACTAACACACACACACACACACACACACACACACACACACACACACACCACTATTTACCTTGCAAATGCTTACCCTTTACTAACACTTAGGTAGAAAATTTGCAAGATGCAACCTTTCTCTTCAAGGGGCGACCTTGAATGAGTCTGGGTGCAGCTTGTATGACTTTTTCTGGGGGTCTTTTGGAAGTGGGAGGGTACAGCTGAGGCTGAGCCCGTGCCTCGAGTATTCACGTCAGGTTCTGATTATCTGTTACTTTACGTTCAGATCCTCATCAAGGTTGGGGAAGCTGTGAGGCCTCTTCTGAGGAGAACGTGTAATGAGTCTGCCCATGGAGCAAATAATAAAAAAGAAAAAAAAGAAAAAAGAAAAGAAAGGGGCCAAATAGATTTATAGGAATAAATCCTTTACTAGCTTAAAACCATTCAAACATGGAGTGCATACCCTGGCACTTAAGGTTTTTTAAAAGCCAGTAAGTTCTTTATTTTTTCCTCCTGGAGGCAGAATTTCCAATTGCCTGCATATAACATAGATTGGATTGGGAAATGAGTTTCTGTCGATCTGAGTCTAAGAGTGGTCACAGGTTTCAAAGGACTTTCCAAGTTTCAAAGGGCCACCCAGACAGGCAGAATTGCCCGTTCTCCCAAGAGTTCGTGAATCGTAGTCTTCTCTAAGCTCTGATCTGGACACACTCTTGTAACTTACAGACTTTTCAGTTTAATAGACCTTGCCTAAAGAATAGAAATAGACAAATAAATACAAATAAATTGCTTTTGCTAAAATTGGGCATCCCTTCAGGCTAATTGAGCCTCAAATGAACAGGTATTAAAATGATTAATTGAAACCCATGCCAGTTTTAATGCAGAGCATATTCTAGATACTTAGTGTTAATTATCAGAAATGGCCAAGCCTCCTTCCCACCTTTGCCCTGGACGCATCTCATCAAGACGTTTCCCTTCTTAGTTCGGTATCATAACCTCTCTCAAATCATATTGTTAACCCTTAGTCACCCTCCTGAGGGGCCGTGATAATCAAGTGTCCTTTGGATAATTTTTGTAGGATTGCTGAGCGTTGCTATGCGAAAACATATTCATATTTAAAATTCTTATGTATGCATAATAAATATTAGAACACTATTGAGTGAAAATTAATGAGCCCGTATTTAAGGCTTGGCAGTATTTAAAATTGCCCGTGTGATGCCAATCTCAGTTAATCACATTAGAAGTGTCTCTGATTACTCCTTGTTAATTGCTACTTATCATTCAGCGGGTGAAAAAGGTCTGGAAATTGTGAGGTAACAGGTTACTTAGTGGCTGCCATCAACCTGGTACCTAGCACTGCTCACATCCTTGAACCCGTCATTAGCACCATGGCCCTCTGGGCAGAGGTGGCCCTCAGTCCAGGGAGGACACAGAGAACATCTACACAACTGACGGGGGTAGCACCTGAGCAAAGGCAATAAGGCCGCAGTGCCCTCTGGGTATGCGCTGTCATGTAGGTGTGACGCAGGCACCGAAGGGCCAGGGGGAGACCACTGACTGACACCCCCAAACATATTATTGCATGAGATCCATGCAACAGAATGGTCGCCTCCCGTCTGGAAGATTCTAGACTCTTCTCTGCATCCATCTTCTATTCGTCTTCAGAGTCTGATGCTTATTTGTTGTCTGTATTTCCTGCATCTACTTGAATTCAAGCTTCATGAAAAGTAGAAGTTTTATTTGCTTTGTTCAGAGACACATCCCATATGCAGATAGTGCCTGGCACATAGGAGCGCCCCATAAATATTTACTGAATGAATAAAATTTAAAATGTCCACATGGACAGCCAGGAATGCCTGTGGAGGTGAGTTTGCTGGCTCATCTGAAGAAAGTTTAAAATCAACATGGATGTGTGATGCGTGTCTGTGATATTTTCCTTCTACTTTTAGACTTATCTTTCCCACTTTAAAGGGCATGTGGGTAAATCTCCCTGCAAGTCCAGGGAGGATGACCTAAGGTTTCATAAAAAAAGAGCTAATGAAAGTCAAATCTCTTCTTAAAAAAACAAAGAACCCCCCCCCAAAAAAAAAAAAACCATAAAGAAAGAGAGAGGCTTGGTGTTGCAGGTCTATATTTCCAGTACTTGGGAGAGGAGGTTTGCAGTTTCACGATCAGCCTGAGCAACTTAGCAAGACCCTGTTTCAAATTAAAAAATAAAATAGGGCTGGGGTTATAACTTGGAGGTCGAAAGCCCAAAGTTCAATCCCTAGTACAACAAGAAAAAGAAAGGAAAAAAGAAAGAAAGAAGGAAAAGAAAAGAATGAAAGATATCTGTTCTGAAGGATAACTGCACACTGGTTGAAAAATGAAAAAAAAAATTACCAGCACTAAGTAAACCGTCTGAGTTTTCCTTTAATAAACTAATTTTTCACTGGTTTATTGACTTTTTTTGTTGGGAAGATGAAGCCACATAAAATTCAATTTGCTGCTTCTTGGGAGAGGTCAAAAGAACCGCCGCCACCACCACAACAACAAAAACCTCCACTGTCGTGTGTGTGTGTGTGTGTGTGTGTGTGTGTGTGTGTGTACTGGGATTGAACGCAGAGATGTTCTACCTTTGAGCTACACCAAGGCCATTTTATTTATTTATTTATTTATTTATTTATTTATTCACTTATTATTTTGAAACAAGATCTCTCCAGGTTGCTGAGAGCCTCACTAAGTTGTGAACAATGGGGCAACCCTCCTGTTTTAACCTCCCAAGTTCTGGGGTTACCTTCACTGCCCTGGTTTGTTTGTTTTGTGATGCTGGCGTTGAACCCAGAGGCATTCTGTCTCTGAGCTAGTCCCCCGACCCCATATTATTTTTGTTTGAAACAGGGTCTTCCTAAATTGATGAGGGTCTCGCTAAATTGCTAAGACTAGCCTCAAACCTGAATTGGATTGAACTGAGATTCTCCTCTCTCAGTCTCCCAAGTAGTGGATTTTAGATGATGTGCACCACAACACCTGGCCTCCGATGCCTTTTTCATTTTTAATATACTTGTATTGGTGCATTACTGTCACATCATAATGTAGTTCAGAGTGATAAGGAGCTATGTCCCACATGCAGATAGTGCCTGGAATGTAGAAGCTCTCTATAAATATTTTATGAATGAATACAATTTAAAATGTCTGCATAGAGTGCCAGGGATGTCTGTGTAGGTAGAGTTATTGGTTCTCAAATTTTCCGAGAGCCTCACTAAGTTGTTGAGATTGGCCTCAAACCTGCAATCCTTCTATCTTAGTCTCCCAAGTATTGGAATTACCTCCACCGACTTTCTTGTTTGTTTGCTTGTTGATATTGAGGTTGAACTCAGAGGTATTTTATCTCTGAGATAGACCCCCCAACCCAGATTTGTTCTCAGATTTGCACACAGCATCAATGCCTTTTGAAGTACAATGTTGGGGCAGATCCCAAACTCAGATTATGAAGCAATTTGTAGATAAACAGTTGGCCCCATGGGATCCACCTGCTTCCCTTCTCCTACCGACTCACAAGACCAGCTGGTGGGGAGGCCCGTACGGAGTCAGCAGTCTGCGGTGTGCGTCTGTCTCCCACACTTCATGTGTCAGAGTCCCAGTGCAACAACAGGTGGCCTCTCTCAGGTGATTCAGTCACAGGTGTCTTGGTCAGCACTGACACTACTAATCCAAGACACCTGGTCACCACTACTTAGAGGAAAGAGGATAGTCAGTTTTGGAGATTCCAGGGGTTCAGCCCACGTTAGGCTGGGTTACACCTGAGAAGCTCAGGGCATGGCGGTGAAAGGCACAGATAGAAATAGAGATAGAGAGCTCTGCTGTCACATCAAGGAGGCTGGAAACATTAGAGAGAGCGGGTTGAGGAGGGGCCGTATAGAATCCCCAAGACCACACCCAGGGGCCCCTCCTCAGTACCAAGCCCTGCCTTCAACACGGCTGCCTACTCCCCCTGAGGTCTAGGGGGACATTCTAAGTCCAAACCATAGCAGAAGGTTCTGCGGTCATAACTGAGCTGAGCTCATCTCAGGGGAGGGCTTATTGACAGCAGTGACCGTGTCCACATCCTGCCCTCCTGCCTTCTCGGTGGGATGACACTGCACAAGGCCCTTGCCAGAGCCAGCGCATGCCATTGGACACCCCGACCCCCAGGACCATGAGAAATACATTATTCTCGCATCTAAATTGCACTTTGTGGTATTCTGCTCAACACGAACGAAGGCAGAGACCCTCTTATTTCTTTACTTTTTAAAACGTGAAACAGACCTAATATTAGCCAATATCTCTTGATATAGTTTTCTCCTACTGAAAGACCTTTGAGAGCCCAGCACTTCACAATAACACCCAGGTTCCTGTTTTTCCAAATGATCCCATTGCGTATCGAGTCCAGCTGTCGTTAGCGTGGTCCAAGGACAGCAGTTCCTCGGCTGCCGTTTCAGTCTCTTGCAGGGCCATCTGGGTTTAACCTGGGATTTCTCAGCACCTTGTGTCCTTCACGCAACAATTTGCCTTGATACCTCGATAATAAATCAAAGAGAGCATAATCTCATTTCAATCTGAAGAATATGGGAAACGGACGGGCTTGACCCATCAGCAAAACATTGCATAAAACTAGTCCGATCTTCTGAAACAGAACCATTTGGGGAAAAAATAAATCAGCTCTCAATATTTTAAACCCAAATTCGATTTCTATTTTTGCTTTCCATTCCCTGCTTTTCTGTGGCACTGGGAATTGAACCCAAGAGTGTTGTCCCTCTGAGCTCCCTCCTAAACACCCCAGCCCTTTTTGTTTGTTTTGAAACAGAGTCTCACTAAGTTGCTGAGGCTGGCCTCCCACCAGCAATCCTCCTGTGTCAGCCTCCCAAGTGCTGGGGTTACAGGTGTGTGCCACGGTGCCTGGCTCCATTCTGTTTCGCCCAGTTGTTCTTAGACTATTTTACCCCACGTCTCTTCTGCCCATCTGTTCTTTATCCGCGTCATTCACAAGTACAGCCACCAGGGAGCAATGGCTGTGATTCTGAGGCAGCGACCCCAGCGGCAGCCCCAGGACAGTCCAGGCCTGCGGTT
Organism: Muscardinus avellanarius; assembly: GCF_963383645.1. Lineage (NCBI taxonomy): Eukaryota > Metazoa > Chordata > Mammalia > Rodentia > Gliridae > Muscardinus > Muscardinus avellanarius. The sequence continues at coordinate 59,663,024 of NC_137803.1, forward strand.
CAGGCGTCCGTATTTCCTGCCTCGTCCCTCAGAAGCTGAGTCTTCCTGGCTTCCCAGAGGTCCTCCGGTCATCCCTGTGCACTCCAGCCCGGGCACCCAGCAGTGGCAGCAGAGGTATGATTTATTGATCACTGGATTCTGAATCTATCTCTCTCTTCAAAGAAATATGCACTGCAGACTTGGAGGAGACTGAAAAGTCGAAGCACCGATCACTAGTTCCAAGTGGCTCGGTCAGCAAATTTACTGTGTAAAACTTTTGAGTTTGTGCCTGCCTCCCTTCTCCTGCCTCCGCCTCTCTCCCGCCCTCTTTCTTCCCCTCATTCTCTTTTTCCTCTTCTTCTTTTTCTTTTTTCTTTTTCAATTGGACACAAGGGAACTCTACCACTGAGCTACACCTCCAGTCCTTTTTATTTTATATTTTAAAACAAGGTCTTGATCAGTTGCTGAGGTTTTCGTGAAGGACTGTCTTGCTGAGGCTGTCCCGGAACCTGCGATCCTCCTGTCTCAGCCTCCTAGGTACTGGGATGCCGGGTGTGCGGCTCCATTCCTGCCTTGTGCGTGGTTTCCACAGCATCATGGGAAGGAGACTGGCTGACCCAGCTTCCTATCGCAGCTAGGACTGCAAGGCAGAGAGGCAGGGGCTGAGAGAGCAGGACAAGAATTTATTCTTGAAAGATTTCTTCTGACAATATTATTCATTAATAAATTTATTCATCGGAAGAATATAAGGATTCTGAATATTCAAGAATCTGTTAACAAATATATTCTTCATGAATATATTTATAAGAAAAGTTAAGTTTTTAAGAGGAAAACATTTATAAGAGAATATATTCATGAAGAACACATTCTCAAATATTAAGAATATATTTATAGGAATGCTTCATTTTCAGAACAATATTCTTCAGCCTTAAAAGTTTCAGAGGCAAACCGAATACTCCCAAAACTGATACGAAGTAAAAATCAAATGGGTAAATATAGAAATGTGGTCATTTGATGGGCTGTCAAGAGATGCTTCTAGATTGTAAACCTGGCAAGGTGTAGGCTACAGGATTCAAACCCGGGGCCCACTCCAAAGACCAGGTGCTTCTATTTGACTGAACTGCCTCCGGTCCTTAATCTGCCGGGCATGGTGGTGCCTGCCCACCACCCCAGTACTTGGGAGGCTTAAACAGGAGAATCACAGGTTTGAGGACAGCTTCAGCAAGTAGCGAGACCCTCATGAACTTAGGGAGATTGCGTCAAAATAAAAATAAAATGGGGCAGAGCCTGTAGCTTGGAGGTAGAATGCCCCTGGGTTCAATCCCGAGTACCAAAAAAAAAAAAAAAAAAAAAGGTAGAGATGCTACAGACAGAGATGATTCACCCCAGAAACCCCAGGCATGTCTGCAAGTCAGTCCCAGCAAGGGAAAGATGTCACGTCTTGGAGTCCTCTGTTACCAAGGAGAAGTGTCTTGCACTGCATCACCATCGGAGACTCTTAAGATGCGGGTTATGTAAGGTCGGGATGTCTAACCATGGAGGAAGTAAAGAAGCGTTCCGAGGTGGTTAAGAATAGACTTTCGTAATGTCCTAGGGCTGCTGGAAGTGAGAGAGAAATTTAGTTTCGCAAGATGTATCTGAAAGTATTTTAAGACTATCGTCTCCAAAGTCCTAAGCTCCCTTAGGATTCTTGCTAATGACCTGATTTCCAGCATCATGGTGTGTACTTACGGTGTGCGGTTCAAATGGTCCTCTGGGGGAACTCTTTCTAATAACCTAGAAGTTTGTATATCTTGAAGCCCATTGGCAATCTTTTGCTTTTCCCTTGACTCAGCGAGGATCGTGGTGGGGATTGGAAGAGTGGCCTTCGAGCCATCTGTACCGTTTCTGGATGCTGCTTGACCCCCTCACGGTGGTGTGTGTGTTGGGGAGGTTCCTCCTGCAGAGTGGAGGTTTCGACTCTTAACATAAAGCCCCGGGTTTTTACCAAGAGCAGCTGCTTTCCCTCACTTCAGAGGGAGGCTGCCGCTGTCTAGGAAGCTGCACGGCTGGCGTTTGTCTTTGTGTTCCTCGAGCTCGCCGCCTTCACCGATACAGCTGTGTGCCACAAATAGCCACAGATAGGTGTACTAAGTGCCAGACACCAGGCCCAGTACGGGGGGTCCGGGAGGAGCACGACACAGGCTTGGTCTCCTAGATCATCTACAATAGTGATGGTATCGGCCATTGTGGGCACCTCACCGTGAGGCTGCCAAGAAAGCCTGTTGGGCAGTGGGGGGCAGGAGAACACTGTGGGTACAGGGGTCCCATGGGTAGCAGTCAGAGGTACAAGAACGGGGGGAGATTGGAGAAAAGACGTTCAACATGAGTCCAGCACGGAGTGTCAACGATGGAGTAGAGAGAGAGGCCTGTGGGGAGGCTGGTCTGTGGAGAGTCCGCAGTGTGCTGGGCCCCGAGACCAGCTCTCCAGAGCCGACTGCGCACATCTCTTCCTAACTCTGGTGACGTGACATCACGAAGGTAGGATATTTGTGAGTGTGTGTGTGTGTGTGTGTGTGTGTGGTACTGGGGATTGAACCCAGGAGCGTTGTAGCTCTGAACCTTCTAGCTCTGAATCTACCTCCAGCCTGATTTTAATTATTTTTTTTTTTATTTTTAAACAGGGTCTTGCTAAATTGCTGAGACTGCGTTTGCAACTGAGATCCTCCTGTCTCAAACTCCCAGTAGTGAGATTACAGGCATGCACCCCCAAGATTGGCTGTGGTCGCAGAATTTTTACCACAGAAATGGATGGATTCAGAATACTGCCTTGCTGGTAGGGACAGGAAACGACTGCTGAGAATACTATTCAATCAGGCCAAGAGATCTGAGTTCCCTTTTGAATATGTCAAGGCTGAGGTCCTGGGGCAGCAGGCTGGGGGTAGAGTCCAGCAGGTGACTGGACGCCTGGTGTCTGATCACACTATCTTCTAGACTTCAACCCTGATTGTACTCGATATCATTTGTCCTGGTCTAGGTTCTAGTGTTGACCTATATTAAATATATAACCACGCATCTCGGAGGCTCTTATTAATTAAACCTCTAATGTAGTCTCTCCAATTATTAAAACCTATTTCCCTAAGGGAGCATATCCCCAAAACTGTGCTAGTCAAAAGTGGCTGGCTTTGCTGGCTAATACATGCCACAAATCATCCAGTGTCCTTCCAGCACTAAGACGAAACAGACCCCTGACTGTGGTGTGGGCACGGGCTATAGCAACACATTCGCTAAAGGTAGGGAGGTGTGGATTTTGTTTTACCTGTTTATTATCATTTAAAATATATTAGAATTTTAACAGCAGAAGCAAGAATTGTAATTTCACAGGGCAGTCTACAAAAAGCAAAATGAAACAGCAAAGCACCAAAAGAGAAACAAAATTGACATCAACCAATAGTATATTAAATTACATTTAGATACTGACCTGAAGAAATGTATACACTCTTCTAAGAGAAGATGTTTTTCTTTAGTGACCTCAGGCCTGAGAAATTCTCTAAAAGCAAAATCAGCTTTTTAAAACTGTTAGCGTTCTTAATGAAGCAACTGAATCCGGTCAGGTCTGAGTTTCTTATTTTATTATTATTATTTATTATTATTATTATTATTATTATTATTACTATTATTATTATTTTGGTGGTACTGGGGTTCCTGGAAGCCCTTCTATCTCCGGGCTACACTCCCAGACCTATTTTTACATTTTTTATTTGAAAACAGGGTCTCCTAAGCCAGCGCGCATGACTGGCTTCGAACCTGCGCGATCCTCCTGTCTCTGCCTCCCAAGCGCGGGGATGACAAGCGTGCGCCACCACGCCCGGCTGCCTTTTTTTTTTTTTTTTTTTTTAATGGATTCTTTTTCTTCCCACACCAGAACCATGAATCTACTTCTAAGATGGCATCTGTAGCTGCTACTGCATGTAACTTCTGTAAGAAGTATAAGAAAAGAGGTATTCATCTTTCACGACTGTGGGACTGTCTCCTCATGATTCGGTCTCAGATACAATCACAAAACACAAGTAAGATCTGATGATAGCAAATTAGAAATTTTCAAACACAGAACAGATACTGGGCTCCCTGCTTTAAAGATCTTCCCATGTGACTGTGGGTCTCTGTTTGTAAAGATGTACGAGGCCCCAGAGGCACCTGTTACAAAGATTTGACAGAATGCAGTAAACATCAGTTCTTTTGAAATCCCCATCAGAGTGGGAGCCAGGAGGATTTCAGGGCAGTCGGGATGTGGCCCTCAGCAATTCCCGGTATTAGGATAGGGATCCGAGGCCCCACCACCGGCGGGGTGACCTCAGGAGTGCCGCAGTGACATTTAGAAATGTCTACTCTGCTGTTAACCCATTACTCCTGGGCGCATTCCTTTGTGTGGGCTCCAGAACAATTTGGGGATACAACCAAGAAATGATTAATGGAATAAAGCAGAGAATTTATAAGTCACAAAATATATGTTTATTATTATTATTATTATTATTAATTATTCTTATTATTTTTAAGAGTCACATTTTCCTGAGTAAAGTGCCCCAAATCAGCACATGAAGTCTTTTTTTTTGTGTGTGTGTGTGGTCCTGGGGGTGGAACTCAGGGGCTTTCTACCTCCAGGCTGCACTCCCAGACCTATTTTATACTTTATTTGGAAACAGGGTCTCACTCAGTTGCTGAGGGCCTCACTAAGTAGCTGAGGCTGGCTTTGAACCTGCGCGACCCTCCTGTCTCAGCCTCCCAAGTGCGGGGACATGAAGTCTTTAAAGCACCGAGCCTCCACCTGTCGGACTCTCTGCACCCAGAAAGCAGCTCAGGGACCGCGCTGCTCGGATGTGGGTCCGCTGAGAACATTAGCCATGCGTGCTGCGTGCTGCTTTGCGGATAGATTTTTGCTTGCAAGATGGACAATGTCTTCTCTCATGGTGCGGGAAGTATACAGGTGCGTGCATGGGCTTCTTTGGTCTGTTTGTTGCAGCACTTCAGAGCAGAAAGGGTGCCACCAAAGAAAACCGTGTTCATAAAACCACAAGTGTGCCCACGCCTTGGAATCAGCGAAACATCACACACAGGAAAACCCTATGTACATAAGCCACAGACACTTCGAAGGGTCCAGATCAAACACGGCTATGACCATGGAGACATTAAAATCAAACTGATGGGCGCCTTATACTCTTGAAAGAGCACAGTTCCTGGAGTCCAGCGCTAATCGGGGAGAGCTTTACCCTCTGCCATCCTGGCCTTTGGAACCTTCTTCCTCGGTGAGGTCCTGGGAGCTCCTGAACATCAGGGTGGAATCGTAGATTTTCAGCGGGGGCCCCGCTTGATCTTTATCACTCTCATGATGTCCGTCTGTGTCAGAAGCAGGAAGTCTTTGCCACTGACCTGCTGCAAATACATAATAAACAAAAATAAAAGCTTCTTGCCATTAAAGCCTGGTTGGCCACCGGGAGCTTCCTATAATTCTAATTTCCTCATATGCCTTACGAGGTCGTTGAAAGGATCAAACACCTGTAACAGGTCATCGTGGCTCCGTAAATGTCAGCTTGCAGAGGTGTGTCGGGGAGACCGTCGCGGCCAGGGATGACTGTTCCTCACTGGGCTCGGCCAGCCGCCAATCCATGCTGCTCCCCTTAGGATTTGGACCTGAAGTTATATTAAAAAAGGTAATCACTCTGTTAAGAGTGAGTTCCATATAAGCTGCCTTCCCAGGATACATTTCTGTTGGGTTTAAAAAATCTTGGTCTTGCTGGGTGTGGTGGCGCACGCTTGTAATCCCCGAGCTTGGGAGGCAGAGACAGGAGGATTGCGCTGGTTTGAAGCCAGCCGCGCTGGCTTAAGAGACCTTCTTTCAACATAAAAAAAGTATAAAAGTACTGGGAGTGTAGCCTGAAGGTAGAAGGGTTTCCAGGAACCCCAGTACCACCAAAAAATAAATAAATAAATAAATAAATAAATAAATAAATAAATAAATAAATAAATGTTGGCCTTGCCAGGCATGGTGGTGCACGCTTGTAATCCCACCATCCCACCATTCAGGAGGCTGAGACTGGAGGATCGTAGTTTGTGGACAGCCAGAGCTACTTAGGCCCTCTGCAACTCAGTGAGACCCTGTTTCAAAATAAAGAATAAAAACAATAGGGCAGGAGGTATAGCTCGGAGGTCAAATGCCCCTGGGTTCCATCCCCAGACCCTAAAAAAAAAATATATATATATATATATATATATATATATATATATATATATATATATGGCTGAGGATGTAGCTTGGAGGTCAAATGCCCCTGGGTTCCATCCCCAGACCCGCAAAAAGAGAAAAAAATCTTGGCCTGAATATGTATCAAGAGGCTTAAATGTAACACCAAGTAAATCTCCAGTTTTTTTTTTTCCTGAGAGAATAATACACAATGTATATACTGTAGTATGGTTTCCTTTCTTTCTTTCTCTCTCCCTTTCTTTCTTTCTTTCTTTCTTTCTTTCTTTCTTTCTTTCTTTCTTTCTTTCTTTCTTCTTTTTTCTTTGGAAATGTTAGATAGCTCAGGACGTCCCCAGTCCAGGGGATGCAGGAAGCAGAAATCCTGGAAGGGCTCTGAGACCTCTCCACAGCATCCCGAGGCAGGTGCAGGCAGCAGATGCAGGCAAGGCAGACGGGATGGTCCCTCTGTCCTCCCCGGTGGGTGCTGGCCTGAGAAGGTTCCTCCCTTCGCTGGAGGTGGCTCCTGCCACCTTGCAGAGCCTTCCTGGCACCCCGGGGCATTAATGAATTGTCCCTCCATTTAATTCTTCAGACCAAATAATGTATTCATGGAGCCCGCTGTCTGAGCCGAGTGCTGTAGCCTCTGGGAGGATGCAGAGCTCAATCAGAGGCTCAGGGGCAGAGGCTGCCCACACCACGCGCGGTCCCGCTGCTTCCCTTTCTCTCGCCTTCCCAAACTGTTCTTGCTTACCCTTAACTAACTAGAAACAAAGCGCTCGTGCGCCTAAAAGTGTGCACATGTAACTCATTTTCGCGTTTCTTCCCTCTTTCTTGAAGCACTTGGCATGCATGCTCTTCGCAGCCCAGAAGAGACTATTCAAACTCAGCCACCTACAGCCAGAGAGGGAAAGCCTAGTTTAAAACACGCACCTGAAATAATCGGGGGTTGCAGTAATGACACGAGGAAAACAGACTTGGAGTCCCTCAGACGCTTGGGGTTCGGAGAGTAGCAATCACCCCCGTTGCGTTTGTCAGCCCGGCAGCTAGCGTCAACCCTGCCTGGTATCACCAGAGTGACCTACGCAGGACCACGTCGGTGACAGCGACAGCTAAGTTGCCGAGAATCTCACCAAGTTGCCGAGGCTGACCTCGACACTGCAATTCTTCTGTCTCAGCCTCCCCAGTACTGGGATTACAGGAGTGCGTTACCGCACCTGCACTACCGTTCCTGGGTTCCAACTCCTTTTTGCTAAAAGAACTCAAGACACGGACCCGACTGTGAGCTCAGGAAGTCGTGGAAGGTTCCCTACCGACACATCTGGGAAGCTGCCTAACAGAGGGGAGGAAGGCTAGACTCCTGACCCACTGGGATGAGGGCTGGGGCGGGCGGTTCCAGCGACGTCGAACAGCTGGAGTAAGGTCTGCGGAAGGAACCTTGCCTTGCTTGTTTTTCCCTCTCGCGCTCTGCCTCTTACGTTCCCTGAATGGTGGGCATTAGCCCTTCTCCTCTCCCCAGTCTCAGGGAGGGTCTCCAGAGAGGGCCACAGAGCCCAGGGTCTGCAGAAGTCAGAGGCCACTGCCCTCGCCATGCGGCAGAGCCCTGGCTGGTGGCAGATTGCAGGTTCCAGAGCTGCGATGCCCCAGACTCCCCCAAGGGCCAGGCGCCTATGAGCCTAAGATCTGTCCCCTAGGGCCTCACAGCTACGCTTGGTCCATGGGGATGCAAAGTGTTAGAACATCTTCATTTGGGTCAGCTGGTGTATCTAGACCTACTTTCCTCGCCCCTGACTCTACGCGTCTATTCTAGCAGGAATCACTTTATGGTTGTTATTTATTATTATTATTATTATTATTATTATTATTATTTATTGGTGGTACTGGGGTTGCTGGAAACCCTTCTACCTCCGGGTTACACTCCCAGACCTATTTTTATATTTTTATTTGGAAACAGGGTTTCTTAAGCTAGTGTGGCTGGCTTCGAATCTGCGCGATACTCCTGTCTCCGCCTCCCAAGCGCAGGGATTACAAGCGTGCGCCACCACGCCCGGCTTACGGTGCCAGTTGCAATGCTCGCTTTCCAGCTGTGACAACCAAAAGATGTGTCCAGATGTTGCCAAATACCCCAGGGGGCACAGAGTCGCCCCAGGTCTTCTGGTGGGGTGACTCTTTGGTGGGAAGAGGAGTTGAATGTCATAGGCATAAAACCAGAGAAAGAGGAGGGGGACAGGAGTGAGCTGGAGACTAGGTTCTGTGTGTCTGTCTCAGGAGCGGTGTGGGTGTCAGTCCCGGGGACAGCGGCCTGCCTGGGGCGGGCACGGGGCAGGTGGACAGGGCCTCTGGCACGCTGGCTCCAGGCGCGTCTTCCCAGCAATTGTGGCTTTGATGGTTTGCCTATGTTAAGTTGTCCTTTCCTGAGCAAACATGGTAGAAGGGCTGCACTGCCTCCTCTGTTAGCCACACAGTCACGGTCCCTGTCAAAGGCAAATGGTTTTTATTTTTTTTTATAAGTGGGAATAAATAACGTGTTAAGCCAATGGGCCAGACTGAGAGCTGAGGAGCAAGTGGCCTTCAGGTGCCACCCAAGGCCTCCCTCTCCGCAGACAGCGGGGCAGCCCAGTCTCCGCAGCCTCGCCCCTGCCTCCCAGTTCTCTGCCTTTTTGGAAAGAGATTCCCATTCTATTTGGTCTGTTTTCTCAAGGTAAAAACAAGTTCCATGATATCGATTAAGCAGACTGTTCCAGCAAAGAAAGTAAAAATATCCAGAGGCCTGGGATTCAGTATTATTAGTCTATAGTTCTTTCCCCTAAGAATTAATTCTATTTTGAGTTTTAACAGCAAGCTTATTTTGCTACAGATTTTCCAAATGTAAAGAAAGAGGTGAGCTTTCAGGTACATAAAGTGAGAAAGGTTTCTTTCTCATTCTCCCCTTACAAGGAAAACTCTTAGCTAGGCTTGGTGGCCTATGCCTATGTAATCCCAGTACTTGGGAGACTGATAGAGGAGGATTGCAGGTTCGAGGCAGGTCTCTACAATTTAGTGAGGCTCTCAGCAACTTAGGAAGACCCTGATTTAATTTTTTTTTGTGGTACTGGAGATAGAACCCAGAAGTATTCTACCTCCAAGCTTATGTCCCCACCCCTATTTTTTATTCTTTATTTTGAAACAGGGTCTCACTGAGTTGCAAAGGGCCTCACTCAATAGCTGAGGCTGTCCTTGAACCACGATCCTCCTGCCTCAACCTCCCAAACGCTGGGATTATAAGCGTGCGCCACCATGCCTGGCTCTGGTTTAAAATTTAAACAAGTGAAATGAAGTAAAAAGGGAGATGGGGGTGTCACTCAGAGGTAAAATGCTTCCTTGGTACAAAACAAACAAACAAACAAACAAAAAATATCCCAAATCAGAAAAGAAGTTTTTTCTCCTTCACATTTTATATGGTAAAAATAGTAGACAACTATTCAAGTGAGTGATCTCTATGAAAGAGAAAATGACCTTCCATTTGTCCCCAACCCACAGATATATAGTGGTGGGACAGTCCGCCTTTTCAAAGTAGAGTACTGTGTGGAAGCCGGGTGGGCAGCCGGGCTGTGAGGAGCCCCCCGCGGAGTGGGGCTGGCACGCTCTGCCCGGCTGCGTCCCATGATCTCAGGAGCTGTGTCCTGCAGCCAAATCCCTGCTTGGTTTGGAAGGACATGGAGTAAGTTAATTCTAGGGATGAGACAGCAGTTTGGGGAGACTAAGGACGAGGCTGCCTGGGATCAGCCAGCCCTGCGCTTCCTGTCCCCACGACCTACTTTCCCGGCTCCTCTCCCACGCAGCCAGCCTCTGGTCTGCAGTGGCTGCTGTCGCCTTCAATCTCTTCGAATGGTGCCGTCCTCTCCCGTGCTGAGCCTGGAGATGTGTTGCCTGATTGTACTGCTCAGAGTCCGCTGGGAACTGTGTTTCTAGCCCGGACTCTCATTTTGTAACAGTGGTGTTTATTTGCCCATTTTGAAAGGGCCCCAGTGCTAGAAGGCTGCTATGCTTAGCTAGTGGTACCCTGAATTTTTTAAAACAATCCCTCCTGTGTAAAGACTGCTTGTAAAGTGACTGCCATCTTTTATAGTTAATTAATATTTAGGGAGCACTTGGTTGAGGCTTGGGCAATTTATATGTAGCGCTTTAAGAGATATTTTAGGATATTAAAGTACCCACACGTGTGTCAAGCATAACAGAGTCATACTGCAAATGTGCCCACAACTATCATCACCTGCCCATGTGTGCCTCGACATAACCTGGCAGGAACTGACTGTGTGAAATTCAACCATCCATCCATCCACCTGATACCTTCCTGAGCAAGGTGTTTTGGTGTAAAGATATAAAAATATATGAAAAAATAAAAATGTTTTTATATTTACTCTTAAAAGAGTATCTTCAGGAGCTGGGCATGGTGGTGCATGTTTGTAATCCCAGCACTGGGGCGGCTGAGACAGGAGGACTGCAGTTCATGGACAGCCTCAGCTACTGAGTGAGGCCCTTTGAAACTCAGTGAGACCCTGTTTCAAAATAAAGAATAAAAAAAAATAGGGCTGGGGGTGTAGCTCAGAGGTAGAATGCCCATGGACTCCATTTCCAGTACCTAAAAAAAAATGTATCTTCAACCGGGGGTGGTGGTGCACGCTTGTAATCCCAGCATTTGGGAGCCTGAGACAGGAGGATCAGGGTTTGCAGACAGCCTCAGCTACTTAGTGAAGTCCTTTGAAACTCAGTGAGATTCTGTTTTAAAATAAAGAATAAAAAACTAGGGCTGGGGGCATAAGCTTAGAGGTAGAATGACCCTGGATTCCACCCCCAGTACCGAAGGGGATATATATATATAGGAGATTTCCCTGGCCCAGGGTAACAAATCCATTTACACTGATCATAACTTAGTGTGAGCTCACACCCTCATTTCTTTTTTTTAATTTTTATTTATTTATTTATTTATTTATTTATTTTTGGTGGTACTGGGGTTCCTGGAAGCCCTTCTATCTCCGGGCTACACTCCCAGACCTATTTTTACATTTTTATTTGGAAACAGGGTCTCCTAAGCCAGCGCGCGCGGCTAGCTTCGAACCTGCGCGATCCTCCTGTCTCTGCCTCCCAAGCGCGGGGATTACAAGCGTGCGCCACCACGCCCGGCTCACACCCTCATTTCTAACAAAAGTTTCACAAAACAGTAACTTTCGTGGCACATAATGTCCAATCTTGCCTTCTGTTTCATAAATGCTAAAATGACCTTACAGCCTCCCTCTGCTTTGACAAACACCGCTGGCTGTGGGAGAGACAGCCACAGCAACAGAGGAGTTAAAACCTGCTCACAACTCCAGGAGAATCACAAAGGCCCTGGGCTGGCCTCTCCTCACAGAAAGCAGAAGGAGCAGAATCCCTCCCCCAGGCCAGGACGCAGACAAAGAGCATGTTCTCTCTGCATCTCTGCATCTGCGATAGACGCTCTACCTTTGGTTTCCACAAATGGCTTCACCAGGACGCCCAGGTTCATTTTAACCCGCTCTGTCCCTGGCTGCCAGGTTACCCTCTAATCGTCTCCTACTAAAAAGCACAGAAGCAGCCCAGGCCTCTACCAGTCCTGCTCAGACCTGCTCCACCTTTCCAAGCCCTCCCTCCTCCATCGCCATTTTTACTGTAGCTTCCAGAGCAAGTCTACGCTTCATTGTTGGTGGACACCCACTGCCCCCCCCCCCCGTGTGGACTAACCTTCGCGTAGTCTTCAAAGACACAAACAGAATGCAACCACAAAGTGCATATTTTTAACCCATCAAAGATCTGCATCAGGACCTGCATCAGGGCTGGAAAATGTGCTGTATAAACCATAGAGGAAAATAATCTGGGATGTGGCCCTTGTTCTCAACAATGTCGAGTTGGGGAGATATCAAGACTGAGATATAGCGGGGTATGGTGGTGCATGCCTGCCTGTAATCCCAGTACTTGGGAGGATGAGATAGGAGGATCTCAAGTTTGAAGCCAGCCTCAACAACTTAGTCCCTTAGCAATTTACCAAGATCTTGTTTCAAAATTAAAAAAAAAAAAAAAATGCAAAGGGCTGCGATCATAGCTTGGAGGTAGAATCCCTTGGGTTCAATCCGCACCTCAAAAATAAGACAACAACAACAAAAAACTAAAACAATAACCAAGAAACAAACAACAAACCCATCCTCACACAGTGACTGTCTGCCCAAGGACCTAAAAGTGTGCCAGCTGCCCGCTGAGCCGCGCCTACTCCCCACCTGGCCCCTGAGGAGCCCTTTCTCGCCTGGCTCCTGGTCTCCATGCAGGGTCAATTTCCTCCATGCCCAGGCCGGCTGTGTGCATGGTGGGCCTGACTCTGTGCAGTCTCAAGCTACTCACTTGGGTGAGTTGGGTGCCTCAGTTTCCCCATCTGTCAAGTGGGGGGAATTAGAGTCTCTGTCTTGCCATCATTATAGTAATACAGTTTGTTGATGGTATGAGGGACCAGGAGCCCAGGAACCAGCAAGACAAGAGAAACCACGCTCAGTCTTCTTCCCCAAATGGCAGAACTTCAGATCATGAGCTGGAAGTCAAGAATGAATGACCGTGGGCGGAAACGTCCGAGCGCTTTGTCTCACTGTGCACGCCACCGATAGATGTTAGTTACAACACGCTAATAAGAGTGTACAAGCAAAACAGGATGACTTGCTGTTTAGTTCTCAGTTGAAATTCTTGTTCTGCGCAGTGTTATTTCAAGGGTAAAATATCCACAATTTGATTATAGACACAAGAGGTTTTAACGCAGCTGGCTCGGTCATGAAGCTGAGCCACACTCTGTCAACGTGCAGATCTCATAAACAAGGGACACTTGGTATCTTCAAGGAACAGGACCAAGTCTTGGTCATTTTGCAACATGCAGTCAGTGCCTGGCAGGTTCCATCAACTCTCCACTGAAGGACCATGGTGCTGTTCCTGGGAGTGGGAGGAGAGGTGGGGTGTGCTGGGGAGCAGTGCCTCCTCCGGCGGAGGTCTCTGGGCACAGGGACCCTGAGGCCCATGATTCTGGGTGGGTTTCTGAGGAGGAATGGGTCAGGGGCCTCAGCCCTAGACAGAAAAGGAAAGCTTAACCCACGACTAAGTGAAGTGCTCCATGAACATTCTGTTGCTAAGTTAACTCCAGTTCTACTTGGAACCTCATCCTAGGACCCTCATGGTTTCCTTCATTTGAAAAAGTTAAATGTTCTCTATGACCTGACTAGTGACACAATACTTTTATCAGAAGAAATTTCCATCACAAACAGTGTACTTTTTAAAACAAGATTTCTCTAAATGGGAAATATTTCTATAGCATTATAGTAAGCAGCGGGGCTTAACTGATCCTTATTAAAAGCAACATTGCAAATCATGTGTATAATGTTAAAATATGATCCGACTTTCCCTGTCTGTGTAGCATCTCACTGATGCCAGGAGCGCAAACGCTTTACAAGTCAACCCAAGGCTGGTCTGACCATCCGGGGGCTGGGGAAGAAGAAACGGGCAGGAAGCGCCCGGATGCTCAGGGCCAGCCTGGCCTGGGGTGCTGCCCCTCCTGGAGAGGACACTGCGGGCACAGCCTGGCATGCTTCTACATTTGTGCCTTCCCAAATCAAAAGCGGGCTATGACCTGGGAGCCCTAGGCCCCCTGCTTAAATTAGCCCCCGAGATGGCGAGGCGGCCCAGGGAGGCACTGGCGTGAAGCTGGGGAGACGAGATATAAACCCAAACGGGTAAGTGATGAGCTCAAAAGCAAGTGTGGCTTCTTACTCCAGTTTGGGTTTTCAACTTCATACACAGGATGCCCTGCCTGAGAGCAAAGGGCCTTTCCTAGGCAGTAAGACGCCAGGCACAGGGGCCCCCGGCACAGCGCCTCTCACCTTGTCTGCAGTCCCAGTGGGCCACTTGGCTGGCCTGCATGTCAGCCACGCCTGGCAGCAGCTTGCAGTACTGCTCCCTTCTACGTAGATGGTTCCAGGAAGAGTGGGTGGACATGGCCGTCATGAAGCTAGACTGGTGCATGGCCTGTGGGTCTGCTCCTCTGAGTAATCTGACAGACCGGTGGTGTGGAGTGAGCCCAGCACGGTGCACGGGCAGTGAACCACAGTCAGCTTCTGTGGCAAGGCCCACAGGCAGGGCAGGTGAGATGCAGACACGGCCCACAGCCTGTCTTCTGTTTGTCCAGGGTCATTGCCAGAGAAGTCCCCAAGCACAGCCTGTGCCCGCTGTGCTTCAGAACAGTGACTATGCAAAACAGATGCTGTGGAAAGCCCAGAAGACGGCGGCTACTTGATAAGCCAGCTCAGATCATCTCCCTGAGATAATGCTTGGTGGTCAATGAATGGCTGGCTTGCCACTGCTCCGAGCTTCTCTCTCCTTAAATCAGAGAGCCGGGCAGAATTTGACTACTGGGCAGACCAGTGTACTGAACCATTTGGGATGTGTGTGTGTATGTACAAGGGATGATTTCTTCCTAAAAGCCATTCCATATATCTCTAAAGACAGAATGAGCCCAGGTCCACAGCTGGCCTCCCCAGGCCCCTGGGGATTCTGAGTGGAATGAGCACGGGGTCCCCAGGAGACCTGGTGACATCAGCTGCCGATGTAGGTCTCTGGCAATGCACAGTGACCTCAGCTGCAAAACTGTGACAGACCGGGACTTTGGAGCACAGCCATGGGCAAGGTGGCTGTGACATGGGTGCTTTTAGGTGCTCTTTTCTGAAAAGATCTTAAGGTGGCAGGTTCTAAGGTGCAAAGGACAGTGGATGCTTGCTGGCCTGAGACAGGCCACGCTTCACAAGAAGGGAGACTTCAATGGGATCTCCACGCACTTCATTCTCAGCCTTATTAACCTCTGTACAAGCTTTCTCCTTCAAAAGCAACTTGGCTCTTAGGTTATATCCTAATATTCAAGATGGCACCGTGGAGCTGGGCGTGGTAGCATGTGCTCGTGATCCCAGGCCTTGGAGGCTGAGACAAGAGGGTGCCAGGTTCAAAGGCAGCCTCAGAAACCTAGTAAGACCCTGTTTCCAAAAATAAATAAACAAAAACGACTGAGATGTGGCTGAGTAATAGAGTACTTTAGTGTTCCATCTCCGGTACTGAAAAAAAAAAAGATGGAACCGTGGATTGGATCTCAATTCCCCATTCTGCTTTGCATCTACAAATGGACAAGAAGAAAAGAACGTTGTAGAAATTTCAGAGAAAACCGACGCCTTTATAATACCTATAAATAGACTCTCGATATGCATTAGCAAAACAAAACTACTGATATTTAAAAAGACTTTGAAAGAACAGGTCACAAAAGGGAATGTTGCAAGCCTTCTAGAATGACACCTTTCCGGATGCAAATGGCAGGTTAAGTGAGCAGGAGCTACACAATTTAAAGCCTATTATGAGGGCTGGTGTTTTACTAACTGAGTCTGAAGAGTTATTATGCAAATATTTCCACCTCCAATTAATTACGGTTTTTAGTAGGCAAGGCTAAACTGCACTTGACATGGTCAATTACATACCTGTTAGTAATCAGAAGGGCTCTAATCTTTAAGTGAGCTGTCTGTCACTGGGTTCCCTGTACAGTGCTGCCCTGGTGGATTGGAGCAGACATCCTCATATTTACCAGTGCTTGCTGTCTACCCAGATAAAGAGACGGCAAAATCGCCGGCTTCTTCCCCAATTCTTATGCTCCAGTTGTAACCAGCGGCAAATTCATCTCCAACTGCTGATTGTCCAATGCTGACCTTTTTAGTATGTAAATAGGTTATCTCTCTTCTTGTAGGTTTGAGGCCAACAGTCTGGGGCCGCAGGTTCTGAAAAGAAACTTCCCATCTTCTTGGAAAAGCCAGCATGTTGACAAAGGTGAATGTTTTCTAATGAAATTTTCCTATTAGACAAGGAACAGGCACAAAACCAACCATGTCTTCACCAGGCCCTGGTTACAGCAAGGCAGAAACCTCCGGGAGCCTTCGGACAAAGCAGGAGTCCAAGCCACGTTCTCCTAGGGATTAAGATGGGCTTAATTCTGGAGAAGAATTCCTGCATCGCTCAATTGGTTGTTTTTGCTGAAATTGCATGGACCTAAGCAAACAGATTATATATATATATATATATATATATATATATATATATATATATCAAGCCCACATATTTCCAAAATACATAAGACTCTGAAAAGACACAACTAATTAATCATATTTTAGAAGTACAAAGCTTATCAAGGGATGGTGATCAGATTCTTATGATTCACACAGTAAGGTCAAAGGTATTTAAAAAGGAAAAAAAAAAGAGTCTGTGTGCTCCCAATTAAGGACATTTTCAATACCAGACTTTGAAGAGTAAATTGTCTCCTTTGGGTGCTGAAGTACATACTCTAGGAACTATACCTAATATGTGGCTGCCAGCACCCTGAACAATACCGGGGTTCCTCAGACCACTGTATACCATTATTTTTCTTTTGGTGGTACTGGGGTTTCTGGAAACCCTTCTACCTCCGGGATACACTCCCAGACATCTATTTTTTATATTTTTATTTGGAAACAGGGTCACTTAAGCCAGTGACGCTGGCTTCGAACCTGCGCGATCCTCCTGTCTCCGCCTCCCAAGCGCGGGATTACAAGCGTGTGCCACCACGCTCAGCACACTGTATGCCATTTTGAGGCTGGTTCAGGGCTCTGGAAGGTGGTTGATGGGCAAGTCCATTATCTCAAGTAACAAAACGACCTTTAAAACTAAAGGCAGGGACCTTGGGCTTTATGCTATCCCTTTGGCCTCAGGCTGGATTGATACATTCTATAGCTTTGGGTTAACTTTCCCCTATTAAACCTAAGTATTTGCAAGAAGGAGGTGACATTTGAATTATTGAAAGGCTGAACAAAACATAATTTGGAAGACCGTGAGAGTTGTGGAGAATAAGCATTATATGCCACAGGGGATCCTTCCATAAACAGTGGGAAATATTTGTAGCTGCCTGCTGGGGTCTAGAGTCATCGCTGAGTATAAGGATTTGTGTTGATTTACCTACAAACTCAAGTCCTGAAGAATGCTCACCAGAATCAGGTACATGCTGAACTGGGAAAACACTGTTACTGTCACCAGTTGTTTTTGTTTGTTTGTTTTGTTTTTTGGTGGTACTGGGGTTCCTGTAAACCCTTATACCTCTGGGCTACACTTCCAGACCTATTTTTATATTTTTATTTGGAAACAGCGTCTCTTAAGCCAGCTGTTTCTGGCTTAAGAGAAGCCAGCGAGGCTGGCTTCGAACCTGTGCGATCCTCCTGTCTCCGCCTCCCAAGCGCGGGGATTACAAGCGTGCGCCACCATGCCCTTCAACTGTCATCAGTTTGATGGAAAGCTTGAAAGCTGGGATTTTTACTACAATGATGCCTCCTACCCACAATTTTGCTATCTATGGTTTCAGTTACACACATTCAACCAATCTAAGCAAAATAAAAGGGAAATTCCAAAAATAAACAATTTATAATTTTTTTTTTTGCAGTACTGGGGATTGAACCTAGGGGCATTCTACCTCCAAGCTGCACCCCAGCCCTATTTTTTAGTCTTTTTATCTTTTTGAAAGAGAGTTTCATTGAGTTGCGAAGGGCCTTGCTAAGCAGCAAAGCTGTCTGAGAACAGCGATCCTCCAGTCTCTGCCTCCCAAATGCTGGCACTTCAAGCATGCACCACCATGCCCAGCACAATTCATAAGTTTTAAATTGTGTGCTATTCCAAGTAGCCTGATGAAATCTTGTGCCATCCTCTCTGGGAAGTGCAGTGTTTCTACTCTTTATATACTATCCATCCTTTGGTCATTCAGCAGGTGTTTCGCTTATCAAATTGACCATTGTGATAATGGCAATGATGGTATGGAATTATCTTTTTTTTTTTTTTTACCTAATCATGGTCTCAAAATGAAAGATCAGTGATAGGAAGGTGGCATTAGGACGCCGAATATGGAAGAAGAGACCAACTCTGGTACATGTAACAGTGCTGCAGGGCATGGGGGGAGAAGCTAGTACATGGAAGCGTCAATGCTATCTGTGGCTTCTGTCTTCCTCTTAGTCTTGGATTGTATCTTTTGTGGATAAAGAAAGGCTACTCAGAAAGACAAGAGTCAGGGTAGGAAGGGAGCTTCTGCATAGGGAGCTCAGAATAATCAGTCTGTCTTCCTAAGCCATGACTGGGATTGACCGAGGAGATCCACCATGCGGGCTGGTCTGAGGGAACGGACAAAGTGCTTACTTAGCAAGGCGGCAGCTGGTGCCATTGCTCGATGGCGGATACAACTCTAAATTCCAACCGAAAACTTCTTGTGGCCAGAATTAATGTTTTATAAAGGTGAGTTGCAGAATTTTAAATGAACACAGTGTGAGATTGATTTTCCGATATTTGACAAGAGGGAATGCATTTGGGGCAGAGGGGGTGTTCCTTGGGGCCTGTTTTGCCATCTTTGTGTCCTTTGCAGGTCCCGCTTTCTTCCACAGCTTGTGACTTTGGGGTGGGATACTCAGGTTTGGGTGGAAGAATGCTTGGCTGAGCCTGGCTCAGAGGTGCTGCTCATGGAAGGGAAGGGCAGCGTTGGTGCCAGATTGCTTGGTTTTGAAGCCTGTGTCCTCTACATCACACGGAATGACCTTGAGTGTGATCCTTAGCGCCTGCACACAAAATTTTTCCTCTGTATGGTGGGCTTAGAGTTACAACTCACTTAGTTGCTGTGGCTGGAACAGCTCCTGGTCCGTCGTGAGTGATCAGTACATGTCAGATATCACGTTGCTGCTTTAAGACATAAAGGTTTTTAAAGTTGTAACAATAGTGAATGTGGGCCATATAATATTCCCAAAACCAGTATGACCAGATGTTCCTGAAACCCATGAGATCTGAGGTGTAGACTGAGATTTGGTCACTTGAGGGTCGTAAGTGTTTCATACCCTGGAACGGCAGTGGGGTGGTCATCAAGATCTTTCCAAAGCCCCAGGGGAACAAAATGAGTGGAATCTTCAGGGAGCAGGACTCCTGCTTCCCCCACAAATGGGCCAGTGTGCGCTACCTTGGCCGCACTGATGAAGAGCAGTGTGTCTCGCAGCTTGGGGATTGTGTGACTCTTGACAGGCTTTCAAAATTAGGGAGATTTGATGACTTCAAATTCTGTACATAAAATTAGACTTTTGAACATAGCCACTTAAAATTTGCAGGCAGTTTTTAAGATGGGAACCCATTGATTTTTAACTTTTCTTCAAGCCCAGCACAGCTCATATTGTATCAGATACCCACTAGATATCTGCTAACAAATTAAAGAACACAGAGTGGTGGTGAAGGTGTACACGGGCGCTGTGTAATGACGACATTGCTGTCAACAATAGGCCGTGTATATGAGAGTAATCCCATTAGATTACTGTGGAGCTAAAAATTCCTACTGCCTGGTATTTTCCTTGTGCTTTTGCTATGTTTAGACGTATTAAGATCACGGATACCACTGTGTTACAGTCTAAGGTATTCAGTGCAACAATACCTAGTGCAAATTTATAGCCTGGGGACATCAAGCCACACCACTCAGCCTGGGTGTATGGCAGGCTATATCATCTAGGTGGGTGCAAATACGCTTTATAATGTTTGCACAATCATGAAACCATCTAATGATGCAGTTTTCAGATTGTCCTTTTGCGATGCCAGACTGCACTGTTCTCAAGAAGTCCAAAGGACTGGATTATTCTATCTTGCAGTACTTTGGGTAAAGCTGGACTTTCAGCTCAGAAAAGGCTGTTTGCCGCAGAGCAGGTAGGAAGGTCACTGGTGCGCTCAGCCATGAGGTCTGGCACCCCAGCTCTGCTTCTTCCTACTGCTGCTGAGGGACATGGGCTGCCATCCAGGGCCACTGTCTCACCGCAGCAAGAACTCCTACCCAGCTCCCGGAAAAGTCAGCCAAGGAAATTCAGACTGCAAAAGCAGCCCTCCTGCTGGAGGTTTTAACATTCAAATTAATCAAAATGTCCTTTGCACCAGAAAATGAAATGCATACGTAAACTGGGCTTTCTCTCTACCACCAATGTGCGAGCCACAATAAAGGATGCTATCTTTGCACATAAGATACGGTCCCCTTCAGGAAACAAGAGTATGTATGTAACATGGGTTTCCTTACTGGTTTGCCATTCATGGAGTTGCTGAGTTGAAAAGACTTTTTTTTTTCCAGTGAATATTTCTTTTGCATTTTATGGCCTTTAAAAAATGTGAAACTATAGTGTACACACACACACACACACACACACACACACACACACACACACACATATAAAATAAGTAAATAAATGAGGAAAAATATAGTGAAGTGCTTAATGATTTAATCAAGGTGCTGAGTGACTTAGAGTACTCTCAAGTTTCCCAGGCCGACACATTCAGCTCACATTCAGTCCTACCCCAGGGTCCACAGAGGCCCTGGGCTGGAACAATGGAAAATGTGGTCAAGGGATCTGGAGTCTCCTCAGAGCTAGTTAGAGAGGAGTGCTCCGACTCCAAGGATGTACAGACATTGCTTATCTTGCAGAGGAACCAAGTAACAACTGGGGTGAGATAGGAGTCTTATTAACAGGAAACCCAGCAAGCAGAGGCCTTCTATCTTAAGAGCCCACAGAGATGGTCAGACTGGCCAGTTTTGGTGGCATGTGACTTGAAGGCTGCCTTTTACGTGAACACACAAGCTTATGACAAGAAGTACAGCACCATCTGCCTCTTAATTCCACAAATTTTTATTTAATAAGCATTTGGAGTTCAGAGGATTTTAATTCATTTGAAAATAGCATGAAAGTAGGTGCTGATTTCTTTTCTGCCCCTCTCAGCCAACCCTTCTGCTTCTGCTCTACCCCTACCAAAGTGGGGATAATATCCTTTATGGAAACAAAATTTTCTTTTGAAATATGGCTGTTTCTTCACAAAAGCCTCACACAACACGACTGAAGTGCGTGAGTCATAAATGGTAAACTAGAGCCTACATGACAGGGCCTCGAGTTATTTTTAATCCCACTAAAAATGGAGACCCACTTCACAAGTAACCTTCTCTTCAACGGAAAGGGAACAGTTCTAGTGTATTCTCTGCTCCCAAACGGAGCAAATAAAAAAATTGCAATTGCAATCGGCCCTGAAATCCAATTACTGATTTTCTCGCCTGCTATATAATCTGTGATAGTCCCCAACTGATTCTATCAATTTATCCAGCCAGCACTCATGGAAAAGTGACTTGATTTGAGGCACTGAGCTAGCAGGGTGACTTCTTCTGGAGACGCAAGAAAATATTCAGCAACAGCTCTTCACTTGGTTGGGGCGTTTCTTTCCTGGGCTCACCTGTGTTGGTGGCCAGCCTGCCCAGGGTGCTGGAGATTTTGTTTCTGTGCTACATCCTCATCACTTGATGTTGGCACTCCATCCCTCTTCTCTTCCGCTTCTTTATCTCCTCTGCTTCCCCAAACAAAGTTAAAATGAGGCCAAGAGAAGCCCAAGCACGAGTGGCAAGCTGATGTCTGTCTGTGTGGGGACACAGTTTATCAAGAATAGTCACTTACCTGACAGCGAGGCTCCACACATACTATTTTTCTCATATGCCAAATCACACTATCACTCAAACCTAGAGTGACTTCCCAATGAGCTACGTGCTATTTCCTCAGCCCATATTGTTTAGAATTCAAACGCTGATACCTTCTGAGTCCCATAAAGTTGTAACTATCGGTTTTTGTCTCTGTCAACATCCTCACTGAAGTAATACAAACACACTGATCACAAAATTTAGAAGGACCATTTATTCGCTCGCAATTTGGGGGGGGCTTTGGGGTTTAGTCCATATGAGGCCAGCACCAGTGGAGCTCAGAGAGAATCCTGGCAAGAAGCAGAGAGAGGAGAGCAAGGGCTTTGCTTTCACATCACTGGGGCCAAAGCAGGAGAGGTCAAGCAAGCAAGAGGATTCAAAGACATAGACACAGCCCCTAAGGCCACATCCCCACGACCCACCTCCTCCAGCAACACCTCACCTGCCTCGGTTACCACCCAGTAAAACCACCACAATGGATTCTTCACTAGTGAGATCGCACCTTTCTTGACTAACTTACATTAACTGCAAACATTAATGTATGAACTCTTCAGGACACATGCTCTATCTGACCATAACATTCTGCCCCTGGCTGCTGTGGGAGCGCATGCCCATTTCAGAACACACAATGCATTGAGTCCACTTGCTAGAGTGTCCATAGTCCCAACAGTTTAAGCATGGCTCAGAAGTCCCCAAGTCTCCTCTGAGACTCAAGGAGAACGCTTGGCTGTGAGTGTCTGTAAAAGAAAACTAAAAGCTAAAGCAAAAGCAAGTTATAGGCATCCGATGTACAGTGACACAGCGCAAACTCTTATATTCTAAAAAAGAGGAACAGGGCCATAGGAGGGAAGAGTGGGACCAAAACAGAGCCCAAATCCAGCAGGGCAACATTTAATCCTGCAGCTCCACTCCTGACATCTGTAGCACCTGACGGTGAGGCACTGAGCTCCCAGAGTGACTTCTGCTGGAGAAGCCAGGAAATGCAACCCGCCTGGGTCCCCAGAAGCCCCCTCCTGTGGCCTGGTTGATTGCTACTGGAGGCATACTCTCTCTTCCAGCCAGACCCCCGCACCCCCGGCTCACAGATTGCAGCCCTTCTTCATAGTTGTTCCGTATTTTTGGCATTTCTAAATCACAAGGGTTTTATTGCAAGCTTGGCTTCACTCTCACAGCTTCACAAAGTGCCCCTTTGGGCCTGCTTGCAGGGATTCCGACCCTGCCACATTTTGCTTGGCTTCCCAGGCCTTCCTTTGACATCTGGGGGGAAGGCTCTATGACCCCTTGTTTTCCAGCAAAGCCAGCATTATGTGAGTGCCAACACTGAGTGCCAGCAGAAAGGGTAGTCATGCCCTTTATAATCACTGCTGCCTCTGGGTCTGCCACAGTCATGGCCATTGCTGGATCTGTTTTAATTCTGGCAGCCACCAGGCCCTTTTCAATCATCGCCACCACCACTGGGCCTTTGTTTCCATGGTTTCCTTTTGCACTAGTGCTTGAACTAGCCCAATCACATTTTTTTCTCTGTTTCTATAAAAGCATTGGACCTCCCTTCAGCCACCTTACTTTCTTTCACAGTGCCATCTCTCAGGGCTCCAGACTTACCCTTTCCTTTCTGGCCAAACTGAAAATCTATCTTTGCTTTTCTTTCCATTCCTGAAATTTGGTGTGCAGTCTGTGGAATGTGGACAGCAATATCTATGATGCAGTTGGGATACTTTGCTGTTTTGAGATTTCCTTTGCTTTCTTAGTCCATCATCTTTAAATTCAGCTTCAAACAAAATTTCAGGACATAGAGAAATTCCAATAAACTCTTTGTCATCAGGTAACATGTGTGGCCTCCACTCCGCATTCCCACGAGTCTTCCTTGTCTTCTGCAATCTCCTGAGCACACTCTCTACCTTTCTATCAGCATTCTGGGTCTTCCAACTTCCTCTCACAAACCAGTTCTAAGGACTCACAAAATACATGGTCAGACTTAGATACAGCAGGAACCCCACTCTTGGTACCAATTTCTTTCTCAGTCAACATTCTCACTGACATAACCCAAAACATCTGACCACACAACCTAGAGGAAAGAAGATTTATTGCCCACAGTGTTTGGAGATTTGGGAGTTCAGCTCATGTGAGGCTGGGTCTTCGTAGCTCAGGACGTGGCAATTGGCAGCAGAGAGAGGGAGAGCAAGGCCTCTGCTCTCACATCACAGAGGTCAGATGCAAGAGAGCACAGGAAAGCAAGGGAATTCAACAACAAAAGCACAGTCCCTAAGACCACAGTGCCAGGAGCCCACCTTCTTCAACCACAACCCACCTGCCTAGGTCACCATCCAGTGGATTTATCCACTGATGCTATTATACCTGTCTTGACTTAATCACATCAGATTTTTAACATTAATACATGAACTCTTCAGAAGGCATTCTATATGTAATTATAACAGTCCTCCCTCATCACAAGCCTTCTCTTCATAACTGCTTGTATATTAATATTGAAGATGAAGCACAGAAATGTCAGGGGGTTTCCAGGGACTGCCCAGTGGGCTCTCAAGAAAATAAGAAGTTGAATGAAGAACCCAGGATGTTCTGGACCTGTACCCTGTACTCCTTGCCTGGGTGGCAGGGAAGGCTAAGAGATGGGATGGAATTAACATTCCTCTTTTAGAAATGACAACTCTTTGTCTCAAGGTGGCCTGTCTTCCAGCAGTTCCCACAACCCTGAGGATGGTGGAAGACTTGAAGACCTAGTGTAATGCATGATCTACTGGAGTAGACAAGTCCGTGTGGAGACAGGCCACCTGAGTTCTTGTCTTGGCTCCACAATTTCTTAGCCATGAGACCTTAAGTAATGCATTCTTGGACACAGAAGTGATGCTCAAAAAATAATCTGTCATGCCAGGTGGCGCACGCTTGTAATCCCCACGCTTAGGAGGAGGAGACAGGAGGATAGCGCAGGCTCGAAGCCAGCTGCTCTGGATTAAGAGACCCTGTTTCCAAAAAAAAAAAAACATAAAAAATAGGTGTCTGGGATTGTAGCCCAAAGGTAGAAGGGTTTCCAGGAACCCAGTACCACTATCCATCATCATCATCATCATCATCATCATCATCATCATCATCATCATCATTATCATCATCATCTGTCATGTGGATGAAAAAAATGACTAAATGAACACATGCACTGGAAAAGTAGGATTATTTTCATTAAATACAAAATCAAAAGCTGACTTTTGAAACAAGGATAGAAACCATTCACGTTTAGCACCACCTTTTCTAAGGGCGTGGATGCCCATCCCCAAGTCAGCAGGTATTGTAGGAGTATGTGGCTACCCGGCTGCTCTCTCCCAGGGCTTGAGTACTGGCCAGGGAGAAGTTGGAGCGTGGAACTCTGGTGTCTCCAGGCTCCCTGTGGCTATCTGGCCAGCATTCCCTCTTAGCCAGACTGTGACAGCCTGCTGCTCCGTGGTTCCAATGGTTGGCTTTTCAATTCTGTTCAGAGGTCACCTTCCTTCCTCAGACACATCCCCTCACCCAGAGGGAGGTGAAAACCACTCCTGGTTCCTCTCCGTCTGGTCAAAGTATCTGTCCCCTTACTTCCCTCCTGGATGGGGTTCCCACAGTGGCATCTTCTAGGACCTGGAAACCTCTCCTCACAGTGAGGCAGGTTCTCTGTCTACTCTGCTTACACAGCAGATACCTGGGCTGTGTCCAATCCCCTGCAAGGTCCTAGAGTCTTCTGTGTCCCCCCTGCACTTCCGCCACACTTGCTCAGGTCCCAGGAACCGATACCTGCTTCCTCTCTTCTTCAGGTCTGGCCACCCAACCTAGCTAGATGGTGGGATAATATTCCCAGCTTCCTTCGCCCGGCTGCCTTCATAGAAGCTCTAAGAGAATTGTTGCCAAATACAGCTAAATCCTGATGAAACCTGTCACACAATAAGCAGAGGAAGTAGCAAATATTTCACTTCCCAGAGCAGGAGTAGGATGCCCAGGCTGTGAGGATATGTGGCCCTCAGCTTTAACGCCTGAGCATAGTGTCGTAGGTCCCTCTTTTGATTCTATTAGAGAAAAACCCTCTAAAGAGGTGGCCAGTTCAGGGACATCTATCCCTAGGTTCCTAGATCTGGAGGCCCTGTCTACCTGCAGGGAACACTGTTCTTCAGGGCCTCTCTCTGCCTGCCAGGTGGCAATTCACGTCTCTCCAGGGCGTCCGCGCAGCACCCTGCCACTTGCTGCCCTATGCCAGAATTAGCAGAGTATAAATCCAAAGGTAATTGTTTCTGATTCCTCCTCAGAGCCCCATGGTGCAACAGAGATCTGACACATGGTGCGGCATCATCCAGATGTCAGATGCACGACTGTTGACCACCGGAGGAATCTGAGTACAGAGATGAATAGCAGGGTGACAAATGCCAGTGTCGTCTGTGCCAGGGAGAACACAGGTCTCCATTCTGTGTTCTCTCACTTGCTTGAACCGCTCCTTCCTGGAAAGGCTGGGAGGTGTTTGAGATACGACATCAAACTCACTCCTCAATTAGAAATGTGAGGAGCAGTTACCCATTGGTTTTGTTGGCAGAAAAATGCAGAAGAGTCTGTATTAACTTTTGATGTGTTAGTTGTCCAATAAAAGACTTCGGCGCAGGATGTTTTTGATGGCTAACGGGTGACCTTTTAGTTTAATATCCGCTTGGCACAGCTTGAGACACTATTAATTAACTTCTTTGATTGAATACTACAATCCAGTCGCCCGGCATGTATTTTTGTATCCTTTGCAAGAATGATCTCTTTTACTTGCAAAGGTGAGACCATAATTGAATGGACAGGGCAAGAACTTGGCCAGAGAACCCGAGTGGCTCTTCTCAATATACTACCTGGTACTTCCTACCCCTGCTCCACAGAGGAGCAGGCTGTGTGCAGTTAGCATTCATAAATCTCAAAGGCTCTCCCTGTCTGTAAGCATGAGACAAAAGAAAAAAGTACAACATAAAGAAATGACACAACTGGACTCGAATTCCATGAGAGGAGGGTAGTACTAGATTAAAAGAAGCAGATTAATTTGGAAGAGCAGGTTATTCAAATGCTTGGGATTAAGTGTTACAGATTTTGTGTGTGTGTGTGTGTGTGTGTGTGTGTGTGTGTGTGTGTGTGTGAGTTTCTTGCTTTTCAGGGAAGTCAGATGCATCGCATGTATGGGACAGGCTGCTCCTCCAGTGGCCCCAGCCTTGGTTGGTCTGAGTTCCCTCCTGCCAAGCCAGGGCATCATGGGAGAAGCAGGAGCACCCACAGCATTGGTCAGTGAAGCCTGCTCACATGCTTGGCCCACCCTGAGTCCCCAGGCCCTGAGCTTTTGAAGAGCAATTCCTCCCTGAGTTCCCAGGCTTCTCCACTAGTGCCCATGACTGTCCTGAGTGCTTTGGCCTGGCCCCACCTTCTGCTCATTACTGGGAGCACCTCAAGCATGAATTTTGGAAAATTATGACCAGAACAGAAATAAAATTATGGCTAGACTTCTTTTGGAAAAAAAGAAAGTAGTCTTAGTATTTTACAGACGTCAGCCTTCACCTTGGAAATTACTAGGTCTTTCCTTCCTTCCTTCCTTCCTTCCTTCCTTCCTTCCTTCCTTCCTTCCTTCCTTCTTTCTTTTTGCAGCACTGGGGATTAAACCCAGGGGCATTCTACCTCTGAGCTACACCCCCAGCCCTATTTTATTCTTTTTTTGAAACAGGGCCTCACTAAGTTGTGGAGGGCCACGCAGTTTGTTGAAGCTAGCTGTGAACCTGAGATCCTCCTGTCTCAGCCTCCCAAGTACTGGGATTACAAGCCTGCGCCACCACGTCTGACTAGAAATTATTAGATTAAAGAAAAATAAACAAAGACAACATCACACCACATTTTAAGAAAACCAACTTGTTTTGGAGCTGGACAAAACACACAAAAGACTCCATGCTCGTCATACCCTGGCTCAAGTCTTGCCAGACCCTCAGCGGCAGGGCAGGCCCCTCCAGATCCCTTCTGTTCAGCTTTCCTCTCCAGAGGTGAACCCACCCCATGCCACGGTGCACAGAGCATGTGTCTGACCCTCTCCACCTTGCCAACACTCAAGAGAACAGAAAGCTTTTAATATTCTCAGTGTGTGTGTGTGTGTGTGTGTGTGTGTGTGTGTGTGTGTGAGAGAGAGAGAGAGAGAGAGAGAGAGAGAGAGAGAGAGAAGGGGAGAGGCAAAAGAAAAGCCACAAAGCAAAGAGACAGCGAAGGATGGATGAGCCACTACATGATACAGCTCAGCCTCCTCCTAGCACAACAGCTGCGCAGCCAGCACAGACATTGCCACTGAGTCCTGAGAGTGACTCGCAGGGCCTCCAGCCAGGCCGCCCTCCCCGCACCTGGGCTGCTCCTGCTGCTGGCCTTTGCTCACGCTCTAGCCTGGCCTGAGCAAGCTTCCCTCTTGTTTTGGTTGCTAAGGTTCTTTATGCTATAGAACTGTTTACGTAGGCTGTGGGCACAGTGGATGTGTTTTGCTGTTGTTGTTGTTGGTGGTGGTTTCCTGATGGTGTGTTGGCATGGGAGACAAGAACTTTCAATTTCTTTGAAGCAAGGTCTCTGTTGCATGGGATTCACATCCTTCATTAGAATCTCATGTGGGGACACAGAGCTGCGGGACTTCTATTAGAGCCATCCAGGGACCTGGGCTTCCTGTCCTCCCTCAGAGGTCACGGTAAAGTCGATGGTGTGTTTTCAGAGGTGTAGCCTTAAAGCATGCTCTTCAGGATTTAAATAGCAAGTAGAAAAAATGAAAACTCAGAAGAATAAACCAACCAGGAAAAATCCAAGCTCAACACAATTAAATGGCCCACTCTCTAGTGTTAACGGTATATATTGTTTTCTTTTCTTTTCTTTTCTTTTCTTTTCTTTTTTTTTTTTTTTTTTGGTGGTACTGGGGTTCCTGGAAGCCCTTCTACCTCCGGGCTACACTCCCAGACCTATTTTTACATTTTTATTTGGAAACAGGGTCTCCTAAGTCAGCGTGGGGCTGGCTTCGAACCTGTGCAATCCTCCTGTCTCTGCCTCCCAAGCGCGGGGATTACAAGCGTGCGCCACCACGCCCGGCGGTATATATTGTTTTAGCTGCTAGTTCTACACACTTATATTATCTTGCAAAAATGACAAATGAATCTCATTTTCTCTCTCTTTTTTTTTTTTGGTGGTATTAGGGTTCCTGGAAGCCCATCTACCTCCGGGCTACTCTCCCAGACCTATATTTTTATATTTTAAAACAGGTCTCGTTCGAACCTGTGCCATCCTCCTGTCTCCGCCTCCCAAGCGCGGGGATTACAAGCGTGCGCCACCATGCCCGGCCCTCATTTTCATTTTTAAAAAGCACAAGAACACCGGGTGTGATGGCGCACACCTACAATTCCAATACTTGGGAGGTTGAGACCGAAAGAACAGCAGTTCGTGGCCAGGCTCAGCAACTTAGCAAGGCCCTCTGCAATGTAGTAAAACCCTGATCAAGGGAGGGGGAGGGAAGGGGATGGGGCTGGATGAAGGCTAATTGGATGATGTGTGCTTGTATATCCCCTCAAGTCTTGTACTCCAATGTGATATATGATTACAATGCACCAATTTAAAAATTAAAAAAATACCTGTTTCAAAATAAAAAAATAAAATAGATGGGAATGTAGCTCACAATTAGAGTGCCCTGGGTTAAATCTCAGTACCTCTCTCCCCCCTGAAAAAGTGCAAGAGCTTAAATCGACTACCATTTCCTATGTAAGTGAACACTGCAAAAAAAGGGCACAATTTGAAAAATTATACTTTCAGGAATACTAGGAAGTGTGATAGTAAACGACGACTTTTCTGTTACTTCATATTAATTATACAGAAGAGAGCTTTCATTGTCGTATATCTGTAAATGCACATGACATTTTAAGCAGCTAGTGCTTAGTAACTACTTAAACCTCTCATAGTATCAGAAATTCAGGTAACAACTGAGGGCCGGGCCAGGGGGTGGCTGAGGGCTTTCTCACCTCCACAAAGAGGGAGCCGTTTCTTTGGGTCTTCATTTTCAAATGTGAACCAAATTGTGGGAAACTGGTATCACTGTGCCCAGCGGCTTCAGGTTGCTCATTCCAGAAGGAAGCTCGATGTTGTAAATTAAGACTTTCACTTGCTGTGTGAAGGGGACTCCTTGCTTCTGATAACACGGCAAACCATTTTCCCTGGCAAATGGAACTTTTATTCAAAACCCTGCTGGAAAGAACTGCATTTGGAATCAAAAATTTTCTCCGCACGGTTACTTTCCACTTGAAGATACCATGGAAGGGGTATCACTCGGATGGAGTTACATTTTAGGGAGTGAACGATTGTAGGTTACCCAGGCCCAGGATAACCAGGCCACTGTTAATGAATTATAGAATAACTGAAAACATCATCAGATAGTAGGCTCTTCTTTACTGTCAGTGAAAAAAAGTAAGCTGCTAATATGTGTGTGTTTGTGTGAGTGGGTAGGAATTTTTTTTAAAAAGCAGTACTAGAAAATAAAAGAATTTAATACACTATCGCATGGGGAAGAGCGATTCAGGGGCGCTGTCACCTTGCTCTCCACGCCTTCGTGGTTGCGATGGGGAATATTTAGAAATATTCCACAGAGCTCTAATCACTCATTTGAATGAGGCAGCAACAATCCCAAAATTGAACAGAGGTGGCAGGGATCGAAAATACACCTGTAGCAAATGAGAAACTGCAAGTTTCTGAGGCCAGATGACCCCTCCCACTTTTCAAATAGCCAGGAAACCTCTATGGGACAAAACTGCCTCCTGCTCTTCAGCCACACGATGAGGCTTCACTGGGTCAAACTGCACTCCGAATGGGAACAGAAGATCACTGGAAATGTTTTCAAAGGCCATGGAAATGAGCAAGAACATGCTAGTGCGGTTCTTTGGGTGTGTGTGTGTGTGCAAGGATAGGTCATTTCGGCCACATTTCATGTGATGGCACTGTTGAGTCCCATGATGGAGGGACACCTTATCTAGAACACTCTGAGTCCCATGATGGAGGGACACCTTATCTAGAACACTCTGAGTCCCATGATGGAGGGACACCTTATCTAGAACACTCTGAGTCCCATGATGGAGGGACACCTTATCTAGAACACTTTCCACCTGGAAACTGTGGTTACAGCTTTGTATGCCAACAGGAAAGTGGCTTCTCCCCCACGCGTTCCTCTTTTTGGTGGTTTCTACCATGTTATGCAAAATTGAAGATGATGACAGACGAATATGAATTCCATGACAGAATTAAACGTAACTAACTCTGTAGCTGTAATAATGTGAATTTCCTTTATATGACTGTATATTTAGTGGGAAAAGCCTTTTAAAACAGTTTAGAGACAATTTCATTTCAGATTTTGGACATTTAAGGAGCCCATTTTCCTCCATTTTTATGAGAGGATACTGGATGGGATCTAGGAGCATTTTAACTCTGAGTAATACTTCCAGTCCTATTTTACTTTTAACTTTGCAATAGGGTCTTACTAAGTTGCTGAGGCTGGCCTTGAACCTATGATTCTCGTTTCAGCCTCTCCCCTAAAGGTGGTTATGGCTGCTTATGTCCCCATGGCTTTCCTGGTGAGAAAATTAATTGACATGCTAGAATAACTTCATGCCGAGTGAATCTAAACCTTATTTCTGAATTATTTGGGGACTTCTGCTTTCTCGAATCATAGACAATAATCCAGATGTCCTTGGGAGAATCTTCTCTGGGGAGGAAATTGTCTAGATGTAGATTCTTCGTCAAAATCATATTGGCCTCACCGGGCATGGTGGCGCACGCTTGTAATCCCCGCGCTTGGGAGGCAGAGACAGGAGGATCGCGCAGGTTCGAAGCCAGCTGCGTGCGCTGGCTTAGGAGACCCTGTTTTCAAATAAAAATGTAAAAAAATAGGTCTGGGAGTGTAGCCCGGAGGTAGAAGGGCTTCCAGGAACCCCAGTACCACCAAAAAAAAAAAAAAAAAAATCATATTGGCCAATCCTGGGAGGGGTAATTTAAGAATTCCTGCAGTTTAGGCTTCAAATTTGCCCTTTGTGGCTGGCCAGGGAAACAGTACTGCAGTTTTCTGTCTCTTCTGTGAGCTCCACACAGCAGCACCGTGGAAAGAGGGGATGACTTAACGGAAGGTTGTTCACGCTGGTGACAGTAAGCAGTGTATTTATAACCTGTTCCAAAATTTAAATAAAAAGCCCTTACCTACTCAAGGCTCAAATGAGAGGGCGAGGGGTGAGGGTGAAGACACAAAAGAGAGGCGTGGCTAGAAAGAAGTGCATCGTGGTCCACACTGAAGACCACACTACGGAGTGCGTGGAAGCCCGCCGGCTGAGATCCTGGCCCAGGATGGCCTCAATAGCCATGAGGCCAGGTAATGCTGCAGGGGAAGAAGGTGTTATTAAGTAGTGTGAGGTGTCGGTTCCTCTGCACCTGCTGACTGGAGTCCAGGCACTGAGCACGTCCCGTGGGCCCGGCCCTCACTCACCACGGCTACACGGCAGAGCCGGGGTTCAAACACGGCTGTCTGGCTTCCGGTCTGTGCTCTTGATGATGATATTGTATTACTGTATTTTGTCAAAGAGCGGAGGATAGCCGGGCGTGGTGGCGCACGCTTGTAATCCCCGCGCTTGGGAGGCAGAAACAGGAGGATCGCGCAGGTTCGAAGCCAGCCCTGCGCGCTGGCTTAGGAGACCCTGTTTCCAAATAAAAAAATGTAAAAAAAAAAAAGAGGTCTGGGAGTGTAGCCCGGAGGTACAAGGGCTTCCAGGAACCCCAGTACCACCAAAAAAAAAAAAAAAAAAAGCGGAGGATATCTGTGTTCTAAAAGGATGCCATGAACAGATAGGAGAACTCAGTATGGAGCTGAGGGTTGAGAGAATCTGCCTGCCTGGGAGGCAGGAGTAGTCTTAAAGTGTGATATCTTTGGGATAAGGTTTCAGAGCACAAGAAAACAGGTGCAGGACAAAGGACAGAGGGCAGGATGGAGAGTAGGTATGAAGAGGTGGGAGGACACCTTGATGGATCTCAGGCGAGGAGCAAACTCCAAGAACGTGTGTGTGTGTGTGTGTGTGTGTGTGTGTGTGTGTGTGTGTGTTGCTAGGGGCTGGGGATTAATCCTAGGAGAGTTCATCCCCTGAGCCACACCCCCAGTCCATGTGACTTTTAATTTTGAAACAGGATCTTGCTAAGCTGCTGCTGAGACTGGCCTCGAACCTGTGATCCTTCTGCCTCAGCCTCCAAGTATTATGATCACGGGCATGTGTCACGGCTTAGCTTCAAAGGACCTATAGTCTGATTGGGGTCCTTGGGAGGGATGCTTCTGAGGGTTTCTCAAAACATGTGTGTCTAGGACCAGCCACAAAGGACACTGAAGATTAACTAACCCTCCCCCTTTTGGTTTTCTACCCCACTGTCCAGGCCAGGGGGCAGCTAATTCCCAAATGAGAAGCCAGCAGATCCCTCCTCTTCTGGAAGGAAGTCTGAGCCTCTGCTGAAGGCGGCACATCTGGTAGGCGGCCTTGTTTGCACGAGGCCCAGGACGGAGACATGGAGATGGGTCTGCTGTCCCCAGTTGGTTCTCTTCTCCCCATCTTTTCTGTCTTCACTGGGGCAGAAGAAAGGGGCAGAGGAAGAGTGACGGGAGAAGAGAAATACAGGGAGCAGAGAGAGTGGAGGGTATTCTAAAACAGGCTCGTTCTCAACAGTAGAATGTACCGTCTTAGGAGATGCACATTAATTTGAACCTGTCTATACTGTGCCCTTCCTGTCTCAGCTCAGAGGGTGGGAATGGGCTAGGACACGCTGTGTGGACGTCCTAAAGTGGAAGCTGTGGTGCACATCTGTCTTTAGCATCCGCCCACAATGGGGGACACAGAGTAAGGCAATCCCCGAGCCTCACCTTGGGCACCAGCTCCAACTCTCTACCTCCTAAGCAAGATCGGAGTGCGTGAGGTTCTCGGATCTGTCTTTCTCAATATCTCTCTCCCTCAGATTGCCTTTTAGTAAAAATTCAAACGACAACACAGAAATAACCAAAAGTAGCTTAGTGGAAAGGTGAGAAATGGAGCTTCTAAAAAGCACTGTAAGCCAGAGCATGAATTGGGGATTTAGCGAAGTGGATTGATAAACGAGGCTGTTCAAATCTGTTGCACCAACATGTTCTCTGGTAAGACACTGCTTGCTGGATTTGCATTCAGTTTCGTTTTAGGACTTAATGCCTTGCTTAAAAAAAATACACTGGAGGAAAATTTTCCATTAGCTGTAAATTTTATACTTAGACCTAGAGACACAGCCTAGCCAATGCATATTAAAATCAACAATTAGGCATAATTGCATTAAAATATTAAAACACTGTGAGCTATTAGAAGTAGTATTTTATTTTGCAGAAGCATCACTCAAATCACTCTGGTGCTTGTTAGACCCTAATAAAAAAGATCTGCCTGGAATGTCAGACATTCCCTTTCTAGGACACTGCCCAGCCTGGACAGCTGAGTGGGCAGCGCTAGTGAAAGTTAGCCTCTGAGGACATCCTTGGCAAACACTTCTGTGGCATCAACAACTGAATTCTAGCAGTCATCTAATTACTATGAAGTAATTAAAGTGCAAATATAATTTTAGGCGCTGTGAAAACCGACATTGCAGTAAAAAGCATTCTGCGACTGTGGGAAGGGGCCCTGTGTGATATAGTCACGGTGCTGGTGGCAGGTTTAAATTTTTCTTGTCTCTTAAATACAGAATGTAAATGATCTCTAATTTAAGTCATTCAAAAAAAAAATCTAGTTTCTCCAAAGCACTTTAAAGCAATCTTGCCTAGACAACTCTTTCCATAAATCTGAAAGGTAAATGTTCCCCTACTGTGCGACATTTTCAGGCACCTTTAATCATCAATGTCTGCAGGGACGAGGCTTCAGCGTGAATCCCGTGAGTATGAATGTACGTATGTACTGGCATTTTTCAAAATCGCTTGGGTGTGTTGTTTTTTGTGAGTAATGGAAAAGACTAGAGAGCATTGCTTCTCAGGTCAGATGAGAACGGTGTGTGGAGATCTTCAATCTGTTGATGCCCACACTGATTAAGTGAGGTTCCGGGTGTGTGGGTGGGGAGCGGGCAGTGGCAGCTCTGCAGCATCTCTGCCCTGAACTCCAGCGAGACTCGCCAACTTAGAGTGTGGTCTTTGTTCTCTCTGTCCTTGGTCTCCTTCCCTTCTCTCTTCTCACAGATCAAGCTCTTGAAGAGACACCTGGAGGTCACTAGGAAAGGTCCACATCACCCAGTCAGGCGGTGAATTCTCTCCCAGGACCTCTAGGTCCCGAAATGGGGGATCTTGTGGGCCCAGCAGATGACAGGGAGACACAGGCCACGCTCACACAACAGCCCCCAGCCCCATCCTGCTGTGCACCAGGACTGTGGGCCCACAACAGTTCAGCTTTCAAGAGTAGCTAGAAATCTGCTTTGCCTTGACAGTCTCCTGATTCTTAAATATTTGCAATGAATTAAAAATTTACAAGAATTCCGTGTTGGCCAAATAATCCCACATAGAGCCAAACATGCCAAGAAGACTCCAGCATAGAGTGTATGAAGTAACACAGTGTCTTGTATGTAAATATTTGCAGGATGCCACAGCGCAGAGCGATGTCTGGCAGTCTTTGCTTTTTAAACAGGTTAGACAAATCTTTACTAGTTGGTTTGGCATTCAGTTGAGTTCTCCAGAACCCGGTGGTGTAACTGATACTAAGGGGCTCTCACACGGTTGGCTCAATGAAGGGCAATGTTAACTGCACGGGCGTGTAACCACTGTGAGGCAAACACACTAACAAAAGCCCGCCCGGCTGGCCCCTGTGAGCCCAAAGCAGAGCGTCTCCAGCCTGCCGAGCCACCTGGACGCCTCGCTCGCTCTTGTGGGGCTGGTGGGGGCTGAAGGTCCATGGCTATCACGAGCTCTGCCTGATGCTAATGTTACTGGCCACAGTCGCCCGGCATATCAGCCCATAAGCCTGCTTGCTCGTGGAAGGCGGCACCCTGACTTTCTCCTCTATGCCTGGCACATTGCAAGGGTTCTGGAAACGTCACCTAAGCAACCGAATGAACGACTTCAGCTGGGAGTTTCCTTCCCAGGCCTTGGGCAAGGCTGAGCAGCTCTGAGGGAGATGGTGCATGGGTCAGAAACAGGGCTCTTACAGTCCAGTGGGGAAAGATGAGAACACCTTGTCTTTGGGTGGTGGTGAGATAGGCTCCTGCTCTCTCCCTGGGGACCCACAGAGATGCCACACAAAAGACAAATGGAGTGAGGGTGTTCTTAGAGGGGCTGCGGCTGGAGCCCTGTGGCTGCAGGGAGCCAGGAAAGGTTTAGGGGCAGAGGGGGGCGAGATGTCAGAGTAGGATTCTAGGTCACTCTGGGTAGGGATGTGATGGAGGCACCAGGACAAGACCATGTGGAGCCTCCCTTGGACTAAATTACCTCCTGTGGGGAGGTAACTCGTCTTTCTGCACTGCCAATTTCCCGTGCCTGCTACAGAAAACAAATCTAAAGTAGCAACTACCCTGTATCTCTGCTCCTACTCAAGAACCTAGTTAGAGATTTCTGAGAGCCTTTTATCCAAAGAAATCTATGTCTCTTTGCAAAGAATAACCCTAAGAGAAGAACAGCACAGGCAGAAGGTGGTATTCGGCGCGCGATTAATTCACCCGGGAGACTTCACTGAAGCTGGCTCGTAGAAAATGATGTCTTACCTTTAGTAAAAGCAACCTTCACCTCTACACAAGTGGAAGTTAGTCACCAAGCCAGAAGCATCTTTTTTCCACATGAAAAGGGCTGCTGTTAAGAGAACCAGTGTGTTCTGATCCCTGTGTTCTGCCATGATTAATTCTACTATGTGCATGGATAGCAATAGATCACATTTATTAAATACTAGTGAGCTAAGGTTGAGTCATGACCAACATCAGCCGAAGTCCTTTCCCTATCATGACGGGGACCTTGCATAGACCCACAGCCTGCTGGGAGCAGAAGGAACTTATGTGACATTTAGTTTTCTTGTCTCATTTCAGCATTAGGAAAGCCCCGTGATGCTGTCTCTGTTCTCTTCTGTCTGGAATAAAGTATTCCCTCCTGTTTTCCCACAATGACACATACTCTGCCACAGTTGGCCATTTTATTTTGCTTGAAGCATGCTGTTGTGGAAAGAGAAAGTATGGGCCTTAAGGCCAGAAAGATCTGGGTTCCAATCCCACCAAACACACCACGGTCCAGCTCTGTGACTCTACCTGACTGAGTCTCATATTTCCTCTTCCATGAAATAACATCTCATTTCATTTACTTATTACTTATTTAATTTTTATTTAATTTTAATTTATTTTTTATTTTTATTTTTTGGGGTACTGGGGATTTAACCCAGGGAAATTCTACCTCTGAACTATGTCCCCAGCCCTATTTTATTTTTATTTGTAAACAGGGTCTTACTAGGTTGATGAGAGCCTCACTACTTGTTAAGACTGTTCTCAAACCTGTGATCTCCTGTCTCAGCCTCCCAAGTACTGGGGTTATAAGGGTGCACAACCATGCCGGGCTACATCATCTCAAACATTAGCTCAACCTGGAAGGTTATGACAACTTCTCAGTCTAATGGCCCCAGAATGTCTTTCAGATTTTAGTAGTTCTGCATTTTAAGATTCCTTTTCTTTTCTTTTCTTTTCTTTTTTTTTTTTTTTTTGCAGTGAATATAGCTGCCTCCTCTTCTGCTGCAGGGCTCAGAGGGGGCACCCTTTGCCTGATAGTAGCAGTAAATGTGTGAGGTGTGAGGACTCAGTGAGATCTTGTATAGGCACACACAGCCTAGGACTGGATAAACATTCTCTCTCATACATTCCTCATCCATCTCCCTGCTCTCTGACCTCATCCCAGGACCTGCTCTCCGTGTTCCATGTTCCAGCCCCAGCAGCCCCCTAGCAGCCCCCAGCAGCCTCCCCAGCAGCCTCTCCAGCAGCCTCTCCAGCAGCCTCTCCAGCAGCCTCTCCAGCAGCCCCTCAGCAGCCTCTCCAGTAGCCCCCCAGCATCCTCTCCAGCAGCCCCCCAGCATCCTCTCCAGCAGCCCCCAGCAGCCCCCCATCCTCCATGGGCAGCCTGATCTTCCCCTGCACTGTTTTGTTCTCTCCTGTTCTCTCCTGGAATGCCTGCCCCTCCCCCACCTCCTCCTCCTCCTCCTCCTCCTCCTCCTCTTCTTCCTCCTCCTCCTCCTCTTCCTCCTCCTCTTCCTCCTCCTCCTCCTCCTCCTCCTCCTCCTCCTCCTCCTCCTCCTCCTCCTCCTTCTTCTTCTTCTTCTTCTTCTTCTTCTTCTTCTTCTTCTTCTTCTTCTTCTTCTTCTTCTCTCCCTCCCTCTCTCTCTCTCTCTCTCTCTCTCTCTCTCTCTCTCTCTCTCTCTTCCCTCCCTCTCTCCCCTCAAGGCTGACTCCTAGGACATGGGATTGAATGGCATCTCCTCAAACACCTCTTAGGTCTCTGCCTCCCTGCCCACACTGCTTTCATGCACTCCTATAGCAAACATCATTTTTCATCTTTCTCTTATCACAATCTGTATTCCAACGTATTCTGGTTTAACTCTATCCCCTATGATGCAAGACTTAGCCCTTAGCCTGGTGCCTTGTGTGGAGTAGGCGACTGAGTGGATGGGGCCGGGGCCTGGGAATCCCACTGCACTGGGTGGACTGTCTCACACCCAGACTTTTCCTCCATTCCCAACCCCAGTGTAGAGCCCTGGGCACTAAGTTTTGCCCGACAATACTCATCTGGGGCCAGGCCAGGGGCTAGAGACACAAAGCCAATTTGTGTCTCATCTGGGGCCGGGCCAGGGGCTAGAGACACAAGCCAATTCGGTTTTGGTCTCATGGACGCAGAGCCCAGCAGGAAGGGCAGAGACAGGAAGAGAATGCAATGAGAGTCATGCACTGAGCTTGGGCTGAGCCAGGCAGGAGGGGTGGTGACAGGACCCCAGCTGGGTGTCAGGTGAACACAGGCTGGGTGGGTGGATGGGGCTGGGGACCTTCTGGTAGAGGGGATCTTGTGCAGTTCAGGTGGCAGGCCCTCAGGGTACACCCGCGGCAGGTGTGGTGGGGCATGGGGCTGCAGACCATGGAATCTTCCCAGCTCAGGAGCACGTTTCCCTGAGGCCGCGGGGGAGCACCATAAAGCTTCATGCTCAGAGAACTCTATCAGGTTAGGTTCTGGAAGGATCGCTCTGGGGCAGAGGGGCTTGGCGCAGTGACAGACTAAGCAACACAGCAGCCCTGGAGGTGGCCTCGAGCCTGCCCTCCTGACCGCATCTGCCCTCCTGACCTCATTCACACCAGAGGTCAGGGCCGAGGCTCCTGTGAGCACTGCCCGTTTCGTTTCCTAGACACTTCTTCCACATGAGACCTGCCCATGGAGATTCCTGCCCCAGGAGATTCTTTCCAAAGGCATATCCTTATCTTTCCA
Source organism: Muscardinus avellanarius (assembly GCF_963383645.1). Lineage (NCBI taxonomy): Eukaryota > Metazoa > Chordata > Mammalia > Rodentia > Gliridae > Muscardinus > Muscardinus avellanarius. The sequence continues at coordinate 59,702,303 of NC_137803.1, forward strand.
ATGGAATGAACTTTCCGGATACAGCGAGGGACAAAGCTGAGCAGAGGGAGAACAGATTCAACGACACCGTGCTTAGATTTAGTCCTCTACAAATTAAACCAATGAGACTTTAAAAAATCATGGAATTGAAAACCAGGCATGGTGGCGCATGCCTGCAATACCAGTACTTGGGAGTCTGGGACAGGAAGATTGCAGATTCAAAGCCAGCCTCAGCAACTTAGGGAGGTCCTTAGAAACTAAGCGAGGCCCAGTTTCAAAATAAAAATAAGATAGGGATGGGTACCTAGCTCAGAAGTAGAGTGGCCCTGGGGTCAATCCCTGGCAGCATCTCCCAAATTTAAATTAAACTTGGAATTTAAAAGAGGCTATGTCCAGTATTTTGGGCTGGAAAATAGCTTTTTCTAATTCACTCTTTATTGCTAAGCTATAGTATTATAAGTAAACCTGGAAGAACTCTTAGAGTTGATTTCTTTGGGTTTTTTTTTTTATTTTTCCATCATCTTAGGATTGGAAAAATCAGAGCTGTTAATTTACACAAAATGACTTCCATCGTTTGTAGCTCGCCAAAGAAGCAATTCAGCTGAACTTTTCAAACAAAAGTTTTACAAAATTATGCAGTATGACAATAATCATTATACGGCTCCTGTGGTTATTTCAGCTTATGTAGTAAAAATAATAAAAGAGTGGGATTGTGATTATAGTCATTTTTTCTACAAGGACACAACATGGATAGTACTGTGTTATTCCCCAGGAGTATTCAGAGAGCATGAGAATGGGATTTGCCATATTCAAGAAACTTACATTTGCTTCTAACTGAATAAGTTTCTTATTATTTCAAGTTTTAAACCTGCATATTTTGCAATAAGAAGTCTTAAACTCTGCCATGTTAGTGAAGTTAAATGAATGAATGAATGAATGAATGAATGAATGAAACAAATGAGTCGGGGGCTCCAGGGAACAAGGGTCATAGTGGGATCAGTGGCTATCCTGGGCCAGCTCCTCTCCCTCCCACCGGCTTCCCCTGGAGCTGCAGCTAAGGGCTCCTCAGCAGTGCTCCCGGCTCTGCGTGCTGCTGGGTCCTCCCCGGGGGGCAGGGCCTCACCAGGCTGTGGGCTAGGTGCTTGCTTACTTACTGTCTTTCTCCAATACCACTATGAGCTACATGCAGGCCGGGCCCAGGCCCCTCTTGCTTACGGCCGCGTCTTCAGTGTCTGCTTGACTGCTTAGCACGAAAAGAACTACTCAGAAGATCTTTACATCTCTCGGACAACATTTTCCCTACACATAGCTAATGAGTGTGCAGGTAATACGCTCCGTGCACCTAATGCTCACCCTTCTAAGGTTTTGTTTTTCTAAATATCAACTCGTGCAAGCTGTCAACTCCAGGACAGGGCATGTGCCCAAGTACAGAGGGGTTAATTAAGCCCATGACTATCAGGAGTAGAGACCGGATCTGAGCTAGGCAGCGAGGGCTCAGACCGCCCAAACTGGCTTTGCTGAGTTGTCCTCTCAGGGGCAGGGGCCCTGGGGTTGCTCTGGGTATAGAGACCATCTCCAGCCACCTGCCTCTATCCACAGAGCGCCACATCTACAACAAGGTCTAGGGAAGGAAGTTAGGTCATTGGGGTGTGTCCTTCACGGGGACACAGGGACTCAGGCCCCTCCTCTTCTCTCTCTCTCCTGCATCTGTCTCTGTCTCTCTTTCTCTCTGTACTAGGCATTGAACCCAGTGGCATTCTATTCTGAGATACACCCTCATCCCCCTTTTTATATTTTGTTTATGAAACAGGGTCTTGCTAGGTTGCTGAGAATCTCACTACGTTACTGAGGCAGGCTTCGGATCTGCAATCGTCCTGTCTCAGCCTCCCAAGTACTGGATAACAAGCACGTGCCCCCTGCCTGTGCCTGGCTTTCATTTTCTCTTGCTTCCAGGCAATGATCTGAGCAGCCTCCTCTGCCAACACTTCTTCATGGTCTACGGCGTCGCCACAGGCCCAGAGCGATGGGGCCAAAGGACTGTGGACTGAGACCCCCAAGCCTGTGAATCTAAAGAAACGTTCCCTCCTTTTAGTTGATTGTTTGAGATATTTTGCCACAGAGATGGAAATCTAACACCGCCCTGTACCCAAGCATCTCCAGGAATTCCAGCTGGGTTTTCCTCAGGCAGAAGTGAAGCTGCGTCCTGAAACTTCGATTACGCCCCGCCCTGCTCTCTGAAATTGCTTTGGATTAGTCAATTTTCTCTTCCACATACAAAATCATAATCTTACGAGTTTACATTTAGGCACCCACACGTTTATGCACCTTTCCAAACCTTCTGTAACTATCCAGATCCCCCCTCCAAACTGAAATAAGCCTCCCTTTCATCGTGCTGATTTAGTGAGACGGTTATTATCGGAATAGGTGCATGCAGACACGTGATGGTTTTCACAGTGTACTTAAGGCTAATTTTCAGAATGGCTGGAAAATAGCTGTCTTCAGACCAGCAGCGAGAGTGCGCGGTGGGCAGCACAGGGCACCGGGAGGGCTGTGGGCTAGGTGCCTGGCCTGACGGGCAGCACCTGTGCTTTCCGCGGGGCTACCGCAGCACCCAGGGCCACCGTGAGGCAGAGATGCAGTCAGACACTTAGGAAATAGCACAGCGGCAGCTCCTGGATTTGATTAACGCTGAACTTTCTCATCACCGTGGGTCCCGCCGCACGGAGACACGGGGCTGCGGCTTTACTGCCGTGGGGAGCAAGGCTGGGGCTGAAGCTGGACTTTTTTAAAATTAAATTCAACATGTTACAGAAAGTCGATTTGGGGAAAGTTATTAGCAAGGTCGCCTGCTGTGTCAGTCAGCTTTCCATCACTGTGAGAAAATTCCTGAGATAAACCAACTTACAAGAAGGAAATGTTGCTTGTCCCACTGATGTCAGGCCGTGGCGAGGAAGCATGCCCTGGCGGAAGTGCTGGCCGAAGGAGCTGCTTGTCTCAGGGCAGCTGGGGAACAAAGACAGACAGGAATGTGCTGTGGTGACCACACCCACTTCAAGGGCACACCCTGGCCACCTAACTTCCTCCCACCAAGCCCACCTCCTAAAGACCCAACTGCCTCCCAGAAGCACCATAGGCTCAGGCCAGCCTTCAACACATGAGCCTTTAGAGGATTTTGTTTTCTGTGTGTGTGGTACTGGGATGGAACCCAAGGGCATTCTACCTCCAAGCTACACCCCCAGCACTATTTTTTATTCTTTATTTTGAAACAGGGTCTCACTGAGTTGCAAAGGGCCTCACTAAGTACCTGAGGCTGTCCACAAGCCGCGATCCTCCTGTCTCAGCCTCCCGAATGCTGGGATTATAAGTGTGCACCACCATGCCCAGCTTTAGAGGAATTTAACCCTATAATTCCAGAACTTGGGAGGCTGAGACGGGAGGACTGCAGGTTCTGAGGCTAGCCTCATTTAGCAAGCCCCTCAGGAACTTAGTGAGATATTGCTTAAAAATAAAAAATAAAAGGGCTGAGGGTATAGCTCAGGGGTAAAATGTACCCGGGTTTAATGACATGGGTAACACACACACACAGACACACACACACACACACACACACACACACACACACACCTTTCTTTTTTTAATGATAATTTTATTCTCAGAATTTAGCCACATCTGCAGTAGAGGAATGTTTTCGTGGGCCATCTAGACGTGTGCCTGGCTTTGCTCCTCTCTTTCAGTGACGTGTGAACAGCAAAGACACCAGGTCACTCAGGGCGCCCTGCCTGCTGTTGGCACGTCACTGTGCAGAGGCCTGGGGGACACGAGGAAGCCGACTCTGAAGTGCTAGGGACAGCGCAGGAAGCTGAAGGCTGAGAGGGGAGAGCAGAAGGGTCACCAGGGGTGTGGTGGCTTGGAGGACCAAGAAGGAGTGTGTTCCATGGAATCTACTTATCTAAAATTTTGCTTTTAAACAGACACAGGATAATTAATTATACAAGTTTAGGGGGTACACCGTCAGCTTTTCTAAAATACATACTTTGTGAAATGATCAAAGCAGGGTAATTGATATATCTATCACCTTGAAGGTATACCTTGGCACTGTGGTCAGAACATTCAAAATTCTCTTTTCCAACTATTTTAAAATAAACAGAGCTGGGCACAGTGGCACATGCTTGTAATCCCAGCATTTGGGAGGCTGAGACAGGAAGGTCAAGGTTCGCGGACAGCCTTAGCTACTTAGTGAGGCCCTTTGCAACTCAGTGAGACCCTGTTTCAAACTAAAGAATAAAAGAATATGGGTGGGGGTGTAGCTGGGAGGTAGAATGCCCCTGGGTTTTATCCCCAGTACAGAGAGAGAGAGAGAGAGAGAGAGAGAGAGAGAGAGAGAGAGAGAGAGAGAGGTGTCAAACTCTGGGTGTAAGGGTGCATTTTAGGAGCATACAAACCATGTAGATTATTTTCCCTAGTTGTATTTCCTCTTAAAACTTAAGATGGAGAAATACTTCTCTCTCTTCCAAAGAAAAAGAAATGGAACTAAAACTTCAGGTAGGAAAGGGCAGCAGGGAGCGCCCGATGCGTTTCTCGCCCGGTCAGCTGCTGTGGCTCCAATTCTCAGCCCAGCTTGATCCCTCCGTCGTCTCGCGGCCTCCGATTCTTATCCCATCAGTGGCCAGGTTTGGGTGACGCCGTGTACTAAATCCTTGGTAGTGTCAGATGAGAAACAAGCGGGGGGGAGACTTTATTCAAAAGGCTTTGTGCAGGGCAGCGGCGGAGGAGAACTGCTGGAGGAGGAGGGTCTGGGGCTAGGAAGAAGCTCTGCCCACCTTTAGTGCCGGGGAGCGCCCAAGGCCAGAAAGGACGAGGGCTGCAAAGGTCAGGGTTGCCATTCAGGGACGTCCGCCCTGAGGCTGGCCTAGTTTCCTGGAGGGGCTCTTCCCTAACTCAGGCTGGACCACAGGCGAGGGAGGTGGAGGAAGGAGCGGCACGTAGCCAGCGGCTGGTTAACGCCACCTGGCTCCAATGCACAAAAGATTTGGGGGACTCATTCATTCAGCAGGGAACCCGGAGCCTGGAGGGGCTGTCCTTGGGCTCGCCCCAGGTTCACCAGGGGCCATCGGTGGTCTTCTGAAAGTCCCACTGAAAGCGGCTTCCTTGCAATAAACTGTTTCCCAGGACACGAGGAGAAGGAGCGCCAACCGTTTCCATTTTCCAGCACGGGAGGGCCAGGTCAAAATCCATCCTGCCGATGCTGTCTCCTGTTTGTCTCAGCTTTTGGCACCTTCCCTCGGGTTCTAGCCTTGTTCTTCAAGGTCCTCCACTTTGAAATCTCCCCCAACTCACACAAATCTACCCGTGCCGCTTACCACCCAATCAAAGTCGAATAGGACACACGCTGAATGAATCAGAGCCATTTCCACCTGCTCCCCCACTGACCGCAGGACGAAGGGTCCTGGGCAGGGGTCTCTGACTCTCACTGCCCCCTTGCCGCGCCCCTGACCTTGGTTCCTGCTGTAGCCAGACACACACTGCCCTGAGAACGTTCTAGGACTGGTCCCCGCGGTGGACCTTGCCCCCCAGGACTTGCTTTACTCATATCAATACTTGGTGAAGTTTCACCCACTACTCGGGGTGCAGGTTAGATGCTATCTCCTCCTGAATGCTTTGGGTTCCAACAGAGAATGAATCTGTGTTCTTCCTCCAAGCATCTTGGTTTGACGCTGCAGCAGTACTTAGCCCGTGCCACCCTGTACCTATAAGCGCGGTTTCCATCCCACTAAGCAAGAAGCCACCTTTCCCAGCACACCTGATGGGGTTCACAGAGCGGGCTGTGCATCGCGAGGATATGCCAAATGGGAAGAAAAACCAAAAACGGACTGTGATTTCATGCTGCCAGTTAAAACATGCTGATCCATAAGGGATATGGCCATGAGCGTTTCCCCTCATCTTCCTGGAATCTGACAAAACAACAAAGAAAAACATAAATATATCTCCCAGATCCTGCTGTATCTGCTAGAAGGGCCAGAAGCAACCATTCCTGGCCAGAGCTGTGTAGAGGAAGGGAGGAAGGGAAGGGCACCTGTAGTGGCCGATCTCTGGAAGTCCAGGGCTCTGGAACACAAAGGGCCCTTGCTTGCAGAGATGGGGCCTTGGGTGAGCAGGGCTGCTGAGAGAAGTCATACTGAACTCAGTTTGGTTCAGAGGAGCTAGGGCCACCCGACGATAATATCCGCAGGAAATATTTTGTCTCCTCCTCAAGAAAAAAAAAAAAAGAAAGAAAGAAAGAAAAGGAAAGGAAAGGAAAGGGACCAGCATGATGTCATCAAGATGCCATGAGAAGAACACGAGTAAGACCAGCAGAATTACGTAATGAAAACGCGCCCAGGAAAACGTTGCCACTGAGCAGATGAGGCGCGGTCCCATGCGGGGAGCTTGGGAACTCCACGCTGCCTCACGATGCTGCTTCTCTGTGGAGGCCCCGGAGGAGAGACGTTACATGCCAGGGAAGAGATGTCACGTCAAGAGAATGAAAGGAGTAGAAGAAAAATCTACAGCCAAACCGGGGATGAAGGCAGTCAGAAGACGCAGGAGAGAAAGGACTTATGTGACCCAGAGCAGAGGCCATAAAAGGTAAGAGTGAGTGATGCAAGCAGAATGAAATTGAAAAAATGAAAAATGTTTTATAAATATTAGAACAGGAGACACAACAAATGCATAACTCTCAAAACAATGAGACAATTTTTTTTTTTTTTTTGCAGTACTGGGGATGGAACCCAGGAACATTCTACCTCTGAGCTATACCTCTAGCCCTGTTTTTTAGATTTTTTTTTTTTTGGAAACAAGGTCTCACTGAGTTGCAAAGGGTCTCACTAATTAGCTAAGGCTGCCAGCCAACTGTGATCCTTCAGTCTCCAACTCCCAAATGCTGGGATTTACAAGTGAACGTCACCATGCCCAGCTTGAAACAATGTATATTTGTATACATAATATAAGCAACCTTTTCTTGAATCTATGTGCTTGCACCCACTGGAATCTATGTGCCAAGAGCTTACCATGCTACACACCAGGTGAATCAGAATTTAGTAAGAAGACCTATCTTAGCAAAGTTATTAATACTCATTTAGCCAACCAGGCAAGCTAGCTCTCCTCAAAACCATCAAAGACAAAATGCAGGCGTGATGTCAGAGAGGATGGTGCTTAGGGAATGCCGGGAATGGATTTTTCCTTCCACACAGCTACACCAGAACCCTGGTGATGTAACTCTTGTGGCATGCTGGAGTCTTGCAGTTTTCAGGCCCAAGTTCAGATGGGAAATCAGCTCTTCCTGGGCCGCAGCTCCCACATCCTCCTCTCCAGCCATGCGGCAATGTGGCAGGAAGCTGTTCTCATGCTCCTGAGTGACTTGCACGTGACTTCCAGAGACCAGGGTGAGCAACAGGTACTTCCGCAAATGCCAGGGACCCGAATCCTGACCACTACGGCTTCTGGCCCTGGATGTGCGGGCTCTCAGACCTCTGTAGCAGCCTCCTCACGGGCTCAGGTGGCTTTTTCAGAGCATCCAAAGAGACAGAGCCTTAACGTTGTCCTTTTTTTTCTCCTCCATTTTGGAGGCAGTAATCTGAGCATTATGACATTTAAAAGCAAAGCATAGATGGGGCATATTTAGGAAATCACTGCGCACAGTCAAAAAAAGACACAGACTCAGGACAGGTCTGAGAAGGTCTTAAGTTTATAACTCATGCTGGTCTCTGGTACAGAGACAGCAAACCTGAAGGTGAAGTAATTGAAATAATTTAGTATGGGGAATAAACAGACAAAAAAAAAATAGACCAGCTAAAAGTGAACAGAGCCCACGGGGCCTGCGGGACACCATCAAGCCAGCCAACTTAGACATCGCAGGGCGCACTCACATTTTAAAAGGAAAAAGGAAGGAGGCGAGATTATTTGGAGGAATAGTGGCTGAAAGTTTCCCCAAGCTGAGGGAAGCCAGGGAGCCGCCAAACCAAGAGGCTCAACAAACTCCAAGTGGGGTAAAACAAATGAGACCCAGGAGGAGACCACAACCAAGCTTCCAAAGGACAAAGGCTCTTCAGAGTACCAGCAGAAAAGTGACTGGCCACCCAAAGGACACTTAGAGGATTAGCAGAGCATTTCTCAGCCAAAAGATTGTCACCCAGAAGGCAGTAGGATGATATAAAGTGCGGAAAAAAAGCACTTTCAACCAAGGAAAACCATCCTTTAAGATGTTGGGAGAAATTGGGTTATCACCAAACAAAAGCCGAGGGAACCACTCACCATGGACGTGCCCCAGCAGAAATGGTAAAGGGAGTCCTTCAGGTTGAGAAGAAGGGTGCTCCTCGGTACGCAAAGGCTAACGGAGACGTCAAGTTCCCTGGGGAAGATAAAAGCAGGTAAATAAGCCAGTGTGGTGGCACACACCTGTAATCCCAGCATTCGGGAGGCTGAGACCAGAGGATCACGGTTTGAGGATGGCCTCAGCTACTTAGTGAGGCCCTTTGCAACACAGTGAGACCCTGTTTCCAAATAAAGAATAAAAAATAGGGCTGGGGGTATAGCTCGGAGGTAGAGTGCCCCTGGGTTCCATCCCCAGTAGCACACATACACACACAAAAACAGATAAGTGTGAAAAAGGATCATTTTAAGTTTAGATTATAATTCTGCTTCTTATTTTTTACATGACTTAAAAAATGCAAACTGTAGCCGGGTGTGGTAGTGCACCCTTGTAACCCCAGCATTTGAGAGGCTGAGACAGGAGGATCGTGTTCTAAGGACAGCCTCATCTACTTAGTGAGGCCCTTTGCAACTCAGTGAGAACCTGTTTCAAAATAAAGAATAATAAATAGGGCTGGGGGTGTAGCTCAAGGGTAGAATGCTCCTGGATTCCATCCTCAGCACTGAAGAAAAGAGAAAAAGATGAAACAGACTTTAAGAGGGGCATAAGAGAAACAGAACAGCATTATGTAATACTAAAAGTTCATAATATCCGGGCGTGGTGGCGCACGCGTGTAATCCCTGCACTTGTGAGGTGGAGACAGGAGGATCACGCTGGTTCGAAGTCTGCCACCTGTTTCCACATAAAAAATATAAGATAGGTCTGGGAGTGTAGCCTGGAGGTAGAAGGGTTTCCAGGAACCCCAGTGCCACCAAAAAAAAAAAAAAAAGTTAATAATAGCCCCAAAATATAATTATAAAATTTGCAACAACTAAAAGATCTTAAAATCCATGAACCAAAAACTTGTAGAATTAAAAGGATAAACACCCTGCTCTAAACTAATAGATGGAGATAATTCAAGAACCAGGGGAATATACCTTAAAAATATTTGCTTATATTCAACTCTATATAATATGTTAGAAAGGCAAACTTAATGGATACTTTCCTGGGAAATTATAATTTATCAAAATTCATTCCAGAAGAAATAAATACATGTTTAAAAGAGTTTATTTTTAAATAGAAAAAATAGACAATGGTATATAAAACCTACTTTTATTGTCCACTGCCCCAAAAGTTCTATCCAGAGGGTTTCATAGGGGATTTCTACTAAACATTTAGAGAAATAAAGATTTCGGTGTCATTTGAAAATTTTCCAGAGCACAGAAAAAAGGAGAAATTTCCAAATTAGTATTATGAAGCAAATATAATACACACAGATCAAAAGAAACTGCAGGCCATTTTTGTTTATCAATGTTGAATCAAAACATCCCTAAGTTATTAGAATGAAAAAGTGTTATGACAATGCAAGGACAATTTGGTATCAGAAAAATTGTTCATATTAAAAATCTAAGAAGACCAGGTATGATGATGCACGCCTGTAATCCCAGTACTTGACAGGCTGAGAAAGGAGGATCGCAGGTTTGAGGCCAGCCTCAGCAAGTAGTGAGATTCTTATCCACCTAGCGAGATCCCGTTTCAAAATAAAAATTAAAAAAATAGGGTTGGGAGATTGCTTGGAGGTAGAATGCCTGTGGGTTCAATCCCCAGTACCCCCACATATACAAAATCTAAGGAGAAAAAGTAAGTGATCATTCTCAAATATCCTAAGAGGCATTTATTATAATTCAACAATATTATGAATAATAATCAGAATGAAGGAACTGAGTGGAAGAGATCTTTAACACAATCAAACGTCTGTATTTTAGTTTTGAAAGATCATGTGAACTGGGGAGTGTGAACTGGGGTCATGTGAACTGGGGAGGCACTAAGGGAATGTCAAAGCCAATGTGCGAAGCAGAAGGCTGCCCACTATCGTCATTTATTATGGGCACCATGGTGCCCTGGGGTCCCGGCCAACATAATGAGACAAGAGAAAGACAGGAAAGATGAAACATTTGGAAAGAAGTTGATAACATCATTATTGCAGGAAATATAATCAGAAACACAGTCTACTAGCAACAGCTGAAAAACTCCTACAAAAAATATGAAAATAAGTAAGAATAGTAAGTCAGACAACTACAAAATTAAAACCCTCAGTTCAAAATCTCTTTTATACACAGATAAAGTGTATAGTTGTTATGGTCAGCTATAGAATGTGCAGGCAGAGTTCAGGGCTGGTTTAGTTAAGCCATGAGGGCTATAATCTCATCAGCAGAAAAGTCCATTATAGGAAATAAATCTGTCAGTAGAAAATGCATCATAAAGATTTATCTAGGTGGTAACCTGGGTTGGTGTGGTGTGGCTGGAGAACCCAGCGTTTGTCTTTGAATCCCCTTGCCTGCTTGCCCTCTCTGGCTTCTGGCCTCCCTGATGTGCGAGCAGAGTCACACCCTCTCCCTTTGTGTTTCCCACTATCATGCCTTGAGATGTGCACACCCCAGTTTCACCCGAAATCTCCAAAACACTCTGAGCAAATAAATCTGCCTTCCTCTAAGCTGTGTGGTCAGTTGATCTGGATTAAAGCAGTAAGAATATTGTCAGAGACAATAATGGAAGAAAACAATCTTATTTATAATAATCAAATAGCTAGAAAGGCACAAAATATACAAAAAACGTATGTAGAAAAATTTAAGACACTACTGAGGGATGTTAAAAAAGACCAGGCAAACAATAAGAAACAATATATTTTTGAACAAGGGTGAACTTCATAAAGGTCCTACTTCTAAGTTACTTTTATACATTTACCATGACCCTAATAAAAATTCCCAACAAGCTACTTCTCAGGTTCATATAGAAAATATAACAAACAAGAACAGTGGTGAATTGGGACTGACATAGTAGATATAAAAACATATTATAGAACCTCAATAATGAAAATAGTGTTGCACAACTTCATATCCAGAAAAAACAGCAGAGGAGAATGGTGAGCTCATACACACATCAAGTTCTTATGGGAACTTTAGTGCGTGTTAAGGAAGCATCTCAGACTAGTGAGGACATGATATGATTAGTGAGGAAATGATGCAGCGGTGTCGAATTGTCTGAGGAGCCTTCTGAATGAAAACAAAAATGAAATCAAGTTAAGTTGGGTTCATAGCTGACATAACATACCAGGATAAATTTCAAATGGACCTGTAAGTTAAGGGAGAAAACGTTCAAAGTATATTATTAAATCTAAAAGAAAAACCTAAAATTGCTAAACAAGAGTAAGGCACACCCAAAACTTACCAACCAAATAAATAAAACACAACACCAATAAGCAAAGTAAAAAAGAGACAAAATGGGGGAAAAACATCTTCAACTCATCTCATAGAGAAAGGGCAGATTTCATAACATGTACAAATAAAGAACTCTCAGAAACTGATCCGAGAAAGACTGGTGTGGTGCTTAAAAATCTGGCAAATTCACATCAAGAAAAACACAAAAGATCCTTAAAAATATGAAAAAAGTTCATGATAAAAATGTCACTCTTAATTTAAAAAACTCGTTCTCAATAAAAATGCAAATTAAAATTATGCCAAGAAAGCACTTTTTCAATTAGCATATTGGCAAAAATTCCGAATGTTTGATAACATACTTTGTTGATATTCAAAAACTAATATTCTCAAAAATTACTGGAAAGAGTAAAATCACCATCTTGTGTATGTTGGGCAATTCAGAATGACAGCAACACTTGTATATGCATTCTGTTTCATTCATCCACAGCAATTCTGGGAACTTATCCTTACAGCACATGGTCAGAATGACATACGTACACAGTTATTCATCGTAGCATCATTCGTAATAACAAAATGCAGACTGGCCTATAACAGCACACCCTTTCAATGGGACACTATTCTGTATCTGTCTAAACTACTTTCTAAAAATTACTCTCTAGGAATTGAGGAATCGAAGAATCTCTGTACAGTAGGGTAAAATCTCCAGAATGCATTGTTATATGAAAAAATGTCAAGTGAGAACAGTACATATGGCATCCTATTTACTGTGCTACGAAAGAGAGTTAAAGATGAGGACATCTATTGACTTGTTTATGTATAAGGGCAGTGGGGTTCATCTCAGGAAAGCAAGTTTTGAAAGACCTAGGCCTCATTGGACCTCTGCTCTTTAAGGCTGGTGAGAGTCCCAGGAAGGTTGATCTGTATTCGATACAGAGGTGTATATGGGCTCCTTCACCACAAAAGGGTACAGGATACTACAAATCTCTATGCACATGTCCTGGTCAGTGTGAGTCATAACACCAATACCGTGTGGAGTATACATTTCTTTTCTCAGAGATCAGGAAACTGGGAAAACACAGGATCCAGGCACTGCATCTGATAAACACCCTCCCTGGGCAGGAGGGTGATGGGTCTCCAGGGAAAGGTACACGCTAGCATCTCAAGCTCTCCTTTCTGCGTGCGCTTGAGGAGAGAGAGGCCTTTTGCCAATTCCTCTTTTGCAGGAGTGCTGGTTCCAATATGGTGGCCTTGCTACTATACCCCCTTCTGTCGGTCACCTCCCGAAAGCCTCATGCTGGAGACTGGCCCATCGTGTTGGGCCCTAGGGCTTTGACCAATGAATTTGGGGGAGCTCAATCATTCAGCCTGTAGCTCCAAGTGTTTGGGCTTTGTATAAATTCCAAACCGGGCACCGCTGGTTATGACATGGCTTTTCTCTTTTGCCAAAGCCTTTATAAAACCTGGCTTGAGCCGGGCGTGGTGGCGCACGCTTGTAATCCCCGCTCTTGGGAGGCAGAGACAGGAGGATCACACAGGTTCGAAGCCAGCCACTCGCGCTGGCTTAGGAGACCCTGTTTCCAAATAAAAATGTAAAAATAGGTCTGGGAGTGTAGCCCGGAGGTAGAAGGGCTTCCAGGAACCCCAGAACCACCCCCCCCAAAAAAAAACCCTGGCTTGCTAACTCTAAGAATGAGCTTCCCGTTAGTCCGAGCCGTCTCTGGCTGATGGATAAACCACTTTAGACAATTGAGATCTTATCCACTTTCTCCAGACCTCCCTTAGGGACCTATTTCAGAGCTTAATGGTTCCCAGTGGGCGGAAATTCTTCTCATACAGCCTAAATCTGGTATGGTCTATGAGCACAAGTCCTAGGGCAGATAGAGCCAGAGTGAGGAAACTCAATATGGGACACCTGGGCAAAGGCCTCGGGGCGGCTTCAGACCTCACAAAGAGGGATGCATCCAAGTCACATGGGCAGCCTCGGGGCCCAGGACGCTTAGTGGCAGAGAGGCAGCCAGGCAGGCAGGATACAGAGATCTACGGCAACAAAATGCAAGTCAGGGTGTCAGCAGCATCGTGCGTCTCGGAGGAGTAATCGCCAGGATGGGTCGGCCCTAGTCCCCAGGGAGAAGAAGAAGAAGAATGGGTGAAGACCTGGGGTTTGGGACCAGGGCATAAAACCAGGCACCTCTGACTGTCCCCCATGAACCAGGGATCTCAGGCTCCCTCAAACCCTGACCCATTTCTATTGCTTGTGCTTCCAAAGGATGTAGCGGGCCAAGGTCCAGGAGTCCGACAGGAGGGCGTGCACGCTAGGCTTCTTAGCTCAGCTCCATCTCTGAGGCTTAAATCTGTTTGATTTGGTTTTAAATGCGACCGGGAATAAAGTTGCCCATCTTCTTTTATATGAGTCAGCGATGGATCAAAGAATCATAGTTCAGTTACCGCCTTAGTCATTCCTTAACCAGAATTAAAAAAACAGAAAAAGGTGCCCTTCTCGTTTCTGTCTCTTTAGAACCCACGTTTGCCTTCTCTGCCCTGGACGTGTTTTCCATAACTCTGAAATTCTACTTATGACTAAGTGTTCAACAAGGTGCAAGGTGGTTTTCTTATTTTTCAAAGATGGTAAATTGAAAGTAATACATTTCTGATTAAGCAGTCTCTATTCCTTTTTTTTTTTATAAGACAGGCATTACATGGAATAAGAAGTGCTAATGAAAATGTCACCCACGTGAGAGTTTAGATTTTAAGATGCTGCTAATCTAATAAGCAGAGGCTGAACGTGAAGGGTCTTGTGCTCTCGCAGGATACACTGTGTGCCTCTGAATGCCCTCCAAATAGCACATGATACACTCTGATTCATTATGATTAGCGATGACTCGAATTATTAAAAAAATCAAACCTGAGTGAGTCCAACTGGACAGCGGCCCCCGAGCGGCGGCGCGTGGGTTCTCCAGCCAGAGTCTCGGTGTCTGCAGCCTTAGCACTGCCGCACTTCTCTTGTCAGACGGATCTGGTTCCAATCTGTGTTTCTTCAATTTTTATCAGTGCTGGCCTAGATTTCCCAAGCTGAGCTAAAATGGAAATATTCTTCTCCCCCTTGAACCCATCTGTCTCCTTTTATTTACATAATGTAACATCTTTCCCCCCACCCCCCGAAGAGGAAAATGGAAGTAAAATACATGGAAACTTTCTCTTCACAAAGTGAGACATAGGATCTTCCCTCTGGATTGATAACCCAACGGGGCCTCGCTGTCGCCACTAAATTCAATAATAATTAGTAGGAAGCAGCCCATCCCATCCAGCAACAGAAGCGGAATCTCCTCTCACTTGTCAAGTGACTCTGTAATGCCCCACAGACAGAACCCTTCTGCTCATCAGCTAATGCTGGCTCTTCACTCCAAGCCAGGAGATGGCCTGGATCATCACTTTGCTGAGTACCCCGGGGGGAGGGCTCACAATTAGGCAGCTTGATTGTTCCTGCTACCAGCAGAATAATTTATCAACTTAGGGTGTCTCATCGAGGTAATAGAAAAGTACATTCCCAGGAAGAAATGATTTCCGAAGAAGATTTAATTGCTACTATGTGTTTTTAATGTTGGCTAAAGACGTACACAATGAGTGACATTGGCAGGTGACGGGTCCTCATGGAGCCTGTCAACCACAGAGTGGATTTAGAAAGATGAAAAATGTTAAAAAAGACGAAAAAGTAAAAGCAGGTCCAGGTCTCCCTGGCATCTCACAGTGGCTGTAGTACTTGTTGGTGAGGCCAAAGTATGTGCTGACAGATACCTGAGAAAGATGGTTCCGTAGACTTCAAGGGGAAGCCAGGAGGGGGCAGGTGAGGAGCCCGGTCACCTAAGCTGGGGATCTGCTCTTTTCTGACTAACCCACGTCTTTTTTACCCAGCATGGTATTTCCTGGTCACCAAGGCCCTTTGCTCCTCTTTTATTCAAGGCTGGTCCCCCACCAATGGATCGCAGGCCTTTCTTTGCTTACTCCTGTGCAGGCAGCACACCCAAAGTCCTTTGGGTCCCAGTGTCTGCAGTGAGCAAGTCCCATCAGAAGAAGGCCAGGCCAGCACAAGGGACATGGAGTGGCCTTAGGAGTACAACTGTCCTCTCAGACACCAAGAAGGGAGGCCTGACTGCTCCCCTTGAGCTCACGTTTTCGTTTTACTACATAAAAGCACAGGATACAGTCATGGAAGTTCTGGCTGATAGTTTGTAGAAGCATATTTTGAAGTAAAGAAGAACCATTACTCCTTTTTGAAATGATGACCCGGCTGCTTTTCCATTTCCTGTTGGTAGTAACCTTTGCTTCTGGTTAGAAACTTTTTCTGTTTTTTTTTTGGGGGGGTGAGGGCTGGAAGTACATTAGAAACAAGTTCTCCTTAAAGATAAGAAATGGTAGTAACTACCCAGCGGTGTGGCTGCTGGACTGTAAAGACAGTGGATGGACATTTCAGGAGTTGAGGACTGAGCCGCACAACAGCATAACTAACATCCATGGACAAGATGCAGATTTGGGTGAGTGCAGGAAAGGCAGCTTTAAGATCATACCACTGTAGAATTAAAGGACTGGAGAACAGCCATTCTTAAAGGCTTCTGCAAAGGACACACCTGGACTTTAAAGTTCTATTTGTCTGTTGATGAAATAAAGATCAAGGAGAAGCGTGGAACAGCCTCAGGAAGCGAGGCAGTGGGCCACAGATGTGGGAAAGAACTGCAGGTTCCATGCATCTGCTGTAAGAAATAGTTTGAAAACATATACACGAGCATCTGATGTTAATGTCAGTGCATCAGGAAGCTTTTTGTTACTATAATAAAACACCTGAGACAGGCTACTTTATAAAGAACAGAGGTTTACTTAGCTCACAGTTTGGGAAGCTGGAAATCCACACAACATGGTGCAAGCTGTAGTGGCGCCCCCCTCTGGTTGCATCACAGCCTGTTGGGAGCCCACATTTATCTCTGTTGTCCATCGGGACTTATGTGAATCAGACCTTATTTAATCCTAATCTTCCCCCAAAGTCACCATCTCTAAACACTATAGCTGGATTAAGTTTCCCCTTCTTTAATATCATTAGCATAAGACTCTGGGGATTAAATGCCAGCCTGCCTCCCAGGGGCCAAACCATATTTAAGTTGCTGCCATAGGTTTTGCCAGAAAGCAACAGGATTAGGCATTTTTTTCTCCTATCAGTGGCAATGACATGCAGATTAATTTCCAGCACAGATGACCTTGATGTGTTTACCTTAGGCTCTGAGGGTCCCTGGGGCCTTGCATTTTCTCCAGGGTCTGTGTCCTATATTCTGAGTGAGTTGGTCCCTCCTGTCCCATCTCCAATCTGCTTTCCTAGCTCCATACTTTACCTCTCCTCTTCTCGCCCCTCCTTCCTCTCTCCCCATTCGCCAGGGCAGCCAGCAATCTCTGAAGCCACATGGTTCCTCCAGCCGGGCTTTCCGTCCTGGCCTGCTAGACACAGTGA
Organism: Muscardinus avellanarius; assembly: GCF_963383645.1. Classification (NCBI taxonomy): domain Eukaryota; kingdom Metazoa; phylum Chordata; class Mammalia; order Rodentia; family Gliridae; genus Muscardinus; species Muscardinus avellanarius. Next base: position 59,719,377 of record NC_137803.1, read on the forward strand.
CGAGCAGCTGGCTCATATGCCCACTCTCTCTTCTATGCGGAACCAGATCAGCCATCACCTGTGGTCACAGTGCCCCTGCAGGCCCGTTTCTGAGATCCGGAGAAACGCTCTTGTTTGGGCTGACTCGCAGAGGCCCCAGAGCGGGTGCTGGCAGGGAGAACTGCTGCCAGCGGAGGAGGCAGCGCTCTGAGCCTGGCAGACCCTGGTGTAGGCAAACCCGGCGCTCCTTCCCAGAGCCGGCATCCTCTCCTCCTGGCTCCTCAGCTCCCTTGCTCCCCACCGGACTTCTCAGCTGTAATTGGCTTGTGCTGACTCAGAGTGGAAGGTGTAGAAAACTTGAAGTGAAATATTTTGTCATCTTCTCTTTTCTACTACACTAGAGAGGATCTGGGCTCTGATCTTTAAGCTTCCTAGAAACAAAACAGGTTCCCGCTCGGGCCTGACCCTCTGTCAGCACTGGGCTTGTGCCCCTGGAGGCCCCAGCCCCTCTCTGCCCCCAACTTACCTGCGCTCCCCAGGGTGTCCTCAGACACCCTGACAGAGATGTCACAAGTGCCCCGAGGGGCCACCCAGGGCTGTCCTGGAGCTCTTACTGTGATTCTAATTGCAAGTGGTTTTCCAGGGTTTCGGTCAGTCAGTCTCTCCCACCGCACTGTCCTTTTCTCAGAATGTGCTTTCTCAGCCATGCTCTCTTTCCCAAGGCTGTCTTGGTGGAGACTTTACTTATTTTTGTAGCAGCAGCGGAGGGCGGGCAGCCTGGACAAGAGAGGTTTGTGGAATCACAGGCTGGCACTGAGAGAGTCTTCTTTCAAGTCAAGGTCAAAACCCCGGAGCCATTAGCCAGAGACTTCATTACTCTGGGCCTCGGTTTTCTCTTCCATAAGTGAAGCTTCGTATCTGCTGCTCCTCTGGCCTCATGTGCGCCGTCAGTGTGACAAAGGTGAGTTTTAAAGTTGCTGTATGAAAGCAACGGTGACAGGCGTGCAATGCCTCCCTCATGGAATGCTTTGCGGCACGCACTTCTCTGTCCTTTCTTAGGATTTCACATACGGGCCATTCCAGCCCTGCGGTCATCAGGTGAGAAATCATGGTGCTTGGGTTCAGGTAGCACCCACAGGGATGGGGAGAAGGAGATGGACAGAAGAGTCAATAGGTAGATCAACAGGACCCCAAACAATAACTAGGACAGTGTTGATAAAAGAGAAAGGTCATCGCTCTTCCTCCGTTTTTGGCTTTAGGTGGTGGGAAGGAAATTCACTGCCACAGAGACTGGGGGAAAGAGGCATGGGAGGAGACAAAATGAGGTCCCAGGGACTTGGGACATGTGAATGCAGTCTGAAACATTACAGATGGACTTATGAGTCAGGAGCTGATGAGAGCTCAAGGGCTGGAGATACAGGCAGACTCTGAAGGGTGTATTGCTAACTGAAGACGGGGAGTTAGCGCTGTCCCCCAGAGGGGGTGTGTGCAGAGAGGAGGTGAGGGCTATAAACTCGAATTTAAATGGAGAACTTCAAGAAGGAGGGATGGATGGTCCTATGGGAAGGGAACCTAGAAAATGTGGTGCTTGAGAAGCTTCCAGAAGGAAAGAGCAGAGAGGTCGACCATGCTCAAGGCTACCCAGAGATAAGCCCTAAAACTAGATGCCTTTCCTATCACGGTGCCCCAAAGGTGAAACTTGGAGTTTTATATTCTGGGGGTGATGGGGTGGGGCCACCCCCAGTGCCTCTCTTTATATTGAGTCCTCTGAAAGTCTTGGCCGAACACTCAAGTCAGAAATGGCCATCTTCTCCAAATATTGACTGGGACTCTACTCTTTGCACTGGGCACTGAAAATTTAAAAAAAGTCAAAGACAATAGTTTCTTCTCATATATTCTAAGACCCCATGGTGGATGTTCTATATATAAGAACTTTTTTTTTCCTATTCATACCTATGATAAAAATCTAATCTATTAATTAGACATAGTAAGAGACTAACAATCATAGCTAGTAATAAATAGAACGATTGTCAACAGAACAATAAAATAAGCTATGGTTAGGTAAAATAAGGGTAAGTTGCACCCAAGTGAGTGTGATAGTGTTCAGTCCATCTGATGATCAAGATGACTACTGAGTCACTAGCAGGAGGACAGCGTACATAGCACAGATGTGCTCCGAGTAGCTGAGTTCATCACGCTACTCGGAGGGGTACACAACTTAAAACTTATTAATTGTTGATTTCTGGAATTTTCCCCTTAGATCACAATTGATCACAACTGACTCCAGATCACTAAAACTATAAAACACAAAACCACGGATGTAGTGGGGATGCTCTTGTGCGGTCCTTAGGAGAGAGCATTTACATATAAATGATTCCTGGCTCCGAGCAGTCTCCTGAGTGTGCCGTGACTGCTGCAGAAGATGGAAGCGTGGTCAAGGTGGCAAGGGCAGCCGTACTCAGCAGTATGGAGCGTGTCCTAGAAGAACAGAGTAGGGGGAAGACCCCAGGTGGGGAAGCTCTGCACTCAGTGATGTGGAAGACGGATGGAACATGGTTTATCTGGAGAGTAAGGAACATACCCAGTGCTTAGAGAGAGGACTCATCTAGGAGACTTGTAGAGACACGGAAGGAGCCCTGGAAAACTCAGATGGAAGAGGCCTTGAGGGTGCTGGAATTCTGGACTTCATCCTGCAGATACTGGGTGACCGGCTCTGATGGTTACTCCCGGGCACCACTCCACTACCATATGCCTGATTGTCCTGTTGCTATTTGTGTTTTCCTCCTCCATCTGTGCCCTAACATCTTTGTGCTTATGGCTCCAGTCGATTAGAAATCATTCACCTGGGGCCATGTCTTTTCATCCTCTGACTGTTCCACAGGGACTAGTTGGGGACCTCTAAGGAGGAGCACACTGTGAAGCTGCGTTTGGAGTGGAGGCAGGAGAAGCCAATGCCCGGGTTTATTAAGTGCAGGGGGTGTGGCCCTCAGGACTCTACTGTCTAGGAGATCACATCACTCCTTGTCCTCTCTTGTAATTTAACAGATAGTCATTTTATACTTGCAACTGGCCAGGGACAGCAGGTATGGGAAGAGATGGTGGCTATGGCACAGTTCTTGACTGTGTCTTGCTGTTAGGGAGCTGTGGGGTTGCCGGCAAGCCCACTTGCTAAGTCTGCAATGTCTACTAAGAATGAATAGGAGAACAGGCAGGACCTCAAACTCAGTTTTAGGAGGACTAGGGAGCCTCTTCTGTTGAGAATGGCTGGGACCAGACCTGAAAGCCAAGCAGGTAAACAGGGGAGCAGAAGGCGGAGAAAGGCATGGGTGGAGAGCTCGGCAGAGTGGCGGCCAGTGTTGGGGTGGTGGAGGGACCCCTAAGCTGGCATCTGCGGATGAGGCCATGGCACTTCCTGCAGCACACGGGCATCCTCAGGATCCTGGTCCGGCCCACCAGAGAAATTTGGGAAAAAGGAGAAAACAACCAGGAGCGCCTGATGTCTTCAACAGAGGACTGCATTTTCCCCCCTTGGAAAAATACCACAGACACTGATTCTGAAAGAAACAGGTGGAATGGATTTAAGGTGCTGTTAAAATGAAAATGGACAGTGTGGGCCTGCTGGTAATCAGAAATCTGCCTCAGAAAGGGACAGTGTGAGAGATGGGGCCCCAGAAAAGAAAGGAAGGAAACCTCCTCCCGACGCTGGCGCTGAGTCATGGAGGAGCAGCTGCAGAATTTTATTTACTTTTTCTAGATTTTACACTGTAATTTTAAATTATAAATACACGTTGTGTCACCAAACACTACGGCCTATTCAGCACACATTTGCTGAATTGTGCCAGGCATTCAATTAAGGGCAGGGACACAAAACTGAAGGCAATATGGCCACTGCCTCTGGGAACTGCCTGTTATAGGAGGGGCCAGACCCCAGATCACAGCCACTGTGCCACGGAGGGCGCCTCTGGTGGGAGGTACTTGAGGGAGCAATTAACTCCGTGTGCTGGAACTGGGAAAAGTCAATCTGAAGACAGATTAAGCCACGGGCACTGCCAAGGGCCTCAGAGTCGGCTAGAGGGCTTTATAAAATATGCCTGCCCCCAGTCCCAGCCCCACCCCTCTGAATCAGAAGCTCTGCCGCAGGGAATGCTGGGAACAGGATATTAATTTCAATTATTCCAGGACTTTTCCGAAGCACTTTGAGAAATTGTGTGTGTGTGTGTGTGTGTGTGTGTGTGTGTGTGTGTGTGTGTCCATGTGTGTGTTTGTGGTACTGGGGATTGAACTTAGATGTATTCTACCTTGGAGCTATACCCCAGATAACTTTTTATTTCTTATTCGGAAACAAGGTCTTACTCAGAACCCAGAGGTATTCTACCTTGGAGCTGTACCCCCAGCCCAATTTTTTATTTCTTATCTGGAAACAGGGTCTCACTATGTTGTTGAGGCTGGCTTTGAACCCATGATCCTCCTGTCTCAGCCTCCCAAACACTGGGATTACAAAAGTGTGCCACTGTACCTCACTCACTTTAAGATTTAAGAGGCAGTATTTCAAGAGATGGCCAGGGTTTCTGTAGATGGGAAAACAACCTAGAGTCAATGTCATGAAGATGGGACAGGCAGGAGACTGAAGGGGCAGAGCTTCACTTGCAGAGGAGAGGATGCTGGGAGTCAGAGCAAGGCCATGGTTCTTGATCTTAGCTGAAGTTCCAGGTTTTTTCTTTTTATGTGTGTGTGATAGTGAAAAATATAATACCTTTGGCTTCCATTCTGGTATTTCATAATTAGTTTCTTAGGTGGGGCTTGAGCTTATACTCTGAAGAAATGGCTCCATGCATGATTCTGCTGTATGGCAGGGCTGAGTCCCCGTGCACAGGCTGGACCCCTGGGAGGGTCTGAAGGCCAGGATCACACCAAGCCCTTGTGCTGCACACAGAAAGCCAAACTGAAGTCTCAATACAAACTACCGGTAGGTTCTAGAATGACAATTACAACTGACTTTTTATATGACTCTTTAGAAAGACTTCAGTGGACCTGCTGCATCCAGAAGGAAGAGATGCTCCAAGCATTGAGAGCTTGCCATGGATTCCTTGACAGTTCTGATATAGGACAAAGCTCTGCCTTCTCTCCCATCCCTGAATTCTGTAGGCCAGGAGGGATTGATTATCCCTGTAAATATACCACTTGCAAGTATCCAAAGAGGAGCATTCATCTTTAGATAAATGGATAATTTTTTAGGTAAAGTCAACCCAATGACATACCTGTGCTTTGTGCTCTGAAAGAATTAAGGTTTAGAGACAATGTGAGAGCAAAGATTTTGATTAGCACAAGAAGAGATGGAAGCACGGATGCAGCAGTGTTGCCCAATGGTACGCAAGTTAATTGATGACTTGACAGTGTCTCAGGGACCTGGGACCAACTGAAATCGACTCTTGGCATTTCTGAAAGTGACTTAAAAGTGGCTGATAGAAATTTTGTGACATTACCTTTTAGGATTAAAGATCTCAGATACTTTAAAGATCTCAGATAGTTTAGATTACCAACATCATAACAGAATAGGCTATAGGACAGGAGCCTTTCCCCAAAGAATGAAGTGTAATACAGAGAGAGGTATGGCCAATAGCTATTAGTTAGAATTACATTCATCACATATGTTTTCAAAAGCATTTATGCTATAGCTGACAGCCACAAATTTTATACTTTTAAAGTAAATCTATATAAGGATACCAGGCTGATGAGGCTGAAGTCCAGGGAAGAGGTTTATTATGTGAGATTATGTGGAATCAATATCATGGATGAATATAAGTGATGCAGGGCTATTAAATTACTGTTAGCATGCCGGGCGTGGTGGCGCACACTTGTAATCCCCGAGCTTGGGAGGCAGAGTCAGGAGGATCGCGTAGGTTTGAAGCCAGCCTCGCTGGCTTAAGAGACCCTGTCTCCAAATAAAATATAAAATAGGTCTGGGAGTGTATCCTAGAGGTAGAAGGGTTCCATCCTCAGCACCACCAAATAAAATAAAATAGAATAAAAATAAAATAAAAATAAATACATAAATTCCTTTTAGCATGAAGGCCACAGGACAAAGAATTCCCTTGGGTTGGAGCAAATGGAATTTGCTACTGTAAAGGCCCCCGTGGACTTCCAGTAGTTCATCACAGGTTAATGGATACAAGTGATAAATTATATATTAGACTATAGCTTAGAAACTTCCCTCATCTTGGCCCAGGCTAAAGTTGTAACTTTAGTCATATCAAAAATAGCTTCAATTTTTCCTCATTCATCTTTGGGCACACTCGTTCAAAGAACATTGCATAAGTGACTTGAAACACAGTCAAGTGGTAACTCAGCTACTCCCCACTGAACACCTCCTGGCTGCTACGCTTCGCATACACATGATGCTAATGATTCCTTTTACTCCTCCCTACAGTTTTGTGAAATGAGGTATTATTATCTCCGCTTTTGTAGAGAAGGAAATTAAAGTACAGAAAATCCTGGTTAATTTGCCAAAGATAAAGAAGCTAATTAATGGCAGTGCGAAGTCCAGAGCCCGATCTTCTCTCAGGTCCCCTCCTTTAGAAATATCGGTTCAAGGCCCCCAAAGTTAGCCACTCATTTTTCTGTGCTAATTTGGACCTTGCGTATACTTCCATTATTCTGCCTATGGTGGGTAATTAATTCATAACCTTCTCTTCCTTAAAGATCCTGAGTCCTGGAAAGCAGGATGCCTGTCTTTTTCTATCTATCTCTGAATTCCTAGGGGCCATCGTTTATTACAGAACTTAAAAGTTTCTGAAATGCCTACTATGTGCTAAGTGCTAATTTCAGTACTTCCTCTACAGGGATGAACGGGAGAGACATGGTTCCTGTTCCAGAGAGTGCTCATTCTGGAGGAGAAATGAACAGTTAAATAAGAAACTAAAATGGAGTATGGTGAGTGTTAGGATGGGGGAAATGTAGGGGAACAGAACCATGCGATTAAGAGCAGAGCCCGTGCCTCACTGTGGGAGGAAGGGAAGGGAGCCCGCAGAAGAAAGCAGTGTCTAGGAGAGGGGTGATTGGAATTATCCAGGCACTGTGAGGAGGTGAGGAGAGCAGAGGAGCCCTGGAGAGAGCAAACAGCTCGTGCAAAGAGAGGAGGTGGGAGGTACATGAGAAGGAAGGCGGTGGAGAGGGATGGTTCTGGAGACAGGGTCGATGCCAGACCACAGAGGTTCCTCGGAGATGATTGTTCTGAGGCTACTGGAGAGATTGCTTGTTTCTGTTGGCTTTTTTGTTCATTTGTTTTTGTTGTTGCTGTAACCAAATTACCTGACAAAAACAACTTAGAGAATGAAAGATTTATTTGGCTCATGGTTTCACAGTTTAGTCCATAGTCAGCCGGCTCCAAGGCAGACACTGTGGCGACAGCTGGCAGAGGAATGGCACCCAACTCTTGGCAACTGGAATCAGAGAGGGAGAGAGAGCAAGAAGAGGGGACCTGGACATGCAGGGTCTCCAGGACCCAGCCCCAATGGCCCACTGCTCTTTTCACATCCCGACTCTGAACTCTGCTCCCTGGGAGCGCAGGTTGCCAACACATGAGCTCTGAGGGCCATTCATTCTAGACACAAGCCACAATGCTACGGAAGGGTTTAAGCACTGGAAAGCATGACTACTTTTGAAAAATCACATTAAATGTAAAGAAAAGAGTGACATACAGGGGAGTCAGCAGGCTCACAGAGGACAGGACACTGTCCACAGTTGAGGTGAGAGAGACTCTTGGGGCCTGGACCAGGTAACTGGCAGCACAGGTCTTGAGGAGATTTTGGAGTAGGATCAATAGGTTTGTTTTTTAATTGGATATAGGAGATTAGGGGAGGAGAGGAGTCAAGAATGATCCTAGATTTCTGGGTTGGGAAACTGACTTGAGAGTGGAGCCATTCTAGGCCTTTAGGATAGTAAGTTCCTGTGTCTGAGGTGGACCTAGGAGCTTACAGAATGTGTTCATTTTGCAGACGGAGGGTAAGGGTCAGAGATGAGCTGGAGATGGAACTTTGGAAGTCATCAGCCATGAGGCTGACCGAGGTAACTCAGAGGTCAACAGAGAGGAGAGCTCTGTAAATATTATTTAAAGCCAAGTAGAGAAATAAGAGGCAACCAAAGCAAAAACAAAAACAAAAACAGCAACAAAAAGCATGTAAAGAGGAGAGGTAGGGGGAAGAGAACTGGGGAGAAGATAATACCTAGGAAGCCAAAGGGAAGCTTTGAAGAAGGCAGGTGTATCTCAATGGGAAAACATTTCTCCATGGTCAAGAAAGTGAAGATTTGGGAATGCAGCCAGGGGTCCGTGGTCCCCTGAGAGCAGCTCCAGGCTCCCGGGACCCTGGGTACCAGCCTGACAGGGCCAAGAATTTTAAGGAGGAAGCTGTTCAGTGACAAACACACATCTTGAACCTATGTCTTCTTATGGAAGTCGAGAGCATGATGAACCCATTTGGATTTTTCTGAGTATTTCCAGGTAGCTGTGGGAGTTGCTCCTAACTGCCTATCTGCAGGGTAGAATCGAGCTTGGGGAAGAAATTCAGAGAGGAACCATAGAAAGAAATGTACTAAGGAGACAAAGAGCTAGGACCACGTGTCACGTATCTTCACAGACACGCTCTGTTGGAGAGCGCCGTGGAGTACAGCGTGGTCCCCTTTGTCACCTGTCACGGGGCTGGCTCTCCAGTGGTGAGGACGCCTTTCATGGAACTCCCTGCGTGCGAGTGCTTAAACAGCAGCATTCAGGTTCTCTGCAAGAAGTGAGCAAAGGGGAGAGCAGCGATCTCAGGGCATCTGTGAAATCTTCTTTAGTGTTGAGGTAAGCGGAGAAGCAAAGCTATCCATGGAGGTCTGTTCCTCAACACCCTTTGTGACTCTTCCTCCCTTCAGAGTCTGCCTCTTCCTGGCTCTTTCTCTTTTGGTGTGACACCCCCGCAGCCATTTCCTCTCTGCCTTCTCCCCTCCTTTCACAAAGCCCCACTGAGCATCCCCTGAGGACCTTCACTATGATGCTGAGAGACTGCCCACAGTCACCGAGCACTCTCTTTACACATCCCAGATCTGGTCCAGAGCTCCTAGATAGCTTTGAGCCCCTTGACCTGATTTCCAGCAGACATGTTGTCTATGATGCCTGGCTAGGAAATCAGAGGTTCAGCGTTTTCCACACGGGCCTCATTGTCTTCACCAGAAAATCCTTTTCTCATCTAGTATTTCCTGTTTCTGGATTAGCACCCACCTCCATATTAAACGAGCAATTTGACACCTCTGGTTCTCCCTCTGCAGGGTCTCTGGAGCTGCTCTTCGATTGGACTTGCTCTCACCCAACATACCCTCCACAATGCTTTTCAACTCTCCCTCTTTTTTTCTTTCTTTTAGAAACACATATCTGATCCTGGACAAGTGTAAAAGCTTTCAGTTCTCTGCTACTGCCAACGGATTAGAGATGACGCTAACTTAGCGCCATTCAAAGGCCTTTGCAAATGGTCTTTAAGCCTGAAACATTGGTTTCAGGTACCCTGGTACTGATTTTGGATGGATTATCACACCTAATCCCAACAATAGTTCCAAAAGTAAGGTATTTCAATTTCATGCTTTTTTTTTTTTTTTGCAAAAATTAAGATAAAAAGAGATTAAGTGCTGTGGTTTAAGGTCCTCTGACTGTAAGTGGGCCAGGAGTCAGTCCAGTTTTTATATTTCAGTGTTTTATTTTCCCATTTTTTTTATGTCACCACGCACTACTGAAAGCATACTCAAGCCTTCGATAGGAAAACAGGGCCAGGTGCTGCTGGTCAGGCTGGAGTTAAGACTGTGAGCTCTGAAACCACAGAGCTTAGGCTTCACCTTGGCCTCGTTACCTCGAGCAAATGTCTCCACCCTCCTCAGTCTTTGGTTACTGCGAGGACAAGAGGGAGGACGGTGTGCCTAGGAGGTGGTCAGGAGCCAGTACAGGTGAGGTCACTCCCGTCTCTGGTTCCTGTTCATTTCCAGTAAGGCTGCAGCAAGACTGAGAGTCTGAAAGGAAGCGCTTCTGTGGCCAGACACACTGACTTCTGTGCGAGGTGGTATGCTGGAGAGTGCGCTCATCAGCTCAGGAGCCACCATAAGGCTGGGGAAGAAGGGTGGCAAGAGAGCTTTGCATCCGAGTGCACTGGTTTGAGACATGTGAAAAGATAAAAGAAACCTCCATTTCTTGTGGTCCTCGAACCTCAAAGGGAAAAGAGCCAAAACCGATGAAAATTGAGTCAGTTCTTTGGACAGGATGGAGACGGTACCAGTCGAAGATATCAAAATGAATGGGCTGCTTTTTTTGTGGAAGGATTTGGCCTTTTAGGAAATGAATAAATAAACTCAGAATTCAATAGTTCAACACATGCTACAAGCATTTATTACCACCTTTTTTTTTTTTTTTTTGCAGCACTGGGGCATTCTATCTGTGAACTACACCCCCATCTTTATTTTTTATTGTTTATTTTGAAACAGTGTCTTAGTAAGTTATGGAGCACCTCACTAAGTAGCTGAGGGTGTCCTCAAACCTGCAATCCTCCTGTCTCAGCCTCCCAAGTACTGGGATTATAAGGGTGAGCCAGTTTTTGCTGAGCACCATGCTTGGGACTGTAGAAAATGCTCAAGTATAAGGGGTAGAGGATGGTGGCAGTGGTAAGCTATGAAAATTTCTCGAAGAGCAATAATTAAAATAATTTTCATTGAAAACCATATCAATAGTATAAACAAGCTCTGTGCTCAAGCGGGTCTGTCCCTTTTGTGGGTGCCCTCGATGGTCTTTGCTCACACTGGAAAGATATATTATTCCAAGTGGGGACCTAGTCAGAGAAGTGAAGAGACAGGCCCACATGTGTGCAGTTTATAAATAAGCGACGTATTTATTATCTGAACATAATGCACTCTCCGCTGGAACACAACGCCTATGCAAATACATAATTAGTATACTTTCCACAAATCTACTATTCTTGTTCTAAAATCCTGTGCGGCTTATTCATATCATATTTCCTACACTTGAAACAGTCACGTAGAGATTAAAAATAATTACACTTCCACTTTTTCAATAGAGGGAGTCCTGAAAATCACTCAAGATTTTCTTGATTACTATTTTTGTTGCTACATACCATAGGTTTCCAGAGATAAACTCTCAGTTTTTCATTTATATATAACTGATAGTTATTACTACTAGCTGTCATTTTTTTTGACAACATACGTTTGCATCACTCACAACACACTAAATGTATATGTGGACGTGTGGGATTTATTTCCTTTCTTTTTTCTTTCTTCCCTCTCTCCCTTCTATTTATTGATTTTTCTATTTGTTTATTTGCTTATTTATTTATTTATTTATTTACTTATTTTCGTGGTACTGGGGACTGAATATAGGGGCATTCTACCTCTGAGCTACACCCTCAGGACTTCTCCTTTTGTTGTTGTTTTGAAACAGGGTCTTGCTACGTTACTAAGAGTCTCCCTATGTTGGCATTGCTGAGACTGTCCTGGAACCTGCAATTCTCCTCCTTCAGCTTCCAAGTACTGGGATTCTAGGCATGTGCTACCAGCTCAGCTCTTTCTTAAAAAATATACTTCTATTGATGCATCGTGACCGTGTGTCATAGTGAGGCTTACTGTGGCAGAGACCAACAGGGTGATCCCACCCAGCTCCTCCCCACTCGTAGTATTAAAATTGTTATTGAAGGCTTCATGAATGTACGTAGAATTGTTTGAACATTTTCCTCCATCGTCTACCCTTCCCTCCTCCTCTCCCTCCTCCACTCCCTCCTCCACTCCCTCCTCCTCTCCCTCCTCCTCTCCCTCCTCCTCTCCCTCCCAAAGTCTCCTTCCACTCGACTACTTCTATCTCTCCTGAAGCGTCTCTTGTGTTTCCGTGTTTCTCTCTGGCGTCCACATATGAGACAAAACATATGAAATGGGGGCCTGTTTGTTATCTTTCCTCGGTAGTGAGGATGGAAGCCAGGGCTCCATGCATGCTAGGCAAGCGCTCTACCACTGAGCTACACCCCAGCCCTCGTGTAATTTTAAAATAGAGTTAATAATCACAACAGCGTTGGCGGCTCCCAACTGTTCTTCCCTTCGTCATTTAAAAATCATTGACTGAGGGGCTCATTTTTTTCTAACAACTTTTATGTCACAAACAGCATTTGTATTTACATAGATGGCTTTTGTGGGCCCTCAATACCAAATGAATCTGTCATTGTTATTTACTAATATATCCCAGGATATTGCTTTGTTAAATTATAGTCACTAAAGCCCATAAAATAACATCAACCACCTCCTTCCCTGCTCTGAGGTGTCGCCTGTGAAGGAAGCGATTGCATTCAAAGCGCCTCTGCTAATTAATCAGTGCTGGTCATACTCAGTTTTCTAAACTAAAAACTGGAACTAAATAGTTTATATTTTTTCCCCCGATTCTGGCTAAAAATGAAAGAGACCAGGATAAACCCAGCTACAGACAGAATGCTGCTTACAGCGATTCTTTCCTAATTACTCAAATCAATGGGTATTCCAAAAGCCGTCACGTTTGGTGTGGTTGTTGGCTTTACACGGCAGGGTGGCTAATTAAAACTTCTGCACACTCTGACACGGGCTTATGATTGTGAAAAAGGTCACCGCCTTGAAAACAAAGTTTGGTACGCCTCCACATTTAGCTAAATCATCACAAAGGGTGTTTAAAAATAATTTCTGTTCCTCTCTTCTGAGTAGCTTCTTTTCTTTTTCCTGTTTATTCACGACTGCCCACTTGAACCACCTCCTTCCCACAGGGTGGTCATACTGAAGGGGCCCCCTAGATGCTCATAAAGTTACAATAGTGCAGAGGGCGCGCGCACACACACATTACGGTGCTAGTAAAAACAAAGCAAAACAGAACTCTAGCGTGATGACATGACATTGAAGAACTGGAATACATGGCTGAGAATCCACCAGGAAAGTCAGCACTGTTCTCTGGGGTCAATGTGGCCAACACATACTCTAGATATTGTCAGTATTCCCCATTAAGAAGAGTCACCTTTTCCTCTCTGGAACAGAGCCTCTAGGTTCCTGTGGGCCCCGTTCCTGCATCCTTTGCCTTGTTAATGCAAACCAAGCATCACTTGGTCTTTTCAAATGAGGCACAGCCTCAGGACCAGCCTAAAGCTCCTCACACTGTCCACGGCATGTCTGAGCAGCTCACTGAGCGCACATATATTTAAGTTTATCTCCATTTCTAAGACATCCTCCTGTTTCTCTCTTGCAGACTTTTACTATATGTACTTTCATACCACTCCCTACATTCATGACTTCTACTTTGTATTTTATTTATTTACATATTTTTGTGGTACTGGAGATTGAACCCAGGGGCATTCAACCTCCAAGCTCTACCTCCAGCCCAACTTTTAAAATTCTTTATTTGGAAACAGGGTCTCAGTAAGTTGCAGAGGGCCTCACTAAGTAGCTGAGGCTGGCTGTGAACCTGGGATGTTCCTGCCTCCCGAGTACCGGGATCACAAGCCTGTACCATCATGCCCAGGTTCTACTTTGTATTTTAAAGTGTTGGTGAATAGTTTGCTTCTCGTCTATCCAACATATGGTAGGATAATAACTATTATTTTCACGGTATCATTTAAAGTTCGTCGGCTGCAGATACAAGAGAGAGCTAGGTAAGACTGCTTATTTCTCATGATATTACTGCTTCCCGTGGCTTTGCCTCCGGTTGCCCCTTCTGCAGAGGACGTGTTTACAGTCTTGGAAACAGAGAAAAATGTGATTCCACAATATAATTTAAGATTTAAGATTTCTAATTCACAACGGGGTTGCCAAGTGGGAAACGTTCCTCCTTACCAACTTTCTGAGAAGGCAGAGGACAAATGGAGGCAGGCAGTAGATGTATTGATGGTAAGCTGATAAAAACCTATGCCTGTGGGTTCTTAGCCCAGCTGCTCACTCCCTCTGCAGAAGGACTATGGAAGTCATAAAATTCTACCCCATTTCCACATCTATGACACTAAGTGAGGGCCAAAGAAACCAGGGAGGAATAATGTCAACATACAGGACTGTCTAGGGAGGATACCAGAGTACAATTACAAACACAAGGGATGGAATACGTATTATTAATTAACATGTATGTTAATAATATTGAATATTTAATAATATTTACACTCGCAAATTGGAAATATCGGAATAGAGAGGTTAAGTGATTTTCCAAGAGTTTCTCAGAATGTTAGTTTCTACGTTAAGATCTAATCCACAAGTTTTTCACTTATGTTAAATTTAACTACAAAAACCCCCACTAAGATTGTTAATATTCCCTCAACCGGGAATCTTAATTAATCTGCCAGTCAAAACAAGCTTGTGTTTACGCCGATGAGACTAGGGATTATTACAATACTGAGTCCCCATGGAATTAAGTTATAAAAATTTTAAGTCTTTACAGTATTAGCAATTTTCAGTTAATGAGACTTTAGTGAAGCAGCTCAATATTAGATGAATATTCCATAGGACCGGGACAGTGGGCATGCCTGTTGTCTCAATTGCTCAGAAGGGTGAGGCAGGAGAATGGAAGGTTCAAGGCCAGCCTGGGCAACTTGGCAAGATCCTGTCTCAAAATAAAACATAAAGGGCGGTGGGGGGGGTAGTCTCTTAGTAGTAGAGCACTTGTCTAACATGCAGGAGGCCCGGGGTTCAATCTGCAGCACCACAAAACAACACGATAACACCCACAACAAAGCAAAGAAAATGTCAGATAATATCCCACATATCTTAAGCAGGGTAATATTAAACTTCAGCAACTTAACTCCCTCAACACTCAGACATTAAGCTGAATTTGTAAGGAAGGAAATTTGGTTCTATCAGAGGGATATCAACCGCTAAAGCCGTGATTAACTTACACCCCACGGTCCTTTAGTACTAAACAGATAAGAGAAATGTTTTTGTGATTTCTTCCAGAAAGTGAGAGAATAACCAAATTAAACAAAAATAAAAGCAAAGGTAGAATTAAGAGAAGACAGTAAGGGGTCTTGTTGGTCATAGGAGAGAACCAGGCCCCTGAAATCTCCTTAGACCCCCCATTCTTCCTGCCAGAAAGGATGCTCACATACACCCCATCCTACCCCCTGAGAGCGTGCTCCCACAGACTGTCCACAAGTTGTCAAGCTATGTCATTTAAGAGAAAATTAGAATGATACAACACTTGATAGGTGAAACGATAATTATTTGTAGATGACAGGTTTACCTGGAAACCCAAAACAAGGACATGAAAAATTATAGATAATAATATAGCAATGAGATTAAAATTAATATACAGAAATTGACATCCTTTACATAAAAACAATCTTAGCTGAAAATATCAAGGAAGAATTAGTGTAACAACAAAAATGATACAAATATTTACAAATAAACTTCATTAGAAGGGCACAATTTCTCCATAAAACACTTAAAATGCTACTAAAAGAGAAAATATTTTGAATATGGGAAAGGCTTGTTCAAAGTTTTAAATTTCATGTCATCTGAAAATAAACAAAGAGCAGTTATGTTTTAAAGCAGAAAGACTGGCACTGTAGTTCATTTGTAAAATGAACAAGTACGAGTGGCAGGGGGATTTGTGAAGAGGGAGAGTCTTAAGAGGGGATTAGTTTCTGCTTAGATTTAAAACCTAGCATAAAGTTTCAGTGACTGAAGCAATGTGGAATGTGGCAGACAGAACACTGCGAATAATCTAAAATATGTAAGGGACCAGACTATCTGATAAAGTGTGATTTCAACTCATCTGAGAAAGGAGGAAGGATTAAATCAGTAGTAGGATAGGATGGGGCAAGTAGAAAGGAAGCTAATTAATAAGTTCCAATTCTTTCTTTCTTTCTTTCTTTCTTTCTTTCTTTCTTTCTTTCTTTCTTCCTCTCTCTCTTCTTTCTTTCTTTCTCTCTTTCTTTCTTTCTTTCTTTCTTTCTTCCTCCTTCTTTCTTTCTCTCTTCTTTCTTCCTTCTTTTCTTTTCTTTTCTTTTTTCTTTTCTTTTCTTTTCTTTTCTTTTCTTTCCACTACTAGGAATTGAACTCAGGGGCATTCTAACTCTGAGCTACACCCCCAGCCCTATTTTTTTCTTTTATTTTGAAACAGGATCTCACTAGTTAGGGAGGGCCTCTCTAGCTGAGGCTGGTCTCAAGCCTGCAATCCTCCTGTCTCAGCCTTCTCAATTCTAGGATTACAAGATTGTTCCATCATGCCCCGCTTAGTAAATTCAATTTTTACTTCACACTTCACACAAAAGTGAATTGTAAATGGACCAATAATTTCGCCTGAAAAATAAAGTAATAAATGTACTCAAGGAAACCATGGTAGATTTCTAAGAAAAGAAGAGCCTTTCTAAGTGTGATATAATGCTAAAGGTTTCAAATGAAAAGATTGATATATTTGAATACAAAAAGTATATACAAAGCCACAAATAGTGTTTAAAGCGAGTGCAAAGGCGAAAAATTAGCTACAAAAACTTACATTTCACAATCCAGAAAAATAGCTCATTTTACACACACACACACACACACACACACACACACACACACACACCACACACACTCGCTCACACACACACACACATACACACACCTATGGAAAAAAAAATGGGTGCAGGATTTTTTTTGGTTGTAGTAGGGTGGAACTTAGAGGCTTTCTACCTCCGGGCTATACTCCCAGGCCTTTTTTTTTTAATACTCTATTTGGAAATAGGGTCTCACTAAGTTGCTGAGAGCCTCACGAAGTGGCTGAGGCTGGCTTCGAACCTGCACGATCCTCCTGTCTCAGCCTCCCAAGCGCGGGGATTACAAGCGTGCGCCACCACACCCAGCCGGGTACAGGATTTAACCAAGTGATCACAGAAAAAGGAATGTAAGTGACTCTTTGAATATAAAAAGATGCTCATCTGACCTTCGTGTTTAATACCACTTTTATAGATAAAAAGTTTCCCAACACAATGTGTGGAAAGGCCTTCTCCTACATCTATGGCAGGAGTAGATTGGTTCAAGTTTTCTGGAGAAAATTTGACATTATGTAAAATGTATATCCAGCCGGGTGTGGTGGTGAACGCTTGTAATCCCCGTGCTTGGGAGGCTGAGACAGGAGGATCACGCAGGTTGGAAGTCAGCCTCAGCTACTTAGTGAGGCTCTCAGCAACTTAGTGAGGCCCTGTTTCCAAATTAAAAAAAAAAAAAAAATATATATATATATATATATATATATATATATATGGTCTGGGAGTATAGCTCGGAGGTTGAAAGCCTCTCTGGGTTCCACCCCCAACACCACCAAAAAAAAAAAAAAAAAAAAAAAATATCTGGGACAGATTTGCCGGGTGAGCCCCTCCTCTGACTTGCAGGTAACACTAGCTGGTAGGATCAGGAATTCAGTGCAGAGAAGAGAAAGAACAGGAAAAATGGAAAATTTTGTCTTTTGATTCGATATTTTTCCAGTGTGACAAATCCTTCCAGCTTCGTTTAGACAGGAATAATTCATTTGTGTGTCTTTTCCTTCAAATTTTGCCAAATAAAATGTTTGTTTCAAATTTTCCTTTTTACCCATTTGTATCTCAATTTTCTCCATATTTCCTTAATTTTCTTAAGGTTTTCTGGCTTGAGATTTCATTGCATTTTAAAACTTCTTATAATAATGGAGTAAAATGTTTTAAAACAGATGTATGAACAGAGAACATATTGTAACTGCCCTAGATGCCATAAACAGCCAGGCAGCTAAAAAATCCAAAGAGTTCCCTTTGTAAATACAGTAAGTTTTCTGTTGTGAAATACTCAGGGCACTAATTCTACCATTTCATCTTTCCCATTACCTAGCTGGTCTCAATTTTTCAATTTTATAATGGCTCTTTGGCTAAGCTGCACCATAAAATACTTAATAAGTCCAATTGTCACTTATTAGGAGGCCGGGGTTTGTGATCCCAAGAATTGCTGTGCTAAGCCCAGCTCTTGGCCTGATGTACGTTATTTCTTCCTCCTCCACGGGAGAAGAGTGACCGTTAAGTGTTCTTTTAGCTTCTAGCTTCAAAGGGGGTTTTGTAAGCTGATATACCTGCTGCTAACAGACACATTGGGGTGGTGGATAGTTTTCTTGTGTCCTTGTACACTTGGGTTATAGGTTTTCTGGTTTCAGAAAAGATAAATCCCTCCCTCCCTCACTTTGGAGAAGCAGAGAATACAGATGTCCCCCTTTTCTGTACTTTTTCTTCTGGTAGTTTCACTTTACTGTGGCCATGCACGGTCCCAAACTATTAAATGGAAAATCCCAGAAATAAACAATTTGTAAGTTTTCAATTGCGTGCTATTCTGAGCAGCGTAATGAATCTCGGGCTGCCCCGCTCTGTCCCTTCCGGGTGACTCAGCCCCCTGTCCAGGCGTCTCTGCTCCACACGCGCCCCGCCCATCAGTCACTTGCTGGCCGTCTCATTTATCAGATGGACTGTCCTGGTGCCGCAGTGCTTGTGTCCGAGCGAGTCTTGTTTTACTTAATTTGGCCTCACAGAACAAGAGCAGCGATTTTGGCAATTTGTATACGTCCAACAGAAACTTGAAAGTATTTTCTTTAAGTGACAAGGTAAATGTTCTCAGGCTGCAGTTTAGATCTACAGTGTTCTCAGAGGCCCAGCCTGTGGGTTCTTGGGAGATGGTGGAACCCTTTGGAGGAGGGTCTAGTGGGAAGAATTTAAGTCATTGGGGCTAACCCTTGATGGGGATACTGGAACCCCAACAGTTTTCAATCTATTTGTTCCCCAGTCACCACTAGGTGACTGACTAGCTTTGCTTCCCCTGAAAAGCAAATCCCTGCCAGGAAGGGTTGCTTCAAATGCACACCCCAGAGCAGCT
Source organism: Muscardinus avellanarius (assembly GCF_963383645.1). Classification (NCBI taxonomy): domain Eukaryota; kingdom Metazoa; phylum Chordata; class Mammalia; order Rodentia; family Gliridae; genus Muscardinus; species Muscardinus avellanarius. The sequence continues at coordinate 59,738,235 of NC_137803.1, forward strand.
GACCAGTGGACCATGGACTGAAACCATGAGTCATTATAAATAACCCAGTATCAGGCGTATTATCTCACGTATCACAAATGTTGAGTAAACAAGTGAAGGGGGAGTGCCAATACTTTCACACCTAATCACAATGTAAACAGAGACAGTGATTCTGAGTTAAATTACAGAGCAATGAAATCTTCTACCTCACCTCCAGTGCATATGTTCTGGAGTTTGTCAGTTCAAACAAAGACCATGCCCTTCTGTGTTTCTTTCCTCTGATACAGCTATATTTTGGTGGGCTTTCTGGACACAGAGTAATTGCTCCATAGAAGGCTTGTTGAGTGGCTGATCTTAGAATAAAAGGATTTTTTAGTAGCTTCATTATTTTTTAACCTAAGTTTACTGAATCCCCATTAAACCTGAATGTTTTCTCAAGAGCTCTACTAAGGGATAACCATTTTTGTTTACAGGCAGCTCTGGAAGGAGGTTAGACTTTGAATTGTGTTTGGAATGTAAGTGTTCGGATGATTATTTTAAGAAAACTCCCTACATAGGAATGCACTGAGGGGGCATTAGCGTTGATCTAGCACTAGCTCTCTGAAGCAGAGTGAGACACTTTGCTGACTCATTACCCTTGATAGAAATACGCACATCTTCACTGGAGTCTGTGTTGGGAGCCTCGGCCATGAAGGCGTTCGGCTGGGAGCAAACCCATCCATCTCCCGTTTTATCTCACACTGGCTCCTGGGGAGGAGTTTCTCAGGCAGATTTAACACAGTAGAGACTTCAGCCTCGGCTGCCAAACCGTCTCAGAAGGGGACCCTGGTGTCCTGGTTTTCATGGGGATGACCGAGTCTAGTGCTGGTGCCGCACGGGTGGCCGTACATTGCCTGTGTGGCCCTCTGAAGGTTAAACACTCTTCACTGCACTTTCTCCACAGTTAATAAAAGAGAAAGAAGAAAAAGGAAGAGGAGGTGATACAGGACCGCCACAAGAAGAAAAAGAACGTTTCTTGGAGAGCTGTGAGGGGTAAGTGGGAGAAACACTCCCGGGGCCTGTCCAGGGTGGGTCTGCTTGACTTTACCCAGTGTGTGTTCCTGTCTTTGTCAGAACAGCTTTTGCCCCACATTTCACAGAATCAGCCTTGATTCCAATTACTTAATTTTTTTTTTTACTTTTTGTGACACTAATCTCATTCAGCATAATGTTCTCCAGTGTTCTTCCTAATATGTGGAAGCTAGGGGAGAAAATGGGTTACAGGAGGAAGGCTAGACAGAGAAGGATAAACTATAGATGAGCAAGTAAGGGGACCTAATGAGGGGATGCGAGGAGGGAAGAGGAAAATTCCCTAATGTACATGATGTATATCCACAAACATATCAAAGTCAACCACTAAGCCAAACATGAGCAGACCCTGTTTCAAAATGAAGAATAAACAATAGGGCTGGGGGTGTGGATTGGAGATTGAATGCCCTGGGTTCCATCCCCAGTGCTACAAAAAAAGTGCCTAGATATGACCCTGCTCGATGATGACTAGGAATAGTGAAACAGCATTCAGAGAACAATGGGTCACAATGGAAGGCAGAGTCTTAGTTCTCTGTATTCTTTTCTTCTGGATAAAAACCTTGCATAGGATGGCTTCTCACCCACTTCTGATTTTCCCATGTATTTTCCCAGAATAGGTCAAGGAAATTTTTTAGGACACATAAAGTCCTGACTTACCAACCTTACTCTTTAGGTAGAAACTATAAAAACTAGTTATAGTAGCCGGGCGCGGTGGCGCACGCTTGTAATCCCAGCATTTGGGAGGCTGAGATAGGAGGGTCCTGTTCGTGGCCAGCCTCAGCTACTTAGTGAGGCCCTCCGCAAAAGTAAAATAAAAAATAAAGGATAAATAAGTAGATCTGGGGGTGTAGCTCAGAGGTAGAATGCCCCTGGTTTCTATCCCCAGTACCGCAAAAAAAAAAAAAAAAAAAAAACCAACAACAAACTAGTTATGGTAAATGTTCTGAAAAGCAATTAACCTTATTGTCTTTACGATGACAAATACACCAGTAACTTCACTGGGTAACTTTTACTCTAGGAACTAAGTTCCTCAGTCTCTCTATATGGTGATACCCTCTATTATCTTGACTACCTGTGCACAATAACTTCTAAAGTATCTAGTTTTAAGCAACTCAACAAAACCAATGCCTTACGTTTTAAAATGCAAATATAAACTGACTCCACTGTGCACAAAACCTCTCAGATTTGCTATTCAAATAGAATCCACATTGTTACCCAGTAGCTCTACGTACACGGGCTACTGTGAGGTGAACAATTTCTAAGGGCATATGGTCTGAAATAAAGTCTGGCGAGAGGGGGTAGAGCAAAGGGAGACTTTTTTTCCTCTCCCAGCAGATGATCTGCTCCTAATTAGGAGAAAAATTAAAGAGAAGTTTTGATGCCTGGTGAGGTGGAACACGCTTGCAATCCCAGCATTTGGGAGGCGGAGACTGGAAGATCTCAGTTTGAGAACAGCCTCAGCTACTTAGTGAGGCCCTTTGTAACTTAGGAGACCCTGTTTCAAAATAATAAATAAAAAATAGGTCTGGGGGGGTGTGGGTTAGAGGTAGAATCCTTCTGGGTTCCATCCCCAGTACTACCAAAAACAAAAACAAAAACAAAAACAAACAAACAAACAAAAAAAAACAGGCAGTTTTGTAGAAAAATGTGTAGTGGTCTGCTCTTAAGTTCTCAGGAGCATTTTAAACATGCTACCTATGAAAGAATCGTGTTCCTGTGATCTCAGTAGTGTTGCTCCCTGCTGCCTGCCTCCATCTGTAGGAGGTGGCAGCTGCTGCCGGGCCTGTGCAGCTGCAGCAAAAGCCCATGACGTTGACTTGTGGACTTTCTCAGCCTGATACAGATGCCCCTTGAAGAATTCCCTGTGCTTTTATTTCGCATTGCAACTTTATCTTGTATTTGTATTTTTATTTATTCATTTATTTTTTGCAGTACTGGGGATGAAAGCCAGGGGCATTCTACCTCTGAGCTATACCCCCGCCCTATTTTCTATTCTTTATTTTTGAAAAAGGGTCCCACTAAGTTGTAGAGGGCCTCAATAAGTAGTTGAGGCTGACTGCAAACCATGATCCTCCTGTCTCAGCCTCCTGAATGCTGGGATTATAAATGTGTGCTACCACCACCAGCTTACATTGCAACTTTAAAGAATACTACTCAACAGGACACACAGCCCCAACCTAATTTGGTTCCTAGCCAGAAAGATGCTAAAACCGTACCAATCCCAGGAACTATTGAGATGCCACTGGGGCCACAGCAGTCTGCAGTAATATATTCATCCAAGAATCCTACCAACCTAGCGAGATCCTGTTTTAAAACAAAAAATAAAATGGGGCTGGGGGTATTGCTCAGAGGTAGAGTGCCCCTAGGTTCAAATCCGAAGTACCAAAGGACTGGGAGTCTGAGACAAAAGGATTGCAAGTTTGAGGTCAGCCTCAGGAACACAGGGAGATGCTGAGCAACCTATAGAGACTTTGTTTCAAAATTAAAAAATTAATAAAGGAGATGGAGGGGGCCACGCATGGTGGCACATTCTTATAATCTCAGTACTTGGGAGGCTGAGAGAAAAGGATCCAGGTTTGCGGCCAGCCTCAGCTACTTAGTAGGGCCCTTTACAACTCAGTGAGACCCTGTTTCAAAATAAAGAATAAAAAATAGAGCTGGGGGTGATGCTCGGAAGTAGAATGCCGCTGGATTCCATTCCTATCAACACACACACACACACACACACACACACACACACACACACATAAAAAAGGGATGGAGGAGGGGTATAGCTTGGAGGTAGAATGCCCCTGTGCTCAATCTCTAGTGCCACACACATGCACACATTACACACACAAAATAATAATAATAAAAAGAAAAGAACTGAGTAGCAAAATCCTTGTTCACTTTCTTGGTAGGACTGTTTCAGTGGGCAAATTCGGTTCTTTCTTGAAAATGTCAGTAGTGGATCACATATCTTCTGTAACGTGGGCGGTGACGCTGTCCACGGTGCTAATGGCACCCCTTGCGTCCTGAGCTGGGTATCTGCGGAGGCCTCGTCTGTACTAATGAAAGGTGTCCCCAGGGCGCTGTGCGGCACTGCGGAGCCCAGTCTGCACAAGTGCCCTGCATTTCAGCCTTGGCTTTCACTGCATCCCATTAAAAGTCCCTGGCTTTGCAGGGCGAGCATTAACAGTGGAACAATTGAAAGTGGTACTTGTGGTTGCTGGAGCAGACATCTCAGAGAGCACCAGACGGGTCTGTAATATTCCCACCAGTTAAGGATTCTGTCTCATTCAACACCGACGCTGTACACGTGGCCACTGAGCTCTGTGCTTGACTGTGGACCGGCTGCCTCCACGGTCCTCGAACACTGCACCCATCAGTTACTAACGGTCTACTCTGGAGTTTTGCGAAATGCAATTGAAGGTGATTCCCAAGGCATACTAGGAACTTAAAGAAACACTGAGAAATGATTAAATTTTTTTTCCTGTAGGTTAACTTCATAACATCTTTGGAAGGATTGGTTTAAAATTTATAAATATGAATAGGTACAAAAATTCCCATAAGCAGGCACTATTATATTAGCCAATACCTTTTTTTTTCTTTGTGGTACTGGGGATGAAACCCAGGGGCATTCTGCCTCTGAGCGATACCCCCGGCCCTATTTTTTATTCTTTATTTTGAAACAAGGTCTCACTGAGTAGCAAAGGGCTTTACTAAGTAGCTGAGGCTGTCTGTGAAACGTGATTCTCCTATCTCAGCCTCCCAAATGCTGGGGTTACAAGCATGCGACACCACACCCGGCTAATCAATATGATTTAAAGTGATATTAAAATAAAATAGCTCTGAAATGTAGTAAGTCTGTGGAGTGGCATCTGAATCATAAAGCTATAAAATATGTTCAGAAAAATGTCAGTATCAAATTAATTGCATTTTCTGGACTATGACAGTTCATATATATAGCTAACTTACAGTTAATCAATATATTGGATTACTACTCCTTGCCAGAGACTGGTCATAATGAACAACAAGGGATACTACACTTACATGTCTTTTGTGAAATAATAAATAACCAGATTTTAGACAGTGAAGCAAATGTGAAGAGAGGTCAGAAATCTTGAAGCGCCCATGAGTTACAGAATCCATAGGTATTTTTTATCCAGACTTCTGAGGTAACAGAGAATCTCAGTTTAAGTTTTGCAAATACTCAACTTTTTCTACTTTGCTAATAGTGACAAATTTTCTGTTTCAGGACTCGGGGAGCAAGCAGGCGAATGGACACAGGGTAGTCTGACATTGTTAGTTTCCAGGGAAAAAACAAAGTCAACAAATTGGAAAATGCACTTCACTGGCCCTTAATTTTGCTCTTCAGATTGAATGCTACAAATTCCTAAGCTACAGAGCACACCTGACGGCCAGGCAGAAACCATTTACTATTCAGGGATTGTAATAGAATGTCCTGTCAGTTTATGCTGGAAGGACAACGGATTAGCATCCTGTTCATTTATCATGCATTTCTATTTTTAAAGGGTATAGAGCTTTCTTATATATTTCCACCTAGTGTTGGCACTTTCAAATGTACTACGCTAAGATAGTAAGACAGCTTGAAATCTACTGGTGTATATTAGAAAACATCTACTTGTATAGCTGAAATATAAATTTGATAAGGCGGTACATAAGAGAAAAAAGGCAGGGGACATGGTTCCAGAAATGCTCCAAGATTCATCCAGCCGTGAGCTTCCACTGCGGGCCTGGCACGAGGTTAGGCCCAGAGGCTGCACACAGAAGTGGAGATCCCTGGCCTGCGGAAGTTCCCAGTCTAGTGGGCACATTAATGATGTTCATTAAAGGCAGATGACTAGACATTATACGAGGAACTCTGCAAATTCTAACTAACCTGCTCGGGTTCCGCTCTGTGCTCCAAACAAGGTCTACTGTTTTGACCAGACTCTGACAAACACACTGTCTCTCTTCTGATGTACTTCTTCAAGTCCCTCTGTGCTGGAGATGACGTACGTGCTTGCTCCTTCTTAGAGCTTCATTTTCCCCACTGACTGTTCTCCAGACCCCATCTTTACACAATCACGGGTCCTAGTGTGGCCAGTGATGAGTAGACACACCTGGCTCACGATGATGTTTTGGCAAACACACTGGCTTCTATTTCGCAGGCTATTGCCCCGTCCCCCAACGTGCAGGGAGGCAGGGCAGGGTGGTGGCCCTGGCAGTGCGCTCTAGGGAACACCTGGGTTCAGACTGTGGCTTCATCTTTAGTGCAGGAACAAAGGTAAGTGATTCGATTTCTCTACCTTGGTTTCTCCCCATCGTGAGAGCACTGTATCAGGTACTAGCACTGTATCAGGTGCTCCCTGTACAGGATTCAGGTCACACAGTTTTTATATGGGCCATGATGGAAACTGTCAGCCTTTCTTTCTGCCCTTGCCTTCTGCCCTGGAGCCTGGCTCTGCTGCTTCTGCGTATCCTTGGGATCTGGGCCCGCATCTTCTCTGACCTCCTAGTAGCACAGCACCCGTTCTTGGCACCGCTCTTGGCAGCCGCCTTACCTGGGTTAAGGTCATTGCCCTGTGAGCTCACCCTGGGGCAGCTCTTGTTGGCTGTAGTTTCCCTCCTGCCTAAGATGGTTCTGGCCTGCAGGAAACTCAAGTGCAATGAACAAATGGACCATGTGGTCACTGCAAAAATGGAAATTTCAAAGCCTCTATGTGGCCAGGGAATCAACACCGAGTGGGTGGGACTCAGGCTCTTTCTCTTCTCTCAGGAGCTCTGCTTTTATTTGTTTCAGATGTGGCTACTCCATGACTCCTGAAGATGCTAACGTACAGTTTGAAAGAGATTTCAAAGCCTGTTTCCTGGTCTAAACCTTCCCTCAGCTGTGCAGTTGGTGCTACCTGCTAGAGAAGCAGCTCAGGGCACCCATTCCCACTTGCAGGGAACAGTTCCATCACTCTGAGACACACAGGGGAAAGAATCCATCTCATTTTATTGGCACTAGAGATTGAACTCGTGATCTACTGACCTGTGAGCTAGACTCCTGGCCTTACTTGATTTTTTTTTATTTTTTATTTTGATGAAACAGTGTCTTGCTATGTTGTTGAGCCTCACCAACTTGCTGAGCCTGTCCTGGAACCTGAAATCCTCTTGTCTAAGCCTCCCAAGTCCTGGGATTATAGGCTTGTGTTATTACACCTAGTGATAGAAACCCTATTACCCACTTCAAATTCCCTAAGGATTTTCTAGGCGCTGTGGGCTTTAAAGAACTTTTAACCTTTGGAAAATTTCTCACATTTTTGGCATTCATTCCAAGTTTACTCTTTATTGTTTAATGACATCTAGTACTACCAGGTTTTCTTTACCCATACCCAATTACCTTTCAAATCATTAGGCTTAAAAGCTACTATGCTTGGGAAAGAAGGTAGGATTTGAAGCCATGGCCAGCAAGAGGAAGAAGCATTTGCTTGAGTTTGAGAGTTTCTTTGATACCGTGATGAAGATGGAATTTTAATTATTTTAGGTTTGATCTAGATAAATTTGGTCAGAAAACATTTTTAATTTTAAGGCTGAACAGAAAACAGCACTTAATAAGGAAGTACTTTGAATACCTGTTTTTCCTCACCCCCATGCTCCCAGAAGCAATAAAAAAAAATGTCTTGACATAATGGGCAATGTGGGATAACAGTATCAACCCCTGAAAATTAGTCAAATGCCACTCATCCTCCAACAGGTGTCCTGGGGAAACCTGGCCCAGCGCCACAGAAATGGTGGTTGAAGTGGAGCCCAGGTTCTCAAACCCCCAATGAAGGATCTTCCCTTACGCCTCATGGTCTGCATATGGGTGCGAGACACAGATGATGAAACTTCTATTCTTGGCCTCTTCTCTGTACACAGAGACTTCATGTTTCTTTTAAGAATGTACCATTGTTGACAGTGAAAGCAGTCACTTCTGCAAGTGGCTGGGAGGCGACTGTCTGAGGGAAAACTTAACCACAGCTGAGATGACCTCAGCCATGACGTGCAGTCTCCTTTCTCATTGTTATTACACAGTGTGGCTTTGGGTAGATATGTCCATATTTCATTGAAACAGAAGGGACTGGGGCTGTAAAATTCATTAACTGTAAGACAGCAATTCTGTCATCTTCAAGAAAAAGTTTCTGCCCAAGCAGAAAGGCATTCTTCTTAAGAAGAGAAAGACTGTCATCAAACAGAGTAAGAACGGCAGAGACAGCGAACGGCTCTTGACTTCTGGCCGCATGCCAGCCCAGTATCCTCCAAGCACAGTTTCCAAGTTTCTGCAAAACTTTGTCTTTATGTTTAAGGGAGAACACGACAATGGTCAGAGAGAGTAAGCAAAAGGCTGTGCGTCTGGGCACACACCCCGTACCACACAGGGTGTGAAGTCTCCAGGAACTACTGCTAAAGAGTTAGGATCTGCCAGGCATGGCGGCCCATGCTTGGCATCCCAGTATTTAGGAGGTTTGCAGGTTCCTGGACAGCCTCAGCTACTTAGTGAGATCATCTGCCACTTAAGGAGACACTGTTTCAAAATAAAGAATAAAAAAATAGTGCTGGAAGTGTAGCGTGGAGGCAGAATGTCCCTGGGTTCCATCCCCAGATCCAAGAAAAGAACAAGAGTTAGGAATCTGTCTCTGATGAGGTGACAGAGAGAACCAAGCACACACCTGCAAGGATTCTGTGCCTGACTTTAGCGCCTTTCTATTTGTCTCTTTTGATTGGGTCAACAGAGGACTGATCTCTGTTGATAGGTAAGGACAGGGATGCTCAGAGTCTCAATGGCTCAGCCACAGTGGGAAAACTCTGTGGCTGGGCTTAGAGCCACACTCCAGCCTCCTTATGAAGCTACTGTCCAGCAGGTTTGTAAGCATGCTGGGATGAAGTATGTGGTCTCGGGCAAGAGGTCCAGGGGTACAGAGGAAACCCTACGCTGGACTGCTGCTTGGTAATTGGCTGGCCTTGGCAAGTCACTCCCTGCCTCTCCGCTGCCCTTCAGAGGGCGAAACAGGACAAACGGAAAAGTGGCTGATCCTCTGGGAAGGGCCAGAGGAAGGTGTGTGGCAGCCACCGTAATGGTCATTGTGGTCATGGGCATCGTCACCACAAGGAACATGTAAGAAAAGTTACTGATGCCACTGCTGAGAACGGTTTTAAGTTGGGTGTGGTGACATACGCCTGCAATCCCAGTGCTTGGGAAGCTGAGACGGGAGAGTAGCAGATTCAAGAACAGCCTTAGCAAAGTAGGAATGGTCTCATCAACCTAGTGAGAATAACAAATGCTGGCCAGGATGTGGGGAAAGAGGAACTCTTTTACACTGTTGGTGGGAGTGCAAACTAGTTCAGCTGCTATGGAAATCAGTGTGGAGATTTCTTAGAAAACCGGGAATAGATCCACCATATGATCCAGCTCTACCATTCCTTGGTATCTTTCCAAAGGGGCTGAAATCAGAGAACTACAGTAACATATGCATACCCATGTTCATAGCAGCACAATTCGTAATAGCGAAAATACGGAACCAACCTAGGTCTCCATCAACAGATGAATGGATTGCAAAATTATGGGAAATACACACAATGGAATTCTACTCAGCTATAAAGAAGAACAAAATCATGTCATTCGCAAGAAGATGGAAAGACCTGGAGAATATTGTGTTCAGTGAGATCTGCCAAGCACAGAAAGAGAGGGGACATATTTTCTTTAATATGCTCAAACTAGGGAGTATTAGGAATACCAAAGGGACTCCAGATAACAGAGGGGAAATCTCAGCAAAGGTGAAATGGAAGGGTAGGAGAGGAAGAAGGCTGAGGTTGATTAATGGAGGAGCTACACCTGAATATATGTAAAAGTATAAATATAGCATGGTTAACCTGGACACTCATTGTTGGGAGGGGGGAGGGAAAGTGAGGGAGAGGGGACCAAGCACTGTCTGAATGTATGCTGTTTTTAATATAATCCTTATAAAAATAAAAAATGAATAAATAAATAAATTAAAACAAGGGCTGGGGTGTAGCTTGGAGGTAGAATGCCCCTGAGTTCAATCCCCAATGCCACACACAGGCATACACACAAGAAATGCATACTAAAAAGATTGTGGTGCTTATCATTACAGGAAAAAAATTAGCCAAAAGTATAAATGACAATCCATCACCACTGGAGAAAAACAATTTTTAAAATCATCATCCTTCTAAAGGCAAATAAAAGCCTATCAAAATAGTTACCTCTAGAACAAGGCAGGAAACACTTTTCTTTCTCTAGCTTTTAGTTTCTTTAAATACGTGTTATCTTATTGCTTATTTTCTTAGTTACTTTGTAATATTATTTTCCTGCATGTCAAAATGTGAAGGAAAAAAGTTCATCAACCAAAATTATTTAAAAAGAAAAACAAATCAGTGAGAAAGGGCTGAAGAAGATAGTAAATAAGAGAGAGCCACGTAAGTAATAGAAGAAAGAAACAGTTGTCTAGGCTTATCAGTAAAGTCTAGGACATAAATGATAACGACTTCCATCCCCCCAGGCAACCGTAACTATGGCAACAAGAAGAGAAGCAACTTACCCAGAGTGACTCAACCACATACCTAACAGGTCGAACATATTCAGGTGTGTTTCATAGACCCGTTTTCATACAACATTGGAATGACATGGCCCTTATTTACATAATATTACTCATTCTAATGATAGCTAATATTTAATTTACAAAGAGACAAAAATTAATTTCTTGTGCCTCCTCTAACTATTTCACCAGGTCAGCAAGACGCCAGGCAAGTGTTCTGGGACCAGCAGTCACTCATTTTCTACTTCTCAGCAATAGATCTCAGTTCAGATCTTTAACAAGATGATGAGCCAAAGATACAGGTAGGAATAATTTACATATATTTAAATGGTGCATCCTGATTCCCTCTTCAGTTTAGACATAAGGCTCTTGGCATTGCTAGATAAAAGTCTTATCTCTCAGCAATTTAGTGCAAAGCGAAACAGTGGTGCTGCCTGGGTAGAGAAACCCAGGCCAGTGTTTGACTGCAGACATTCAAGAGAAAGCTTCCAGGGCCTCGTCCCCAGGGTGCTGCAGACACTTGAACTTTGTCTCCTGTCTGAGCTTTCTGCTGCATCCTTTAGAGCAAGCCCTGAGCCTTTTATCTCTATGGGGTACAATCCCAAGTTTAGAAAACTTCTCATGAAACAAGGATGCTTTCCTCCCCCACAGAGACTTCATGTTAGGGCAGTTTTCTTTCTTTCTTTCTTTCTTTCTTTCTTTCTTTCTTTCTTTCTTTCTTTCTTTCTTTCTCTCTTTCTTTTTTTCTTTCTCTCTTCTCTCTCTCTCTCTCTCTCTCTCTCTCTCTCTCTCTCTCTCTTCTTTCTTCTTTCTTCTTCTTTCTTCTTTCTTTTTCTTTCTTTTTGCAGCACTGGGGATGGAACCCAGGGGCATTCTACCTCTGAGCTACACCCCAGCCCTATTTTTAAGTTTTTATTCTTTATTTTGAAACAGGGCCTCACTTAGTTGCAAAAGGCCTCACTAAGTAGCTGAGGCTGTCTGTGACCACGATACTCCTGCCTCAGCCTCCCAAATGCTGGGATTACAAGCGTGTGCCACCACACCCGGCTAGGGCAGAATTAAAAAAAAAAAAAAAGTCCCTACTATCAATAGTCAAGGAAAACAAATTTTTCACCCTATCATTCTGATGAAGAGATTCAAAAGATCTCTTTTTGGTCCCAAGTATATTTGAAAAGAAATGTTCTTTGCTCCACCCTTGGGAATATTTTCCTTTAGCACTCTAATTAGACAAGGAGACAAGCCTGGAGGTTCCGGAACCTGGGAGATGCTACAAAGCAGGAGGGAATTGCTTTGCTTTGGGGGCCCCCCACACCCAGACACCCACACAATCCTGCGTGTTCACAGAACCCAGGCATGGAAACGCTCCCCTCTTTCAAGTCCAACACACAGGTGGGGCAGGAAAGAGTTGATGTTATCAAATTCCTTATCATCTTTCCTGGGATGAGGACCCTGGATCCGAGCACCTAGGAATTTTGCTGTAGACTGGCGAGAGCCCACTGCGGGCAGCTGGAACTCAAAGCTGCGATCTGCCCGGGAATCCAGCCTGGTGCTCTGGCAGTCTCTGGGCGGTCCCCTCCTCCAAGGCTCCGGTGGTGAACAATCCGAGGATGCTCAGCCTGACAACTGGTGTCAGCCGCTATCCACACCACTTTGAAGGGACCGATTACACACACTGTCTGGAGCGAGCCGGAAAGGTGAAGCCGCGTTCTAACAACCAGAGACGCCTCGGTGAGGAGAAGAGAATGTGTCAGAGAGGATGGATGCCAGCTCCAGGGGGATATTTCTGGAACACTCTTCAGAAGCCCGTGGCCCGGCTGCCCACATCACACCAGCCTTGCTGCTGGGGAAGCCGATGTGCAGAGATGTCGGTGCCTCAAACCTTGTCACTAAAAATAAATACCTACTTATTAAAGCTGATACATTTTTTTTTTTTGCTCTTGCATAGATAGCTGTCTATATTTGAATTTTCAAAACACTTTGGCAATAGTGCTTGGAACTCTTTGAATTCCATAAACTATGAACTATATCTCAATTTTTTATAAATTGTATAGCACTAGGAATGAATCCAGGGAAATTCTACCTCTGAGCTACATGCCAAGACCTTTTTAGTTATTTATTTACTTATTTATTTTTTATTTATTTATTTTAATTATTTTTTTTGCGGTACTGGGAATAGAACCCAGGGACATTCTACCTCTGAGCTACACCCCCAACCCTATTATTTTATTCTTTATTTTATTTTAGTTTATTTTTTGCTTTGTGGTGCTAGGGATGGAACCCAGAGGCTTTCTACCTTTGGACTATACTCCCAGACCTATTTTGTATTTTATTTGGAAACAGGATCTCACTAAGTTGCTGAGAGCCTCACTAAGTAGCTGAGGATGTCCGTGAACCACAATCCTCCTGTCTCAGCCTCCAGAATGATGGGATTACAAATGTGTGCCATCGCACCTGGCTTTATTTTTGTTTTGAAACAGAGTCTCTCTAGGTTGCTACAAGTCTCACTATCGTTGAGGCTGTCCTCAAACCTGCAATCTTGTCTCAGCCTCTCAAGCACTGGGATGGCAGGCATGTGCCACCATGCCCAGCCACCTCAGCCCAATTCTTGCAAAACAGAAAATTAAAAACTGACTTTCCCATTTTTCTGCACTTGCAGAAGCTGACAAGAAAAGATATTTTCCATGAGGAAAAGCTTGAAGGGAATATTTTGGAATGATAATATAGGATCTACCAAACACCAAGCTAAAAAAAGCAAAAAGAATACAACGTATCCTAGAAAGGAGGCTGAGCAGGCACCCAGAGCCCTCCCCTCAGCTCCAAGAATGTCCCTGCTGCTAGAGCCTTACTTGTTTTTGTGGCTGGACTCCCAACAGGTCCTGTGTAGGCCAGTGAGGCCCAGCAGAAACACAAACTCATCATGTGCATCTCAGCCCCTCGAAAATCCTTAATCTCAACACCCCCAATCTTGGTCTCTAATTTAGGATAAAGTTCTATGGTGTTATTTTGTTAAGCAAGGTAAAGCTGATAACTATCCTATTTAATGAGAAAGTTATTACATTCTATTCCTTCTTGTAAGCTCTGATTATTAATATTTTAATTGACATCTAAAGAAAGCAGCAGAGTGTTGCAGGAAAGTATTATCTGGAATGCATGCAGCTGGGTTCTGTGATACAGGCCTGTGATCCCAGTACTCGGGAGGCTGAGACAGGCCTCCCAGGTGTAGCTCAGAAGTAGAATGCCCCTGAGTTCAATCCCCAGTGCCACCAAAAAAAAAAAAAAAAAAAAAAAAACCAACAAAAAACCCCTATAGTTAGGCACGGTGGTGAACACCTGTAACCTCAGTCCCTGGGAGAGTAAGATAGGAGCAAAAGGCCTCCCTAAGTACCTGAGACTGTCTGGGAACCGATACCCTCCTGCCTCAGTTTCCTAAATGTTGCGTTTACAAGCGTGTGTCACCATGCCCAGATTGGAGAGTACCCTTTGTTCTGCCCTTTACCCCATCACACATGCACACCTGACCACTGACTGACCTTTCTTTAGCCTTGTCTTCTGCTGAATGTCACCTACTTGGGATTCTGTAGTAGGGCACCTCTTCAGGCTTGCCACTTGGCGCTAGGCAATTGCATTTATGCCTTTTGGAGCTAATTTCTCTTCACTGCTGACTAGTACTCCATTGTTTGAGTATGAACACTGATCTATTAGCCACTTGCCTGCTAGAGGCCATCTCGTTTATTTCTAGCCTTTGGTTATTATGAATAAAACTTATAAAACTAGCGCTCATGTTTTTGTACGGGTATGTTTTAAATTCACTTGGGCAAATACATGGGCGTGTACCAGCAAGACTGAAAGACTGAATGTTAAGAGTGTGTTTAGCTTTGTAAGACACTGGCAAGCTGTAAGCTATTTTTAGTGGCTGATGCCTGTAATCCCAGGCCTTGGGAGGCTGAGACAGGAGGATTACAGGCTGTAGGCCAGAAACTTAACAAGATCCTTAGCAATTTGATTTCAAACTAAAAAAGGGACTGGGAGTATAGCAGCTTGGGGATAGAATGCCTTTGAGTTTGGTCTCTAGTACCAAAAGTGGAAGAAAAAAAAAAGCCGTGTGTGGTGGCACATGCTTGTAATCCCAGGATTTGAGAAACTGTGGCAGGAGGATTGCAGGTTCCTGGACAGCCTCAGCTACTTAGCAAGGCCCTCCGCAAATGTAGTGAAACTCTGTTTCAAAATTTAGAATAAAAAATAGGGTTGGGGGTGTAGCTTGGAGGTAGAATGCCCCTGGGTTCAATCCCCAGTATGGCAAATTAAAAAAAAAAAATAGAAGAAGAAAAAGAAGTAGAGGAAGAAGAAGGAGAAGGAGGGGGAGGAGAAGGAGGAGGGGGAGGAGGAAAAGGAGAAGGAAAAGAAGAAGGAGACAGAGGAGAAGAGGAGGAATAGGAAGAGGAGGAGAAAAAGAAAAGGAGAAAGAGGAGAAGGAAGAAGAAGAGGAAGGAGGAGGAGGAGGAGGAGGAGAAGAAGAAGAAGCCGCCGCCGCCACCAAACTTTCTTCTAAAGTGGCTGCACCACTGTGCATTTCCCCAGCAAGGAATGAGTGTCCAGCAGCAAACATTTGGATTTTATCCATGTGACTGGGCTCAACAGCACGGGCTGAGTCTTCGTGTGTTTTCTTGCGACCCATGTCCCCATGTCTGCTGCGGTGTCCAGGTCTTTGTCCTTGTGAACACTGGGTTATTTTCGTATCTATTTTCAAGTTTCTTTTACACTTTGTCCTTTCTCCCTGACTGATGCCGTCTGGTCTCCTGCATCTGCTTCTACATGCCCTTCCCAGGACAGAAAGCTTTGTTTCTAACGGGGTCCAGCTGATTGCCTTTCCCCTCCCCAGGCTACCTTTTCAGTGTCGCGGGGATTTTCTCCTTGGTTACCTTGAAGGAGTGTTACAGTTTCGCATTCTCTATTTCAGTCCATGATCCATTTTGGGTTTGTTCCATTTCTAAAATGGTTATACTTGTTCCTTTTTTTTCCCTCTTTTTCTTTCTCTGATTTTAATTGAACATTTTATATGATTAAATTTTCTGTCCTCACTTACCACATCAATTATACTTTTAAATTAAAGCAATATTTTAGTGGTTGCCTGGAGCTTGCATTATGCAGTGTGTGTGTGTGTGTGTGTGTGTGTGTGTGTGTGTGTTACTGAGGATGGAACCCAGGGGCATTCTATCTTCGAGTTACACCCCCAGTTCTACTTTTTATCCTGTATTTTTAAACAGGGTCTCACTGAGCTGCAAAGGGCCTCACTAAGTCGCTGAGGCTGTCCGCAAACTGTGATCCTCCTGTCTCAGCCTCCCAAATGCTGGGAATAAAAGTGTGTGCCATCATGCCCAGCTGCTATCACTATTTTGAATAATAGTTGAATAAATTGTTATCTGCTAGATCAATTAAGACTATGTAATATGTTTTACATTCCGTTCCTCTTTTCCTTCTTTAACGTGCTTGCTAAGCAGTTCTAAATTTCTGATATACAATTTCCCTTGTCTCTGAAAAGCTTCTTTTAACATCTCTTGCAAGGCAGCTCTCCTAGGGAAAAAAATTCCTTTAATTTTGATTTGTCTGAGAAGCTCTAGTCCTTCTTCATGCTTGAAGATAATTTTGCTGCATACAGAATGGCAGGTCCTGTGTTTTTCCATCAACACCTCACACATCTCACTCCGTCTGCTTCTTCCCCAAGTGGCTTCCCTGAATTATATTCTCGTGGCTGCTTCTCCATGAGCTGGGTGACCTCTGCCCTCTGGCTCCGTCCAAGATTTTCTCTTCATCTTTGGTTTTGTAGGCTTAACATGATACAGTTGAGATATAGGTGTTTGTGTATATGTTTATATCTATCTATCTATCTCTATCTATATATTTGTGCTTCTTATATCTTAATTTAAATATTTCTTCTATTCTTCTCATTTTTCTTCTCCTGCTAGTATTACCATTGAGCCCTTTGTAAATGTCCCAGAGCTCTATAATTCTTGGGTATTCTGTAACATCTTATTTATTCTTCTATCTCTATCTCTGCTTTTTTTGTGTGTGTGGTACTGGGGTTCCTGGAAACCCTTCTACCTCCGGGCTACACTTCCAGACCTATTATATATATATATATATATATATATATATATATATATATTTTTTTTTTTTTTTTTTTTTTTTTTAAACAGGGTCTCTTAAGCCAGCGAGGCTGGCTTCGAACCTGTGTCCACCTCCCAAATGCGGGGATTACAAGCATGCGCCACCACGCCGGGCCTCTATCTCTGCTTTTTCAGGTTGGGAAATCCTGCTGACACATGCCCAAACCCCCCCATGCGTTCTCCAATCTTGTCTGGTCCGCTGACAGGCCATCTACACTGCTATAGAAGACTTCAATTTCTAGCACTTCCTGTTGAATCTCTTTAGAGCATCCATCTGTCTGCCTGTATCACTTATCTATTCTTACATGTTGTTCAGTTTCTCCATCACAGTGCTTAGTTACAGCCCTGGGTGGATAACGTCACAATCTGAGATCGGTCCTGATGCTGGTCCTGATGCTGGTCCTGATGCTGGTCCTGATGCTTGCTTTGCCAGATCAGACTCTCTCTTACCTATTAGCATAGTTTGGAACCTTTTGAAAGTCAGTAGTAAATAACAGATGCTTAGATGAATGGCTTTCGATGGAGGTTTTATATTTATAGGGCTAGGAGTTGGGCTATGTTTAATGTCTGGTCTACCTGGAGGTGCCAAAGGCTTCAATTTCCTCTGCTATCCTCTTGTCTCTCCTGCTGTTTTAGGGTCTATCTGGAAACTCCTTCCTAAATGAGCCTATATGCCACAGCTGTCTCTTGTAATCGTATCTGAGCCCATGTTGATGTAGTTGTAAACATTCGAGCAGGTGGAAAAATTCTACAGTCTTATGGATAAAACCAGTCCCCCTCCCATTGGCCTTAGTCCCTGGGCTGAGACCTTTAGAAGTTTCTTAGAATTTTTTTCCCTTACTTTCGGTGTGTCAGGCAGGATAGAGGACATTGGCGTTGTCTAACTGCCCTTCTCCTAACATAGATACGCCACCGGGGAAGAAACTTCCACTGAAGACTGGACCTCACTTCTCTGATGGACATAAGTTGTTGATTTTCAGTTTATTCATATTTTCTTGTGAAGATGGGCATGATAATTCATAAGCTCTTTATACATCAGAGCTAAAAACAGCAATCTGCTTTTCAACTGTGATGACTCTCATGCACAAACCATATCAGTAAAGAGACTGTGTAGAGCACAT
The DNA here is from genome assembly GCF_963383645.1 of Muscardinus avellanarius. NCBI lineage: Eukaryota > Metazoa > Chordata > Mammalia > Rodentia > Gliridae > Muscardinus > Muscardinus avellanarius. The sequence goes on from NC_137803.1 coordinate 59,756,130, forward strand.
TTTCTCCCCTAAGTTCCCTGTGAAAGAAAGTCCATAGGTCTTGGTCCATCATGAGAAGGCCCTGAGAATTCAGTGCACGTGCAGCTCATAGTACATTCATGTCACTCTGCTGAACGGTATAACATGCAGTGTGGCCACTAATAATTTTCTATCTTTCTATGTATCCTTTGCCATAAAATACAAGAACATAGAATGCTATTTTCACCAAACTTGGAGGAGATGTTGGTGATAGTCTCAACGCTAATGAAGGAATTATGTAGAAAACACAAAACTCATCATGTAGCTTATAGAGTATTTGCCAAAGCTGGGTGGTCCCTGCAGCTGTAGAGTCGCTGCCTGTCTGAAGAAGCACGGAAGACAGTGAGACAAACGCCTGGAATAGGCAGAACACAATTCCAAACATGAGCCTCATGTTACAAAGAAAAGTACAGAGGTATCAGTTTGCTATTGCAACCATTTTTTTCCCCAAGCAATTCCAGTTAGCATATTTGAAGGCATGTAGCAATGACTGTTTTGTAATGCAGTGGTGCTTAAAAATCTTTAGACACCTAGAAAAAACAACATTTGCAATATAACAAAACACTAAAAGCATGAGTTCCAGGCTTTTGCACAGCCTTACACCATAATTCTATTAAAAAAAAAAAAAAAAACTCATGGTAAGGAGATGTGCAGGAGCTTCCTCTGGGGCTTTCAACATATACGTAAAGTTAGTGAGTCTGTAACTCTGAAAGTCGTCTTCCACAGACATCTAAGTGAAATAACTAGATGTCCAAGAAGATTTGTGTCTTCAGGCCCTCCAGCGCAAGTCCACAAGTGCTGGCTTCTGGTTGCCTACTTAAACCCCGCTGGCTTCATTCCTTGGCTCCCTCATTGAGTTTTTGCTGTTCCTGTTAGTTTGATAGTTTTCTCATGTTTATTACTTTCCTCAATCCCTCCGATTTGTACATGCATTTCTGATTTTCTGACTTAGCATTTATTTTCCTTCACAGGATTCAGGACTCTAGAACAAGGTGGCATGCACAGCCGTAGGTAGCAAGGTCCTCTCTGTCTCTTTTTCTCTTCTCCCTTTCTTACACACACAAACACACACACACACACACACACACACACACACAAATTTTTTTTTTTTTTGCGGTACCGGAGATAAAACCCAGGAGCATTCTACCCCCGAGCTACACCCCCAGCCCTATATTTTATTCTTTATTTTGAAACAGGGTCTCACTGAGTTGCAAAGGGCCTCGCTAAGTAGCTGAGGTTGTCCTTGAACTGCGATCCTCCCATCTCAGCCTCCCGAATGCTGGGATGACAAGTGTGCACTGCTGGTAAGAGGACAGACCTGAAAACAGGCGACACTGATAATGAATAAATAAGTCCTGTTTGCATAGATTGAATCACACACGACCACGAGAACGGGCAAACCAAGATTTGGAAGCTGAACAATACATTAACAAAGGAAGTCGGACACGTGAGAATATGTGGAGTATTTTTCCACACATAAAATGTTCCAAAGGGGGCAGAAGAAATTGGTGTCAAGTGAGGTCAGGACAGGAGTCACCCGAGGTGGTGCTGGTGGGGCTGAGGTGGCCGCACTGGGCCAGCCGCTGGTTTTTGGCCCCAGTGGGGAGTAAGTGGGTGCAAGTGCCTGTGTATTTGGCTACAATTGTACTTAGAAAAGGAAGAAAATGGCAGACATTTATAAGCTGACGTAGAAAGACAGCCATGACAGATAACTCTGGGAAGCAAAGATCACTGAAGATCATCAAACACAACACGATCATATGCCAGCGGGAAAACCCCAAATTCAAATATTATGTATAAAATGAATGTATGAAGGGTTCATTAACCATGTTTATCTTTCAGGTTTTTTGAACTTGCTAACTTTCGGGATTAAAAAATAAGTATTAATTACATGTTTGAGACCAAGAATAATAAAGAATCCATTTATAGCTGCAACTTCCACAATGGCCAAGGGACCAGTTAGCTGCTCTGTCTGATTCCAGAACATTCTACTGAGCAAAAAACAAAAACATGAACAGAACGTGTATTATTCATTAATGCAGATATACTCAAATCTGTCTGACTCAACTTGTGTTAAAGGAGCAGATTTGGTTTGCTTTTCTCTGAGGAACACTCAGGGAGCACAGGTAAAAACTTGAGAGGCCGCTGCCCAGATGCCCAGCTCTGTCCCAGGAAAAGGGCACAGCCTGGTACAGCTGGATGCCAACTCGATGCTCACGCTCTATTCTGTGTAACTAAAGGCGCAAAGGGTTCTTACCAAGCATCCTGTCTCAGGGGTCACAGTCACTATGCTTACCTGTAAACTTTAGGTTCCTCAGACACAAATGCCAATTTAGTGCTTGCCAAGTTTGCTACCAAACATCCTTCTAAGATGGTCATGATTTCCTCACAAAATTATATCACTGGAAAGTAATTTCAAATTTCTGCCACCCAATCTTATTTTTATATATTATAATGGGAAAGAATGTCAAATCTCTAAGAATTATACTTGAAAATAAAAGGGTAGCTTTTAAAAGTCTTTTTACTCTACAGACCAAATGTATCTATTGTGCATATATGGCATTAGAAAATAAAGATGATTATGAATAAAATTGGAAAACACATCCTAGATACCAAAACCAGTCTGCTTGTACAGGTATGTATATATATATATATATATATATATATATATATATACACACACACACACCCAATCTCAATCTCAAAAAAAAAATCCAGTGTATAAGATTTCCTTTCACAGGAGAAATGGAGGATAGCTTTTAGCTCATTTTTCTTAAAATGAAAAAAAGCTGAGTGCGGTAGCACACACTTGTAATCCCAGCACTTCGGAGGCTGAGACAGGAGGATACACAGGTTCGAAGCCAGCCTCAGCTACTTAGTGAGGCTCTCAGCAACTTAGTGAGACCCTTTTTCCAAATAAAATAGAAAATAGGTCTGGGAGTGTAGCCTGGAGGTAGAAAATCTCCTGGGTTCCACTCTCAGTAACACACCACACACACACACACACACACACACACACACACACACACACACACGAATAAAGAGAAAAAAAAAGGAAAAGAAAATGAAAAAAGGACTCCTAATGAATGAAATTCATTCAATTTTTGAATTAATTTTTGAACTAATGAATAAAGTTCATTCAAATGTATACCCAGACTGAAAACCAAAAAAAGAAAAAACTTGAAAATCATACTTAGATTTACAGGCTTTAAAATGAAAAGAAAATATTAAATAATCATTTAATGTCAGCAGAGTCACATTTATTCTCATTACTTTTTCTCATCCATGTCAGAACCAGGGCAGATGAGCTCAATTATAATCAAGGGGACTGGGCTGCAATCGGGGCGCCCGGCTGAGGCAGGCTGGAGGAGCCAGGGAGGAGGAGCAGGTGCTGATGAGCGCAGTATAGGTGTTTCCATGATATGGATTCGAGGCCCTTAGGACCCACAGACAGCCTCGGGCTCGCCCCCCAGGTCCGCGGACACCACCACCACACTCCTCCACAGGGGAAAATTGTCATGATGAAGTTAAAGACAGAATGAATGCATGAATAAATAAAAGCATATGGGCAGAGATTCTACAAGCGACGCAGAAAAGAAAAAGTGGGCCCAGAAACAGTTGGAAGAGATTTCAACTCTCTTTTTATACAAATGCTGCTGGCTAGTGGTATTTTCTATTCTGGTCAGGATGCTCCTCATTACTACTCTTACTATGTGAGCCACAGAATTGTGTATCTGTTTTAACAGGGACAGATACATAATTACTCTGTGGAGAAATATTCAAAAGTGTCAAAATATGAATTAAAACACGAACACATTTTTGTAAGGCTTCTCAGGTGGCTCCAAAACATGTTGCTTACGGAATGAAGACTTCCTGAAGGCCGTGAGAACATTGGCATGGAGAGGTTTGCAACATAAAAGTGATTTGTTTAAAGCAAGCTTCAGCCCTGGTTTTATTATATAGACGCTCTTCTGTGTTCATGCACAATGAAAGTCATGTAATTTAACTGTCCTCCACTTTCTTAGAACAAGACCCTCACTACTTGATTTGAGATGAAATTAAGAGTACCTCCAGTCTCCAGATGTTCCCCCCACACTGCGCTGAGTAGGTTAGCATCTGTCATAGACCTCAGCGCCGTGGTTTTCAATAACACCGAGCATACATTTTTTTTCTTTGAACAAAGCTCAACAAACAGGTCACTGTATCAGAGACTCAAGTATGCTCCCTTCTCCTAGAAGATCAACAGATCTCTAACCGTTTTCCAGAATATAACAAGTTTATAGAATCACTGTGGCGAAAGACATAGGATATTAATTACCAATGACCAATGCTTTCATCTGATCAGATCAAAACATTGGGACTCAAATGAGAAAACAGAAGGAAAACTTACCGCTGAGCTTTCTACCATGGGACTTAGCTTCAAAATACTATCTATATTGAGTCTTCATCAGAAGAAACATAACTGAATGAAAATATGCCGTTCATTTTCCTACACTCCAACGAATGTCTCAGCTCTGATTATTAGAAATCTTTCCCAATAGCTTTTTTTCCTGATGTACTAACAAGGTAGATTTTGCAGTTGTCCAGCTTAACAAATTCAGCAAGACACGCCTGTGTCCCCCACGCCTTCTGCAGAGGATGGAGTGACACTGGACCAAAGAGACTGACTTCTGTCCTGTGTGGGGATCATGGAGACAGTCTAGTTTTTTCTTTTTAAAAAATGAGAAAGTAAGGTCAGGCGTGGTGGCGCACGCTTTTAATTCCCGCGCTTGGGAGGCGGAGACAGGAGGATCGCGCAGGTTCGAAGCCAGCCTCGCTGGCCTAACAGACCCTGTTTCAAAAATATAAAATAGGTTTGGGAGTGTAGCCCGGAGGTAGAAGGGCTTTCAGGAACCCCAGTACCACCAAAATAAATAAATAAATAAATAAATAAATAAATAAATAAATAAATAAATAAATAAAGTTTAGGCCTGGAGTGGTGGTGCACACTTGTAATCCCCACGCTTGGGAGGCGGAGACAGGATGATCGCGCAGGTTTGAAGCCAGCTGTGCTGGCTTAAGAGATCCTGTTTCCAAAAATAAAAAAATAGGTCTGGGAGTATAGCCCAGAGGAAGAAGGGCTTCCAGGAACTCCAGTATCACCACCAAAAAAAAAAAAAGAGAAAGTTGGTGTATTGAGCATCAAAGTGAGGGAATTTCTTATGTGCAGCAAGAGACGAGTACACCCATTTCCTGACTTCTGGCTCAGTCCTTCCCACCTTCTTTGCCGGAACGATGGATCCAAACAGTCAAACAGGTAAGACACTGTGAACAACACAACGTATATCCTGTGTTTTTGTTACTGCTTTTGTTTTCACATCTGAAGAGATTATCCAAGTCAATATCTTCTTTTCCTTTGATTTTCAAACACTTTGCCTGCTGTACGAGTCGGAGCAAAGAACAGAAATAAAATCTAGATTCATTATCCTGTGAGGTAAGAATAAATCATAATATCAGGACAAATTTAAACAGAAACCACAGGGTAAATGATAGTAGTTAGCAGGTGGTAATGCTGCACAGAGCCTTGTTAGAATTTTCTTTGGTTTAAGATTTTAAAATATATATATTTTTTGTTTAAAACCTCTCACCTCGAAACCTGAAGTTTAAAGGTCTCGGTTCCTCTCACTCTGTTTAGAAAAATATTTCTACATCTCCGTGGAGAGAAATTTCCTGTTTCTGAGGACCAGGGTTCTAGGGCAGCGGGTGCCGGGTTGTAGATGGGCAAAGAATCATTGCTACTGATGGCTGTGCCACTTACTATGTTAACTCAGATGACAGACTCTCTGTGCTCAGGCAGCGACTGTATGAAGTGATTTAGTTATGGTGCTGAATGTCAGAGAATTAATTAACTTTTAAAATGTTGCAGTATACAGTAGTGGCTGACTTTATAACTCTTTTATCATGGAACTTGATTAGAACTTGAGGCTCCCTACTTCATAATGAAGATGGAAGTTTCTAAACTGAAACTTTTCCAGAGTTGCTAATCACCTCCTGATTAATTTTAGGGAGACAGACTCGAGCTGTTTGATTAATTTATCTGCGTCTATTTGTGATTGTAATGAGATTATAGTACTTGATTTGCGCATCTATTTTCTTATTGCACTTAGCAATTCACCCATTTTCTCATCAACAAGCCTTTGAATTGGTCATGAAAGTAGTGTTTCAATTTTTGCTTAAAAAAAAAAAGATTCAGTTACCAAAGGCCTATATGGAAACCAAACTGCCTTATATAAATGGAGGCAATTTTATCCATATGCATGTCATTCTACTTATCAGCTCGTTATATTTTCATCTTTGTCCTTGAGACTTTTTATGTTTTTATGCAAAAGGCAAGAAACTGAGGAAAAGGGCCTCCCACAGGTCTTGCACGGCCGCTATGAGGCAAGCCCCTCGGTGGCAGGTCACCTGTGGTTTAGGGAGGGTCAGACGCCAAGTTCAGCCAGACCTGTGTTCGTGTGACTCTCAGTGGATTTTGACCACTCAGGAGTCTCAGCTTCAAATCTGTGAAACAGAGACAGTACTTGGTCCTTACTGGCTTGTTCTGAGCAGTTATTGAATGAAAATATTTAAATAAATAGTGTAAGCCAGGCATGTGTGTGTGTTTGATTACAGGAATTGATTCCTCTACTTTGCAGCAGAATGGACCAAGGACCCGGGAGAGTTAATAAACATAAAAAATGAATATGACATTTGTAGGGTGTAAATAAGAAGTAATTAAGCCTTTTAAAATATGACAGAATAATGCATCTATAAATAATAATATGCCTGTGAAAATGTTCGCCACGCCATTGTATATTAGGAAAAACCTTTCCAAAATTGAAACCGCCTGGCAATAGAGGAATGGATTAAAGGCATTAAGGTGTGTTCACACTATGGAATATAATACAGTTGCTAAAAATAATTCATTGGACCCATTTGCATTGATATGGCAATGTCTCCACGGCACACTATTATATGCATGGAAACACGTTGCAGATTAACAAAAAATTAAAATAAAATGTTTAAAAAGAGCTCATGTATATTTACGTAGGTAGGTAGGTGTGGGCGTTGGGGAGGTATGGAGAGTATGTGGCCATCTGCTACCATCAGAAATCTTGGTCTGAGTCATCAGTGTTGAAAAGTTGGGTATGAGAAATTATTTGAAAACCTCTAAATTACTTGAATTATTACCATGAATACTTTTCTGATACAAACTTCTAAGTTATGTTGTTTGATAGCAAAAGATCAGGATATGATGGATACTTTTATTTTTTTTCTTCTTACTCTTGTACATTTGCTAATTTTCCTCTAGTAAACAAGCATGGCTTTAGAAAGGAGAAAAACAATCACGTTACATGTTCCAACTTACTATTTATGATGAACGGGAAATAATGGTTTTGAAGCCAGATGAATGTGTAGATAAGAAAAATGCTTATGGGCGCTCAGGCAGCAAAGTTTTGTTTTTCTGGGGTTAGAAACACTAATATTTCCTTTATACCATGGACTATCCAGATTTTTAGGACACAATGTTCTGCAGAATTTAATTACCAAGAGCCTGGCCGAGGCAGGAGTCCAGAAATCCAAAGATTCACAATAAATAATAAAGTGCTTTATGAGAATCAGCTCAGGAAAAATACTTTTAAGACACTGTTAAGGCGCAGAAGACTCGGGCAGAGCTGTAGGCTGCTTTAGGCTGCACCGCAAGTGCCACAGGAGCAGAGGTAGGTGGGGCCCAGTGGGGCTGGGCTTCATGGCATCAGTTTCTCTCTACACACTCGAGAAGACCACAGCACCATTCATTTCTTTTTCAATTTGGACAATATTCAACAGAAACCTTTCCCCCTGCATAATTTAGACCTTCTTACAGTCTCTGAGCTCAACGACAGGTGGCCGCTAAGGCTGAGTCGAGGGTCATGCTTTTAAAGCCATGTGCCTTCTCCTTGGTGCTTATCACGACGCGTGGCTCCCCCTCATCCATGGTTGGCTTCCGTTTGTCTTCTTTCATCTGTCACACTCACCTCCGTGTTGCTAGTACCTTGCACACCACTTGCAACAGCAGAAGCTCTCCCGTGTTTTCTAGGTGTGTAATTCAGCACACCCACTGCCAACTCCACAGGGGCCACCGCCTTCCTTCCTGAGTTCAGACTCTTGTCCCACCACCTCCAAGCTCGGGGGATTGTCCTATACTTAGGAAAGGTCCACCTCCCTGCTCAGGGGATTGTCCTATACTTGATAAAGGTCACAGAGAGTGCTGTCTGTTTTGTCAACTGCTGTCCTACTAGAGTTCAGAGTAGGACATGTCTAAGTATTTATTCTACAGGTCAAAATACTGAGTAATTAAATAGCTCCAATCGCAGGATCTGGCCATGGCATGACCCTGGATCCAGCAAGCTTAGTGCTATTTCTGCTAAGTGTAAGTCCGCGCCCATTCACTGTGACAGGGTCTTAAGGCTGAGAGGCAGCGGACAGGACAGCAAGCAGAGCCATTCTACTTGGCCCATTCTCTGTCTTTGGCCTCAATGCCACATTGAAGAGTTGGACTAAATTCTTTAGCCATTTGCCACTAAATGTTTCCCAGGTTGTTACACCTGTCAGAGGCTCAACAGGGTCCAGGTGAGGTGGAGAGGGGGGAGGGTTTTTTTAATGGCCTTGGTTTTCCTGTCCAGCCAGAGTACCCTGTGAGCCTGGAAAGATCTCGGGGTGTCTTGGTGTTACCTGACTAAGGGGATTAATTTAATTATAGGTGCTGAATACTATCTCAGACTAAATAAAGGGCTAAATTTTTATGGTTGGTGCTGAAATGTGCAATATATACAATCTTTTTAGGAAGTGAAACCAATCATTTTAGGAAGTGAAATCCACAACTTTGAGGGACTGTGGCTCTAGTGCAGTGGTAGATCCCTTACCTGGTATGTGTCAGGCCCTGGTTTGATCCCTAGCACAGCAATAAATATATGTTTTATAAAAACAGAAAAACATTGAAACTGATATTTTGATAGTCTCTACTATGACATTTATTATCAGTATCTTTATCCTTCTAAATCTCTGTATGTACATCAACATTCAAAAGCTTATATAAACCTCACATTTATGTCCATTATACAGGTGAAGAAATATAGACTCTGGGAAAAAAAATAAATAAATAAAAAAAAATAATATAAAATAAAAAAATAAATGTCTATAACTGAACCAATTAACTTAGATATATACTAAGAACCTGTAATGTGAACAGTAATAAAGAAAAAAATAAAAGAACATTATTCCTTTCCTTGAATAGCCTTCTTGACAAAACAAGGCACGCGCGCGCACACACACACACACACACACACACACACACACGAGGTACATGGGGTCCAGAGTGGTGGTGGCACACACCTATAATCTTAGTACTTGGGAGTCTGAGACAGGAGGAAGGCTGATTCTAGGGCAGCCTCAGCAATTTAGATCCTGTTCAGAAATAAAGAACAAAATATGGCTGGGGATAGCTCAGAGGTAGAATGCTTCTGAGTTCAATTCCTAGTACCACAAAAAAAAAAAAAAAGGAGAAAGGAAGGAAGAAAAGGAGGGAGAAACAATGGAAGGGATGGAGGGAGGAAGTAAGGAAGGGAAGAAAAGAGGAAGGGAAGGAGGTTGGTTCCTAGGCAGAAGTGGGCTGTCCCTTCCTTGACGCTGCACCTCAGGGTCACGCAGTGTCCCTGGCTCATAGTGGCTGGTTACTCCAGATCCTTGTGATTTGTTGAGTGCCTACTAAGTGTCGGGAAGTAGGTGAGCTGACAGACATAGCAAGGCATGAAGAACACAGTCTCTACCTGCCAGCAGCTCATAGGGTTGGAACTGCTTAGAGAAGTCTGGAGGCGCCCTTGGGAAGGGCTGAGCTGAGGCAGAATGAGGAGGTGTGGAGGTCGCAACTCTGGCTCTAGGTGCCAGGATACAAGCACCACTGCCGGCGGTGATGGGAGAGAAAGGGACACAGCGCAGAGCTTATGCCCAGGCGGAGTATTTATGTGCGATGAGGCGAGAGAAGCCTGAAGGATCAAAGCGAAGCTGGTCAATTACTTGGGAGGTTAATCTGTGGAAGAACCAACTAACGCAGTAATAAATCTGAGCGCGGCCCTCACAGAAGGTATTTACCCCCCAGCTAACTTAAGTGGTGGGAACGCACTGGCTGGCCCGTGGCCGTGCAGGTCATCATCAGGATCGTCAGAGCATCATTCCGCCGTGAGCGGTTCCCTCTGATTACCGTAATTGCCTCCAGCCATTTCTATAACCAGTATGACGTGCATACAACATACACGTGGCGGGAATCAGGGAGGACAAAGTGGGCTTTACCAGAACATTCTTAGGGTCTCTCAGCAGCGCTGATGGAGAACGGGAGGTCCATTAGCAGAAGTGTGTGAATTCATACGCTATATTGAACAAAGCTTTGAGAGGCAAAGGAAATTATTAAAGACAACTTAGGTGGGCGGAGAAGGTCTGAGAAAAGAATGTTCTCAAGCCTGGGGAAAACAGATGATACAGGGGGCAGTTTCATTCCAAAGTAAATTTCATTATGATGAAAATGTTTTAGTGACTAATTTTATTCACTCGGTGCAGATAGAAGCCTTCTATGTTACAAGGAGAAGTGAGCAAGGTGGCACGTTTTGTATTCTATATGGCACAAGTAAGAAAAAGTATTCTGGGGAAAACCTGGTAGGATTTTTCCCTTTCAGTAGTTCTACTTTCAAAAAATAAGAAATGCACATGTTGCAAGATGACCGTTGGAATTCCACACAGAAGTAGAAAGTAGTCTAAACAGAAACCCAGCTAGACCTTTTAAAGCCTTGAACATTTTTCTGCTAGCCCGGTAGAGTTGAAATGCCCATGGGATTTGGAGTCAGGTAGTCCTGGATTCAAATTCCAACCTTCTGTTATCTGTGTGTTCTTGGGCATTCCACTGAATCTCTCTGAACCTTTAGGTCCTTCATTATTAAATCAGATTAAGAATACTTAACCATGCATGGCTGTTGTATAATGCAACAGAATTAACAAGATGAGCTGGGAATGGTGGCCCACCCTTGTAATCCCAGCATTTGGGAGGCCGAGACAGGAGGATTGCAGTTTGTAGATAGCCTCAGCTACTTAGTGAGGTGCTCCACAATTTAGTGAGACCCTGTTTCAAAATAAAGAATAAAAAATAGGGCTGGGGGTGTAGCTCGGAGGTAGAATGTCCATCCCTAGCACCACAAAACAACAAAAACAACAACAAAAGAATTAAAAAGATGATGCCTATAAACTGTTTAGCCCTAAGGAAGTGTGTGATATTGATACTTCCAGGGTTATCATCAGATTATTGTATGGAAATATGCCAGATTGAATGACAGGACCTATGTTTGGGCCCTACATCAGCAGAATAAGGTCTCAGGGTTCTTACCTAAAATAGCAATTCTATGAAGACAAGAATGTTTAGCCAGGTGTGTTGGCAAATGTTTATAATCCCAGCTTTGGGTGGCTGAGACAGGAGGAATGTGGTTTACAGCCAGTCTCAGCTATTTAGTGAGGTCTTTTGCAACTCAAAGAGACCCTATTTCAAAAACAAAGAGTTAAAAATCTAGTGCTGGGGTGTAGCTCTCTGATGTGAAAACTAGAGAGAAAGTAGGAAACAGAAAAGACTTTAGATAATTGAGAGTGACCAACGGGACAGTGGAAGGGGTGGGGGGGAGAGGAGGAAATACTTCAGATCAGGCTGAGCCCCTGTATGAAGGTGTCACACCAATCTCACCATTGTGTATGGGAAGGAGGGAGGGGAGGGGCCTGATGGGAAACACACCAAGACCTGAGTGTAGTGTGTGATTGATTTTGAACACCATTATGATGTATAATCACAATGCACCAATAAAAGTATAAAACACAAAACTGGGATACAGTTAAAGAAAAGATAAGACCTACGAATTGCTGGGCAATGTCTAATTGATGGCGGAAAAAGGTTAAAAATGAGTTAATGTTGTATTTTGCCCTTGGATTGTAGAAAGTCTAGAGGAACTAAGCTGTTAGCATTGTTTACATGGAGGATTACAGCAGGTCCAGGAGCCTGGGGAGGGAGGGCTGACTGTAGGCCAGCCCACTTAAACCCTACCCTGGACCTCGGAAAAAAGCCCCGTAAAAATCAGTTCTCCTCAACATGCAGAAAAGAAGAGGTGGGATCTGAATGTTTTCCATCTGTACTTGAAATGCCATGATTTCAAGAGCAGAGATTTGGGGTAAAAGAACAAGGAAATTGTGAGCAGGGCTGAAATGGAATTATCTTTACATGACCAGTGGGCAGAACATCCCCGCTGATCTTTCACTCTCTTTCTTGCTCAACTTGGAACTCAAGACCTTGACAGAATGTCATGGAGCTGGGGGTGGAATTAAGAGACACAACCATGAATGGTAATGTTCTGGATCTGAGCATTATTCTGATGACTGGCTTACACACACACACACAAAAAAAAAATCAGAAAAGAACTATGGGATATGTACACAATGGAATTTTACTCACCCATAAAAAAGAGCAGAATTATGTAATTTATAGGGAAATGGATGGAACTGGAGGACATTATGCTCAGTGAGATTAGTCAGTCACAAAAAGCAAGAAATCGGATGCTCTCCCTAATATGCAGAAGCTAGGGAGAAAATGGGTCATACGAGGAACTCTAGACAAAGAAGAAGATTCTGTAGATGAGCAAATAAGGCGAACTAATTGAGGGGTACGAGAAGGGGGAAGAGGGAAATTCTCTAATGTATACGGTATGAACATTCACAAACATATCAAAGTCGGTCACTAAGCCAAACATGAGAAGGAGGGAGGAGGAGGGAATGGGGTGGGAACTGGGTAAGGACTAACTGGGTGATGTGTGCATGTGTGCCTCTGCTATCTTGTACTCTTGTAAGATGTATGACTACAGTGCACCAATAAAAAGAGGAAGAACCATAGTATTGGAGTATAGGGATAACCTTGTCCAGACGCAAAGGCCAAAGACTGGGGCTTAAACTGTGCTGCACCTACCCCTCAGCTACTTACATAGTTCTGTATGTGCATTGTTTGGATTTAGTAAGAAGAGGATTACCTGTGATTTTTCTGCTTCAATGTCAATGAACATTCTCCACTCTTTCCATCTGTAATAATTATGTCTACCTAATAAATTTAATCAGAGCCCTTTCAAAAATGGTAAACCACATACTGTATCGAAAAGAAGGAATTCCTAAGATGGGTGCTATGTTTGTTGAGGAGAATGGCTCAGCTAACCTCTGAGACAGCATCACAGTGTAATGCTTTTTTTAAAAAAGCGTTTCAGAGATCTGCTTAGTATCTTTGACTTTTGACATTGAGGATGAATTTCTAAAATATTTACAAGAGAGACTGACTGCGTTTTTATTTGGAAAAATGCAGCAGAGTGCAGCAAAAAGAATGAAGGAAAATGGATGTACTGGTCTCTATGATTTTGCGATAAATAAACATCGTTCCTAAGAAAGCAGTTTAAAAAAAAAGGGAAGAAAAATAAAATTTTCCCCCTCAACCAGGAAACAAAAAGGACTTAGAAACTCTCAACTATGCAAGTTGTAAACAGTGTGGGTGTGAACAGCAGCTAAGAACAACTAGACCCTGTGAAGTTTCAACAAGAGGAGTGGGTGTGTATCAAACACAAATGCAAGCAACAGATACAAAAATAGAGATACATGCTTATCCATAGGCCATAGAGCAGGCACCAGAGAGGAGGCCGAGCAGCAGTCATGTGCAGAGCCACCTAAAGCAAAGAAGCTGTTTAATAAAAACGAAATGTCATCCAAATGTTTTAAAGCATGGGGAAAAAACAAAACAAAAAAGCCAAGATCCAGGATGTAAAATCCATGTGAGAAGCACACCAGCAACATTTTCTCAATGAACACTTGTGAACAAACAGGCTGGGCAGAGAGCTGTACGAAGGGAGACTCCACACCCACCCAGAGGCTGGACTGGACTGAAGAGAGGGGCCCTGAGGCTCCCGGGCTCAGGAGAAGGAGCAGCCCCCTCTCCCTGAAGCTGAGGGGGGCAGGATGGAGGTCACCAGGCCTTAGACGGGGCTGCCTCCCAGCCACATGGCCTCTAAACACCCTCTTTTCAATTCTCTCTGTTGCCCTTCTTGGTTCAATCCTTGTCTCGTCTCCAGCTATTTACTTCCTCTTTGATTGTACTATGTTTTTAACTCCTACCATGGACTATACAGAATTTTGGACAAGAGATGTTATTTAGATTATTTGCTCATTTAGGTTAAAAATATTAAACAATGCCACACATGTGCTGCACACCTGTAGTCTCAGTGCTTGGGAGCTGAGACAGGAGGATCACAGGTGCAAATCCAGCCTCAGCAACTTAGCGAGGCCCTTAGAACTTAGGGAGATGCTGTTTCAAAACTATATGAAAAAGGCCTGGGCGTATAGATAGAGATAGTATAGTGGGGTTCAATTCTCAGTACCATAAAAAGCTAAATATATTGTATTTGCAGTCATTCGGGAAATAACTATATGTAAATAAAACTAAACTCTGATACTTAACATTGTAAGTTTATATTTAGGCTCAAAAGGATGATTTGTTATCACTGAATGAAAATGAAGACTCCTCCAAGCAAGCACTCCATCCAAGGTGCCTGTGGATGACACAGGGGGAAATCCTGACCTGACTCAGCAGATACACACACTCAGCCCCGGGCCAAGAGAGAAGTTCTGAGGTGATTCCAGAGAATAAAGAGGTTCTCGAGATAAAAGTGAATCTTGAAGAGCTTCACATACGAGATATACCTTCCACTGCTTACATGCAATTTATATCTTCAGAAAGAGGTAAATTCAGATATTTGCGAATAAAGCAATGGAAAATAATATTTTTAGATGACAATAAAGTCTTCAGTGAATTCTATGAGTTAGTGAACATAACAGTACCCTCAAATAAAGAAAAAAATTATTTTGAAGAACTCTAAAGAACTAACTACTATGAAGAGCAAATTTGTTCTCTTTCTATTGTATGTGTCTTACATTCTGGTTCACGTTTTCCAAAAGGCTCGTACCTGGGCTGTCTGTTCGCCTTTCCATGTTTCCGCTGAAGTTCAAACTATAGAGGTTTTTTGATTTTGAATGTGAAGAGCAGGATCCCAAATTTGCCCGTGTTTGTTCTCTTAGACAATCATGAAGGGTTGCCTCTTTTTTCAAATTCAAGTTCTGAATAGGGACAGCCAGGAGCACTGGCTTGTATAAAAATGAAAGCATGCTTGTCAGCTTATAGTGATAAATCAGGGATCCCCTGTCATTGGAACAGACTTAACATTTAATATTTTTAAAAATGCAATAAAGATACTCTTCTTCCACTGAACACATTCAAATAGTTGTTTCTTTTTAGGTTGCCTTTTGAGAATATCTTAGAGTCTAGACCATAGACACCAGTCAGCAAAGAATTAAAGGTAGATTCATTAGCACATATGGCATTTACAATTTTGGGAACTTAAAACTCTAAGAATAGCACGCAGATGTCCTTCCAGTGGAGTGCTGAGATGTCACGGGACGCTCTACTCCATCTGCACCTGCCATAGCTTATGTCGTGGTGACTGCTTGCATCACCAAATATGACAGGTAACTAAGAACACTCACCCATATCACCCAAGGTCAGCTTCCGTTTTTTAATATTCATGTGTCAGAAACACTATTCCTGCATGCCTGTAAAACCCTCCTCTACGTTCTTGCAGACTTTAATTTTGGAATGTGCAAGGATACCTCGTAAGTGAATGAGGACAGTCCCAAGCCCGGGTCACCTGGCTCTTCTAGCCCCTCAGAACCCTCAAACTGAATCCTGAATCCTGAAGCTGTTGGAGTCTGACAGCCGGTTCTGGGCGGAAGACTCTCCAGGGCAAATCACATAGTTCTTCCCCCAGGCTAATTGCTGTCCCCATCACCCCGCTGTGCTCTGCACAGGTCACCTAGACATTGCCCTGGGGATGGCATTTCCTCCCCTTGTAAAGTAAAGAAGGAGAAGGAGAAGGAGAAAGAGGAGAAGGAGAAGGAGGAAAGAAGAAGAAGAAGAAGGAGGAGGAGGAGGAGGAGGAGGAGGAGGAGGAGGAAGAGGAGGAGGAGGAGGAGGAGGAGAAGGAGAAGAAGGAGAATAATAATAATAATAATAAGATTATTAAGATTCAACTGTGAAGAGTTGTTGCAACTGGGATAAATCTTATGTACACAGAGACAGAAGGACCCACGTGCACACGCACACCCGTTAAATGGTGGCTACCGTCCCCACCAGAGATCCCCTTGACTATACTAGAGGAGTACAGGGTGGACTAAATGTATCAACATTAAAGGAGTTGTTTTATTTTTAGGGAATTTACTTCCTATTCACAATAGACTTGCTGATACATGGAACACAATAAATTCTTTATGAATACATGAAATTTTTCTTTTGTTATTTTTAGGTCATGATAAAATTGCGGACCACAGCAAACTTTCCTCTATTTTAAGCCAGTTTGAGTTTCCCAGGGAGGGTCTGTAAGCAATCTGACTCCAGAAAGACTTTAGTGTCAAGCAGTGTCTGGAATGGACCCTGGAATTGGGGGAGGGGGTCATGATGACCTGAGCCCGGCCCAGTGTGACAGGGTGAACCAGTACTGGAATCATGGTCCACCAGTAGCCTTTTCTACAGATAGAAGGGCTCCCTTCTAGGCATGCCCTGTAATTGATAATATTGGCATTGATATAGGTTCAATCATCTATTCACTACACCTGACTTCAATAAATCTAATTAATTAATTAATTAATTAATTTGGTGGTACTGGGGTTCCTGGAAGCCCTTCTACCTCCAGGCTACACTCCCAGACCTATTTTTACATTTTTATTTGGAAACAGGGTCTCCTAAGCCAGCACCGCGCGGCTGGCTTCGAACCTGCGTGATCCTCCTGTCTCTGCCTCCCAAGCGCGGGAATTACAAGCATGCGCCACCACGCCTGGCAATAAATCTAATTTATAATAAAAATTTTAACACGGGCATGTTGGCGCATAATTGTAATCCCAGCATTTGGGAGGCTGAGACAGGAGGATCACAGTTTATGGACAGCCTCAGCTATTTAGTGAGGCCCATTGCAACTCAGTGAGACACTGTTTCAAAATAAAGAATAACAAATAGGTCTTGGGGTGTAGCTCAGATGTAGAATGCCCCTGGGTTCCATCTCAGTACCACAAAAGAAGAGAAAAAAAAGAACTTGAAGGAACCATGGCGTACTTCTTGTGTGGAGAGGCAGAGGCTGTGAACACAGGCTAGTGAGCACCTGGCTTGCCAGGTCTGGGTGGCTGGGAGTCAGTCTATGCTGGAGTCCTGAGATAAGAGCCATTCCGCTAGCAGTGGAGCAGCATGGCTGGCTTACACTGCATCATACGAGATCTGAGGACGATTTCAGGGAGCACTTTCCACAGAGCAAACCTCACAGGCTATGCTCAGCTACGAGGCTGAGAAGTGTTATTTCGAGCACAGGTATATTTTTGTTAATATACTATTACTAAGCAGCTTTCCTGTTTTTCAAACACAGGCTTCCCATTAGAGATGCGTAAATAATCAACGTGGCAGTAAATTTTCTTTTTCTTGATTTCATATCATTGGCCCTACATGGCACATGCCAGAGACACCAATGCCGTCTTTCCCTAAACCTTATTTGTCCAGCATTTGGAGACAGCTACCGTAGGCCCTCTTGCTCAGTACTTATGTTGAGAGAAATAAATTTTGTTCCCCTGGATCTCATAAAGCAGGTCCTGTGGCCATTTAATCATTTGCTGTCGTCCTAACTGCATTCTAGCTCCTCTGTGTTTCTCTGATAATAAGGAAAGCAAAACCAACTGGGACCTCTGAAAGATGACCTGAGTGAAATGGTTTCCGATTCCACCCGTAAGTCACAGCAGAATCGAGTGTGGAGTTCAGAAGAATATAAACGTCAGAAAGTCTGCACGAGAGGTTTGGGAGGAATGTGGGTGAAGATGATGGGAGAGGAAAGAAAGGTGCAAAAGACGCGAGGTGAGGGGCGTCGGCCATAACCGTCTACAGCGTTCTGGGCCTCTGACGTGGCTCCGAGACTGCGGAGAGTGGATTCCCACACGGCCATGTTGTGCTCACTTGGGGCTTTGCCAAAGACATGGCATCCTACTCAAACCTCCGCTCCTGCATATTTGACATGTTTCAGTGATTCTGTATAGACACATTCGTAGAGAAAGGAAAACGAGTGGAAGTAGGAGTTATAGTATGATAAAGCTTATTTTTGGAACTAGGGGTTGAACCCAGGGGTGTTCAATCTCTGAGTTACAGCCCCAATCCTATTTTTTAATTAATTTATGAGTCTCCCTAAATTACTGAGGCTGACTTTGAATGTATGATCTTCCTGTCTCAGTTTCCCAAGTACTAGGATTCTAAGTGTTCACAATTATGCCTGGCTTGAGAAGAACATTTTAAATTTATTTTAGAAGCTTTGGATTTAGCAAATTATTGGGGAAATAAGGTTTCTAAAGACATTCTCTTTAGAAAATTTCTGACATATGTTGAAATTTTTGTGACTTACAGCTCTGTTGGTTAAAGTAAATGTCAGTTTCTGGTTGACAGGGGAGTAGTATACACCAAGTTCAGGTCCTTATGGACAGAGTCAAGGTGGCTGGGCACTGCAGCTGGGAGGGGAGGGCTGCGTGGCCACATCTTTGCTGGATGCTTGGCTCTCGTGCCTGAGAAGCAGCTTGCCCAATTCCTCCTTAATTCATTGATGAACTATTACCTCCAGAGAAAGAAGGAAGAGACGGTGGGACCCGTTAGGCTGATACATAGAAAAGCTTAGTTGTTTTTTTTTTTTTTTTGGTGCATCGTACATCTTAATGGGGTACAAGACGGTAGAGGCACACATGCACACATCACTCAGCCCTTCCCCAGGTCCCTCCCCATTCCCTCTCCCCTTCCTCCTCCTCATGTTTAGCTTAGTGATTGACTTGGTTGTTTATGAATGTACATCATGTACATTAGGGAATTTCCTTCTTACCCCCTCCCATCTCTCTCAGTCGCATTATTTTCTCCTCTATGTTTTCTCTTCCTTCATCTATGAAGGAAGTTCCTCCTATGACCCCTTTTCTCCCTAGTTTTCACATATTAGGGAGAACATCCAATTTCTTACTTTTTGTGACTGCAAAAGCTTAGTTTCAAACACCTGAACATCAGGAGTTTCAAATAGTTCAACCCAATATTTTACAATGTCGATGAGCCCTGACCTCATTACCAAAGAGATGAACAGAATATATATGCTAAGGAACCAAAAAGCTGCTAGACAGTTGCAGATAAATTTTAGAAGACTTTTTTTGGTGTGTGTAAGACAAATCCTACTAGACTTCTTGTCTCAGGAAGAAGATTATTGAAAACACTATTTTTTAATGTTTGGGTAAAATATATTTCCCTTGCTTTATGTCTTGGCACTAGCGATATATTCCTAGATTACCTGTTCACTACTCTCCTACCTTAACAAACACCACGATATGTAACAGGTTGCTGGGTGATTACTTTCATACTTAAAAAAAGAAAATAAAACAATGCTTTACAGTAATACAGTTATTTTAGTTCTTAAAAAGACAAGTATCTAACATGCAACTTACATAAGTGACACTTCTGCATTAACACTGGATATTGATTAAACAAGTTTCAGAAAATACATAATTTATTTTATTTATTTACTTTTTAAGTTTTTATTGGTGCATTGTAGTCATACATCTTAATGGGGTAGAGATGGTAGAGGCGTACAGGCACACATCACTCATTTAGCCCTTCTCCAGTTCCTGCCCCATTCCCTCCACCTCCCTCCCTCTCCCTCTCCCTCCACGTCTGGCTTAGTGATTGACTTTGACATGTTTGTCGATGTGCATCATGGACATTGGGGAATTTCCCTCTTCCCCCTCCCATCACCCTCAGTTAGGTCCCCTGATTTGCTCATCTATGGTTTCTCCTCCTTCATCTAGAGTTTCTGCTGTGACCCATTTTCTCCCTAGCTTCTGCATATTAGGGGAAATATCCAATTTTTTTTACTTTTTGCGACTGACTAATCTCACTTAGCATAATGTTCTCCAGTTTCAACTATTTCTTGGCTAATGATGTAATTGTATTCTCCTTTATGGCTGGGTAAAATTACGCTGTGTACATATCTCATAGTTTTGTAATCCATTCATCTGTTGATGAACATCTTGTCTGTTTCCATAGTTCAGCAATGGTGAATTGTGTGGCTATGAACACAGATACACATGCATTATGTTGTAGCTTGGTTTCCATTCTTTTGGGTAGATACTCAGAAGTGGTATTGCTGGATAATATGGTAGATTCATTCCCATTCTTCTGAGGATCCTCCATACTGTTTTCCAAAGTGGTTGCAGTAATTTGCAATCCCACCAACAATGTGTTAGAGTTCCCTTTTCTCCACATCCTTGCTGACATTTGTTATTGTTTGTGTTTTTAATGATTGCTATTTTAATCGGAGTTAGGTGAAATCTCTAGGTAATTTTTATTTGCATCTCTCTGATTGCTAATGATGTTGAGCATTTTTTCATATAGTTATTGGCCATTTGAATTTCTTCTTTTGTGAAGTATCAATTTGGTTCACTTGTCCATTTTTTCATTAGGGTATTTGTCTTTTAGCTGTGAGTTTCTTGAGTTCTTTTTATATTTTAGATATTAGCCTTCTATCACAAGAATAATTGGCAGTATTTTTTCCTATTCTTTGGGCTGTCTGTTGAGGTTCTTTTTTATTTTTTTATTTTTAAATTATTTATTTATTTTATTGGTGCACTGTATTCATACATCATAATGGGATAAAAATAATACTTTTGTAGACATACATATACATGCACACATCACCCAGTTAGCCCCTACCTGATCCCCACCCCGTTCCCTCCCCATCCCTCCTTCCCATGCTTGGCTTAGTAGTTGACATCTAGTATTATAGCAATTTATCCAATATTAATGTTGATAATCTCACATAACAGTTTCATTTGTCTGATACCAAGCTTTTGATGACTTAAAGATAACATTTCAATATTTCTTTTTGCTTTCTTTCTTACCAGAGAACATTTCTTTCTTTTTCTTTTTTAAGGTGAAACCATCATATATTTATTTATTTTTCAGAAAAAAATCTATCCTAATATGGAATATGGACTCTAGATACCCAAAACGATCTCAAAAAAGAACAAAGCTAGAAGATGTATATTTTCTGATTTCAAACCATATAAAGCTACAATAATTGAAACAGTATAGTACTGTTCTAAAGGCAGATATATGTTGAGGTTCTTGATAGTTTCCTTTGCTGTGCAGAAGCTCTTAGTTTATTGCAATCCCATGTATTGATCCCTGTTTTAGTTTCATATCATTTATTTTCAAACAGCAAAATGACAAGGAGCTACAAATGCAGTTTAAGGCATAGCTGCATATTTTAAAACTGAGAAAGAGATTATAGCACTATTAATGATTTACAATAACATTACAAAAATGATTAAGGATTACAATAAAATGGTGGAGGTTGTGTTTTTAGAGTATTTTAGCGTAACTTTAGCTGTCTGACGACACACGGAAAGGGGACTGCTCCCAAATATTGGTCTGTGCCTGAGTTTCCATTGAGTCACTGCAGTGGCAGCAACATCTGCACCTGGGACCATGTGCCTTTGCTTGGTGTCAGCCCAGGGTCCCCTCAGCCTCTCAGTCCACCATGCTTTCTTCCCAGAGGGGATTGCAGTTCCCAGATTAGTGCAGTTCCCTGTATTCCTGGGACTCCTCCTGATCTAAGGCCAGGAGTGTCTCACTAAGTCCAGTCCTGGCTCCACACACAGGGCGCAGGTTCTAGCGGCAGCAGTTCTGATGCCCTCACAGCTGTGCACAGACCTTGCTCTGGGACCCGTCAGCCTCCTGGGCCCTGGGTCCCCGGTGTTGGCACCTATCCCAGTCTTGTTCCTTAATGCCTACTCTGCTGCTATGACTGGAATCCAGGTGCCTTATGGTACAGAATCCGATGGTCCTACTTTCTCTGGCCATCCCCTCCCCGTGTCATGTCCCCTGCCTCCCCGTCCCTCCCAGGGAGCACGGATCCACTTGACAGACGCCACCTGGCAGTTTTCCAGGTGCCTCTCACCCAGAATCAGTCCCTATTTTGTGCTTTGCCCATTAATTGGGATCCCAGTCTTCATCTTGGATTCTTCCCATCCGGCCCCAGTTCCCAAAGCCTAGACACTGCCTACTGGCTGCCCAGCCTCTGGGCTCCGGGTTGTGCCCTCTAACATCATCATCGTGTGCCATCCATGTTTCCATTTCTCATACCCAAGCAGCCAATTTGGTTCCTGTTTCTCTTTGGCGATTCTGCTCGGCTGAAAACAACGGATCGTGCCCTGTCAAATCCTGGTGATGTCCACTCTGGACCATGACTTTACAGCCATGTTGTCACAACTTACCTGATCTCTGCTTCTCACCCCGAGTGGGTGGCTAGGAGGGGCTGGGGCACCCGGGTCCTGGCCCCGTCCTTCCTCCCCTGACCAACACCCAGCCTACCGCCCCTGACATTTCAGAACACTGATGGCCACTTTCTCTCTGGCAAGGCAGGGAAGGTTGGGGGGCATTTCACATGTAAGCAAAATAGCAAAGATGAAGCAGCCTCCTCAGTGCTGTGCTTCAAAACAGAGATAAAAACCCCAGAAGTCAGCAGTATTTCAGGAAATGTCAAGTTGTTGACAACCTTTCTTCTGATCCTGAGAAGTGAAGTGTCCTGAAATAGTCAAGGAACTCCCAGGGGAAGCCAGAGGCAGGAACATGCCCTCACCCACCCCAGGAACTGGGGATGCAGTTAGACTTTGACGAGTTTTGCTCTTAGTGCAACTAGCCCACATCCACAAGGCCTATTGTACTTTATATTTTAAGTCTCATGTATTTTACCAGACAATGATACTCATTTTCTTCTAGGAGGCAGATAAGAAAACACTGAAGAGTCATCTTAGCTGGGAGGTGAAATGCTAAGTCCCTGTGTGGGAGTGGGTGGGAGGCATCTCCATTTGGAAACACTCCTGGAAGGGGGGTCTGAGAGAGCTCGCCTCCCTGGGCCAGAGGGCAAGGAGAAGCATTGAAGGGTTATCTCAGCAGGTCAGAAAATGGCCTTGAGAAAAAGGAGTTGCATGACGGAAAGGGGAAAGCAGAGAGAAACAAGTGCTCCCACCACAAGAGCCCTGTGCTGACAGCGGTGGGTGCTTGCTGAGGACCCTGACAAAGTGAATACTTCTTACCTGGCACTGAAGGGAAGCACTGACTCACCCTATGTCATTTCTCCATCAGAATTTATGCTGTTTGTATTTACCGCCAATTAACTACATAAAATAACCTACATCTTTCAGAATATCACTGTCTTTAATATGTGCGTGGTCTAACTTACCCAGTATAAGGACGCTCGATGGATATCTTGTATTCTTACAAAAATATTATATTTTGGGTGAAATGACACAAAATACATGATACTGAGATGTACATTACTGAAGTTGTATTATAGCTATAAAACTTTTCATAAAAGCTAATATATGCTTTAAATTGTTGTTGACTTTACTTCTCTGAATTAAAAGCAAGTAACAATGATACATGTCATGTCATAATGTAGACCAGGAAGAAAGGACCATCATAGGTTTTTAGAACCTTCTAAAGATGTAACACGACTTTGTTTTATTGTTCTCAAATATACAGATGGGCAAACCCCCAAAGATTCATAGATGTCAACTTTCTCCAAATCTTGTGGCTTTAAGGTAAGTCCTCAAAATATTTTTCTCTGAATCCAACTAACTTTCATCCATTAAATAGCCAATACCTTCACCTGACTGCCATATCAAGTATGAGACAATTTAGCACACACAGAGTAAGGAAAAAGTAGAACTATTTAAAAAAAATTCCATCAGCAGTGTTAAAAGAAATCTATGTTTTTACAAAACTCAGAGAGTTCAGAAAGTTGGATAAAGAATGCTTGGTTAAAATATTCTCATACAAATCAGCCTGTGAAATTATCCTAGATCCTACAAACTCCTGAAAAATGATCAATTAGGGAGCTTAGAGAGAACTACTATTTAAATTCAGCATAATAATCTGTGTGATACCACGTGAAACGCATGGCTAAAGAACAAGAGGGTATCTGGTCAGGGCCATTACTCCCGGACCATGGTAAGCTGCTCCACCTTTCTGTTTCCAGACACTCGACTATAAAATGGTGAGAACAACATCTTCCTCACTGGGTTTTAGTGAAAATGGAAACAACTCATTCAAGACCCTGATACAGAGACTGGTATACACTGAATGCTCAGGAGAACATTTTACTTTACAAAGACCTATTTTGAAACCAAATATAATACTAATTATTCCTTTTATTATAGTCACTATGTTGTTCACTCCCCAAATTCCCATTTGGTTCTACTTTTATCATTTATTCCCTTGGAAAGACTATATTTTTTTTTAGCATGGTGTGGTGGTATACACCTGTAATTCCAGTACTTAGGAGGCTGAGACAGGAGGATTGAAGGTTCAAGGCCAGCCTCAGCAACTTATAGAATCCCTCATCAACTCACTGAGACCCTGTTTCAAAATAAATATAAAGTGGGGCTTAGGATGAAGCTCAGAGGTAGAACACCCCTGGGTAAAATCCCCAGTAACACACACAAACTATATTTTTGTTTCAAGTGTGTTAATGATTGCTTATTAGAGAATTTTTATGATGACTGCTTTACAGTTCCTATGAGATAACTTTATGTTGTAAAACTTGGGATCTTATGTAGACTTCTGCTCAAGCAGCTTCCTCTCACATGCTTCAGTAAAGAAGCAGGGGGACCCTGCCTTGTAGTTTCCAAGTTGGGATCTAAGTGCAGGTTCCATGGCTGGGATGGTGCTACCTCTCCCTGGGGTGGGGGTGACCTTGCGCCAGTGGACTGTGGTAGACAGAGGTGACTTGACAGGGCCTCCTGTGGCACGTCACCAGCAGAGATGAGAGGGTCACCTTGTCAGTGCTGGACTGAGGCATGATCCTGTGTCCCCAGGCATGACATAGCCCTGGGTCCCCGCTGGGAGCTCAGACTTGCACTCTCTCAGGACTGGGGCCACTGTGTTTCTCGTGGTGTTTGGTCAGAGTAGGTGACTACTATCTAGAAGTCCTCAGTGGTGCTTGGCTTCTCTTTTCTTGGTCCTTTGACTAGAAGGATCAGGCTTTTCTTGGAGGTATTTTGCCTTTTTTAGTTTCTCCAATATCCAGTCCAGGACAGGGTATGTGAGAAAAAGGAGACACCAGGTGCACACTGCTGCGCTGCTTTGGGCTCACAAAGGACCCGATGTTCGGCCCCCTTCTCATCATCTTTCAGAATCTTTGTGTGATTATTTTATATATAGTGCTCAGGTTTTATGAAAAGAAAAGAGAAAAGCATATCTACTCCATCTTTCTGCAAGCAGAAGTTCCCTAGTGATTTTTTTTTTAATGTTAAGGAACTTTCTTGAAGATTCTCTCTGGGTTCAGCCTTCTTTCTTTCCCTCCCTTCCTCCCTTCCTTCCTTCCTTCCCTTCCTTCCTTCCTTCCTTCCTTCCTTCCTTCCTTCCTTCCTTCCTTCCTTCTTTCCTTCTGTCCTTCCTTCCTTCTTTTCCTTCATTCTCTCTTCTTTCTCTTTTCTTTTGGTGGTAGAGATTGAATCAAGGGGCATTCTATCACTGAAGTATACCTCCAGTCCTTTATTTATTCTTGTTTGGTTTTGTTTTTGAAACAGAGTCTTGCTAGGTTGCGGAGAGTCTCCCTGTGGTGCTGGGACTGCTCTTGAACCTGTAATCCTCTGTCTCCGTCTCTTAAGTACTGGGTTTACAGGTGTATACCACCACACCTCTTTATTTCCTTCTTGAAGAAAGAATTTATTCCATGCACCTATAGCATGCAGGGAACCTTGAAGTAGCCAAAGAAGTTCTTGAGACAGGGCAGACTGAGTTTTAATCCTGCTTCTACTCCAATCCTCACCTTCTATAGCTCATAGTTTCCTCTTATGTATCATGAAGATTAGATTCAGCTCACAGTGCCAATGTCAGGGCTGCACTGATGTAGAGGGTTTAGTATAGGATTCTTGGCATATATGCATTAAATTCATGCAATTTCTTTCCAACAAAACATCCTACAATTCATATTATGGTTGGCTATAGGAATTACATTTTCACATAGCAGGTGCATTCAGAAAGAAAAAGCCATCATTTCTTTCTTTTCCTCCTTCCACTTGATACCAACGTTCATGCTCCTAGACTCCAGCTGAAATTCCCTCGGTGGCATTCAAATACCCCTCCGCCTGATCCAGGCCACCCTTCCAAGCCATCTCCACTTCACACCCTCAAAACTCAAGTGCTAGTCACATCAGAATAATCACTGCTCTTGGGAGTCACACACACTTTCCAACTTTTATGAACATTTCTTTCATCTCATTATGCTGTTGAGATTATATATGATTATATATCATCTTCTCTACTGATACTGTTTCTTAACATTAGAGGTCATAATTTTCAGCATCAATGTAAATTCAGTAAAATTAGGCTACATCACACTTTGGTACCTCAGAAATATATCTATTTCTAAAGAAATATCAGTCATATATATATCATATATATATGCATATATATATTATAGATAGAGAGAGAGCAACTTATTATTGATAGTGATCAAGCCGATATAGAGCAGACTTTCAAGCATAATGCCCCAAAAAACGATTCACAGCGTCTCAGTTGGCACAGGATCCGCTCTCAATCCCACCTGACTCCCTTCATCAATGTCTCCTAACAGTCCAGGCTGTCTCTTCTATTTCCAATCCAACTCAGTGGGCTGGAATGACCCTTCCCCTTAAGAGCTACCTCTACCTCTGTCCTAGAAAAGTTAATTGAGACTTTCTCATTTTATGGCATATACATATCTCTATACATTGTTCAGACAAAACAATAAAGGCCTACGCGCAGAACTGGAGAGCCCTCTTCCTGGAGGAGACGCAGGTCTATCGCAGTCAGCCCCTGGGCCCCTGATGCAGCTGTGGAAACACTCAGAAATTTGAAACTCGTCAAGACTAGAGCGTGTGCCGATAATATGAAACCTGCACCTGATGTACGAACAAACAGATTGACATTAAGTATAATCTCCGTCCAGTATTGTTTCAGGGGAGCCTTGAGCTCAGTCATTTCATTAATTTAATATGAAAGACAAATCCAAGATGTGGCGTATAATTGGTGTGCTTTAAGAGATGCACTTTGAGCTTGCACGGAAGTGTTTTTCAAGTTACGCCTGTAGGTGACATCTTCAGTAAGCTAGACGGTGAAGGAGATACCTCTAGAGTATAAGTGAACATGTGTATGTGCATGTATTGTATATGTGTGCATGTGCTACCTTTCCTCTAAGATATCTTAGTCTGTGCCTACTAGAAACTTCCAAGATATAAATTGGTCTCAAGTGATGGGATGGTATACTAACCAGCAACACTAATGGCCTTTAGAAAATTTATGCTGAAATCCACTTAATGTCCTAAGTAGGTAATTTGTATAATTTATGCAAAGAGAAGATCTGAGGGATAGAATCTGCAGTTTAAGATTTTCTACCAGAATACTTTCTACACAGTTAACATTAAGCAGGAAATTAAACAAATGAAGTGATTTACACGTTACATTATTAACTCAATCAAAACAACTTCAGTGATGAGTTTGTGTTTCTATTATCACAAAGAACACTTTTAGTTAGTATATACAAGTTGTTCTCATCATTTTAATAATGATATTTTGGTTAAGTAGTGTTAATACATCAAGGTAATTTTTATAGTTTAATTTGTCAAATGTATTTTAATTGAATTTTTCTAGTTTGAAATATTTAGTTCCTGCAAGATCTTTAAACTATGTTATTCCTCTCTTTAATGCACATACATTTTTAAAAACAAAATGCCATTTAGAAGAGAAAGCGTTTTTTTGCAGGACAGTGGTCCAAAGGGCACTTGAAAGTTACTCAATTAAAAAATACTTCAAGCACAATTTTGTGAAGTATCAGTGAAATAAGGCAACAGCTTATAATGCACAATTCCATCTTTCGGGAGGCTACAGATAATATACTATATTGAAATGAAATTGTTACGTGTTATTTGGTATGCCTAAGTATATGCTTTCATGTATATATACTTACATACACGCGCAAGCATCTTATCTGTATGTTTAATGCTAATATTGACCCAGTGACTACAGGGTACTCAGATGTTGGTGTTGATGTTCCTTCTCAAGGTGATGGATTCAGTTATCTTGGCAGATTTATGCAATAAGATTACAACTGCAGGCTGTGCGACTGAGAAAGAAAAACAAAACTAGGCCAGCCTCCAAGGGCCTGGACTAAGTGTGTTCCCAGACACTCCTACATCCGCTCCCGCACGCACAGTGAGTTGAGGAGCCCTGCGGAGGACTGTAAATGTGTACAATGTGGCTTTCCACTGCAAAATCACACTCTGTGGGTCTCCATTTAAGTGACCCATCTAGGCGGGCGTGGTGGCGCACCCTTGTAACCCCAGAATGCGGGAGGCTGAGACAGGAGGATGGCAGTTCGCCGACAGCCTCGGCCACTTAGTGAGGCCCTTTGCAACTCAGCGAGACCCTGTTTCAATATAAAGAA
Organism: Muscardinus avellanarius; assembly: GCF_963383645.1. Classification (NCBI taxonomy): domain Eukaryota; kingdom Metazoa; phylum Chordata; class Mammalia; order Rodentia; family Gliridae; genus Muscardinus; species Muscardinus avellanarius. The sequence continues at coordinate 59,784,851 of NC_137803.1, forward strand.
TATAAAGTAGGGCTGGGGGTGTAGCTCAGAGGTAGAATGCTCCTGGGTTTCATCCCCAGTACTGCAGAAAAAAAAAAGTGACCCATCTATTAGGATGGCTGGTATCAAAATTCAAAAGATAACACATGTTAGTGCGAATGTGATGAAACTGAACTCAGCTGGTGGTACTTGTTGTATGCTTTAGAAAACAGCATAGAGGATCCTGAACGGAATTAAAAATGATGTAAGATTCAGCAATCTACTCCTGGTTGTTTATTTACCCAAGAGAACCATTCAAGAGAGTCAGGAGGCAGAAACAACCAAAATGCCCGCTGATGTATAAAGGGGTGAGGAAAACGTGGTGCTGACATAGGATGACCTGGGCCAAGGTCTTTGAAAGGAAGGAAATGCTGCAGTGTGGACCACATGGAAGACTGCGGGGGACTTTACACCAGTGAGAGAAGCCAGCTACTGAAGAACAGTACTGGATCCCTCCTCTGAGCTCTCTAAGGGAGTTCCATACACAGCAGCAAAGAGCCCTCAGGGGCTGTGGGGTGGAGAAAGGGAGGAGTTGGTGTTCAGCAGGATAACGCCTCATTTATGCAAGATAAATTAGCTCTGGAAATTCACACCTACCACCACACCTCTAGTAGATAATACATAGTGTACGTTTTAAAAATTGTTAAACGGGTAGATCTCATGTTATGTGGTCTTAGCACCATCAATTTATTAAGAAAAGAAGGAACTTTTTAATCATTCTCTTGTCTGTAAATAATAGCTCATCTGAAGGTTCGAATACGCAGAGGCAGGTCCTGCGTTGAAGAAGCTGATCGCCAATTATATTTCCTCTAAATTAGTTATGATGTCAAAGGCAAGTGTGTTCCATAATTTATTTTGTGGAAAGCAATATTGTGTCTATTAGCAGTAAGAACCAATATTAGAAATCTTTAATGAAATCTTGAAGGGAGCTGTTTAAAAATAGCTGCTCAAAAAAAAACCAAACAAACAAACAACTATCCAAAGATATTAAAGATGGAGGCAGCAATGCTATGCATGATAAAAAAATAAATATCTACATTTTTCAAGAGAATAGGATCAATACTACCTTTTCTACTGTAATTTTTTATTTTTTTATTTTTTTTTTTTGGTGGTTGTAATGGGGTTTCTGGAAACCCTTCTACCTCCGGTCTACACTCCCAGACCTATTTTATACTTTTTTTAAAATTTGGAAACAGACTTTCTTAAGCCAGCGCGGCTGGCTTCGAACCTGCGCGATCCTCCTGTCTCCGCCTCCCAAGTGCGGGGATTATAAGCGTGTGCCACCACGCCCGGCTCTACTGTAAATGTATTGTGAGACATTATGGAAATATCATTTTAACTACCTGTTACAGAAAACAAATATAACATTTGTAAAGGACCAATAATCTAGCCTACAGTACATGGATTTTTTTATTACATTTAAGTAGCAAAATTATTTTAGAAATTAAGAATGATGTCATCCAAATACAACTTAGTCTAATATTAGTAATACTGAAAGTGGTCATAGATTTCCAGAGATTATATTGCATTATGCCACCATAAGCTGATGTCGCTTCATTCTCTCTCTCTCCCTCTCTCTCTCTTTCTTTCTCTCTCCATCTCTCTCTCTCTCTTCCTCTCCCTCTCCCCACCCTCTCTCTTTTGTGGTACTGGGGATTGAACCCAGGGGTATTCAATCTCTGAGCTATACCCCGGCCCTTTTATTTTGGGGGGGAATTTTGAAACAGGGTCTCAGGAAGTCGCTGAGAGCCTGTGCTAAGTTGCTGTGACTATCCTGTCTCAGTCCTGCAACTCCTGAGATTCCAGGTGTGTGCCACCATGCCCGGCGAGGTTCTCCTTCTGTCTCAGCTCATCCAGTTCTCCCCATGTCCCCGTGAAGCAGGTACCGTGATTATCTTTGACAGATAAAGAAACCGAGGCAACAGTGTTTACGTCATTCAAGGCCACACGGATGAGAAATGATGCCGATAGGATTAAAAGCTGGGAGGCTTTTAAGGACTATGCCAAACTGCCTGCAGGGTGAGATTTTTCTCTGGAAGCATTCAGAAAGATAAAAATGACAAAACACCGGGCACAGGGTTCCGCACACACTAGGTGATTCACCAAATGGGCACAGATGACATTGGCAGACTCCTCTTTGGCGCTTGCAGGAGAACAAGCAGGCAAAACAGAATACTCGGAAGGACCTAAGCTGCTGAGGGCTTTTCTCATTTCATTCTCAAATGCAGGCTGGCTGCGAGAACAGAACATGTGGTAGAGAGGGGAGTTTGCGGAAACGAAGGCACATCCCTGCGCGGAACGGAATCAGATGGCATGGGGTGTGAACAACTGGCCGTCCGGGTAATTTTTCATAGAGATGAGCTGTAATTTATAAACCGTGAGACAGAAGAAGAAAGAAAAGAGAGCCTTGAATTCCTGCCCAAACAAGATTTTAAAGCTCCATCTTAGCATATTTTTAAGTGAGAATTTAAGTATTTCATATCTGCATAGACACAGTAAGGTTGCGTCTGCACAGACATATACAGCATTGTACCTAACAAGGCTTTACAAGCATCTAAATAGGATGCAATTTTTTTTTATTATTGTGGTACTGGGCAGGAACTCAGAGGCCTTCTACCTCCAGGCTACACTCCCAGACCTATTTTATATTTTATTTGGTAACAGGTTGTCGCTAAGTTGCTGAGAGCCTCACTAAGTAGCTGAGGCTGACTTCGAACCTGCACGATCCTCCCGTCTCAGCCTCCCAAATGCTGGGATTATAAGCGTGCTCCACCACACCCACCTAAATACGATGCAATTTTATTGGAAGCCAGGATTAGGGAGGGGGCAGAAGCCTCGGCCATTTCATTGTATCCACAATTTGTGTGTGTGTTGGGGGGATACTGGGGATGGAACCCAGGGACAGTCTACGTTTGAGCTACACCCTCAGACCTATTTTTTAAATTCTTTTTTATTTTTGAAACAGGGTCTCAGTAGCTAAGTAGCTAAGGCTGGTCTCAAACCATGATCCTTCTGTCTCAGCCTCCCGAATGCTGGCATTACAAGCATATGCCACCATGCCCGGCTCCACGGATCTTCACAGTCTGCACAGCGCTAGACAAGGCGCAGGGTGACTAAGTGACAGTAGGTCGAATAACCAATGAATGAAACATCTAAAAGGCAAAAGTAGAGTATGTCGTGGCATATGTATATTATACATTTAGTGATGGTATGATCATAGCAGTATGCATATATACTCATAAAACATTTAATATAGAAACAAACATAAGTGCACATAGAAACTAGATTGCAAAGTGCATAACAATCTAGAGGAGGAAGATCTTCATAGCACTTAGTATTATTATTATTATTATTATTATTATTATTATTATTTATTTTGCTGCTGCTGTGGTTTCTATTTGGTGTAGAGAACAGTGCAGGATGAGGTTTCTGAAGTGGGACTGGCTACTGTCACTTCCAAGGGAGGCAGGAGAGCGTGCTGGAGGCGCTTGTATGGACAGCAGCAGCAAGGTTGAGCACTGCCACAGGACGGGGTAGTGGAGCTGGCGGCCGGGGGGCCTGTCTGGCTCGGAGTCCAACTGCTCGGTTGGTCCTTGAATTGGGCAAGTGCCCCAGAAAGGCCGGGACACTCATCCGCTCATCCTCCCAGCGCTGGCCCTGAGCAGCCTACCGGAGGTCAGCAGCAGAGTGCAGCAAGAGCGCAGGAGTAACGGGAAAAGTGGGTTCTGACAGGCATTCAAGAAACACAGCCGGTGATCCCTAGAGGTTTCTAAGTTTGGAGGTTGTTAAGGAAAACAATAAAATATAAACACAACCCTGTGATGGTGGGCTGGGCGGACATGCTGACCTGGGGTAAGCAGTGCACTTGGTTTCCAGCTGCTCAGAGGACAGGGTTGATTATACTTCTGAACTGTGTGTGCAGGAGATTAGGGAAAGATGAGCTGGACTCAGAGATGACTGGGGCAGCATGGAAGACACAGCACGGAGGCTTTCTCTAACTTTTAGCCAGCACAGCCAGTGAGCAGCTGCCTCTCAAATTCCATGCACCTGTTAAATGTTGCTGGAAATCTCCAAAAGTTTTGGCCACCATCAACTTCATCTTGTTTATTACTCTACCCAAGAGCAGCCCTCTGCCAGGCCACACTCTTCTCCCCGCAGATCCTTTCTGAATGATTAATATTATTTTAGAGCCAGTTTAGAGTCAATACCCTTATGAAAATCTGTTGAATGTTGTGGCTCCATAGTTGAGCGAATTCTCATGTGCAAACATACACAGAATGTGGCAGGTCATTTAGCTGAGGTTCCCGTCTTTCTGGAAGCCACCCGCATACCCCAGAAAACCATGGGCCCAGAGAACTCAGCATGGAGAAGGTGCTTAACCAGTATGGCTTGCCTGACCCTCTCACTTTCTTGGGACATGAGAGGATCTTCCTTTCTTCCTTCCTTCCTTCCTTCCTTCCTTCCTTCCTTCCTTCCTTCTTTCCTTCCTGTCTGTCTTTCTCTCTTTCTTTTTCTGGGGGTACTAGGGATGGAACCCAGGGGCATTCTAACTAACACATCGCATATACAGAGACACACCACACGATGTACACGCTTGATACATGCATACACATGTATGTACATAAACTTCACATATACTCAAACATACACACAAACATGCTACCCAATGCACATGTAATTTTATGTACACACTGCATATACTATTTTTTATTTTTATTTTGAAACAGGGTCTCACTGAGTTGCAAAGGGCCTCACAAAGTAGCTAAGGCTGTCTTCAAACCACGATCCTCCTGTCTCAGTCTCCCAAATGCTGGGATTACAAGTGTGTGCCACCACGCCTGGCTCTTTTTTTTTTGTGGTATTGGGGTTCCTGGAAGCCCTTCTACCTCTGGGCTACACTCCCAGACCTATTGTTTATATTTTTTTGAAAACAGGGTCTCTTAAGCCAGCGAGGCTGGCTTCGAACCTGTGCTATCCTCCTGTCTCCGCCTCCCAAGCGCTGGGATTACAAGTGCGCACCACCATGCCCAACTTGGCTCATTCTTTTTAATAGATTACCCTGGTATCTTTCTAAAATTTATTTTTCCTCTTAAAGAAGAGAAGACATGTAGGAGGTCAGTGTAGCTTCCTAGGACAGATTTGCCTGGAAATGGAGGGACCATGGCTGAAGACTGAACCGGAACAGGCCACCTGGCTGGACAGGCACGCACAGCACCAACAGGCGACTGACCGCTCCGCACTGGGCTGCAGAGACAAAGGCTTTGTCAAGAAAACTTACTTAAAGGCCAAAGTGATGATCTGAGATAATTTTGTGGTGAAGTCTGATTGCTCCACTTCCACAGGCCTTTGCAGGCTGGGAATGTCTTTGTTTCCAGGGAGAAACTCTCTAGTGGCATTAATACCTGAGATTCCTATCAAGCCCCAAATGTAATTTACTGGTAAGAGATCAAAGACATGTTGCAGCTGTGCCTGTATCTGAACTGTCACCTGCCACGTTCAAACACAATGTGGCCTACTTCTGTCTTTCCCTCTCTCCTGTGTGTGTGTATGTGTGTGTGTGTGTGTGTGTGTGTGTGTGTGTGTGTTGTATAGAATATGTATATATGTGTAGTATGTATGCATATCCACATGGTATAAAGTGCTTATGGGTATGCAGTGTGTACATAAAATTACATGTACATTGGGTAGCATGTTTATGTGTATGTTTGGGTATATGTGAAGAGTTTATGTACATACATGTGTATGCATGTATCAAGTGTGTACATTGTGTGGTATGTCTCTGCATATGCGATGTGTGTATACACGTGTCAGAGAGATGAAGGCTGATGACTGCAACACACAGACATCACTAGGATGCTCATGGTGACTGTTTTGGAGAAAAAAAAATGTAGTGGGGCATGGTGGTGCATGCCTATAATCCCAGTATTTGGAGTACTTTGGAGGCTGAGACAGGAGGATCGTAGGTTCAAAACCAGCCTCGGCAACTTAGTGAGAGACCATGTTTCAAAATGAAAACAATATAATAGGGCTTGGTGCAGCTCAGAAGTAGAATGTCCCTGGGTTCAGTCCCAGTACCACAAACAAACAAACAAACAAACAAACAAACCAACCCCAGGGATGAGGAGAGGGGAGAAGTAGAGGAAAGAGCAGGGTAGATGCAGTCTGGGTTTGGATATTGTTCACGCCCCTCCCCAACTGCTCACACCGGTGGGTGAGTAGCTCCGTATCCATCAGCATTCTTGCAGCCATAATATAAAGAACCATGTGGCTGAAAGGAAAGATTTATTTTCTTATGGTACTTGGTTCAGTCAGTGTGAGGTCAGGGACTGTAGATCCGAGGACCAGGCATCAGGAAGTGGGGGGAGGGAGGGCACAGGGCTGTGCTCTCATCCTGGAGGCCGGAAGCAGGAGAGAGGGGAGGAGGAAGCATTGTATCATCTCCAGGGCGACACCCCTGGGAACCGCCTCCTCCAGCCACACCCTACCTGCCTACTGGGTACCACCCAGGTAGACCATAACAGTAGATTTATTCAATCCTCCTGACTCAATCATATCAGCCCTGAATATTAAAAAAAAATAAGCTCTTTAGGGAACTTTTAAAAAATCTAACTATAATAGCTCCTTCTTCTTCCCTCTCCTCCCTTCTCCCTCCCCCTGGCCTGCCGGTGTCTCTCACTCCTCTCTTACCTTGGTGAGGATGAACAGCAGCCAGACCAGGAGTGATGTTTGCCCTTTTCAAAGAAAAGAAAGAGCTTAACCAAAGCCAGAGGGGGGAGGAGGGGATCAAGAAAGAGAATTGTAAAATGAGCTGAAGTGGGGAAAAGGGAAGAAGACGGTGCTGCAAGGAAGGGTGGGGATGGGAGGATTGCAACTAAACGAGGGTCCCTGAGGGCTGATGGAAACTTCCCGATGTCCTTGTGCCACCAGTTGTATAACTGGGAATTCACCAAAAACCACGGAAGTGTACGCTCCGGATGTGCGAATTGCATGGTACACAAATCATATTGCAATCAACCTGCTGTATTAATAAAAGTGACCTAGAATTTTACACACAAAAAATTACTGTTTCAAAGCACAGCAGTCCCTGGGCCAACTTTATGCACAGCAAGGCGGCTTCGTGAAGAACCCCACTTCAGCCCACAATGTCACTCAGTATGGAAAGTTCATGGCAGATGGCTCCTGGCTGTCACTAGAGATAAAGAATCAGAAGAAGAGTTGAAAATATAAAGAGAAGGACAGAAGGGAAACAGCCTCCTGCAAGGGTGCTGGGCTCAGGGTCCCCGTGTCAAGAACGCAGCCCAGCGGCCTTTCCATGACTTGAGTCTTCTAACATCTTATTTATTTACTCACATATAAAAGTTTTACATATTTATCATGTACAATGTGATGTTATGACATATGTATACACAGTGGGCTAGCTAAACTGGGCTAATTAGCATATGTATTACTCCATAATTTTTATGGAGAACATTTACAACCTACTCTTTTTGCAATTTTCAAGAATGCCATATATTATTAACTCCAGTCACCTGGTGGTATGATGTGTCTGGTGAATTTATCCCTCTACTGAAATGTTATACACTCTGACCAACCCTCCTACTCCCCCACCCCTGCCTCCGCACCTGCCCCCCTTGCCCCAACTCTCTGCTTCGATGAGTTCAATTGCTTTAGGCTCCACAAATCAGTGAGATCATGCAGGATTTGTCTTTCTTTTTTGTGTGTGGTACTGGGGATGGAACCCAGGGACATTCTACCTTCGAGCTATACCTCCATCCTTATTTTTTATTCTTTATTTTGATACAGGGTCTCACTGAGTTGCAAAGGGCCTAAGGTAGCTGAGGCTGCCCACAAACCATGATCCTCAAGTCTCAGCCTCCCAAATGCTGAGATTACAAGCATGCACCACCATGCCATCAGTATTTGTCTTTCTTGAATACATCTTTAAACAGGAAAAAAAGGAGAATTAACTAGAAGAGATGTTCACTTGTTTAGCAAGGCTAAAACCCAATTTTCTACCCATTTCAAATATACAGATATGCCTGCACACACTCAGCAGCGTGTAACAAATAATGAGCTTCCATCACTGTCCAACAGTCTTGCTCTGTCTCTAAAATACTAACATACACTTGGGTATGGTCAGATACAGGATAGCCCTTGAAGAGCTCATTTGTTGATGTTCAGGGCTGATAGAGTTGCATCATGACAGGTGAAACCTCATCCGTGGATAAGTCCATCACAGTGGATTGCACTGGGTGGCAATGGATTTGCTGGGTGGTACCTAGGCCAGTGGGATGTGACTAGAGAAGGTGGCCCCGGCGGTGTGGCCTCAGGGGCTGTACCTGGTCTTTGAATCACCTGGCTTGCTGGCTCCCTGCTTGCGGCCTCCCCATGATATGAAGATCACTGTACTCTCCCTCTCTCAGCTCCCCGCGTCCATGTCCCGAGCTCCAGGTGCCAGCCTCACGTGGACTGAACCCTGAATCTCCAAGAAACCGTGAGCAAGTGTACCTTCCTTCCTCTGAGCTGTGTGGTCAGGTTTACTGGGATGCAACAGTGAGGATGCTGAGACATACTTTGTAGCCTCCTCTAGAAGAGGCTGACCCCAATCTTAAGATCTTTGATAACTGGGGACCCCCTCTTCCCTCTGGAGTCAGTGTACCACCCAGCAAGTCTCCCTCTTCTCTGCTTTGAAAGCTACTTCCTGAATACAGTAGCAAATAATCATGTCTATACGAGTAACTGTGTTTGGTGTATCTTATCTATAGCCTATGAGCGAAGGAAGGACTTTGTAGCATTCTTTGGTTGCAGCGAAGCCTTTTACAGCTTACTTTCTATGTCTCATTTTTGTTCCCCGGATAGAGCTGCTGAATAGCTGATCTCTGGATAAACACGGGATTCCCCTGTTTTGAATTTGCTATGCTGTGTAAAATTCTGAATCAATCCAATATTGATTAAAAGAAAACAAATTTCTTGCTGAGTTTTGAGCAGTATTCAGAGTTACATTTTAAAGTATGGCAGGTATGTACTTCTCATAATGTGGAAGTCTAAAAAGGAAAATATCAGGTCTCGGATGTCACAGATATATTTATGAGAAAAGAAATTGTTTTTGTGGAGGGGAAGTCTCTTCTCAATGGAATACAAATTTAAATTAATGCGAGATCATCTTTAAGATGCATGATTGATAAAATAGCTCCTTTTTGGATCTTAGTGCATTTAGAGGTAATCAAGTTATCTAGCAAATTAGGGGGAGAAATTGCTTCTGCAATGTCTGGGAAAGCACGTGGTGGGTGATGAATTTTTCCATTAGTGTTAATGAGCTGTGCCTGGTTAACTCCCCGGCACAGCAGCAGAACAGAGCCCACTTCATTTATCTTTCATATTTAATTCAATTTGTTTGTATACTACATCTTTCATTCAATGTTTCTGAAAAAGCAATTTTAGGAACGACAAAATTATGAGAACATACATCAGAGAATTGAATGTACTGAAAACAAAACCAAAAAAAAAATGGACAGGAGTTTTGGGAGAGATTAAAAAAATTACTTTCTCATGTTTTGCGTGCTTCTGAGTATGATCTGATCAGCTCTGAAGACTAACATAATATACTCATTCGCGGAAATGAGAATTGCTTCGTCTGTTTTCAGACACTGAGAGAAGATAATAAAGACTCCCAGAGAAAGCAGATTCAAAACGGCCACAGTGTAGAGCCACAAACCTGAGAAAACTCTGAGGCAGCAAGTAAAATGATGAGAGCAGGACCCAGAGGGATGTGAGGGGGAAAGCAAGCGTGCAACAGGAAGAGGCGACTTGGATCTGCACAAGCGCTGCACGCCCGAAATGCTCAGCCAACTCCCAAGGATGGTGTGCTAGGGCTCTCACAGACGCCCTGGAAGTATGTATGTGTCGTTTCCTTATTTAATTAATAAATATAGACAATAGCCGCTTACGATGGTGCACACCTGTGATCCCAGTACTTGGGAGGCTGAGACAGGAGGATGGTAAGTTTGAAGACAGCCCCAGAAATTTAGTGGGACCCTCAGAAAGTTAGCAAGACCCTATTTCAAAATAAAATAAAAGTAAAAAGAGCTGATAGTGTAAATCAGAGGCAGAAAGCCCCTGTCTTTAATCCAAGAAAGACAGACAGACAGACAATAAGGAATGGAAAAAAAGGTATTCATGGATTCACCTGTTTCAAGGTCACTAAACCACTGCAGTCCTCTGCCCCACTCCTGGGCTGGTTTCCCCCATATAATGAACAACTGGAAGATTACTTGAGCTTATGGTCATAATTGTTCTTTCAAACTTGAAATTTAAAGCTAGGTACAGTTGCATATGTCTATAATTCCAGTATGTGTGAGGCTGAGTAAGGAGGACCATATTTTGAGGCCAGACTGAACAATTTAGCAAGACCTCCAGCAACTTAGCAAGAGCCTGTTTCAAAACAAAAAAGTCAAAAGAGCTGGCGGTATAGCTCAGAGATAAAGTGCCCCTGGGTTCAATCCCCAGTACCCCAAAATAAAAATATAAAAACAAAAACAAGCAAGTCGGGTGTGGTGGAGCATGCTTGTAATCCCCGCGCTTGGGAGGCGGAGACAGGAGGATGGTGCAGGTTCGAAGCCAGCCATGCTGGCTTAAGAGACCCTTTTTCCAAATAAAAATATTAAAAAATAGGTCTGGGAGTGTAGCCCGGAGGTATAAGGGCTTCTAGGAACCCTAGTACCACCAAAAAATAAAAAATAAAAAAACAAGCAAAACAAACAAACAAAAAAACAACCCTGGATTATTTAAAGCTTGGCAATAGTATGAAATGGTTGTTCCAATGTAGCCTTAGGCAAAGTGTGGAAGGCTCCCTTCACCGTCAGCATCTATATAATATGTATAATGCCCATGTTCTCCCTACTTGGAGACTAGAACCAAGTTCTAAAGAGAACCCCTTTCTTGCAAGTCTGTTAATTGAGCACCTTCTGTGCCCGGGGAGCTACTTTGGGCAGTGGTGATACTTCTAAGAACTCCACATGCGGCATAAATATACATTTACGTATCGCATGTACATACATAAGCTAAACATGTAAGAAATACATATTTCAAGAGATGGTGGATGAAGCAGGGCAGAGCGGGCGGCGGTGTGGCCCGAGGGGAGGCTGCCCCTCCCCTTTGCCAGCAACACTTCCTGGACCCCCTTCCTCAGGTGTGCCTGGCTGACTCCACCCAGGTGGCAACGTGAGCATCTCTGCCCCTATCCAGCTTTCTGTGCACACCTCTTCCCAACTAAATCTCTTTCCTCAGTGCTGAAACCAAAGTGCTTCTTTCTGGCTTCCTCTAAGATAACTCATCATTTCCCATTTGTATTAAATCATCTGTATTCATATATTCACATTACGGATTCAACGTTATTATACATCAAGCTGCTCGAGAGCCCGCGCTCGCCCTTTATCATTTCTCAAAGCTTCTATCACAGCGCCTTGGACGCCGAAATATTTCAACCAATGTTTTTTTGCAACAGGCGATTAGTTAAGGATGTCGGCAAAACTAAACTGCATTTCCAGAACTGTATCACCCCTTGCTTAATAGATGTTTGCTATGATTTACCTGAAGAAATTTCTCACATTATTTGCCCTTTTATATTACAATTCCTCCTCCCCTCCCCTCCTCCTCCTCCTTCCCCTCCTCCTCCTCCTCCTCCCCATCCTCCTCCTCCTCCTCCCCCCCCCCCTCCTCCTCCTCCTCCTCCTCCTCCTCCTCCTCCTCCTCCTCCTCCTCCTCCTCCTCCTCCTCCTCCTCTTCTTCTTCTTCTTCTTCTTCTTCTTCTTCTTCTTCTTCTTCTTCTTCTTCTTCTTCTGTGTCTGGAACGCAGGGGTATTCTGCCTCCGAGCTACACCCCCTGCCCTATTTTTTTATTCTTTATTTTGAAACAGAGTCTCACTAAGTTGTGGAGGGCCTCACAAAATAGCTGAGGCTGTCTGCGAACTGCGATCCTCCTGTCTCAGCCTCCCGAATGCTGGGATTACAAGTGTGCACCACCACGCCCGGCTATATTATGATTCTTAAATCTGCTGCTTCAGTGGTATGAAACAGCCCTCTTACTTTCCATTGTCAAGGGCACTTGGCGGGAGGAGACAGGGTCCAGTGGGGACCAGCACATAGGGCGGCCTTCCTAGAGTACTTTCCAGAACTGGAGAAGGGGTAGGCTGATGCCTGGAAGGGTTGGCAGGTACACTGGCGAACAGGAACATGATATGTTGGGAGCACAAAGGAGGTGACTTCTAGCACAGAGGAGGTACAACCAGGGACATCTCTGGGAAGCCATGGCCCTTGTGTTATAATGTGTTGGTGAGGCTTGCCAGTGTCCTTGTGTTATAGTGAGTGGGGGTCATCAGTGTCTTTGTGTTATAATGGGCGGGGTTCACCAGTTTGTGTTATAATGGGTTCAGTTCACCCACGCCCTTGTGCTATAATGCCTGGGTTCACCAGTGCCCTGTGTTACAAGCCTGGGATTCATGCAGTGAAGAGTGTCTGGGTAGACCAGGGAGAGGACCCACAGTGCCTGGAGGGCATGCTAGCTGGCACTGTGAGGGAGACAGAGGGTGGTGCACCCCGAAGTCTCCATGACGCCTTTTGGAGGACTGTGCGTGGTGCTTATACCACAGCACTGAGACAGGTAGGTTCCCATTTGGAAACGAGCAGCCTGACCGGTGGCCCAAGGAAGACGGGCTGACGAGCCACTGAGCAAGAAGTCATGAGTAGAGCTTAGGGTAAGTGGAGGCAAACAGAGCCACGCAAGATGATATAGGAAGCCAAATCTACCGACAAGATTGGGCAGCTAAGTATCAGGAGTAAAGGAGAAAATGAATTAAGAACTCTTCTTTATATCTGGGCGTGGTGGCGCATGCTTATAAGCCCAGCATTCCGGAGGCTGTGACCCAAGGATCGCGGTTTGCGGACAGACTCAGCTACTTAGTGAGGCCCTTTGCAACTCAGTGAGACCCTGATTCAAAATAAAGAATAAAAAATAGGGCTGGAGGTTTCGCTCAAGAGGTAAAATGCCCCTGGGTTCCATCCCTGGTATTGCAAAAAACAACTATTTTTATTTTATGAGTTGGATATCTGAATATATGATCACACCGACCATCGAGGTATTGGTGGGGGGATGAATCCAGTTTTGAACATAATAAGCCAAGCAACCGTCCAAAAGGAAGGTGGTCACCGGGCAGGGGACACACAGGTCTCTGCTCAAGTGAGCAGGGCTGGACGTGTCCCCAGGAGGCCACAAGCACTGCGAGGATTTGTGAGTAAGCACACAGACACGTGGTGATAGACCTTGGATGCCACCTGGTACCTGGGTCCCGCCTACCTCAAGTCCATGCGGCCGGGTCTCCAGCCACAGGGGCCCAGGTCTGTGTTCAGGGCTGTCCTGGGGTTCCCATCTGCAGCCAGAGTGAGGACTGTGTGCAGCAGCCTCTTAGGAAGAATCATCAGCAAAGGCTGACCAAGGAGAAAGAGAAAAGCGTGGAGGCTGAGGAGAGAGGCCAGCAGCATCCTAGAGGCTGCGAGGCTGAGGCATAAACACAGCCCCTGCAGAAACATGGGACACTAGGGGTTAAAAGTGGCCCCGAGGTATGCGGCAAGAGGAACAGGTGACAATGGGCACTGTGGTCAGAGCCACGTGACAGGGCACAGAGGCGTGCAGGCCTGAGGGCGGGAAGAGACAGGCCACTGCGCCAGAGGTCTGCACCCGACTGGGCAAAGTTGGGGTTCCTTGTTTTTCTCTTTACTAGGGATTGAACTCAGCGCCCGGGGCCATTCCACCTCTGAGCGACACCCCAAGCCCTTTTGCTTTTTGATTCTGAAACAGAGTCTCACTAAGTTGTTGAAGCCCTTACTAAATTGCTGAGGGCTGGGTTTGAATCTGAGATCCTCCTGTCTCAGCCCCCAAGTACTGAGATTACAGATACGCATCTTCATACTTGGCTTCTGTTTGTTTTAAAAATGTAAGCCACGCTGGGCATGGTGGCGCACGCTTGCAATCACAGCATGGGAAGCTGAGACAGGAAGATTGCAGTTCGCAGACAGCCTCAGCTACCTAGTGAGGACCTTTGCAACTCAGTGAGACCCTGTTTCAAAAATAAGGAATAAAAAAAATAGAGCTGGGAGTGTAACTAGGGGGTAGAATTCCCCTAAGTTCCAACCCCAGTAATACAAAAAATAAATAAATGATGAAATAAAAATTAAAACAGAAGCAATATATGGGCATGTTTAAGTTTTTGTGGTTGCTAGATATATCCCAGGTAAAAGCAGGTATAAAATGAGACTGCTGTTTAAAATATATTTTTAGGCCGGGCGTGGTGGCGCACACTTGTAATCCCCGTGCTTGGGGGGCGAGACAGGAGGATCACACGGGTTTGAAGCCAGCCTCAGCTACTTAGTGAGGCTCTCAGCAACTTAGTGAGACCCTGTTTCCAAATAAAATATAAAAAGGTCTGGGAGTAAAGCCTGGAGGTAGAAAGCCTCTGGGTTCCACCCCCAGTACCACCAAAATAAAATAAAATAATTTTTAAGGCCAATACCTGCCTAACCACCATGATAGTCCATAAACAAAATACTATCAGGCTTGTAAAAAAAAAATAAATAAACAGCGACAACAGCGTGCCCCAGTGCCTCCCCTCAGTGTTACTCTGCTTTCCCTTAAATGTCACCATCTGTGCGTGTCTCCTATGTAATGCTGCTGCTCAGTTTTTCCAGTTCCAGAAAATTCCTGTCACTTACATCACGCTGCTCTCATTATCTGGGTCTGGCATTTTTTCAATACGACACTGTGGATCCATGTGTGTTGTTATGTCTGGATGCAGATCATTTATTTTCAGCGCAGTATAATTTTTCTTTGTATAAATGTACTGAAATGTTTAGAACTTGTGCAAAAGATTCTGTTAGAAAGCACGGGCTTGGGGCTGGGCTGGAAGAGCTTAGTGGTAGAATTTGTGCTTGGCATGCAGAAAACCCTGGGTTTGTTCCCCAGCAGAAGGAAGGAAGGAGGAAGGAAGGAAGGAAGGAAAAAAGAAAGGAAGGAAGGAAGGAAGGAAGGAAGGAAGGAAGGGAGGGAAAGAGGGAGAAACAAGAAGAAAGACATTTGGGCCCATAGGAAAGAAGAATTTATAGGCAGCCTAGTGACAGGGCAGGGTTCAGAGGTGCATTCAACAGGAGGAAAGCATCCTTTGCATTGCCAGGAAGGAGGAGTCCTGATTGGATTGTGCTTATTTTCTTCTGTGATGTACAGCTGGGGCGAGTGTAGGGGAGTGGGCAGAGGAGGAGGTTAGGCAGAGATCAGGAGGAAGAGACATTCCTTGAAATAGCTGCTGTGTGGAAAGCTAAGCCTCCCCAGAGAGCGCGGAGGGGGCAGTGGAAGGCACAGAGCATCACAGAGAGCGGCCGGAAGCGGGCAGCAAGGGTCTTGATGGACAATTCCCTGGAGCAGCCACGGGAGTCCTTGGTTTAAGGGAGGGGGAAGGAGGTGTTGCTTCTTGGTGTGAAGGGAAACATGACTTTGGTGAGCATAGATTATCTATATTCAAATTCCACACAGGCTGCTTGCTAGTAACCAGTACGGTAGCTAAGCCTCCTTACTTCTGTGTCCTGGTCTGCAAAATGGAGGGAACGTCTACTGTAAAATGTCGGTCGATATGACCAAGCACAGCATCCCGCCTGTATTTGAGTGTCATTTAAAAGACCTTTCACAGTGGATTTTTAACAGCACAGCAACAGCCGCATTGTTAGAAAGTAGTCTCCTTGATGGCCACATCCTGGGCAAGCAGAGGATGTGGGACAAACTCATGGAAAGAAAGTCCAGCTGTACTGATGACAGAGAAGCTGGGCTTCACAGTCACTATGCAGATGTGCGGGTGATGGGCACGGCCAACCATGGTGCCAGAGTCTTGAGACCCGCAGCAACTCCGTGGAACAAGCTGAGTGTGTGCTCTTGGGCTCTGAGCTGGGAGGCTCCGAGTCCCAGACCAGCAGCTGTTGGGATGCTTACGGATACAGGGAGCCACAGCCCCACCTGTCAGTCTTCCCTTAACCTCCATCAGCACCACCCAACTCCAAGCTCCATGTATTTAAAATTACACACACACACACACACACACACACACACACACACACACACACACTGTGCTGTGTCTTGGCTTTTCCCTTTAGCTCCTTTAGCTGGAATATCTTTTCTAACTCCTTTGGTTAAATCTTACTCATCCTTCAGGCCTCAGAAGATATCACTTTTTCTGGGAAATTTCCCCAGGCCACAACTAATTCCAAAGACTTTACATGATCACCCACTGGTCCCCAAACATACCTTTCTCTTACTATTCACTAGTTTTTTCCCCTTTTGTACTGGGGGTTGAACCTGGGGACCTTTTGCCTTCCACCAAAACCTCCAGCTCTTTTTATTTTTTATTTTGAAACAGGGTCTCACTAAGTTACTGAGGTCTCACTAAGTTGCTGAGGCTGTTCTAGAGTCTGTGATCCTCTGGTCTCAGCATCCCAAGTACTAGGATTCTAGGCATACACCGCCACACCCAGCTACTAAGCTTTATAAGTAGCACTCATCTCTTCTCCAGACTGTGAGCTTCTAGAAGCAGGGATAGATCTTATATGTGGCACAATACTGGCTGCATGAAGGAAGGCTAATAAATAATAAATGGCTGTTCCATGAAAGGATAAAAACTATGAAAGTGAAAAGAAAATAACTCATTTCCAGGTGGGAGAGTTTCATTGAAGATTCCAGTTGAATTCCCTGAAGACATTCATGCAAACTTCAGTTTTTTTCCAAGTTATAAATTTCTACAGTCATTTTCTCTCAAGTAAGTTATTGCATTCAGAATAAGCCTTTCAAATACAGCATGAAAATTTCATTGACCAAGTACTTGAGGGAACTTTTAGCTAAATATTCGTAAGTAACACCAGAAGTGACTGATTAAATAAGCACCAAGTGTTTTATTCTTTGAAAAACTAGCACGTTGTTCTCACGTGTTACTGAAGATCACTGGGCACAGATGTTCACCTCGAGATACAAGGACTTACTTCAGCACCTCAGTGTACCCTGAGCATCCTCAAGAACTAGCACAGTTGTCTTCGTTTACAGCAGCATTCTTGCCTTCCACCAGCCTCTGCAAGGCTGATCCCCACCTTTGCTGGAGAGGCATTGGTCAGCCAATCCCCGCATTTTTGCCAGGCACTAGCAGTGATTATTACATGGAGTCACTCAAAAAAAAAAAAGGCAATAAAACTGTGTTTTTGTTTTTTTTTTACAAATATTAAATTCTTAGCTCATACATGTGAGCAAAACCTGGGAAGATCGGTGGCAACTGTCAAAGGGAACCACGCATGAGGTTGACCGACCATAGACCTTGCATGGATGCCGGGTGTGATCTAATTCGGAGACTCGCCTGGTGCTCTGATATGATGCCAGTCTGCTGCCTGGCAAATGTGGTTCTTAGTCCTTTGCATAAAGACGTTTTTAGTGTTTGTGAATTAGCAGCAGAGAGTTCTTAGATAAATGTGTGGGTGGAAGGGACGAGAGAAAGAGGCAGGGTGTTAGGTCTGAATGCGTGTGGATCGCTGTTCAGGAAATACTCAAAATAGTGAGATAGGCTATTTTCTTCTTCCTGAGATTTTATCATCTATTTCATAATACAGTTTAAATAGCACGCAAGCCTGGCCTCAGGAGCAGCAGTTGCCAGAGGACTCTACACTTCTCTCGTGTATGGGAGGTATCCGTATCTCAAGCTTAATTCCAAGATAAGGCTGAGGGTTTTTCTTGAGCTGACTGACGGTTGTCTCTCTGCAAACCTGCTGTCTTGTGGAAAGCACATGGTCTCCATTCCACCCAAGAGCTAAGAATCAAGAAAGCCAACAGGCCCACGACTGGATCATGTTCTCTAGAACTTAAAGCAGAAAAGCAAGGTCACCTCACTTGATGACATCCAAACATTTCAATCTGTTTTTTGAGCTCCTTCTTAATCCATGACAGAGAGATGAAAAGGAGATTACAGCTCTGATGAGTTCTGTGGGCTGTGAATCTCTACTGAAGGCACGGCACAGAGGCACTTCCAACCACACGGAGCAGGAAGCCCTCGAGCTGGCCACCTGCTCCCGAGCATTGGCAAGGCCAGGAGTCTGGGCGCATCCCTGATGGGTTGTCCTGGGGTACCCGAGGGAGACTGCCGTGGGCAGGTGAGCCTGGGTGCTGACGTCCTGCTCGGCCTCTGCTAACCTCCTGAGAAAGATATCGCTTGGCCTGCCAAGCGGGGAGCAGACTAGCTGGGAAGCCTGTTTCAATATTCTTAAAAAACAATTGAGACCTTAAACAGACCTTATATACAGAGTATACAGATTATAAATTGTTTCTGCAAACTGAACGCATTTCTGTAACATGTATTGACATACATTTGCTTTAATTGTGTGTGTGTGTGTGTGTGTTACTGGGCACTGAACCTAAAGGCCTGCTACCTCTAATTTGCTTGAACCCTCTGGCCACCACACTGGCTCATTCACCCATAGGCCTGTGATCTCCCCTCCCGTGTGTGGTTGGACTGGTGTGTGTGTGTGTGTGTGTGTGTGTGTTGCAGGGACTGAACCTAGAAGTGTGCTACCTCTAATTTGCTGAGGCTGACTGCCATGAGAATACACGGTTATCTTTCCACTACTGATGGGTTTTAGAGCAGATGTAGGCAGGACTAGTATGCATAGCGCTGCTGCGGTACATGTCTTTTTTTTTTTTTTTTTTGGCAGTACTGGGGATGGAACTCAGGGGCATTTTACCTTGGAGCTACACTTCCAGCCCCATGTTTTAGTCTTTCTATGTTTGAAACAGGGTCTCACTGAGTTGCGAAGGGTCTTGCTAAGTAGCTGAGGCTGCCCGTAAGCCGTGATCCTTAGTCTCAGCCTCCCAACTGCTGGGATTACAAGCGTGCGCCTCCACACCTGGCTTTGGTACATGTCTTTGAGTGGACGGATTGTGCGCATTTCTGTTGGGCATAGGACTAGGAATGGAACTGGCCTGTTTGGGGACTTACTACATAATTGATGTTTGCACCATTCTGCAAGAAGACCCAAGTTCAGAGCCCCATGTATTATGTCAGGATTAGCGGCTGTCCATTCATCCGTGGACGGACCTGCTGCAGCGCGTATTATTGTAACCGAGGTCAGGGCCATGGTGTCTACTTTAGGAAACCGCGAGGTGATTGCTGATGCTCAGCACATCATTGCCTTTGGATTATTGCTGTGGCATTATTTACTTTAGATTAATGAAATCCTAAACCACCCTCAACCTTTGCCACCTTTATCACTGAGGGAATTTGGAACTTCAGTAATTACAGCTCATTCTTATAAACAGGCAACACAGCTCTTCCATCTGGCTCCACATAAAGTCAGGGAAATGAATATTAAAGCTGACATATGCAAGCCTGAAATACAATAACTCAAGTTGGAGTGTGATGCTATAATTATTAAGTCACCAAAATGAGAATAATTGAGACAAAGACATCATTAAAATCATCATACCTAGCTTAATATTTTCATAACTGAAGCTTTTATTCCCCATTCCTGATCTGTAAGTTTCTTATTGACGTTTCAAGTTTTATAAGAAGTACTTTAACAAATTTACATACTGAAGTGGGGGTAGGCATTCAAGTAGCTTATATTCTTTATTGCCCATAAAAATTATGAGTAACAGCTACAGCTGTCCCGGCAAGACTGCCCCCAACCCCAGGTGTGTGTGTAAAAAGCCCTGGAGAGCACCGTCTGCCGCTCTGTCCCCACTAAGAACCTGTTCTGAACAGTCTCCTGACAGGTGCTCATCTACATGCAGTGGAGTGAGTAGCTAAGATCCCTTCCACCTTAAAGCCCCTCACCTACGAGCTACAAGGGTCGGGCATCATTTCCACTATCGCTCCACTTCCTGGTCTGTGTCTGGGGCTAAGAGAAAAAGCCTCAGATGAGCACTTAGAAGATGCTGGGCTTAAAATTGGCTCTCCCAGTTACACGCTGTACAATAAAGGAAGACATGGTTAGTTCGAGACTCACTCTTTGCACTTGTAAAATAGGTATAATAAAACCTATGTATAATAAAACCTAGGTATAATAAAACCTATAGGTATGGTAGTACATGCCTATAATCCCAGTACTTGAGAGGCTAAGATAGGAAGATAGCAGGTTTGAGGCTAGCCTCAGCAACTTGCTTGGTGAGACCTTTGGCAACTTAGCAAGACGCTGCTTCAAAATAAATAACTTGGGAGGCAGAGATAGAAGGATTGCAGGTTCGAGGACGCTCTCAACAAGTAGTGAGATTCATCTACCTATTGAGACCTTTTTTCAAAACAAAAATAGAATAGGACTGGGATGAAGCTCAAAGGTAGAATGACCATGGATTCAATCCCCAGTAGCATAAATAATAAATAAATAAATAAATAAATATAAATAAATAAATGGTAGGGGGTAGCTCAGAGCTAGAATGCCCCTGGGTTCAATCCCAGGTACTAACATATAATAAGTAAATAAATAAATACCTCCCCCAAATAAAAACTTACATTCCATGGCTGTGCCATGTATTACATAATGTATATGAAAACATATTGAAGGTAGTTACATGATTCAAAAATATGTCGCTATGCTTATTATTATTAGCTGGTATATCTTTACAAAGAAAAAATGTGCCAACATTTAAACCTCAAGTCAAACTTGGTCCATCCATTCTATTATCTGCACGTAACTTCTAAAAATAAGTTGAACTATAAACATTATCATCAGGATTCACAAAATGAATCCTGGCCCTAGCTATATTAATTTTTTTATTTTATCCATTACATTTTAATAATGGCATTTATTTTCCCAAATACTTCAGAGGACATGATGTACATACACAAAATTACTAATGTCAATCTCAGTGTGCATGCATTTCTCTACAAATATGAACCTACCAAGATGTATGGCTACAGTCCGCCAATAAAACAAAATCAGGGCTTCCAAGAGAATTATATATTTAAGCCTAACACATATAAGAAAGAAAATATAGAAAGTAAAAAACTCTCTAGGCTTCGGATGTTTTTTCTTTGTGAAGAGAATAATCCATTTTAATGCATATCAAAGTTGTCCATGCATTCAGTCTAGTTAGAATAAATTCTTCAACAATCTGGAATTTCAGGAAATCAAGGGAAGTTAATTATGGAATTTTATAAATCTTTCCTGTGCCTAGTAATGAAAGGATCATCAATCCTGATTTTTGAAATATATTTAGGAAAAAGGTTTGTTACGGCCTGGTTCCCGCTGCTAGCAATCCATCTGCAGTTATGAGCCTTACATTTGCAATATAGTCCCTGGACTCAGGGTATTTACATTTTAATAAAGAGTAAAATGCAGATATGAGTGGGCTCCTTGCATTTGGAATAAATCTCGTCCAGGCAGTACGCCTTTGCTCTTGGAGAATTCCACTGATAGGAATTCCTTAGAACAGACTGCATTACAGATCTTGTACAGTGGCCCCCTTATCTGAAGTTTCACTTTTCATGGTCTTAGTCACCTATGGCCAACTGTGGTTGGAAAACATTAAATGGAAAATTCCAGAAATAAGCAATGAATAAGTGTTTAGCTGGTCATCCCTCTCTGTAGTGTGATGCGACCTTGTGCCAGGTGCTTTGCCACTGGGGCTCAGATCTTCCCTCTGTCCCACATCTCACCCCCTGCTCCTCACTTCTCAGTCACCACGGCTGTCAGAGTGACCGCCCCAGGACTGCAGTGCTTGTGGTCAGCCTTGCTTTATTTAACTGTGGCCCCAGAGCTCAAGACTAGTGACTTTTTCCTACCAAAAGGAAAAAGACTCTTAGGATTTTCTTTTAAGACAGTTATGTTTTTCCAAAAATTATGACAAATAAAACAACATATCAAAGCCAGGCGTGGTGGTGCAAGCTTGTAATCCCAGCATTCAGGAGGCTGAGATGGAAGGACTGTGGTTTACGGACGGCTTCAGCTACTTATTGAGGCCCTTTGGAACTCAGTGAGACCCTGTTTCAAAAAAGAATAAAAAAATAGGACTGGGGGTGTCACTTGGAGGTAGAATGCCTTGGGTTCCATCCCCAGTACTGCATAAAGAAAAATAAAATAAAAACAAATGACAAAAACTATCTTGTCTAAGTATACTCAGCAAAAACATGCATGCATATATATATATATATATATATATATATATATATATATATATATATGAAACATCTAGAAAAGTTAAACTTTTAGCCCACATTATGAATGTTGCTTTTCTTCTTACTTTTCATTGCTCCCAATTTTCATTATTAACCCTGGGATTATCTAGTGATAAATGGTGTCAATTTAAAAAAGATATACATTGGTGCTATTCTCATGTTTCAGAGGAAGCACTGTCTTTGACTACATTTTACTTGGGTTTTCAAGGTGATTGAAAATGACCAGTTGTCATCTTGAACCTCCCATTTAACCATGTAGTACTGTTTTCACACAGAATAAATACAGCAAAGTCATGTCTTCACGTTTGGTTTTGTCATCAGAAGCACAGAGTTCTTACAACCTCAGCAAGTCATATAACTTGGAAAGTTGAACTGAATATAGTCCTTTGAAGGTTTCAAAGAACATAGCATCTCTGAAAGCAATGTGTTATTTGTTGTGAAACTAAGCATACCATACACAATTTTTAGTTTTAAAAAAATTCAAAGTGGCACACATCTATAACCTCGGTACTCGGAAGGCTGGGATAGGATGATTGCGGGTTCAAGGTTATCTTTAGCAATTAAGTGGGACCCTCAGAAACTTAGCAAGACCTTATATCAAAATAAAAAATTAAAAAGTGGGGCTGTGGGTGTGGAACAGAGGTAGAATGCCCCTTGGCTCAATCCTCAATACCGCGCCCGCCCACATACACAGAAATTAGAAAAACTTGAAATTGTCAGATAATTATTCCTTACTTCCATAAAATTAGACTTATACATTAGCCTTCAAGATACATTAGCCTTCAAGAATTTTACAGGAGTGGATAGAAGTGATGCACAGTCCTATGACTGATATTTTGTTATGTTATCAGTGCTTTTACTAAATTGGGTCATTACTCATGTCATTTTGAGAATTAACAATGTTCTTCTAAAGTCAGATCGTTTTGGCCTTTAACTTATTAAAGTAAAAACACGACTGCAAGTTTGTTTTAAAATTTCCACCCAGTTCAGTGTCACTGTGTAGTGACATAAAGTCAGAGAGAAAGACTGGCCAGCAGTGGGCGAGTCGGGAGACAGTGACAGCGCCCCCTCGGGGCTCCCTTGGCACAAAGAAAGCTCTAAAGGAAGGTAACAACCAATCAAGGAGGACTGTGCATAGAAAATTAAAGTCATCCCTTTGGGAATCCTTTTCAACACAGTATTCTAATCAACTATTATAAATTCATAAAATCTACAGAGCCAAGCTAAGCACGAGGCATTTTTAGTTTAGTGTTTTGTTTTTTTTTTTAACCTTCTGTCCCTATGAAG